>NW_026915724.1:5232954-5876590 GCF_034315485.1 Pezoporus occidentalis | reverse complement strand
TAGGATCAAAGTGAGTATCCTACTGCTTCTGAAATTTAACCCTGGAATTTAATGAATATAAATACAACTGGTGGCATACTCTGGTTTTGAAATCAAAATTGAATGGGGTCTTCTATATCTAATTTAAAAATAATTATTTCTTGCATATATATGTATATGTATGTATAATATATATATGCATATATCTATATATGGCATAATCATGCTTCTCCCAGACAAGAAGATTGAAAATCCAACATGATCTATTCTTTCTGTGTTTAACCAAAGCACCTGTCTCACTATAGAATTTATTATTCAGTTTCTTAGACATACTCCCATAGCATGGCAAACAATTTTTATTTATCAGCAAGGTATATTTAACAGTATATTTCTGAAGTGGTGAAAGATGTTTATGCTGTTCAGCCAACATAAAGGACTCAATTCTTAAGATGAGTCAATACAAAGAACGGACTATAATTTTTTTAAAACTCAATATGTGACTTAAGTTAACCCTTAGATAAAATTTTAAAGTTTCTGTGGCAAGTAGGAGCAAAGACATTTAGAAAGCAATGTAGGACACCTAATGTAGCTCTTCAGTACCTTGAAATATCCATGATTTTGAATCCAGGTTACAGTGTGAGGGCCATCTATGTCTGCATGCAGGCTGTTTTCTCACCATCTCCAGATTTCTTCTCTGAATTTTTCTTATGGCCAAGGACATGTAGATGGGGACAAAGTAGATCCTGACACTTCTTTTTCCTTACATGAAATCATAGCATCATAGAATAATTAGGGTTGGAAAGGACCTTAAGATCATCTAGTTCCAACCCCCCTGCCATGGGCAGGGACACCTTAAGCTAAATCATATCACCCAAAGCCTCGTCCAACCTGGTCTTGAACACAGCCAGGGATGGAGCATTCACAACCTCCCTGGGCAACCCATTCCAGTGCCTCACCACCCTAACAGGAAAGAATTTCCCCTTATATCCAATCTAAACTTCCCCTGTTTAAGTTTTAACCCGTTACCCCTTGTTCTATCACTACAGTCTCTAACGAAGAGTCCCTCTCCAGCATCCCTATAGGCCCCCTTCAGATACTGGAAGGCTGCTATGAGGTCTCCACGCAGCCTTCTCTTCTCCAGGCGGAACAGCCCCAACTTCCTCAGCATATCTTCATATGGGAGGTGCTCCAATCCCCTGATCATCCTCGTGGCCCTGCTCTGGACTTGTTCCAACAGTTCCATGTCCTTTTTATGTTGAGGACACCAGAACTGCACACAATACTCCAAATGAGGTCTCACGAGAGCAGAGCAGAGGGGCAGGATCACCTCCTTCCACCTGCTGGTCACGCTCCTTTTGATGCAGCACAGGATACGGTTGACCTTCTGGGCTGCGAGCGCACACTGAAGCAGGCTCATATTCATTTTCTCATCAACCAACACCCCCAAGTCCTTCCCCGCAGGGCTGCTCTGAATCTCTTCTTTGCCCAACCTGTAGCTGTGTCAGGGATTGCTCTGACCCAGGTGTAGGACCTTGCACTTGGCATGGTTAAACTTCATGAGGTTGGCATCAGCCCACCTCACAAGCATGTCAAGGTCCCTCTGGATGTCATTCCTTCCCTCCAGGGTATAAACTGAACCACACAGCTTGGTGTCATCGGCAAACTTGCTGAGGGCGCACTCAATCCCACTGTCCATGTCAGCGACGAAGATGTTGAACAAGAATGGCCCCAACACCAATCCCTGAGGGACACCATTTGTTACTGGTCTCCAGCTGGACATTGAGCCATTGACCACAACTCTGCATGCAGCCATCCAGCCAGTTCTTTATTCACTGAGTGGTCCATCTATCAAATTCATGTCTCTCCAATTTAGAGACAAGGATGTTGTGTGGGACAGTGTCGAACGCTTTACACAAGTCCAGGTAGATGACATCAACTGCTCTATCCCTGTCCATCAGTTCTGTAGCCCCATCATAGAAGGCCACCAAATTGGTGAGGCAGGATTTCCCCTTAGTGAAGCCATGCTGGCTGTCACCAAGCACCTTGTTGATTTTCATGTGCCTTAGCATGCCATCTAGGAGAATCTGCTCCAAGATTCAGTAATGCTGAAATTACAAATTATGCTTACTTTCCCTTGTTTTCATTTTCTGAAACATGCTCCTCTTTTCTCAGGCCTTCACACAGTACCAATCACTCAACAGGAGCAGAAATGTCTAGGAAGGAGCCCTGAGAAAGCATAAGCCACCATTTTTTTCCTTCACTCTGCAGGAAGATGCTCTTTGGCAAACTCTGGCAGCAGACAAGAGAAGTCTATGGCTATATCTGTGGGTTACTTATGCAAAAACTTGCTGCTGAATAGCTGCAAAATAGATAAATCATAACTATTTGTAAAGGTCTGCCTCATGTCCCACACGGAAGGGAAGGTGCAAATTGCTCAGATGGAGGAGCTCTCTGCTGTAACATGCTTTGCAAAGAGGAGATGTAGAAGAAAGTTGATATAGCTGTAACTTACACACATTTGTTTCTGAAAAGCCAAAGGACGAAACCAGTGAAAAAGCAACCCCACTGCGATTTTTGCTACTGCAAGGGAAGACCAGTGAGCAGCCTGGCCATTGGGCTTTCATTATGAGTTTTGCTGCCTACAGAGGTGAGGAAAATCCACTCTCTAGCCCTCGATTTTCTCCTTTCTCTCTCCAATCACTTGCTAATTTTTGCCTCATTTTTAGATTTTAATTATCCCATGCAGAAGACTTATTATGCTTCATTTTATTAAATTAATAATTATGATTGCAAATGAAGTGCGTTCTAAGGTACAGTCTCCCACTGAGTAGTTCAGGGCCCTACATGTATAACTTGCATTATCTGCAACGGTCATTACCTACTTAACCATCTCACAGCTTAATGGAAACTAGGCTTCTGAACACAACAGTAAGATCCTCCAAATTTCTGGTTTGCAGTGACACAAGGACCCTTGGAGGTTTAACCGCTCATGGAATAGGTTTTGCCATGGCCTTGTGTGACACAAAGAAACCTGTGAATGAAGAAGTGGAAGTAATTTCAGCTGCTTTGTTTCTCTTCCATTAGCTTTCCTTGTACGTGTTTGTAAATGCATGCACATGTATTTACATGCATACCTCTGATCATACATATATGTGTATTCATGCATGGACATATTAGTGTTTATATTTACCTAACCCCCAACATTATATATTCATAATCATTGTGACCATTTAGGCTAATTCCAACAAAACTTTCACTGAGATTCTGGTTTCTCAACTCCTAATGATATATTCATGCATAACTGAGCACGTAAATCAATGACTCGCATTTAAATACATATTTCTTCACATGGTCTTTAAAACAGTAATTAATTTTTTTTAAACCTTGATATAAATATTATCTTCTTGCACTACCTTGGTTGGCAGTGTGTACTGAACTTACTGAATGTAAGTCATGTTGGCAGTATTGAGTTCATTTATTTTAGACATTACAGAGTCCTGGGCCTGACAAATATTTGAGCTAGAGGCCATGTAGCAATTTCAGATACTATAGGCTCAAGGCAAATAATTAGGGAAAAATACTAAATTGAGGAAACAGAGTTGAAAAGCTCTATTTGAGCGATAGTGGATGAAGAAAAAGCAAACAAGAGGATGAACTGCTGTGAGGTCTTATTAAGAAAGCTGATATGTATAGACTGTCCACTGCCCCTGGCTAAATGGGATCAGGGAACAGCTCCCAGCTCACAGGCCCTGTCCTGTACTTTACATACATCCCAGCTCTAGATTCAGATGAGTCTAATTTGTACACTGTTCTCCCTGTCTTGATCTTCTGTAGGAGAAAAACTGAAAACCACACAACAAAAATGTAGAGCAAAAAACCTGAAAACTCTAGCTTGGTCCCCCCTGCTGCCAAGTTGCACCAGCCATGCACCATACTGTTACTTTACATTCCTATATTGCTTGAGGGAGATTGCTTTATACACTGAGAGCTCCACAATTGAAGAATTTCTCAGAAATTCACGTAGCGACACTCTTCCCTTTGCATGGTAGCTATCTGTTTGCTGGTGTTATATTTAAAAAAAAAACAAACTTATGCTTTCCACAGCAAATACATGTCTCTAGCTGTCCCCCTTTTCTTTTTTTTTGCGAAATAGGTTAGCGTAATATGTATTTGCCATTCCAAGAATGAGATTAAGGAAAAGTATGCTGTTATGTATATTTTCACAGCTATATTGTGAGAAATGTTAGTATTTCCATTCTTTGCTGTAAAATTGAAACACCTAGCAAGAAAACAATCTCATGTAAAAATGTACTTTTTGCAGATCTGCTAAAAAGATTCAGCAAAAACTCAAACTTGGTCAAATTACATGACTTTGAAAAGCATATCTTAGGGTGGTTTTAGAGGTCCATTTTCTGAAGATCTTCCCTTTAATAAGGTTTGGTGTAACTGTGGAAAAACTACATCTGATCCCCACTATATATGCTTCATCACCACAAGCCATCAGAACTTTGAAGTTTGAAACCTGGAAGAGGAAAGCTGGGACTGTCTGTAAAGACCAGCCAAAGTGGGCAAGAAGCTTGTGCCATACAGAATCATAGATTCATGGAATCATAGAACAGTTTGGGTTGAAAGGGACCTGCCATGGTTTAAGCCCAGTCGTCAACCCAGAATCACGCAGACACTCACTCACTCCCCCACTTTCCTCCCCCTGCTCCCGGACTGATGGGGAGGAGAATTGAAAGAATGTAACTCCCACGGGTTGAGATAAGAACAGTCCAGCAACCAAGGTATAACACAAACCACTGCTGCTACCACCAATAATAATAATGATATGGGAAATAACAAGGGAAGAGAATACAACCACTCACAACTGGCTGACCGATACCCAGACAGAACTGAGCAGTAATCTCATTCGTCAGGGTAACTGCCCCCAGTTTATATACTGGGCATGATGTGCTGTGGTATGGAATACCTCTTTGGCTAGTTTGGGTCAGCTGTCCTCTCTGCTTCCTCCTGGCTTCTCCTCCTCCCTGCCAGAGCATGAGACTCACAAAGTCCTTGGTCAGAGTAAACATTACTTAGCAACAGCTAAAAACATCGGTGTTATCAGCACCATTCTCAGGCTGAAAGTCAAAAACACAGCACCTTACCAGCTACTAAGAAGGAGAAAAATGACTGCTACTGCTGAACCTAGGACAGGACCTCAAAGGTCATCTAATTCGAGGTCCCCCTGGAATAAGCAGGGACATCTTAAACTAGATCAGGTTGCTAGACCTCCTTCCAGCCTGGCCTTTAATGTTTTCAGGGATGGGGCATCTCCTGCCTCAGGAGCTGATAGTGTAGATCAGTAAATATTCAGTTCTAACCAAGCTTAGTCCATTAGTTGACAGATGGTCTCAAGTTCTTGAGTCTTCATACCTTACTTCGCACAGTGGTCCTGAAATGTATATTAAGGATTGCATCTGGGCTTTGCTGGTGACAAAGTCTTCAATTGAAAGAAAAGTTATAGCATCTCAGTGTGGTTGAATAAGTGGACTTATCCTTATGTGGATTTAACTTTTAGCAATAAAACACTCTTCCATATTATTATGAAATCAATATGCAATTACACAGAATCATCCTGTCCTCCATAAGTATGTTGCATCACATAAGATTTAAGGCCATAGAAAACCTAGTGAAATTAAATTCTAAGTGCTTTTTCAACTCTCATCAAAGACAGAAAATGGTATTGGGGTTTGGCCAATGAATTTTTGCTGTTCGGTCTTTGACCAACAAATCATACAATAATTCTTTCGTGGCTGTGTTGATCTTTCTCGAAAAGAAGCTGCAGCTCACTGAAAAATATATGTTAATTCTTAAACTTCATGAAAAATTCCTTCAGAAATTTCAGACATTTCCAACGTAATGTAATCTGTTCACTGGCAACGATTGCACAAAGACAGACAAACTGTACCATGGGCATTTTTGTGCTGTGCCGAAATAGCAAACAAGGTATGTGATTCGCTATACTGAAAATGAGCTTCCAGTAAGTGTTGTTAATAGGTCAGTAAAGCCTCTGTGGTATTGTGGTATCAACAAGAATTCGAGGGGTAAAATGCATGAGATAATATCAGTCTGTCATGTTTTTCACACTCTTGGGTGAAAAAAGTCCTGGACTACTCATGCCCCAAGAGCAGGAGTTATCAGCATTCTGCTTCTCACCTCCAAGGTTAGGATTAATTTCCTTTTTTCAATACTTTTACCTATGAAGAATGAACTAAATAAATGGAATTGACAGACAAAGTATTTTATGAATAAATTAAGAAGTCTCTCCCTCCTGTCATTGTCACCCCTTGAAATGACAGATTAGCTGCTGATCTGAAATCTATCAAATGAATTCTTGAGCTAACGCCCTCCTGCCCTCCCCAGAGAAACCCCTAGCTAAATAAAAAACAACTATAAAAAGATCTTTCCCACAGAAGGCTAAAGATGCTGAATCTTGGAGCTGCAGGTCTCACTCCACCACACAGACTCAAACCTTATATAGGTATTTCCTGCTAGGAGCAGTAATACTTTTCCTTTCAGAAAAGCAGGATTTGCAAAGCCTGACAGATTCCACAGACCTCCTTATTAGCTGACATTCACTAGGTTTTAACTAAGATCTAAATCCATGGTGTTTATTCACATGGAATGTGCCTTTGGTCTTTATTGCTAATTAGTTCATTTTACAAAGTCATCTGCCTAATGTTTTAAGTTGTTTTACAAACAGGAGGTTCAAAGTTGAGGCTGCCTCTTTATCTTCAGTATACCTACCTAGGTATACATGTTGTGGCACATATGGAATGCAGCATCATTCATTGATCTAACACGCTCAAAATGTGTAGACACCAGGGAACAAATTAAGGGCAAAATCCTCCTCTCAGATCTGTTGTGCATGGATCAGGGATAAGCAGTACAAATTAGAGCTTTTCTCAGCTGCAATGCACGAATGTTCCTTCATGAGTTCCCTTCTAAGCTCCAAAAAGAGGTTGTACCAGTTGTGCAATAACATCCTTTTTGGTCCAGGCAAATCTCCAAGGGTGTGTGGTCTGGCCAAAAAAAAAAAAACATTTTATCTTTCAGGCCTTTGCTCCCATTAAGCATTTGCACATACACACTTCACTGAACATGAGATCGAATCAATACATGCAGGCCTGCTCAGGAATGAAACATGAGCACTCAATAAAATAAATAAATAAATATATACATATGTCTACAGTCCCCAGCCTGATGAAGAATTCAAATTGCCTCAGAGTGGTTTTACAGGTTTATACATAAAGCTTGTTTAGATTTCCTTTAATTCCCTGTGTTGTGGGCTTATTGCAAATTACTTACACTCTAATTTAAAATAAAATATTAGTCAAGGTTGCTGTGTTTATCCTTCATCAATACAGCCAGGAGAAAGCCAGTGCATGGGTTAATGATGGATTTTCAACTCACTTTAATGTTCACAGTGACTGTGAATTTAGATTTTCATGCGATTAAAAGTAGTGTATGCTGAAGTACATGTGAAGCACGTCTGCTCTTGGTCTCAATGTTATATCATACTTTGCTGGTCACTGAGGTAGCTTCTTGTCAGGCTATTGCTGCCTTGGAGCCAGTAGACAGTGGCTACACCTAGTGAGACAAATGCTGTGAGATTTATTCCTATGATACATGTAATGCTTGCTTGTGTCAGCCAGAATTTTGTTTCTCATGTATGGGACAGAGGGAGCAATTTTGTGTTTTGTCTTTGAAATAAGATGCTCTGGAACTGTTGAATATATTGAATGCATTTCCAGATACGGCACCAGCAACTGATACACTGTTAGATAGGTGTTCACAGTGTTTATGCTCTAGTAATCTGCTCCCGGTAAAAGATCCATCATTTCAGTGCTCTGAGGCATCTGGGCTTCAAGCTGTGGGAGGGATTTGGGACTCCTGTCTTGGAAATGGGTTTGATCGATTTAGTGCCTAGGATGTGGGAATAGCAACTGCTCCAGTTTCTAAAGAAAATTCTTCAGCTCTTGTGAATATTAAGAATAGCTGAAAACCAAATTATAAATCCAAGGTCATGTATAAAGTGCAAAGCAGTCTGAAACCTAGTTCCTGCTCTGAGCAAAAAGCTTTTCTCCTTGCCTCACTGAATATTCCTCATTGAAATAACTGCAGCTAGTCTGGATTCCTCCTGTTTTGCACATGTAGTCAAAATTAACTTGGACCCTAAGATTTGTATCTTTTGCATTTACAAAAAAACAAACCCAGTATTTTTAATTTTAAAACATCACTATTGTCCTGTATTGTCAGTAGAAGACTGGAATACTGAGGCTGTACATTTTTCTCTTTCAGCTTTCAAAAATCTTTTTTTTTTTTTGCACAGGGACAAGTGCATGACTAGATAATAGTTTGATGCCTTTTCATGATAAAATACTCCTTAGTTGAGGACAGAAATATGCCCTTATCTACTGACCTTGTTTATGAAAGAAACACAGCTATCCAGAAAGATAGCGTCTTTTGTTTTTTTTTAAATTGTTAGTTTAAAAAGAGACTGTGATCCACTGATATTCAAATAAATGTCCCAAGCTGGCACCTCTTTGCCTAGCTATCACTCCAATTTCTTGAAATTACTGAGCCAAAAAATAAAGGTGGGAGGCAGAGTTTCTGTGGGTGAAGCACAGCACTTCAGATATCATCACAGAGCCTATTCACCAAATTACTGCAGATAAGAGACTTTTCTTTGCATAAAGGGCATTTACACTCCTCTCAGAATTGTATTTTTATCCCTCAAGACTCAACAATACAATTAGGAGTTCTGTATCTGGTGTACCAAAGAGGACGAGGGAGACAGGGAGACATGGCCTCATTCACATGCACTTGCTTCTAGAAATTTAGAGTGCTCTGTGTTTTTGCAAACATGCACAGACATTAGATGGAAGACTATAGATTTGTCTTTGCCTGAAAACTACTTGGAAGATCATGATCTATCTCGCCCAGACTTATAAATACAAAAGTCATTTCACTCAAAATACTAGTTGTAAACAAGTTCTGTAAAGTCTGGAAGCCAGCAGAGATTTCTGTAATTTGATATACTAACATTTTCATGGAAACAAAACATTTTGAAAAGAAAGAAGCCTTAACAGTGACAAAAACTGCTCACCTACAAATTGCTAAATTTGCAAAAAATCACAATACCCTCTTCAATTTGAGTGTCAGTGGGTGAAGAAGCCAAATTCTAAGTATTTTAATCTGGGTTTAGAGTGCAGAAAGCATTTATAAAGTGGTAGAGGTACAAATATACTTTTTTTTTTTTTTTAAGTAAAATGAATTAAAACAAAAGAAGATAGTCTTACTCCTGTAGTTTCCAGAGTAGCCCCCCCCCCCCCCCCCCCAGGTAAGGCATGCAGGATGTGTATTACAGTTGGCAAGAGGGAATTATATATCAACAAATGACAAGCATTTGAGACTGCAAGGAAAACTACTGTAAAAAGAGTGGCTGCAAGTATTTCCCAGTCTCAACAGTTGCAACAGGAATAGGTTTCTGCACTCAGTCTGATGTCCACCAGGGTCTACCATGCCAGATCTCTACCCCTAAAGATTAGTTTTGAAGCTTGAGGACAAAGTTATCTCCAAATTTCTTTCACTCCATTCACAGAAATAAGCTTCCAAAGACAAGAAAGATGCTGATATATGGAGATCAAGCTTTGGACCAGTGTACAGAAGCAGCATAAAAAGTGAGCAACCATCAACACTAGCAAAATAGTACCCTTAGGAATTATCTAAAGGTCATAGAAAATGAATAAATATTAATGCACTTATCATGAAGAATCTGAGAATGTGCTGTTATGACTGAAACATTATTCAAAGACAAGTATTGTAATTAAGGTTTTTCTTTTCCCTAGGCAGTGATAAAGAAATGCTGGGTTTATCCTCAGCCTTTAGCCAGCAAGTACTTTTTTCCCCCCTTAATTCTAATGTGAGTTCTTAATGCAATAACCCTTTCAGATTGAATGAATAGCTAGTTAATTCTTCAAAAGTGTGGCATTCCTGTTGCTAAGCATTTAATTTCCCCCCTCCCTCCTTTCCTCTTACTTCCAGGTGCATTCCTGGCCTACAGCACTTGCTAGTTTGTGTAACTCCATGAAGTCAGAAGGCTTAAGAGCCCCTAGAGCTAATACAAAATATATGAGCATGCCATATCTCAAAATTCCTGCTGTCGGAAGTGCTGTCTTGGAGGGGAGACAGGAAGCCTGAAGGGGAGAGGCAGAGAGAAGTCCCGAAGGATAAGGAAACAAGGAAGGGCAGGGAAATTTAAAAAGAAAGTCAAGGCAGTTGAGAGCCTAAAGAGCACAGAAGGTGGGGAAGACCAAAGACAACAGGAGCTAAGGGCTCAACTGAATGCAGAGATGCTGGCTGTAGGAAGGGAGGTAAACCTCACTGAGTGATGCTCACCCCTCTTTCTTCCAGGAAATATACTTCTCTCACAGACGGAAGCCTGAGCCCACCGGGGGATGGTGCAAAATGACTGTAGGCATTACAACTTCATGCTGTAGAGTCAGGCTGGCACCAAATAGCACACAAAAGTTTGTCCCTCCTCACATCCAGCTCATGCTCAGAGGCAGCAGTCACACATACAATGCAGGCTGTAGGACACATACAACAGATAAGCCTTCTAACACAAAAGCATCAGCTGTATTGAACTATCCCATTTTGAATGTCAGTGAGGACAGACAGGTGCGGATGGCTGTCTACATTAAGTCTGGGCAAAAATGATGTGGCACATGCTTGAGGCCTACAGGACTCTCACAGGAGTCTGGCCACCCTCTCAGATGGGAGCACTCTGAGAGGCTAAATAAAACCCGGGGCTGCAGCTGGCAGGCTGTAACACTGCCTTCTGTAGTTTCTGCTTTCTTTGGTGCTAGCTTTGCCTGTCTTGCTATAATAAGGCAATTAATATTGGCTATGTATATCATGTGGGCTGCAGGAATGTTGGGGGATAGTGAAGCTATCACGAGCAGAGTTTGGTTTTGAAATTTGCAGCATTTCACTTACTGAAGTCTTAACTGAGATAGAGCTCAGAAATATGTTGGCTTAACTCAAATCTTCCAGTGAGCAGCCAAGGTAGTAGATGAAAACATTATTTGTGTATACATGTATGGGCAGGAGATATCTCTGAAAGAGATGGTTTTTACCATGTTATTGGCAAAACGCTGTGTTGGAAGGGAGAGAAAAAGTAAGGAAAATAATAGTCTACTAAATTGCTGAGGCCTTTTTGGGAAGCCAACATGTTACAGGAGGATTCCTAAAGGCAATTTTTAATTGTGGAAGTGTGCTGTTGTCATTAGGTACTAGGAAATTGATTTATTAAATTATCATCTTCCTTCTTTTTCACCTTTCTTCCTGCATGCTTTCTCCTCTGTTAGTTAGACATGCTTCTTCGGTATGGGTTCAGGTAGTAGTAGTAAGAACTCCCATTTATTCAGGCAAACCCCTTTGGCCTGTTCTGCTTTATGCTGATTTCTGGGAAAAAAAGCCAGAATACTGCAGAGTGGAGGGACTCTCTGAGGTGCCCTCTTCCATGCACAATAGGACATCTGCCATCAAATCTCCAGAGCTATGAGAAAACTGGGGCATACAGAGTGGTAACAGGGCTGGCTCACAGGGTTGCTGCAGAAGAGCCAAGGGCTGCAAGGCTTTCCTTGGCCAGAGATGTGTGGGGTCCAGTTCCAGAGCAGAAATGTCTGTGTGCATAGTGCTCCTGATCTGAGTTTTGCTGGAGAAAAAAGCATCCTGGAGGATGCTCTTATCCAGCCTGACCTGGGCCATCTATAGCTTTGTAAATCCTGGTCCATGCAGTGACCCCCAGACTCAAAGTTGCTGCAAGACCTAAATCCTATTACAGATCTTGCCACAAAACAACCAAGAAGCAACACTTATTTCTTGCTTCAGTGGGCTTTAGTGAGGATCCAGGCTATACCATGCTTGTGTGGAGGGGCAGAACTATGGAGGAATATACAACGTTTAATTTGGTTAGTACCAGTTCTGCTGTTGCATTGCAACAGGCCAGAAAGAGTCATTTGCTTTTATGACAGAAGTGATATGATGCATGTAAACAGAAAACTCTGTCCCTTTGCCAGAGCACATGGACAAAACCCAAACTCTAAAAACGATAAACACACTTTTTCATTCAACTCTTCCTTGTCCCAGATTTGCTCAGCTGCTGTCTTTGGGATATATGATGCATGCCCTGCTACTCCCTTAGCATCTGCTATGGGCCACTATGAGAGACAGAGAAATGGACTAAGGGGACCTCTAGTTTGAGCCAATATGTGCTTATGAGGCAGGTCCTGCTTGCACTGTAGGCAATCCAACATGTGTGCTGTCTGCGCAGTAAAATGAGGGCTCAATTAGAGCATGAGCTAGTACAATTCTCCTAGGTCGTCGAGACTGGTATAGGTACAAAAAAGCAGCGAGAGTGCAACAGAACTGGCTTTACAAAATGCAAATCCAAACATATTGCTGCCGAGGACCCATTGTGCCTCCTCTGGTTACTAGCAAAGCTGGTGCCCATGCCACTGTATGACCCTTGTTACTGCTCCTTGTATGAACTGAGCAGCAGATATGAGTCTGCATTTCCACACAGGTGTGCAATCCTGTCTTCAGGATCTGTGGGTTTGTCTCTCTTACCAGCCTTCTGATATGTGCATACCTCAGCATCCAGTGTCCCTGGCTCCCTCAGGCTACGTCTGTACTGATAAAGCAGGCAGACGCAGAGCACAGCCCCCAGCCTGGCACGCTCATGCCCATACGCTCGGGTGGCTGGCACAGCTCCTGCTGCTGTTTCGGTCAAGACTAACTGGTTCTCTCACAAGCAATTCCTGGACACAGCTGTGAGTCAGCACAGGCCAGAGATCATTCCCTGTTGACAGTTTGAGGCTATTTTGGAGAGTAAGAAAATACAGTTATATATATATATGGTTTTGCCTGGTTACTCAAGGAAAGGGGAAATGCCCTAGCGCTGTTTAGTTTATCAGCAAGAAAATAGCCTAAGCCTGGGTTTGGAAGAGCAGTCAAGTTCATGGGGGGGGAAAAAGGCAACCTGGCTTTTCTGAACGTTAGGACTTACTACCCTGCAGTGACACATGCATTTTGCTTGCTCTTTAACCTTGTATTATAGAATGCACAAATGATCAGTCCAGATGTCAGCATAAAAATATATGGTTTTGATAACTGTTATGTTACCAAAACACAGAGAGGGAAATTGAAGGGGGTGAACAGGGTAAGAAGTAACCTTGTAGAGTCTAGAAATGGCCACTCATAAATCACAGGCAAAGTCTCAGGTCCATAGGAAAACACCTGCCCCTAGCTGTCCTAAGCCACCAAACTCTCCCAAGCAGACTACAGGATTTCAGGCCTTTTAGTATAGAAGACCAAAACCTTAAAAATCACAGTGTGCTCTAGAAAGGGAGAAACTGGACACTGCCATAACTGAAGGTCTCTGAAAGAGGAGGGAGGCAGTGAGGGGAAAATGCCCAGAAGACCTGAGGAAGAGCAGTTTAGTGCAACGAAGCTGAGGCAGGGGATACGAAACTCACAGATGTCAGACACTGCAAACTTAATAATGTGAAAAAGCCAACCCTCTTTCTGTTTGCATAGTTGCAAAGTTATTCAGCCCCAGATAGACCCTCTGGGGCTGTGTTTTTCTTCATTCAGTAATTCTATTTGATGCAAGAGGGAAGTCTGGATGTGAGACTGTACGCGCAGCCCTGCAGCTCAGTTTTGCAAACCCAGACCATCTTGCCTGGCTCAGAAATGCTCTCCTATTTCTGAATCCTGGGTCTTCAGCACTGCTCAGAGGCAAGAGTGGTACATTTCAAAATTGTGTAAACACATGCTTTAAAAGTGATGGTGGGGTAAGTGGGGTAAGTCAGATTTCACAGGGTGTCTGACCTGCAGTAACGCAACAAGCATGTGATGGGATCCCCTTGCAGCACAGCAGCTGGCTGCTGCTGGAAGAGGCAGAGACAGGATGGCTGCACCTACAGTGTTAAGCAACCTGATCCCACAAACCCCCTGCAGGCAGAACTGCTGAATCACGGAGCAGCTGCACCCCACGAGCTTAAAGATCTGGATGCAGAGTTGATGATGGCAGCCTGAAGTTGAATAGCTGACTGCCTGCTCAGAAAAGCAAGCAAGCAAGGGAAACCCGAGGAGTGACTTACCTCATTCAGTGCACTGTGATTTCAGGTGTCACACGAGTCAATTCTTGGTGGAATGCAGCAATGTACTGGTCTGGTAAAACAGAGCCAAAGCTCCTTAAAAGAAAGAAAAAGGGGAAGCATTGTTTTCCTTTGCCAAATTATTACACAACAAAGAGGGGCTCAGGACGACAGAGAAGGAAGCTAATGAACTGCCACTAGTTTCACAGCATTAACACCCTATTATGGAAGTTATGTAGTGGGCACCTTCTTTCCTCTACATCCTTACCTTGGTGATAGTGGGGAGAAACTGCTTTTGCGTCTTGGTTGCTGAATTGTACTAGTTGTAATCAAGGTCATGACATTTCTCCCAGCACTAGTATCGATTCTTCATTCTGTTTTGTTTTGAAAATGCTAACTTCACACACTGGTTCCATACCAATATTGTGAAAAATGGAGGGATGCCAGGCAAAGATGTCTGTAGCATGCAGTACTGCTTCCTTAAAAGCCAGCTGTGCAGTGTAGAGAATACGCAGTATGCACCAGTCTAGAATGAGGTGGACTACAAATAAATTATTAAGCTTTTCTAAGAGAGGCGGATGGGACATTTTCACCTAGGCTGCAGTGCCTGTCATCACATACAGAGAAAGGATAAATACGCTTGGACCAACTTGATGAAAATTGATAGTGACTTACACATGCTTATTCAAAACCAGTCATATCCAGATTAAGGCAGCCTTAGACAGCAATTTCCAGAATAACCCTACATAACACTTTCCAGGCCTTCTGGATGATACCAATTATACTAATAATTAGTATGTGTTGATTAGAAAAAGGCTTAAATGTGCTGATTCAGAGATTCCATGTTTATTTGCTGAATAACTAGATTTCAAATTTATCTTTTCATATTCACTTGGACCTGTAGCCTATGAAAGGCATAGCTGCTCTTGTGGAAGTTCCCTGCTGTAGAAAGTCATCCTGTGAATTTTAGCTGGCTGTTTTACTCTGATTAGATATGTCTTTGCATGACAATATGATTTCATCTCTAGGCAAAATCTTCAAATACATCCATTAGGACTTTTTGAATAATAATTGTAAAAAAAATATATATCCGTTTCAGCCCACAGTCTGGAAGTTAGAGCATTTTATGCAGGCAATCTGCTTTGATCTTCTCACAGACAACTGTGAGAACAGCTCCCCTAAGAACAGGAAAGAAAACATCATAGCATCAGGATATGTTTCTAAGTAGTGTTTCAGATGGACATTAAGCAGCCAGGAAGAATTCAGACTCTCTAGCTCTAGGGATACGGATTATAAATCTCTTTCAGGTCCTAAACTTGCATTATTTGCTGTCCTCAATCCAAATTTCTTGTCAAACTCTATGATGCCATGATATGGGACAGCATGTTTGAAGCACACATGACAACAGATAATTATTTTCAAAATTTAATTACTATCTTTACTTGCCATCGCAGCACCACCTCTGAACCTCCACTCTACATCTTTGCACAGAGAAAGGAAAGGGTGTAATTCACCCTTTAGAAATTTCAGTATTGGAAGGGACATCAAGAGGTCACCTTCTTCATACCCTTTCAAAGAACAAGGATCAGTTATACCTAACTCACCACACCTAAGCCTAAACTGTCCTTAAAGATCTTCACTAATTGGAATTTAACTTGCATCTTGTTATCTTGTTCTAATGTGTTCATAAATCTTGTGACTAGACTTTTCTTCCTTACGAATAATTTAAATCTCATTTGTTGCAAAGAATGCTGATTTCTTCTGGGCCTTCCTGTCTTGGACTTAGTGGATAACTGACCACCTCTTTTTTATAACAAACTTTTACAACTTGGGGAGTCATTATCACCCTTCTTTCTTCCTTTCCTTTTTATTAAATGAAATGAGGCTCATTCCTCCTTTGCCACATTTGTTAGAAACTGATCAATCCTGCTGCTTTCCTTTGGATTAAATACAGTACTTCCACTGAGCTTTCTCCAGTGGCAAGTAGAGCAGAATAATTTCATTCCTCTGTCTTACATCCAACAGTGCTCTTAGAAACATCCCAGAATGGGATTTGATCTTTTGCAGCAGCCTCGAACGCATTTGTGGCACATTGTAAACTGCAGATTTTTTTTCTGCCTAGTTACTACCTGGCCCATTTTAAATCCTCATTCCCAAGTTCCGAGGCTCCACTTGTCCTTTGTAAATCTCTGGTTTGCTGCTTTCAGAATGAAGATGCTTACCTGGCTTTGAAATCCTGTGTAGTTTTTCAGATACTTCACCTCAAGTAATACAGCCGCTCTCCCTGCTTTGTTGGTCACATCACCAGTGACAGTATTGAACAGAACATGGTCAAAAGCAGATATCCCTGCTTGAAGTGCCCTCCCAAATTCACCACAAACCATTATTAACTACAGTTCATCTGAGACTTTTCATCGCGTTCAAGTAGTAAAAGGAGCTCCTTTGACAGCAGTAAAAATAATTATAATTTCAGTTTTAGTATGACTCAGGCAGACTCACTACAGATGGAAAGAAAATTAACCCAGGCAGTTGTATCTCAGGTTGCCCTAATACAAGTGTTATTTTGAATAAATCTGCTGCTTCACTTTAACAGAAGGAACATATTATCTTTAGCTTGGATAAACCGCATTGTTTTTAAAAGACAAATGCTCTGAGAAATGAAAGTGCTGGAAAAAACAATGGATGAATTTGGTGTGTCAGTGATCTTGAAGATCTGGACCTGGAACTGCACTGAGTGGCAGTTAGTTTATAATGGAGACATATGTAATGATATGTAATATAGCTTATTCACGAGAGAGAGAGAGAAAGAGAGCAGCTTTCCTATTCCTTGAGGAACAATTTCTAGGGCTTCTATGAGGCCTAGATCCCCAGTTCAAAGCACAATGAAACTCATATTTTTCCAAATTAAAATGTTGGTCACTGTTGGACACCTCAAAAGGTTCCTTGGTTCAGCAACGGTAGTCCTTCCCAATCCTGGTTTCTCCCAGACAGCCCCCTAAAGACTTAGGGTGTTTCCAGCTTCACAGTTTGTACCTATCAGTGGTATTGCTGCATCTCATTCTAATGTGTCTTTTGATTTACCATGGAGGAGGCTCTGGATATGTCCATGCAGCTGTAAGAGAGGGTATGCTTCTCCCTTTTGAATCATATTGTGAATGAAAGCTGTACAGTGACCCTGGCTCATCAGTCACAGTTGTGGTCCTCTTCAGTGAGTCTGGGAATACCTTGGCTCCCACAGTATATTATAAAAGCACTCAGAGAGTCACAGACAACAGAAACTGCTGCCCAGGTTTTTAAATGTCCACTCCTTAATCAATTCCAGGTTTTGAGTGCTCATTTTCAGGGAGCTGCTGATGCCCTCGGTTACCATTCGGTCCAACTGGCATCAAAGCTTTCCAGTACATTACAAAATCAGGATAAAAGTACTTATTTAATCTGAGTACATAAAATCGGTGATCACTTCTGGTCCTGGTACAAATACAGAGTTATATTATTATGGATCATTATGCCTCCAGTTAAAGGCAAAGGGAGCAATTTATCAATGCAAAACAGGCACCTCTTTAACGACACTTAGAGGAGCTGAAGTACTATCCTCTAGAACAGAAGTAAGACCAATATTATCGTATTAGACAAAGAAGCAGGGTAAGTTGTGAGGGTAGGTTTTCTTACTTTAAAGAGAGGGCTCACACTTAGATCCAGTAACCACATCAATACAAAATATTTAATAGGCACTCTGGATTGAACAGTGTTCTCTAATATCAGGTACTGACAAAAACAGCCCAGGGGGAAAATTTATCTTCTTTTACATTTATATTATGAAAGCCAAATGTTATTTCTCAATATCTTAATATTGCCTTTTTAAACATGATGTTCCCAGCTTTTTAAAATATCTGCATCGAAAAAAGAACCTCTCACCAAGAATAAAACACAGCAAGATGTAGATCAAAGGGAGCTCAGAGCTCTCCACGGCAAAGGAGAGGAGAATGAAGCCAGGTTGGTACCTTGGGGTTGGCAGATCTGGAATTCCCTTCATCATAAGCACTGTTTCACTTCACCTCAATGAGTCATGCTGGTGAATTATTAGGTTAATTATTAGATTATTCTAATACACATCAAAGGCTTTTGAAGGCTCCTGAGTCTTCACAGTTTAATATGTTCATTTATCAGGTGCAAGCAGGAGAAATGGAAAGTAATTAAATGATTTTTTTTAAGAGTTTTCAAATTATCTATTATTTTCCAGTCCTACTGGTTGGACCACCTCTGTGACACTGCAGAAGCTGCAAAGTAGTGCTAAAAGGGACACCTGGGTTCCAACAGTTTCCATGATTTGCAATCATGAATTGGTTGGCATTTGAGTTTTTTGCTTACAATGCTATAGCATCAAAATTTACCTGGATATTCTTCAGGGCAGAGCAAGCACTGAGGTCAATTGGTTTCTTTCCAGATAGCTTTAGAAGTAATATTTCTTTATTTCCAACAGGTCACCTATCCTCACCATTATTTAGGTAAAGTTTTTAGTTTTCTGTTCCAACACCTTTTCGAAGGTGCAGACCTCTGCTTTGAACTTCAAGATACCTTGCTAGCCACCAGCTACTGACAGTACGACAGGGGCAGAATTTGGGAGTACAAAGAGATTACTTGCAGCAATAGGTACTGAAAATTGTTCTGCCCTTTTATTACTGCATGTCAGTGTGGGATTTTCCATCCTTTTTCTTCCAAGAAGAATACACAGCTAAAAGAATGAATAAGATCAAAATTACCTTTTACAGGAATGCAAAACACAGGTGTATGCAACTGGTCCAAAATATAGCAGATAGCTTACCTGATCAGTGGGCAAGAGCTGAATGACAGGAAATACACATAGTCCTGGGAGAGTGACACAAGACTCTGCAAAGCAGCAGCATGTAAAAGGAGATCTAAGGGAAACACAGAAGCTGATTTCAATTTAGAGCCCATACTTTCACAGAAAAATTGGCTTGGATTTTTCATCCAACTTGGTCTTCAGAACAATGCCAGGGATGAAAATAGAAATGCATATAATTACATTTCTTGTTGTTTGATAAGAGCCTCCCTGGACAGAAAATAGCTATTTATTGCCATTGCCATTAACACCACCCTAACAGGACTGCTTTTAAGAAGCTGTTGCACCAGGAGTCTGTGAACTGAAGTCTCTCCTCAGCAACAGGTGGGCATAAAGGGAAGCTTTTATGGGCAGTAAGAGGGTTGTGAGGAGAAACTATTGACTTGTTCAACAAAGAAATATGAAAACTGACCAGAGCATTGAAGGTGGAGGGAAGAGTATGAACCTGTTTAAGTTTTAATCCATTAGCCCCTGTCCTGTCACTACAGTCCCAACTTGGCCTTGAACACTGCCAGGGATGGAGCATTCACAACCTCCCTGGGAAAACTATTCCATTGCCTCACCACCCTAACAGGAAAGAATTTCCTCCTTATATGCAACCTAAACTTCCTGTTTAAGTTTTAATCCATTAGCCCCTGTCCTGTCACTACAGTCCCTAATGAAGAGTCCCTCCCCAGCATCGCTACAGGCCCCCTTCACACACTGGAAGGCTGTTATGAGGTCTCCATGCAGCCTTCTCTTCTCCAGGCTGAACAGCCCCAACATTCTCAGCCTATCTTCATACAGGAGGTGCTCCAGTCCCTTGATCATCCTCGTGGCCCTGCTCTGGACTTGTTCCAACAGTTCCATGTCCTTTTTATGTTGAGGACACCAGAACTGCACACAATACGCCACGTGAGGTCTCACAAGAGCAGAGTAGAGGAGCAGGATCACCTCCTTCAACCTGCTGATCATGCTCCTATTGATGCAGTCCAGGATACGGTTGGCTTTCTGGGCTGCAAGCGCACACTGAAGCAGGCTCATGTTCATTTTCTCATCAACCAGCACCCCCGAGTCCTTCTCCACAGGGCTGCTCTGAATCTCTTCTTTGCCCAGCCTGTAGCTGTGCCTGGGATTGCTCTGACCCAGGTGTAGGACCTTGCACTTGGCATGGTTAAACTTCATGAGGTTGGCATCAGCCCACCTCACAAGCGTGTCAAGGTCCCTCTGGATGGCATTCCTTCCCTCCAGGGTATCAACCGAACCACACAGCTTGGTGTCATCAGCAAACTTGCTGAGGGAGCACTCAATCCCACTGTCCATGTCAGCGATGAACATGTTGAACAAGACCTGTCCCAACACCAATCCCTGAGGGACACCACTCGTTACTGGTCTCCAGCTGGACATTGAGCCATTGACCACAACTCTTTGCATGTGGCCATCCAGCCAGTTCTTCACCTACTGAGTGGTCCATCCATCAAATTGATGTGTCTCCAATTTAGAGACAAGGATGTTGTGTGGGACAGTGTCGAACGCTTTGCAGGTAGATGCAGGTAGATGCCCAAGTAGATGACATCAAATGCTCTACCCCGTCCATCAGTTCTGTAGCCTCATCATAGAAGGCCACCAAATTGGTCAGGCAGGATATCCCCTCAGTGAAGCCATGCTGGCTGTCACCAAGCACCTTTTTGTATCTCAAGCGCCTTAGCATGCCTTCCAGGAGAATCTGCTCCAAGATTTTGCCAGGCTCAGAGCTGAGACTGACTGCTCTGTAGTTCCCTGGGTCATCCATTTTCCCCTTCTTGAAAATGGGGGTTATATTTCCCTTTTTCCAATCTTTGGGAACTTCACCCGACTGCCATGGTTTTTCAAATATGATGGCCAGCGGCTTCACAACTTCATTTGCCTGCTCCTTCAGGACCCGCAGATGTATCTCATCAGGTCCCATGGACTTGTGCATGTTCAGATTTTTAAGATGGTCTCAAACCAGATCCTCTCCTACAGTGGGCCCAAGGTCTTCATTCTCACTGTCCCTGCATCTGCCTTCCAAGACTTGGGTGGAGCGGTCAGAGCCTTTGCCAGTGCAGACCGAGGCAAAGAAGTCATTCAGAACCTCAGCCTTCTCCAAATCCTGTGTAGCCAGTACTCTTGAGAGCTTCCAGAGGGGGCCTATGTTGTTCCTCGTCTGTTTTTTATTTGCTACGTACCTGTAGAATCCCTTCCTGTTATCTTTCACATCCCCAGCCAAGTTTAATTCTAACTGGGCCTTAGCTTTCATAACCTGGTCCCTAGCTTCCCAGACAACATCCCTGTACTCTTCCCATGCCACCTGTCCTTGTTTCCACTTATTATAAGCCTCTTTTTTCATTTAAATTTTCCTCAGCAGCTCCTTATCCATCCAAGCAGGTCTCCTGGCCCTCCTGCTGCACTTCCTTCTAGTTGGGATGCAACACTCCTGAGCTTGTAGCAGGTGATCCTTGAATATCAACCAGAAGTCTTGGGCTCCCCTGCCCTCTAGGGCTATATCCCATGGAACCTTACTAAGCAGGTTCCTGAAGAGGCCAAAGTCTGCTCTTTTGAAGTCCAGGGCAGTGAGCTTGCTGCACGCTTTTCTCACTGTCCTGAGGATCTCAAATTTGACCATCTTGTGATTGCTGCATCCAAGGCTGCCCGGGAGCATCACATTTCCAACAAGCCCTTCCCTGTTGGTGAGCACAAGGTCATGCATGGCACCTCTCCTTGTCAGCTCCTCTATTACTTCCAGAAGGAAGTTGTCTTCCACACAATCGAGGAACCTCCTGGATTGCTTGTGCCGGGCTGTACCATCCTTCCAACAGATGTCAGGGCGGTTGAAGTCACCCATGAGAACAAGGGCCTGTGAGCATGAGGCTGCTCCTATCTGTCTATAGAGTGCTTCATCCACAGGTTAGAATCATAGAAGCAGATCCCCACAGTAATGTCTCCCATAGCTGTTTCCCCTTTGACCCTGACCCACAAACTCTCCCTTAACTGCTCACCTGCCCTCAGACAGAGTTCCATACTCTCCAGCCTATCCCTAACATAAAGGGCAACTCCCCCTCCCCGCCTGCCAGGCCTGTCTTTTCTAAAGAGCCTGTAACCTTCCATTCCAACACTCCAGTCACAGGAGCCGTCCCACCATGTTTCTGTGATGCCTGTTATATCATACCCCTGTAGACATGCACACATCTCTAATTCCTCTTGTTTGTTCCCCATGCTACGGGCATTTTTATAGAGGCATCTGAGTCGAGCTCCAACTGAAGCCGGCTCATTGGCTGGAGCGGCTGGGATATCTCTACATTGCTCTGAGCATTTATTATAGGTTCTGGCAACTGACTGGGTGTGTTGGGATGGAATGATGCCCCCCTCCCCCAACACATCTAGTTTAAAGCCTCCTTGACCAGTCTGGCAAGCCTCCTACCAAAACTGCTCTTTAGAGCAGCTCCACCAGCCCCCACTAGACCTGGCCTACAAACTTGGGTCCTGTGTTCAAGACACCCAAACCCCTGACTATGACACCACCCTTTTAACCAGTTATTAACCTGGCCAGTCCTCCTAGCTTTTTTTAGGTCCTCCCCTGTATCCTGGAGAATTGATGAAAAGACATGTGAGCTCCAGAGCCCCTAACCACCTCTCCCAGGGCTCTGTAGTCCTTCTTTATGTTCCCCAGGCTGCTACTGTCTATATCCCTAACACCCACACGTATCACCAGGAGTGGGTGATAGTCCGTGGGACTTACTAGAGCAGGCAGCCTGTCTGCAACACCCCTGATCCGTGCCCCTGGTAGGCAACACACCTCCCTTGAGACCGGGTCAGGCCGACAGACAAGTACTTCTGTCCCTTTCAGAGTCCCCTACTACTATTACGATCCGCTGCTTTTTCCTGGCAGCACCAGTAGAGATCTTCCGGGGAACGCTGTCGGCCGTCACAGGGCTGGTGTCGTCTGCGGGGCTCCGTTCGTCTGCGGGGCTCCGTTCCTCCGCGGGGCTCGGCTCCTACACCGCCTTTTCCCGCTGCTCGGCAGCCGCCTTCTTCCGCTCTTCGACCGCCCCGACCTCCTCCACCGGCAGCCGTCCCCTCGCGGCCTCCGGCCCCGCTCCCGACGCCGCTTGCTCCCCGGGGCCGCTCTCCCGGGCGTCTTCAGCAGCCGCCGGCTCCCGGGGCTGCTCCCCCTCGGCTCCCCGCGGCCTCACGAAGACGGAGGCGAGGGCCAGGACAGTGAAGAGCAGCCGGACGGCCAGGTACAAGTCCACGGCCACGTCCGTCCCACCCTGCTGCTGGAGCCTGCCCGTATTACAAGTCATTGCCATACAGTGAAACAAAAACCTTAGCCCAAGCCCCACATTTGATAAACACTAACACAGCAAATACTGGGTCTAAGTAATGTACTACATTCTGAAACTGTGAGATCAAGAGGAACAACTCTGAGAGCCAATAAATCAGCATTGTGATGAGTGACTATGAATCCGGTCAGATCTGCTGTTACCTCAACCCTCATGCCCTACGTTGGGCGCCAAAAAGAACTGTCGTGGTTTAAACCCAGTCAGGCAACTCGTTCACTCACTCCCCCCCCCCCCCTTCTTTTCCTCCCCCCTGCTCCTGGAGGGATGGAGAGGAGAATCGAAAAGAATGCAATTCCCACGGGTTGAGATAAGAACAGTTTAGTAACTAAGGTATAACACAGATCACTACTGCTACCACCAATAATAATAATGATAAAGGAAATAGCAAGAGAAAAGAATACAACACCTCATCACCAGCCAACTGATAACTTGCCCCCCCAACCAAACCAAGCACTGACTGATACCTCCTCCAACCCTGCAGACTCCCCACCCTTCTGGCTAACTCCCAGTTACATCCTGGGCATGACATGCTGTGGTATGGAATACCTCTTTGGTCAGTTTGGGTCAGGTGTCCTGTCTCTGCTTCCTCCCGGCTTCCCCTCCTCCCTGGCAGAGCATGAGGCTCACAAAGTCCTTGGCCAAACCAAAACATCATTGTTATCAGCTCTGTTCCCAAGCCAAAAGTCAAAACACAGCACTGCACCAGCTACCAAGAAGGAGAAAAATGACTGCTACTGCTGAACCCAGGACAGCAGTGCATCAGTAAGCTGTTTCTGGTGCGAGTGCCTTTCCTCATTAGCCTCCAACAGGATAGCAAAGCAGTTCTGCATGGGGACAACAGATTTAGAAGGAAGCCCCTTGTTTTTAATTATCCTCTTCCTCCTTTTTCTGGTTGTTTTTGTTGTTTTTTTTTTGTCACTAATTCCCAGCTTCCCGGGTTAACGGCCTCCTTCTTTCCTTCATGAGGTAGAGGGGAAGCTCGAGGCCCCTGCACAGTTTGGGCCGGGAGCAAGCATTCCTGCTTCCTCTCAGCTTCCCTGACATCCTGCAGCCCATTAACAGCATCCATCCCGCAGCTCAGCCCCTGCTGCAGGAGGACCTCCACCAGGGAGCACCGAGTGCAGCCCTGCCCATTGTGCACCCTCCCCTCACCAGACCAGTGCAGGCACTCTCCTCTCTACACCCCGAGCTCTGCACTGCAGCCTCCCCTCTCACCGGCTCTGTCTGGGTGCCTACGCTGGCCACCGCCGGGGCAGCCAGAGCAGAGCTGCCGGACTGGGCCCTGCTCACATGACGAGTGCTCACCACCCGGCGCAAGCTGCCTCTATCGCGCTCCCTGGGGCAGGTTTTTACCCAGCCAGGGCTGGTGCCGCTCCTCTTGGCTCCGCCCCGTGTGAGTCAGCTGCTCGCTCTCGCCAGCTGAGCTGCCGGCTCCTGGGCAGGTCCTCTCGAGGACTTGAGGCTCCCTCGGTGGCTCTTGTCGCTCTGAGTTGAGGCTTCTGGACGCTGATCTCCCCCCGCCCCGTTCCGGTGTTGAAGGTGTCCTCTCTTGAGCTACTCATCTCAGCAGTTGACCATCCAAAGTTGTACATCCAAAATCAGTACTCTTTATTGAACATCCTGGACTTAAAATGTAAGTGAACTTACACAAATGCAATATAGACCAGAATTATATATTATTTACTGTGTTACTGATTGGCCTGCATGCCTCAGATCCATCTTATATTTCTTTATTCTGATAATAGATCTGAATTTTGAAAATTTTGCTTTCTTCCCTTGGGCATTCTCAAATGATGCTCTTATTTTCTGTGAAAGTCTGTTTTTTCTATGACTCCATCACTGTTCACTCTGTAGGAAAGCCTTTTCCACCTGATGTCTTTACTAATTACCCCTAAGTACTTGAGGCTTATCTAGTACAAATGTGATTTCCCTACTTGGAGCAGACACTCTGGATGTCAGTTGTATTTCCTGTTAGTTCTGTGGTATGAACAGGCTAAGAAGAAATAATTCTTTGGAAAATGCACTTTGAAATCCAATTTCACTCTAACTTTTTTGGAGAAAAATTCATTTTTCTTCTTTTGATTACAAGATTTTAAATTGTTTACTTTTGCTACCTAATAGCAAACTGATATAGCTGGAGATCAGCTGAGAGTTGTGGCATATTTTATATATGTATGTATCTCAGGGATTACAAACTTCAGTGTTGCAACACACAATGACATTTTCCTTTAGCCCAGGGTTCAGGAACCTGCACTTGTGGGCTGGAAATAGTTGGGTCTATCCCTTGGGCCAGATACAGGTGACTGTTGAGCAGCTGTAGAGACACAGGTTTGAGGTAGTAGATTTATTATATGTACTGAGTGTGCTCAGGCCGGTAGTGGGACCCTGGCACCTCAGCCTTCTGTGCTGTCTTTGTAAATGTATTACAGTGAATAATATCATCTTGGTTAGCACAACCTGCCCTCTATTTCTATTGTATTTCGTTTTCTGTAATGATGCCTCTTATTTTCTTTTCATGCAGCAAGTTTCTTCTCATCCTGGCATTCCACTGGAAGAGGCATCTGCCTGCTCTTTCTATACAATTCGTTCCCAGAAGGAGAGCAAGAATTCATGATTCAGGAATGGCTCTTTGGTCCAAAAATTCCAATTTCATCCCACAGTGACAGAAATATAAACTAGTTGCAAAACATACCAGATTCCTAGATCACCAAGGTATTTTGGCATGATATATCACTTGTTAGGACACTCAGTATGTTTCTTATATTGCACAAGCACACCAAAACCCATTACAGCTTTGTGTTCAGTCTTACTGAAATAAGCAGAGGAACCATCTCCTCAGTTGAACAGGAATAAATATCCATCAGTACCTCAAACATTTTTTCAGCTATTATGCTTCTGAACAACTTTAAACTTCTGGATAGTGCACAGATAGGCACTTTATAGACAGGTAGGCAGCTGGAAATTACTAATGTGTCATTTCTACTGATCAACCCAGCAAACAAAATATGTTCCTACTCAGCTGGCAATCTACTGCCTGAAAGAAGCATTAAACTCAGTTTCTGATTCACTTCCTCAGTGGGTGTTTCTCCAGGTAGAATTCCCTTCTTTCTCCTTTTTCCTGCCAGTTATGGCAATACACTCCTTTTTTACTTTTAAATCTCTCGCAATTTGAAAAGTGCTTTAGTTATGCTGAAAGAATAGATTTTTTTTTTCTTTTTACAAAATACTCTTCCTTATTACTTTGTGCAGTAATCTCTGAACTATGGAAGAAGTCACTGCTATTGCTCTGACTAATGACCTAAATGCTTAGCCTGAAAAGCACATTGGCAACCAGGTCTGTGCATTTCTTCTCTTACTGTAATCATTGTGAAGGAACATCTTGTCCAAAGTTTCACAGTGTCCCAGGGCTCTCTCTTCCTGTACACAAAATGGAAAATACCTGGGAAAACACTACATCTCAAAAGTAAATATCTTAACAAATGCTCAGTTACCAGAAAGAATAACTTGGTCCTCACCTGACATCTTTGTGAGTATGTGGAAAGTGAACTCCAGAAAGTACCCAAACCTCTCATAACTGCTCCTATTGGGCAACAGTGATTTGAATGACATGCCAAATGATCTACAGGGTGGGGAAACAGATTGAGTGCAAAAGTGTCTGTACCAACAGAAATTGATTTGATGACTATGTCAATTACTTTTGGAACTAAGCTTCCTGTGGGTTATTTCTGATTCATCTTTTGGCCATCTGTGACTGTTTCCTTATCCATGCTTATTTTGGGAGAGATTTAAGGAATGCTTTGGCTATCATAAATGGTTCAGATTTTTACCCCACGTGGAATATCTGCTTATACTGTTTGGATCAGCTTTGATTATGTCTTCTCTTTCTCAGGGAGTAAATGCTGTTGCTGAGCAATAACATTAGTCACAAAAGAGCTCCCTGAAACCAGCCTTGATCTATAAGATACCAGAAGAGAATGTAATTTGCCAGAAAAAAAGCCCAGCCCTTTAGTTTTATATTTTTGTGCAATGTACTTTTTTTTTTCTGAAGCATGTCTTTGAACTCCAAGTTTCTTTCAATTCTGTTGAGTTACTCATGCTAAATAAGCTGCTGCAGCAACTTTTGCATGCTAACGTGTCAGATATTGATGTTATTTACATGAGATCTCATTTAAGAGCTTAAACACACATCTTTTAATGTTGTAGCATTACAGATTCAAAGATGGCAGAGATAATGGCATTATGTCACTTAGCATCATTTCTTGTTTTGCTGTGTGCCAACACAGTGGCAGCTTCACCCTTATTTTATACTTATTTTTTGACTAAACATCCTGGTAATATCAGGTTTAGTTTTACTTTTCTCGGTGACATCTGTGGAATATCCAAAGAAATGGATTTGGCATTTTTTTATCATTTTATTGTAGAACTGGAGGTGTTGTATTTTGACAGAGATAGAAGTTAAGGCTCTAAGATAGGAGATTGGAATTAACTAGCTGCTAACAAAAATATGCATTAAACCCCACTCCAAGAGTTCAGTGGGTTTAATTTTAAAAACCATGACTCTTTTCGTTCCTAACTCAGTATTGTTTTTGTGGTATAATGTGGGGTCATAATTATACTTTCCCTCTAATCTGTTGTAGAATCATCCAGGAAAGCAGGTCATACAAAATGTGAAATGTGAGAATGGGGGGAAGAAAGTTTCAGGACTTCTTTAGTCATTACATAGTGAAAACAGTATAATACCCCTTTTTTCTGTCTTTGCTGATCACCTTTAGAGGTTCCTATTGCCATCCATTCACATCAATTGTGAGCAAGCTGTTATCTTTATGGACTCAGGATGCCGGTTTCAGACTCACAGTCCCTAAGCAGTGATGCACATCAAGTAATCTTTTATTTATTTATTTGAATGCTTCAGCTCCTGAGACTCAAGCCTGCCCAACATTCTGACAATCAGGGTTAATAACTATAATGCTTCTCTGGCAGGTGTTCCTTAAAACATCTTAGGAATATTGTAGCTTGTCCAGGATGATGTTGATTGCTACCTGTACAGGACTTTGCCAGCGTATTACTTCCACTTTATGCAGATTGAGCACTTGTAATTTGAAGTGCTCGAAGCAATTTTTAGCACAGATAAGCAGCTTGAGAGACAGGTTCTCTGACAACAATCAAACCTCTGATTCGTGGCTTTCTCAGGTACTTTCTTGTTTGTTTAATGCTCTAAGACTTACCTCTCTGAATACCTTATTGCTTCATCAGCCTGAAGGCAGCACAGCACAACATCTAGCTTCTCACTTTGAATATTCATTTGAGGTAAGTCTTAGTTTGGCTGAGTTTGTCTAATTTTAAATGCCCTAACAAACAAGTTGTAGACTGCTGACAAGAAAGATCTTCCTGTCCTCCTCACTAATTGTTTTCCATATGGGTGACTTACTTTTGCTGTGCCCACTTTGCAGAACTCCTCTACAGAAGAAAAATGACCATTCCTTTGCTATCTTCATCTCTTGCTTTGGCCATGCAACATCACAGATCCCATGACCAGACCCTTAGACTGAAACAAATCCTGACTGACAGTAGATAAAGTGGGTAAGATATAGATTTCCTAAGCACTGACCTACCAAGGTGTGTAGCTAAAGCATGTAAGGTCCACCTGCCTGTGCATTCACACACCAAGAAGTGCTCAGAGGATGTACTCAGCCGTCCCTGAGTTAGAGTGATAGCTTGCAGCTGAAAACAGAGTGTCAAGGTTGTTTCAGCTAAACACACTATAGGACTTTCACTTGCAGGCTTGGCAAAAAATACCTGAGTTTCATTCATCTCAACATCTTCAGCATCTTGACATCAACAGCCCCAAGTTAGACACTAGCCTTTTACAGGTGGGAATAATTTGGCTTTTCATAATAGGATCTGTGTAAGCCACTGAGACAAATGAGGATCTGGCTAAGCTAATCAGTGGGGAGTGTTGAGCAGATACCAAAGAAAAGTCAGGTTGTTAGAGGTTAGAACAGCCCATGGGTTGCTCTAAGTTGTGATCTGTAAAAAAAAGCATTTAGGAAACTCTCTCAGCAGCTGGTAATGGTTCATTTTATCACTGATTGACAGTAAAAGTAAGCTATTGTTAACTTTTTTAACTTGTTCTATGGTAGTCACTTTTATTTAGGGAAATTCCTGTCTATTTAGTTGCCTGCATGAGTGCTTTCTATCAACAGTACACAAAGACTGAAGATGTGATCCAGAAGTGTTACCACTTTGCACCTCCAACCTTGTAGCCACATATTCAACCTATTCACATAATTACATGCAATGTAACACAAGCAATGCTATCAATTGCAGCCCAGGTGACCTCGTTATGCTAAGCTCTTCTACAAGAAACCTATGAATAGTCTCCATACTTAATTCCCTGTTTATAAAATTAAATTTGTTGCATTCAAATAAAAGTAAAAGAAATAACAAATTATACCATTTTGCCAGCTGACTAAACAGGTGGTATTATGCAGCCTTTCAGTTAGAATCATAGAATCATAAAATCATATAATCAGCTAGGTTGGAAAAGACCTTTAAGATCATCAAGTCCAGGCAGCCCCCAGGACTGCCAAGACCACCACTAAATCATGTCACTGAGGGTCTCATCTACATGGTTTTTGAACACTTTCAGGGACAGTGATTCCACCACTGCCCTGGGCAGCCTGTTTATAGTCTGATCACCCTCTCTGTGAAGAGATTTTTCCTAATATCCAATCTAAACCTCCCCTGGTGCAGCTTGTAACAAGTATTGCTTGTTACCTGGGAGAAGAAACTGACCCCCACCTTGCTACAACCTGCTTTTAGATAGTTGTAGAGAGTAAGAAGGTGCCCCCTGATCCTTCTCCAAACTAAACAACCCCAGTTCTCCCAGTCGTCCCTCATAAGACTGATTCTCCAGGCCCTTCACCAGCTTTGTTGCTCCTTTCTGGACCTGCTCCGTCCTTCTTCTAATGAGGGGCCCAAAACTGAACACAATATTCTAGGTGTGATCTCACAGTTATGTCAGTATACTAGGTCGACATTTAGTCAACTGATAATTTGATTTCAGCAACATTTAGCTAGCTACCTAAGGGCATAGGAATAACAATGAGGAAGATGAATGAGAAGTGACCAAATATATTTGTGCAGGCAGAATAATATACATCAACATCTCAGTCTAAAGACAAATGGTTGTTCTAATTGAGAACAAAGGAAAAGTTCATTTCATGGTGCATGTCCATTTCTGAGGAATTAAATATCACAAAGACTCATTTTTATGCAATAAAAATAAAGTAGAAAAAAAAAAAAACAAAACCAAACCTGTCTTATTTTTGAGCACAGCTATGACCTGGGAGCTGAAGAATTAAAGCTGAAATACTCAAGGATCCTCGCAACGCAATGCTGTTATTCCCAATAAAAGTCCAAGGGCTGCACATGCCTAAATCTTTCATGTTTCTTTGAAACTACAAGTTTTAAGATCTAGAGACCGTTTTGATTTATATTGAATAAAAGTGGTGTGATTAAGTCCCATTTGTAGCAAATGGCAGGTAACCAGAACTATGCTGAGGAGGTACTTTGGTACATTTTAGACAACTCGAGAAAAAAAATTTAGAATAGGGCACTCACCTCAGATCAAACTACCTTTTTAAAAAAAAAATTATTTACATTTTTAACAGTTGAAAGTTCAAAATAGCTTGTGCAAAGAATACTCAAAGATTTGACACACAGCTTATTCTGAAGTACAATACACAAGAGCATTATGCATAGAAGTCACATGCCATGATAAATGAAGTTAGATACATTCTGAGTATATAAATAACCAAATTAATAAAGCTGATTCTACCAACTGCATTTCATATCCAGGAAGACACTAAAATCAGAAGTGTTTTCCTTGGATGCCAGTTGAATATGTATCATATTGACCTGTTTTAAGGCGTTCTGTAGCAACCTGAGAGAATCATAAAATGTTTTGGGGTTGGAAAGGACCTTAAAATCATACAGTTCCAAACCCCTGCCATGGGAAGGGACACCTTACTCTAGACCACGTCGGGCAGGGCTCTGCCCAGCCTGGCCTTGAACGCCACCAGGGATGGAGCATTCACAACTTCCTTGGGCAACACATTCCAGTGCAAGGGTGAAGCAAGACTTCTGCTTACACGAAGAAACATAAGCTGATAACCTTCTTAGAAAGTTTGCAACAGCCTATCAGTTGCTGAAGATTAGCTGATGTTTGGTAATACACGCAGTAATTGCCCTTGTGCGTATCTTTGAATAAGGTCTACTATAACGAATTTCAGTAAAAGAAGTTATATTTACATGTAGTAGGAGCTTGGGAACAAAGTAAAACATGGAAAGAAAAAAAATTGAAAGAGAATGAAAATGCATTCGAGGAACTAAGCAGTGAAAAAGAACTGGCAAAACCCCTCATCTGTTATGAAATGAAGAATGAAACTTGTGCAAAGATCTGGTGTTACCCCAAAGTAAACAGTGAATGAAAGTATTTTTGGCTAATACTTTGATCAAAACATGTCTGCTTGCAGTTGCTGCCTGTAGGAAAGCCTTTAAGAGCAGTCTAAGTATGTGTAAGTGCTTTGGTGAAGTGGCCTGTAACCTCCCTAAAAAGCTGTTGAAGAAATAGGATCATAGAATAGTTGAGATTGGAAGGGATTTCTGACAGTCTTTAGTCCAACCTCCTGTTCAGAGCAGGCTCAGCTAAAAGATCAGGCCACATGGCTCAGGTCTTTATTCAGTCACCTCTCACAAACCTCCAAGAGTGGAGGTTGCATGAGAACCTAGACTGCCTCTTCCGCTGCTTGGCTGCCCTTAGGGTGAAAAAGATTTCCCTTATATGTAATCTAACCCTCTTTATTTATGTATGCTCACTGTCTTTTTTCCTTCTGCCACACACTGCTGTGAGCAGCCTGACTCCGTCTTCCTAATGACTTCCTCGTAGGCACTAGAAGGCCCTGCTTAGGTTCCCCAGAGCTTTCCCTTTTCCTGGACAAACAAATCCAGGTCCCTTGGTCTCTGCCCCAAAGGATAGCCTCTGACCATCTTGGTGGGCCTCCACTGAACTTGCCCGTTTGATCAATGTCTTTCTTGTACCGGGTGGGACAAAATTTGATACAGTACTCTAGGTGCCATCTAAGGAGTGCTGAGAAAAGGGGAATGACGATTCCCCTTGATGTACTGGATGCTGCTGTTGATACAGCCCAGGATGCTGTTTAGCTTGTTGGCTGCACAGGCACACAGCAGGCTCACAGCAGAGATGCTCCTCTGCTCTAGCATCCACATCCTTGTGTCTCTACAAGGAGTAAACAAAGTGCCTCGCTGCAGTACTGGTGACCCTGCTTCTGAATCAGGAATCCGGAGTTCAGCCCTGAATTCATCTGACAGCCCCAGACAGAAAAAAATTATACTTACCAGCTTCTGAAATGTGTGGTCTTCTTTAATGATAGGGGCAACAAAGTGACAATTTATTTCCTCTGACAATATGTTATACTTTATCCTAACTCATCTCACTCCTATAGTTTTTTGTTTGCTTTTTTTCCTGGCCTGGTAGATTGTAAGCAAGGCACTTTTTAGAAGTTATATCACATGAACTCTATACCCAGGAAATATTCAGAGGTACCCGAGGCTAAAATAGACCTTGTTGAGCCCCACAATAGAAATCATGCATGCTGCTCTGAGATTACTAGAGTTTTGCTTGGAAGAAACTGGATTATTTTCACAGGTTCAACCACAGGAGTTACAGCTAAACCAGCTTTAACTCAGTAATAGTCTGCCTGGGATGTAAGGTATAATACCTCACTTTGAGCTGTCACAGCTCCTGGTGCCTCAGCTGTCCCTACAGCACACTGCAGTCACTTCTGTGTGGTGTGGACATATCAGTAGTTTGTATGAGATATCTCTCAAGTGTGTTGTAATGCCTTCTGGGTAGCTGCTGGAACTAAGAATGAGCTAATATACTCTCTCCCTCTGCCAGACTTATTAGTTTAGAATGAGTGTTGTGAGAACTACAGCTACATGTCTGCCAATACAGAGCTTTGGGTTTTCAGTTGGCTCAGGGAATGAACACGGTGAGATCAAATCTGCCTGAAAATATACTCTGTAGATGTACCCTACCACTATCTCACAACTAAGTTAAGCTATGCTGGCTGCAATATTTTTTCCCTTCCCAATTAATTGTAAGTTTTTGCTTATTTTAGAGGAACAAAGTGAGTTTTTACACTGAGAAATGTACTCCTTTAAACCAAAAACTTATTCTGTATTAGTTTCTATTTCTTCTTTTTACAGACCTTTAGAGAGAGAACTCTCTGAGCCAAAAATCACGAAGTCCCCTGTTAATGTGAATAAACCTACGGAAGAACTTAAGTTTCCTGCTGAAGACTGAACTCTTCCTGTGCTTGCATCTGTGCAAGTATTGTGTCCATCTCTCAAAACCCACAAATACCCACCCACTTGGTAATGAACTGTAGCTTTCGCCTCCTCACATGTACAGGGACATGTCTAGCTCTTGGAAGCTGGTAGGCAGATTGAAAGGAAGTGAGAAAACTAAAAAAGAGTCTGGGTACAAGTTAGCTTGTTGCAGTAGGTCGCCTACACCACATGACAAGGTGACTCATGAGTAAGCAACTGCTTCATACTGGAGGAATTCTTAGAAGTATTTTGCAGAAATAGTTTATGGCCTTCTGCTCCTGTTGGGGAGGCTCCTCATGGCTTAAGCCTGTGCCATGTCCACACAGAACTGCTAATCCCTCAGAGCACTCTCTCTGAAACACAAGCCTGATGTCATTTCAGTATTTGCTAGAAAGAGCATTAATCTGCTGGTACCTAACCCTAGCCTTGTGTGAAAATAACACAGTGTATCTTCTTCTAGAAAGAAAGGGTGATGTGAATTTTAACTAAAAAATAAAAAAAATAATAAAAAATCTTGCTTCTAAGCAAAATCCCCCAAAGCTGCCACCCAAAATTGGGCAGAAATTTCCTTTCCCTTAAGCAATACAGTTGCTGTCAAAACCCACACTGTTTTCAGTTGATTTCATTCACAGAACATTTACTGCAAATTTCATTAACTCTGCTTTCTGTCTTTAGAGAGGAAGAGCCGTAGATTAGAATTTGTTGATGAAACAGGACATGTAGTGAATAAATGCTGAATATTCAGCTGAATAAGTGTTATTTCATGACCATAAGATCTAATTATGTCAACACAAATATTTTAGCACCAAGTAAAAAGAAACCTTAATAAAATTCACGTAGCTCAATGGAAAGAAAGTGACATTGAAGTTAAAGGGCATGGAAGTTGAAATAAGCAAATGGAAAAAAACCCTACATATTTCAATGCAGTTTTGTTTTGCTTTTAAACAAGCTATTATTATGTGTAAGATAAGTGTCATTTCAGAAAAGAAAATAGGTATTTGCCTTTCTCAGTGTGCAAAATAGCACACAATAGCACTTGCCTAAGAGTTTTTGAAAGCTGCCACTTGTTTGTTAAATCTTTCTTCCTTTTTCTAAAAGAATTCATTGATTCTGGAAAGTACTTGGCAACGCTTAAAATCCCACTCCCACTGAGTCCACACAGGATTTTATCATGGACCTCAATGGATGAAAACTTTACCTTGCTTCTGAAAATCTTGCCTGTGATAGCAAGACCATTTTATCACGTCTATAATCAGCTGCTTATTAAATTTTTCAGTCTTATTTGAAATTTTTAATACCAGGAAAAGGAAAAATAAAATAATTAACCAAGCTTCTATACAGCCACAAATATTTCCAATTTGTAATTTCAAGTGTTAGCTCTGAGAAGAGGTTCTAATCAGTCTCAGCAATCTTCTTGGTTTACATCCAATCACAGGCTTGATGCTGAAACACAGTGCTTGCAAAAGATTGCTGAGAAATGATTGAAAGATGAAGAACCCTGTGTGGGGTTGTTTTTTCATTGTTTTGTTGTTTTTTTTTTCCACAAAACTTCCGAATCAACAAGAAATTTGAGAAACCCATGATGCGTTTGATGAGCCACAGTAGACAGGGACATATCCTATCAAATTAATTTTTCTGAATTGTTTTATTAGCTTGAGACACAAACAGTACCAACCAGAAAAAGCAGATGGTGTGGTTGGTGATAAGTTTTCAAAGATTTTGGAAGGAAAGGGGTGATGTTTCCCATACAAATAAAGATGTCAAAATGTTTTAAAGTATTGCTGAATAATAAAAATATTACCACCAAGTAGCTCTTCAGAAACTTTCTTGACAATGAAAAAGGAAATAGAAAAAGCAAGATTGTGAAAATTTGTCTGCAAGTTTCCCATAGGAATACATAAGCACTAGTTAAAGAAGAGCTTCTTCCTGTTACTGCCCTGCAGCTCGATTAAATTGCTCTCACAGGGGCTGGGTTAGGTTCTGCATGTCCTTTTTCAGAAAAATCATCTTACTTCTGCATCTACACTGAATCTAGAATTTCCATTTTCACTGGTATTGTTAGAAAATTGATTTTGCATTAGTAATTTTGGACTTATACCCTAAAGTATCAGAAAAGTTTATTAGGAGATTTAACATCCATACTGAAATGTAAGTATATGTTTGTTTTGCTAAAGGCAGCACATAAAAAAGTAGCACAGTTCAGGAAATGGCAGCCTTTAAAGGCCATCAGTCCTGTGGCTAAACACCTGTTAATCTATCTGTCTTGTTAATTTGGGAGGGCAAGAACTTTGTTGTCCCTATACCCAGATGTTGTCACTTGACTTACTCTTCAGCTGAATGTCTTTGTAAATTTTTCTCAGAGCAGTACTCTGGATGATAGTGAACTATACTCTGTTTACATTCATCACTCTTCCTTTTTGTATCTTCTATGTGTGCTTGTAAGAACTGCAGTAGTTCACCTTGAATTCAGCCTTGTTTCCAGATTTCATAACCTCAGTAGGATCAGCTGTACTACTCCAGTGAGCTAAAATTCACGTCTGAGTCAGCACATGGAAATTCCCTCTGAACTATGGGATTCCTGCCAGCATTTTCAGTATTGCTTAGCAGCTTCCATCAAGCAACTTTAAATACAAACAGCAGCTTCTACAGGCTCCATCTCTCCCAGTTTTTGCAGGTTTTACAATCGTTCTATACAGTGAAAAAGCCCATGAGCTATAAGAGCTGCTGAAACAAAATTCTGGAGCAGACATAAAGTCTGTTTTTTTAACAATGTGAGATTTGCATTCCTGTTTTTCCTCTAATGCTTCTATTCATCTTAGATCACCGGCTTTGCTTTCTGTCTTACCCATTAGTCACACTGACTTGGCATTTCTAAAATGCTTGTATAGGGACAAATATTCCTACTACCTTCAGGGCTCATCCAACCTCTTTATATGCAGTGATAACTGCTGGGGGGTAAGCAAGAAAGAGGATTCACCAAACACTTCCCTTCCAGGGAAAACTCTCTTGCAAATAAAAGCTGCCAATTCCTTTAGTAATGTTTGCAGCCTTTTTTATAAGCAAACCAGCTGAAAGCATTGCTTTTTGAAAAATATTCATAGAAAGGAAGAAGCATCTATTTTTAATGGGAATAAATATTCAAGAGATTATTCACTCTGTACCAGTTTTAAGAAGCCTTTTTATTATTCTCCAAATAAACTGTAGGTGAGACGTGGGGAAGGAAGAACATGGTGTTCAGAGATAACATGAATGTAGTTCACCTCCAAAGTATGATGTTCATGTCAGGTTATCAAAAGAAATAACGCCATGTGATCACTCACATGATGAAGGCAAAAAATGGCTACCCCTGCTATGAGTACATTTAGTACAAGTTAGAATTTATTTTTGATGATACAAATATAGACTTTGTATGTCAGTCTAACATTGTCTGTTAAATAGCAGTTGTGTCCAAATATTTGTCACAGGAACATTAACCCTGGAGTAGATATAATGTGTGCCTATTTGATTTATACAGAGCCTTCATTTTTCATTCTGGCTCCATACAAAGACTTCCCAAAAGAAACTTCCACAGAGAAGTATTATCTCCCACTCAGGTGCTGATTCTCCTTCATCACAATAATCAAACTAATCTCAGGGGGTTCATCTAACAAAGGTTGGAAATTAGATGTGTATCCAGGATTTGATTCCCTTCTTTATTAAATAGGAATCAAACCCATCCACCTCAGAAGCTGCACCCTTATAGCAGGATCATGGGAGAGGTACTTTCATAATTTTTATCCTTAGGAAGCCATAAAGAAAGATGATAAGTAAGCCAACAAGTATTACTCTCTAATCTAGTGATGGAGACAGCCAGTTCAGTGGAGTCTATGAAATAGAGGGCTGTACCCAAAGGTTCATGTATTCTATGTAAAACTGGTCATAAGGCAAATGCATCTTGACTTAGTGTTCAGTTTTCATTGCTCACAGAGTGAATAATCTCCTGAATATTTATTCCCATTAAAAGTAAATGCCTCTTCCTTTCTATGAATATTTTTTTTCAAATAACAATGCTTTCAGCTGGTTTGCTTATAAAAAAAAGTCTTCTCCATCAGCTTCGTTTCCTTAGGCTATAGTATTATGGGCCACTTACTCTGTTCTTATAAATTTTCAGAGATTGAATGGATAATGCAAGCAGTAAGGATTGGAAACAAACAGGAGTGCTGGCTAATTCTCTCTATTGTCCAGGAGTATGTTCTAGAATGGGAGGGAAAGATGGACTCCAAGAACAAAACACACTAACTACCACTTTTGCTTTCAGAAGTGGATGTAAATAAAAGTGGTCTTGGTCCATTGTGCCTTTTTTCAGCTGAAAATCTCTCCAAAATGCTGAGGCAGGCATGTAAGTTTTTGAAGAGGCAGGATTTCAGAAGCTGGGTTAAGAAAACTCTTCTCATGGGCTGCTTTTTTGTGGATTTCAGTCTGAAACAGGTAACTGCCCATGAACTGACTCTGTAGTCATCACTGAGCACAAGGCAGGGCAGACTGTTCTTGTGGCTCATCACCAACAAAATAATGTATTCCTCCCGAAATTGAAAGGAAAAATATGATATCTGAGCCCTAGGAAAAGTACAGTACCTGAGCTCTAGAAAGTGCACCCATACCCACGTGCTCAGGTCTGCTAACAAATGAGTATGCATCATATTCCAATAATAGGTCAATGAGTCAAGGGACAGAAATCTGCAAGAAGGTACTTCTACCTGAGAAAATGAAGGTGAGTTCTCACTGGGCTGGGGTGCAGAAAGGGAGGAGTCTGTAGCAGGAATCTGGAATAGTGTAATGATGCTGCCAGACAGAGCCCTTCTCAGCAGGTTGCATGGCATGACAAGGGTGTAACTGAGGTGCAGAGCAGGACCTTTGAACAAAGCAGCTTTCTTGAGCATTGCCTACTTTTGTGTCAGCTCCTGCAATTGTTTGTTTTTTCTTCATATCTCTATTACTCTTTTTATTTTTAGCTGCCATTTCTCCTCTTTTCTAGAGATGACCTTTTCTGTATTCCTTTCACTTTTCACAACCAGAGATTTCTCCAGGCATACCATATTTCTGGCTGCTGGGTATCTGCACAGGATGGAGCAGCTGAAACACATAAGAAGTGGTTATTGTAGTGAGTCTAATCACCACGGCAACCACCTCACAACATCTCCCTACTCTTGGCTGAGCTTGCAAATGTTTTTCCCCTTAAGCTCCCTCTGTAAAGACCCCCAGAACAAATCCTGGGTTCTTTAGTAGTAAGTGTTACTGCCTAATGCTTGTGCCCAGGCAGATGTCTGCTATTGCTTTATTGACTACAAGCGGTGTGCTGCAAAAGAAATCAGCTGTGACAGTAATGGCTCAAACCCAAGAGGTTAATGATGCTGAGGTAGAAACTTGCCAAATACCCTATAGTCATGCATACAACCCATAAAAGCAAAGGTGGCTAGGAACCCAAGGCATTTCTCAATCTGTGCAACAAAATGTTTTTGTATAGATCACTTCCATTCTGTATCGGTTATTTTAATAAGCATGGTTGAATGTTTATTCGTTGCAGGTTTCATACTGCCATCAGCTTGAAGATTTTGAGACCTGTAGCTCTTTAAGAACAGGGCACATCTGAACTCTCTGGGGAAGAGGTGGCAGTTAGCTGGAAGGGTCATACAGCAGCCTAAAAATAGGATAGAAAAAACTGGTTAAATGGTTTTGTCAGAGGCTGTGAAATAAAAGTTTCTAAAGTTTTCATTCTAGAAAAACAGTCCACGTAAAATAGATTTCTAGCTGCATGAATCCTATTTTGAAGATGGATCAGTGGTAGAAGAAGGCTTAGACACACTAAGAAGTCCAGATAGATGCGAAAAAACAACAGCCATTTATTACCTTGAGCAAAATGTGCATGACACTTTCATAGACCGCTGTGTTTTTAGCGCAGTACAAATGGCTGTCAGTCATGTGTCTCTCTCTCTTTCTCCATCTCAGCTACATGTTGGGCATCTGCATGCTTTTGCAGCTTCTACCCTTTGTGGGTTGCTTCAGAGTTTGTGCAGGAAAGGGATGCTAGCCCTCCTTGGCTCTTTCATCTTCTCTGAAATGACAGCTTTTAGTGTTACCATTTTCAGGGAGTAGTCCTGTGGAGCAGTAGCAGAACCTCCAATAGTATAAATTCTTTGAGGGAGCACTTTTTGTAGCATTGGAAACTGTCCTGGGAGTTTTTCTCTGCATCACCTGCTTTAAGAGATACTTGTCCACTCTGACATTTCCATGTCAGTCATTGCAGCTGAACCAGTCCATTCTTTGTCTGTGGTTTCGCCATAGTTTCTGCCAGGCTGTCAACATAGCTTTTATAACTTGAAGTTATAGGATGAAAACTAGGATGTATCTGTAAGGGCATCAAAATTTAAATGGGATAATTAGATGCCATCAGCAGTGTCTCAGAACGTTAGAAGTCACTGTAGCAGAGAGATCACTCTAGATGTGCCTGCCATAAGATGCGCAAGGATAGAACAAAGGTCCATCAACGTTGTTATGCAGGGAACGAGTATTAAGTGCAAGACAGTTACAAAATTAGCATTCTCATTTCCAGAAATCAGTGGTTTAAAGACCTGATTCAAATAGCAGCAGGAGAAATGCACAAATGAGGACAAAGTACCAAACATCTGCTTGCATTTTGGTAACTACCATGTTGCGATCCCATTTCTAAAAGTTATGTTCATCCCAAAGCATGAGTTCTTGTCAAAATAAGTGTTCCAGCTCTCTAAAGGTCTATAGTATTTGACTTTTTTAGGAAAACACAAAAGATGATGGAATTTGGAAAGTTTTTAATTTTCAAAAGAATAAACCTGAAAATATCTATGTAACCAGCTCATACAGCAGCCTCAAATACTTGTGGGACTCCCAACTCTCAAATGGAAATTAATCTCATTTGACTGAGAGGTCGTAGCTACTTGTTCCTTCTTCAAAGTAAGTGGAAATTTGATCATAGCAATACATGGTCCTAACAACTTGCCTCGCATGAATGGCAAGTGTCTCCAGGCTAATACAGCAAAATTATGTTATGGTCATATGTCTGCTCAAGTAGTAGAGGAGGAGAGGAGTATATATACTTAGGTGAGCCATATACATTCTAGGCATATGAGATGCCTAGACATACACCAGTAGACAGTAGCTCAGTACAGGATGGAGGTTGGCACTAGCAGACTGGTAGCCCATCAGCTGCCTAAAGGCCATGAGGAAAGAGAGTGGTGGGTGATGGTATAGACAGGATGAATTGTTTGAAAGACATGGGGCCCTTCAGCTCCTCACAGGCTATTGCGTACACAAGGTAGAATGAATTAGTTAAAGCTACCAGAGCATGCAACTTCGGCTCATAAAATGAACATTCATCCTTCTGCAGTCTCTCTGGCTGCAGAGCAGCAGCTCCTTAAGATATGCTAACTTGATCACTTGAGATCTTCTATCCAAATATTTTATCTATATTTCTAATATAACCAGTAGTGTTTACCTAGTTCTTTGTTTCTAAAAGAAGAAAATCAAATGTCCCTCAGTAAACCGCATGGCTGTCTCCAAATTAATATTTTTCACAGAAACTAAATAGAAGTATTTTAATAGAACTCCAAAACTTCAGAAAAGGAGCTGGATTTTAAGAATAAGCTCTGTTCATAAGACATTGTCATTTTAGAGAACAGTTCAGATTAAAATTGGAGGTGTCCTGGGTTCAGCAGTAGCAGTCATGTTTTTCCTTTGTGGTAGCTGGTGCAGTGCTGTGTTTTGACTTCCAGCCTGGGAACAGTGTCACAGATTTGTTTTGAATTTGAAACGGAAAAACAGATACTGAATGGAACCCAAGGCATGACTGAATACATCTCATATCAGGAAGTTTAAAAATTCAAAACCCATTGCCTTTTATATTTTATTTTTATTCTGAGCAATCAATGCTTATACCTCAACAGAAGACCAAAAGCTGGTATAAGCCATCACAGCCGGTTTTAACATTGTCAGACTATAAGAAAATACACCGTGTATATATTTTATTTCATGATTAACCAATCTCACAAAGAGGATAAACATAAAGGTTTCATTTTAATCACTCTGCTCATTGTCATATTTTCTCATCATTTTGGAGGCAAAAAATAGTTTATACAAGACAAAAGTTGGGATTTTTTATCCTTTCCATTGAAAAAATTCATGTTAATTATTCTTCTGCACCTGCCTAATGGGGCTGAAGTAATTCTATTGTCATATTGTTGTAGATTGTTGCTTTGTGTAATGTATCACCCCTGCTGTTTCACTTAAAAAAAAATTCTATACTCCTCCATTATTCAGCAAGGGCTAATGATTATTCCAGCATTTGTACTCGCTGCACTGTTGTTTTGATTTTAATTGACTTCACTTTTTTAATTAAGTACGCTGGTTTTAACAGTGTTGTTGACATGCATGGTTTTGTCTTTATCAGTATTTCTTTCCATTTGCATTCTGTATCTACTGACAATTTACTTAGGTCCGTTCTATGGCAGTATACAAATAAGTACTCTGCAAGGTTCATCATCTCATTTCACATATTATATTTATCTAATGGCCTGAAAATTTTGAAAATATTCTGAAAATATTAAAATATACACTGCTTTTCATTTTAAACATTATGTTCATAACAGAAAATCTCTTAATTGCTAGGATAGGCCTAATTTATCTTTTATGCAAGTTAAGCAAATTATTTTTTAATTTTGAGTCTACCATGAAACTTCACAAATGTACTTTAGAAGTTCACTTGAGCTGGCTTTACTTTACAGCTTAAGAAAAAAATTAAAGTCTGTGTTGTTAGAAGATGTTAATGCAAATACCAAATGGGCTTCTGAAATCAGATCAGTGTTGCTTAATTCCTACAATGAAGCAATTTTACTTTTCCAAGGAGTAATTTTTCTTCTAAACCTGAAACAAATTCTTATTAAGTCTTTGGACATTGTTCCTATAGCCTTTTGAAACAACTCAGTTAACTGATTTGTCATAAACACTATCCATTATAAGCACAGCACTAAGCTAAGCAAAATCTTCCTCAGAATTCATTCCCCTCTTCTTCTCCTCTGGCCCCAAGTCTTGAAAGTTTGTTTCATCAGTTATCACAGCACAGGATGATAATAATAAGAAAATAATAAGAAAATGGACCTAAAAGGAAATAATTTCTAATTAACATTATTTAAACAAAAGTGGTAGACATTGCACAGGCTGAGAAATCACTCAGTGCAAAATTCAAAGTAAATCAGAATAAAATGACCCTGTTACATTATTTGTACAGGTTTTAAACCCAAACCTGGCTGAGTCCCACTGTCAGATGTCTTATTTTAGTGAGGAATTTGTGCAAGACATGGTATGTTTGGTTTGTCATTGAAAATGGTATCAGGCATGCTAGAGTCCCCATACCCTCGTTTCCACAAAACCCATTGACCCAGCACTGTCTGTGAATGAAACATAACTTATTTCTCCCTGGAGCTGTATTCAGACCTCATGGTACAACTGTCTCAGTGCTGTTTGCTGAGCTTTCATTCTAGAAATGGAATGACTAAAAGACAACCCACAAAGTACCCACAAAGCATCTTATTAGTAAAGCAAGAAGCTAATTTTTGCGTACAGATTAGGCCATACACCACTGACCACTGAAAAAGTAAAGAGAAAGGAAGAATTTCCGTGTAAAATAAAACACAAAGCATACAACTAAGAAAATCATAACAGCCAATGTTTCCATACAGCTTTGCTCCTCTTTATTTATGTGCATTCAGCATCATATTTCATACATGACAGGAGCCTACTTATTCCAAGTTATTTACAAGCCATAATTCACTTCTTTATGAACTGCAAAAATAGCACCCTCTCCCCTCCATACATGTACATCCCTCTTCCTTGGGATCCTTCTTTTAAAACGTTTAAGTTTTGAGGCTTTGCAGTGTAATCTCTAAATTTCTGTGTCACAAAAAAGGTTTTGGGTTTCTTTAAGTGTTTTTGAAAGTTTGGATTCTCATCTCCTCAGGTGCATAGGACCTGCTGTTTCATGATAAAGATTAAAATCCATGCAATTATTAACAAAAATGTAGTCTCTTGATGCTGTGTGAACACAAACATGGAGACTTCCTGGACATGATTTCAATTCTACCAGCAAAACAGTGTATCTCTTGAAAAGGTTCACTGGCAAGATGATCAGTAACTGAAATGAGCCCCTGCTAATATACACATACTTTAAAAATGGGCCAATACACAATTTAAAACTGCAGACACTGAAACATTTATTACACAGGAGAAAGGACACACAGATAGCAAGACAAAAGAAAAAATTCTCAATTGGTAGTGAAGTTAACTGGCCAATAAAAAGCAGCTTTTCTTCGCAAGGGCACTAATATCTAACTTGGGAATTTAGGGAGAAACTTCCATGTATTTAAAGAAGCCACAGCAAGGAGAATGGAAACAGAGCAAAACTGGTCTAGAGGCTGAGGGGGAAATCTCAAGGAATTACAATAAGAGGATCTGTGAGAGAGTTGGAAGACTTAAGCAAAGCCGAGAGACCCTGCATTCTGCTGAAGGAAGAAAAAGGAGAGCAACAATTGGCTTCCACTAAATATGCAGAGGAGTTAAAGTAGTCTTCAGTTCACCATGTCAAGGTAAGTTCCAAAGCCCTCTAGGGAAATGAAAAAGAAACTATTTTTCTCCTCCCACTCTTCCCTCTAAGAGTGAAAAATCTGGGGCCTCTGTACAATCATTTCACACTGCTATTGCAGGACCGAGCTTTGCAACCACTGCTGTGTGTTTTGTTCCAGGAATGTTTTTAGATAGAGAGGAAGCAAAAACTCTGCTGTCATTGTGCAAATGTTAAGGAAATGCTGTGATTTGATTTAACACTCCTCCTGGAGCATGTAGCAAGGCATTGGTGATAGGTTGGATTCATTTCTTTCACCTCGTGGCTTGGCAGGTTTTTTTTGGCCTTAGGAATATGAATATCAGGTATTGGCCTGCAAAACCAGACACTGACCTGACAAGCCTAAATATTAAAAAAATACTTAAGGAAGTAACACTTGTAACACCAGCAAGAACAGGACTTGAGGCTTTCCCCTTGAAAGGCTGTCCCTCCAACAATGGATTACAGCAGGCAAAAATAGAGAGCGCACTGTCAGTTATAAAGGTTGTTGCAGCGATCATCTTGTATTTCTGAAACATTTCTTCTCATTTGCAGTTCAGCGACTTGACAGGGCTATTGCATTTTCATTCTGATGTCAGGGATTCATGTGCAGAAGCAGGTGGAGATGTGGGGGATAGTCAAGGTGGAGCTTTGCATTAGCACCTGAGGAGCTATCAAAAGGCCATGCCAGGGTAGGGGAGTCAGCAAAGGCTGGGGTGGGGGCTCTGCCCTCAGACTCCTGCCAGCAGACACCTGATTCAGGCTGACCCACAGCCACCCCTACAGGGAGCACCACAAGCCACTGATGCACAGCAGGGGAAGGTGGGGATGGATTTTGAAGTCGCTGCTCTCCCCAGGCAGAGCGGAGCCTCTCAGATAGTTCAGTGAGCTGGGTCTCACCCTAAAGCTGGTCCTGCTTTGGTGCACTGCACACAGGGCCGTGCAGGAAGGCCAGGGCAGACAAGTGATTTTGAGCCAAACTCCGTGTGAGCAAGCTGCCACCTGAATCCACAGATCAGAGGAAGCTGTGAGCACATCTTTACCTTGATTTTGCTCACATGCAGTTGGAGTTTTCTCTTTCTCCACCCCTAAGTACAGCTCCAGGTCCCTGCTATCAGGCCTCCTTGTCTACATACACGGCAAGACAGTCCTTACCCCTCCACCCTTAGTCCTGCTAGACCTTCCCAGCCCTTGAACAAATTCCTATTTTATTCAAAATCTGTTTTAAGGAACATTCTCCCTTCTCTAACCTCCCTGTGCCACCCCTTGGATTGCTGGAGCACTGCAGCTCTCCCCCAGCTCTACATCCACACCCCTATCCTCCCCCTCACCATCTCCATCCTCTCAGGGGCTCGTTGCCACTTGTGACGCTGCCACTGAGCTTGGGAAGAGACATGCAGCACCAAAAACCAAAAACGAGGCCCACGGCTCCAAACCCTCCAGTATAAAGAGGACAAGCCCTCCTGTATTCAGTAGTAAAATGCCTGTGTGACTTCTGGCTGAAATACCAATTCAGTGGGTGAGAAGTCTTGATCATGGGTATCCATTCAGATGGACTTGTCAGGAAAGCAGACCAGCGACTCAGCAGCACAGGATCATAGAAAAACTTTAGTAGATGATTAAAGGAAAAGAAAATCCTATCCTGTGAAGATTCATTCTGCAGGACTTGCAGATGGAATTCAGCAAGCGCAATTTTTTAAAACTATTTTTATACTGATGGAAGTTTAAATTACAGCACAAACTTTACTGTGGAATTGCTCTTGATATCTAGATAATTATATGCTGTCTGCATCCCTCATATTTTTGCATATTGATAACTTACTACTGGTTTGTTGTAACCTGATAATTTTCCATAGTTTTATTATTTATAACTTATAATGTTTTTATTTCATATAAAAAATATTATACTATGATATGCTGGACTGAATAATATTTTTAAGCTTCAGCAATTTCCAGTTCTTACAATTAATTAAATACAATGTATTCAAATAGACAAATTCCAAATGGTACTGAATGATCTTTTAATGTTAACTGTGTGGTTTATGGACTTCTTTTCCTTGTATGCACTTTAAATATTTTATTGTTTTATTATTGCTTTTATGCGATTTCAAAACAATAGATTCTTTAGCCCATTGTTTTATAAATTAGATCAGCGTACTATTGGTAGAAATATTGCAAGCAAATATTATATCTCAGTTAATATAAATACATCAATATTTCATTTATAGTTTACAATTCTATTACCATCCATTAGACTTTTAGACGTGGAAAATCTTATCTCAGACCCATTTTTTCATCCATTCAACTATGGAAACCATATAAATATTATGGCATGTTCTTCTACACTATGTTTAAACAAATAGGTTATTATTTTTTCAAATGACTCATTCTTGGTTGTGTTTGCTGTTCCATTTTCATGTGTTTCTGTAAGCAATAATGTATTTTATTAACTTTTAAAATCTCTCAAATCCTCATAACTCCTACTGCTTGCTTTTAAATGCAACCAGAATTATTTTTAAAGAATGGTAGATACAGTCTATGTATTATTTAACTTATTTAAAGTCTATTTGTAATTTTCCTCAAGGATGAATCACATTTTAGAAGGATCTGGCATACAGAGCTTAATTTTCAAGAGGGCCACGCAGAGCAATTTTAGGGATATGCTCCTGGTCCTTGCTGCCAAAGCCAGATTTTCTAGAAACCTGACACTTTGTCAAGCAGGCTCATTTTCCAAAGCACATTGGTGTATTCCTACATTAGTCACCTCCCCCCTATATAAAACCCTTAGCCAAAATACACTTTATATAATGATAGCATACATGGCTATCTTGTGTGATGACCTCATTTGGGCACTTATTTTGTTGTCTAACTGAGAACAGAGCTCCTTAGCAAATTCTGTCGAGCTGTGTAAAGGGTGCAGCTAGGCTTATCTCCTGTTTAGTGAGGTCTTCTAGGTCACAACTGCATGTTTGTTTTCTCCATCCAGTGGGTAATTTGGTTTTTAATAATGTTTTTGACCCCATTTGCGAATTGCGTGCCATAACTAGGAAAGGATGGGCCCTGCAGTAAGTAATTAAGTCTGCAGGAGTAGGGCTGCTTATTTTTCATAGCAGCAGATAATCAGAATTCTATTGCTCAAGTGTAAAATGCAGAAATTAATGATCCTATATAATACAGATTAAAGCTTTCATTTTAAAAACTATCAGTGCAGAAGAACAAAAGTAGGGAGCCCTGCACCCACTTTGGAATTGCAATATGTGATATCTCTAGCATATTTGAGGAAGCTGCCTGAATACAAACCAGAACAAAATTCAGTCATGTAATAGTTTAAATAAATGATCAGATCTGAACTCTGACCGTGCAGTCACCCTCACTGCTACTTAGGAAAAGGCGTTGTTAAGTGTAAATATTGTCCAGTTCATTTTGTAATTTTCAAGTTTTTATGGGCTTAATAAAGCAAAAAGATCATTTTCCATAAGTAGACTAAAACTGTGTGTTACAAAGAGCAAAAAACAAATACAATGATTTGAACTCCTTAAAAGGCTTAGCTTCAGAGAAAAAGAACATTTTTCTAGAAGAGTAATATATTACTCTAAATCCCACGAAAATTCTCTGTGTATGTATACAAGCATCTAGAAACTAAATGTGTGCCTACTGCATTGTAGTAAGTAGTCTTACAGCATGAAAGCAGATTGGGATCCCATCTTGTTGGTTGCTGTACAAGAAGGCGGCATGGTGACATAGTATAAATAGTAATTGTATGGACAAAACCATCATGCCATATTTCTATTTGTTCTGGATTGAGTACAGATAGAATACAAAAGCTGTTAATGAGGGAGACTGAAAAAAGTATATGATGTACATAAACTACAGGTGATAAAGAATTCAGAAATACAAAATACGGATTTCTGCATATTTTTTTAAGCCATGAAGAAAAAAAGAAAGAATTTAAAATGTTTTATTTACACCTAAGATAAAATATTCTCAAATCGCTAAATCGCTCAGTCAGTATCACAAAGTGCCTGTAATATTCCCACAGTTTAGGGACGTGACTGAAGAAAAGATATTTATTTGTTTCCTGTATTATTTAAACACCAGTAGTCATAATCTGTTTTTCTGGGGATCATATTTCTAGACTCTCTTTCACTTCCCTGACTAGGCTTTCTGGAACTGTTTTCTTCTATAAAGTCATTGTTTTTTCATTTCACATACACACACACACAAAAAAAAAAAGTAAAAAAAAAAATAGTGACAGCTTCCACTTTCCCAAACATCAAGTTGTGGTCAATGGCTCAAGGTGGCTCGAAGTGGTGACCAGTGTTGAGTGGTGCTCCTCAGGGGTCAGTTTTGGGATCAGCGCTGTTTAACATCTTTGCATCTTTGTCAGCAACATGGACAAGGGGATTGAATGCATCCTAAGCAAGTTTGCCAATGAAACCAAGCTTTGCAGTGTGGTTGACATCTAAAGGGAAGGGATAACATCCAGAGGGACCTTGATGTCCTAGAGAGGTGGGCCAATGCCAACCTCATGAAGTTCAACAAAACAAAGTGTAAGGTACTGCACCTGGGTTTAGGCAATCCCAAGCACAAACACAGGCTGGGTGGAGAATAGATTCAGAGCAGCCCTACGGAGAAGGACTTGGGAGTATTTGATGAAAAGCTCAGTATGACCCAGCAATGTGTACTCACAGCGCAGAAAGGCAACTGTGTCCTGAGCTGCATCAAAAGAAGTGTGGCCAGCATGCTGAGGGAGGTGATTCTCCACCTTTACTCCACTTTTGTGAGAACCCACCTGGAGTACTGCTTTCAGCTCTGGGGCCCTTAACATAAAAAGGACCTGGACTTGTTGGAGCAAGTCCAGAGGAGGGCCGCAAAGAGGGCTAGATCACCTCTGTGGTGAAGACAGCCTGAGAGAGCTGGGGTTGTTCAGGCTGGAGAAGAGAAGGCTCCAGGGAGACTTAAGAGCAGCCTTTTAGTGCCTAAAGGGGGCCTACAAGAAATCTGGAGAGGGTCTTTTTACAAGGGCATTTAGTGACAGGACAAGGGGGGATGGTTTTAAACTGAAAAAAAAGAACATTTAGATTAGATATTAGGAAGAAGAAAGGGTGGTAAGATACTTGAACAGTTTTCCCTGAGAAATTGCAGTTGCTTCATCCCTGGAAGCGTTCAATGCCAGGTTGGATGGAGCTTTGAGCAACCTGGTGTAGCACAAGGTGTTGCTGCACTTTGCAGGGGGGTTGGAACTAGATGATCTTTTCAGTCCCTTCCAACCTAAATCATTCTATGATTCTATGATTCCAAATACCTGGACAGTCCTGGGTCCTATTGCCCTGATGCAAAGGGGATAAGATACAATTCTGATGTGAGCCAGCACAGGCTTTTGCCTTGTGCAGAACTTATTGCAAGGAAAAGCCCAACAGGAGTCTCCCCACTGAACTGAGTGACCTTTAAAGTAAGAAATTTCATGCTTGTCCCAGTCTCTCTCTTTTGTTTGGAACTACTTAGGAACAAGAGAATAAGAGAACCTTAAATATAAAAATGGTTTGTAAATGACAGCCTACCCTTTTTCCATGTAACAATTTCTCAGTCATAATAACAGTACACATCTTTTTCTTTTCTACCAGAATAACTGCATTTACCTTACCATTAATAATTCACTACATAATCACTGTGGATTTGAAGAAGAGAGGATGAACCTTACCAAGAAAAGAATTTGACACCTACAGTCATGTACTTTCTTCTCACCAGTAGACATCATAAATGGCATTTCATGCCACTTTGCTGTACACACAAAGAAGAAAAACCTGAAGAATCAAAGAAGTAATTTTCACCTGTTCCCAATGTGATTTAATGTGTACTTTGACCAGTTGTTTCTGCTAAAAATTGAGCAATCTCCCTATCTCTGAGAACCTGCAAATCTCTAACAATAAGCTCTGCTGCAGATGATCAGATGAGTGACAGTCAGACAGAAACTAAATCTGGAAGCAAGGTAGACACATATACTTCTATGCCTTTTTTTCAACTTTAACTTTCATCTTCCTGATCTACTAATGGTCATTTTGTTTTGCATAGTTAGCTGGTGGCAAAATTGACAGAAAGTGATTTCTCACAGGGACTGTCTCTCCCACGCCGCTGCACTGCTTATTCTGTCACAGTAATGTCTGAAATTAGTTTTTGCCTGAAATTCACCATGTCAGTACAATGCCGAACTACAGTGGGAAACCATCTTAACACATCTAGAATAGTGTTTCTTGAACACAGTGACCCTATCTATATCTATGCTGCCTGACTCAGGATAAGAACAGACATCTCTTCCACAATTCCTGTATCCATTTTACTAGCCCTGAAAGGTCAAGGCATTGGTCTTGGCTTATATGTCAAAATGTTGTGAGTTCCATTATACTTATGTGGTCTATCATGAGCTCATGATTTTGCCGTGATGAACTTGGTAGCAAAAGAGCACCAATACCATACTCTTCAATTTTCCCTTTAGCAGCAACATTGCAGCAGGCTTTGCTTTGTGCAGCATGATCGATTCAAGGGATTTGCACACAGGGTTCTGTAGGTCAAATTCAAGCGCTGAAATTCCAGAGTGTTGAGATGTCAGAAAAGCTGCAAACCACATTTTGAACATTACTAATGTACTCACCCTGAACACTGGGCAATCAAAAATGTATGACTACTGGAAACACATTTTGAAACTACTATTTCTTTAAGGAAGATTTAAAACAAACTACAAAATGCAGCATTTGATTCAGAGTGCATTGAGCCAAATTCAGCGCTGTTTCAAATCTACTATGTTGCAGAAAATGTGGTTTCCACAATATTTTCAATCAAATTCAAAAGGAAAAAAAAAGAAAAAGAGTTATACAGTCCTGCAGCAGCATCTGCGGCTCTGACCCAGACTGTCACATACCCAAGCTTTGGCCTGAGCAAAAGCTGTTATCACCTGCCTCAGACAGTATCTGGCTTTTCTTATTTTGAAAGCAGACCTAAATTATCTCAAAAATGTGGAATACCTAGAAGACCTCTTCCTGAGTAAGCCGTGGCATCCTCACATCCACGGGGAAGACACTGTCCAGAACGTGGCAGAACTGAACTTTTCCAGAGCACGCTATATGCATGGTATGGGAGAGGAACTGCTTCCTGAGGGATGTTCAAGATGAAGGAAGTGAGCAGCTTGAAGGGGAAAGTAGAAGTCTGGGAAGAGGAAGGAGAGGGAAACGTATGTGGAGAAGCTGAGATTCCTGTAACCCAAGGAAATGGGCAAGGGAGATGGAGTGTTGGTTTGAGGAAGGAAGAGAGAAAAGGAGATATCTTAACTCATATTTCTCTCAACTATCACCACAAACACCATTAATCTCACTGACTCTTTTGTTTCAGCAGTACCTGTCCACCCAACTCAGACAGACCTTTTGTCCTGGGTTCAGCAGTAGCAGTCATGTTTTTCCTTTGTGTTAGCTGGTGCAGTGCTGTGTTTTGACTTCCAGCCTGGGAACAGCGTTGGTGAAGCCGATTTTTTTGGTTGTTGCTAAGTGATGTTTACCCTGACCAAGGACTTTGTGAGACTCATGCTCTGCCAGGGAGGAGGGGAAGCTGTGAGGAAGCAGAGATGGGGCGCCTGACCCGGGCTAGCCAGGGAGGTATTCCATACCACAGCACGTCATGCCCGGGGTGGGGGGTAACTGGGAGTTACCCGGAAGGACACGGGCTTCCGGGTAGGACTCGTTTTCTTGGCCGGTGGTATCGTATTCTCTTCCCTTGTTATTTTTCCTTATCATTGTTGTAGTTGATAGTAGCGGTGGTGATTTGTGTTGTACATTGGTTGCTGGACTGTTCTTGTCTCAACCCACAGGAGTTGCACTCTTTCGATCCTCCTCCCCGTTCCTCCAGGAGCAGGGAAGGGGAGAGCCCCGGTGCGGGGGGGGGGGACGGACCTCGATTGTTGTCAGCTCGGCACCACTCACTGGGAGTGAGTGAACAAGTTACCTGACTGGGTTTAAACCACGACACCTTTCCATCTCTTTGCCTCCAAATCTGTCACTGCTCCTTGCACTGAGAATCTGCTTTGGCACCACAAGGAAGTTAATTTTACCCATACTACCGAGAAACCTAGGAGAAGCTTCACTGGTAGGGAAAACTCCTTAAATATCAGACAGCTATAGTTTTGAAACACAGAAAATTTCAGAAGGCTTTTCAGAGAGTTGGGCAACAACTCATAAAACTGCTGAGATCTTCATTCTGGATGCTCAAAAGGCTGCAGCCTTTAGTCCCACTTGCAGCTGTTCCCAGAGCAATTTAAGACTTAAGAGCCTCAGAAGAGTCTGGACACTGCCCTGGCTTGGAGTCTCTCAGTGCAATTTTGTGTGAGGAGGCAATTCAGTAAAACCTTCTTGGGAAATGAAATTCCTATTTCATAATCTCTCCTGGATTGAGCACAGAGCCCATGGACCTCCTTATGGCTTAACCCTGCCATTTCCCCAGGCCAGGGGCAGGAAGGCCCTCTGGGATTCCCTTCCGACTCCGTACAGGCACCTGACAGTGCACCTAGGCATGAAAATGCAATTTTGCACAGTGTTTTTAATATCTTCCCCAGACCAAACTCCCCACAGCTTTGCTCATCTTTCCCTGGTGGCCTACCGAAGGTGGTTTTGTTTTCAGGAAAGCAGGTCTCTTTCTGCTTTGTTTCCCTTCAAGGTGAATAGTGCAGGTACCACCTTTGAAAACATCTGAAACTTAATCTGTTGCAGGATACCCACCATCAACCCCTCGGGTGGCTCATATATGTAGCTGTGAGATTGCCTGCTTCGTTATCGTTCCTCTACAGCGTTGCTTTTGAAAACTGGCTTGCTCTGGGTAGAAAACATTTGTTTGTCCACAAATGGTCCACTTGAGGATGATTAACAGCCCTCTGCTGTTACTACTGGGTTAGGGTTAATTCAGGATACCACAGGGATAACTCAAATAAGCAGAGCTTGTAGACTGAGACCTAAATCACAGACAGCCCAGGCAGATATCTTAAGTTGCAGGCAGCACCTCCAAATCTCCCATAGCTCAGCCTCTGGCGGGAACAGGAAAGGGATGAGGAGCCTGGGAGCCTGTCCAGCCACCTGCTAAATACCCTGCAAGCCAGTAGCTGCAGCACCAGAGATGTGAGCACCAGGAGCTTTTGGCTGTGGGGTAGCCTAGGAGGAAAAAAAACCTTGGAGTTTCATTATTAGGTACCGCATTAGATACCATTAGATTCCATACGCTTGTTTTCCTGTTCAACTAGTACTCATTCTTCTTAGCATCACCCAGAATTGCAGCGTAAGGGAGTAGAAGAGCCGTGTTTGTGCCTCTGCGCAGGTTGCCAATGCTCCACCAAAAATCCAGCTCTTTCATTCAGTGCCTTCAGGCCCAGCAGCAGCTGGGGTCCCACTAAGCACAATGTGCTCACTGCTCTGTCTGCAGATAACTCCACACATGCTCTATCCTTTATTTTAAAAGACGGATTTATGTGTCTTTGTCTCTTTTTCTTCTCCTTTTCCTTTCTTAAGTGCTTTGAAAGGAAATCCAAAATAATTTACTCATGCCTATTTCTTACAGTTTCTGCATTGACAATAATGAACTTCTCATTAGACCCATGAATGGAAGGTTATATGTTTTATATTTTCAATATAGACAGAGGATGGCAAATCAACCTTTTTCAATTTCAGTTGGAAACATAATCTAAATAGAGAGATTTATTGTTGTTTGTTTGTTTTCTTAATAATCAGCCTCGTTTTTAAAAACCTTGAGGGGAAGAAAAGTAAACTCAGCTTTTCAGCTAAGGGGTATGGATATCATTTGCAAAGATGAAAGAGAAGACAGTTCATAGAGCTCACCACCCTACACATACATAAAATGACCACTTTAAGACACTCTCAGTGTTTTACTTTGGTAAAATTTCATGCCAGCAGACACACCATATGTGGAGGGGATTTGCAAGAGATAAATCATTCCCTGTGCACTGACTAAAATTCAACACCTTTCACAAACATTGCAGGTTGTTTAAAATTGTTCAAATTTCCATGATTTTGTACAGTCACAGCATTTAGAAACAAGAAAGACTGGCGTAAAATACAAAGAAAGTTAAAATGTCAGAGGTCCCCAAAACAAAAGCAGTGTAAAACAAAGAATATCAAGCAAAAAATCTCAGTAAGCTTTCTGCACAGTTGTTACAAATGTGGTTTCATCGGGCAGTTTATGTAGCCAAAGATACTTTTATCACCTGGGGGTTTATTTTTGTTTTTATTTTTAGGGAGCTGGAGACCAATCCTAATTCTAACAAAGCTTTAATGTGTAAGTGTGACAGTGAAGGCTCTGTGCATGTTGAGTTTCTTTTAGGTATTTTCACCAGCCTATTAAAGACAGAATTTCTCAATTGTCAAAAAGATGCCAGTTTCGGGAGTCTTTAGGATAAGCCAATCTTTTCAATTAGGACAAAACCTATCACTACATAATAGTCTTTACAGGCTCATAAACCACCATACCACCCAAGATGTTAACAAGCTGGCATGTTTTGAGCATCAAAGATAGAGAGGAAACTGTGTTTACATGTTTGGCACAAAAACTAATGGGGAAAGTCAATTGGCCCTTTGTCTTGAGGGTCTGAAGAGCTGCGCTCTAATGTTTGGTTTCTTGGTTGGCACTTGTTCAAGTAATCACTCGTGGCCTGACAAAGCAGCACTTGTGTTTTATTAGTGGCCATGCTGAACTCTCCTGCCTGGGCTGTGTTGTCTCTCAATAGAGCGTTGCACCAGAGGGCATACTTATTTGAAAACACTAAATCAGAGCATGATGATCTTTGCCCGACAAATACAACCAAGAGAGCAGGCAAAAATGTTGACAACAGTTCTCCTTTTGTTAGAGAAAGTGAGGAAACAACAACCGGCGTGTGTGCGCATGTAAGAACAGTCCTGAAACACCAGTGACAAAAACAGCAAAACGTTGCCGCAATGAGACGCTCAGAGCCAACTGCATTCGCTCCATACTTGGGAACAGCACATCAGCAAGGCTAAAATTTGTGTTGATCACAGGTGCGAGAGCAGACAAAGCATTTTTTAAGTATTGGGTCAGTGTGGCACAGGTGACAGAGTTACAGGCTTATGAAGAAGTAGTATAGTCCAAAGAATTTGAAAGTCACTCTTTCATCTCCTTGTGACAAGTAAAAGGCAAACCCTGGAGGCTAGGTCTTCTTTATCTGATAAACTCACCTTCAGTTTTCAAATACTTTAAAAAGCACAAACCTGCCAGCAAAATTGGGCTGCGATTCGTGATTTGGGAAATTGGACTTTCTTGTGAAACTGTTGGTACTCCTTGCCAGAAAGATGATGAGAACAAACTTGCAAACTGACTCACGGCAACAGTCCCACTGATTGTAAGAAATAATTGCAGGGAGACAAATTAACTGTTCCACTTACGATGTCTGTATGTAGGAACCTTCACCAGTCTGGAGGTGTGGAAAAAAAAGTCCAGTGGGATTTAAAAATGAAAAATAATGACTAAATTGAAGATCCTTTATCTTGAGCTGTTTTGTTTAAACCATCTTTTCCTGACACTTAGAATCTCCTGCGTGGGATATATAGAATATATACAAGTTTTGCTACAAAGTTTTACATGCCACCTCCATTTGAATTCACTAATTTGACAAGACCGTACATTTCTAATGAAACTAACTATAGGTACATTAGACATATCTTTAAGAATCTCCAATTTTGTAGCTCTAATCTCAGAAATTTCTAAAGTTGTGAGGAGGATGAGACAAATAGCTTCTGTTTAAAATACATTTTTAAAAGACAAGAAAAAAATCTTATTAATTTTTGTTTCAGTCATAACTGAGTCTGACGTGAAATAAATATAATACTAAAGTCTTCTATATGGAAAACTATTTTTGTTTTCACATTTCATTATATGGAATATAATTTTGAAAATTTTCATGCATTAAGTCCATGAATATTCACAGTTATATTGCAATTTAAATTGTATAAGTAGGAAAAAAGGAAATATAACATGGACAGAAATTGTGTCAGGTAAAACAAACACACAAAACGAAGCAAGAATGTGGACTCTGAGTTTTCCTAATGGCATAAAGATGCAAAGACCATCTGATGGGTTAAAACTCCCCCATCAAGATCAAAAAGATCAAAAGATCAAAATATGGCTCACCCTGCCCTTTCAAAATAACTTGTGACATCTCAAACAAGCTGAATATTATGCATATTATAACTGAACAGTCTCTAGACTTGTTCTGCCACCAAAATCATTAACCAATCTGTGAAACCCTGTAACAGTTCTTGAATTGTACCCAAAGGACAACAAACTGTTTGCAGTAACTATGTGCCTGAAAAGTCGGTATTTTCTTAATTTTTGTATGATAGTCTGGGCACAGTTTTTTGTTTTCAAAGACACTTTAGTTAATAAATGTCTTCTCCAACTTAGGATGATTGTCAAATTGCAGCAGGCTGTGTGTAGCCTATAATACTGCATTGCTTGTCTGAAAAAACTCCAGTTCAGTGAGTATAGAAAAGCATTTCTGCATTCAGTTAGGTCTTGGCAGATGCCTGTTATCTGTCCAGAGACTTAACTCTTCCTCAGGAGAATACCTTGCAGCATTATTTCAGGGCACTGCAAAGGACGTGATACTTTGACACAAAGTATATATTTTCACTGTAGTCTTCAGGCTCCTTGGCAAGCTCCTCCAACACACTCCCTCAGGAAGTAACTCAGAGTGAGTGCTTGTTTGCACTTTTTAACCTGTCCTTTGTTGTGTACTTAGGGGTTCAGGATTAAAATCCATCTTTAGCAGGAACTAGTATCTGCTCAATGAAGATGCAAATAAAGAACTCCACAGCTTTTTTTGTGAACCGAGCCCAATATAACCCCATGTGTATATCCCCTTAAAACGTTAAAATGATAGAATTTTTGTATTTTACTCTGTTTTGGAGAACAAAATAGATATTATTTCTCTATAGCAAAGTTTCTTTCTGCCACACAGTGTCAGGAATCAAGCAATTGCCTCAAGAGTAGTGTGGGAACTGAATGAGTAAATGCAATATATAGCTGACACTGAACCTTTTGAAAACCAGTCTCTATTAATTCAGACTTGTCAATACTTAACTTTTACTTTTTTTTAACTTTTTGTTTTCTTCTCTAAAATTTTCCATTTATTTCAGCAATTAAAACACATTTTTTCCAAACATTTCACAAGCCTTTCCTTGTCTTCAGGGAAACAGCATAGTACACTCCCTTGGCTTAGGGATTATTGTTAACTTCTGCATTGTAGTGGTGTGAATTACACTTTAAAACATAAATAAAGCATGTAACATATAAAATGGCAAAAAGAAATTTTCATTATTTCCTCCAAATTTTGATACAACAGGTACTCAATTTCTTAAATTTCTGCAGGGTTTTTTTTCCCCACTATTTCTGTGTGTTGGATGATTTAAAAATTATTCTAGTGATTTTTGATAACTATATATCACAGTTACTGTTCGTTGGTTTACAAAAGACTAGTTGCATAGTGTTTCATATGGACAGCTTAGAAGCATTTCTTTTGCAAACAAGAATTATACATTGATTATTGTTTCATTCTAACAATAGTAGTCAGAATTAAGTCGTGCATGTAGAGGCTTTACTGAGAAAGCTGCAGACTAGAGCATTGACAAAAAAAAAAAATAAACACTTTAACCCCGGCTTTAACTATCCTCTATAAAATATACTCATTTCCCTACTGTTTATTTTTTTCCAAACATTTCCAGGGAAAACACTGGGTTTCTATTTTTCATTGAAAAACAAATCTCTTATTTTCAACTGGTGTGTTTATAACCCACTAATCTGGTATGAGCATAGACATGTGGAAATTATTTGCTTTTTAAATTAAATATATATATATATATCATTGGAAGCTAGTTTTTGTAGTGCTTGAAAAGCAATGTCCTCAGCACCTACACCTGTAAACATTCCTTGCTAGCACAAAACACAAGGTTTTTACCTATAAAAGAAGGACAAAGAGTTGCCCCCTTTCAATGCAAAGTTTATAACTGAGTGTAGCACTTTGCAATACAAGTTATTTCGTGGAAGTTAAATTTATGACATGCTGGACTAAAGCGACCAAAGAAGTGGTATCACACTATCACACTGTGACAAGGACCTATAAGGGATGTGATTCTACAGTACTGCCAGTAGAATTATGAAGAATAGGATACGTTTTCAGCAATGGCCATTTTTATCCTAAGCCTTCATGGAGTTAAGAAACATAGGAATTTCAGTGCCAAGGAAGTAAATGTGAAAAATATCTATTTTATCTGTGCTGTTTATGCCAGTGGAAAGATAGGTACACCAAGACAGTAGAATTATAGCAATGCAACTCTTTCCTTAGACTTTCTTTGTTAGAAATATCTCTGTGCAGAAGAACAGATAAATTTAGCAACAGTATGTTTCCTAATAGTGAATCTTCTGCAACAGGGCTCTAGCCATTGTTATAAATATGAATGCCTCTATGGATATATTTGTTCTTGGACACAGCTGGTAATGTGGTGCCTGAATCAAATGAAAATAGGAATAAAACGTAGTTATATCACCTGAAAATCAATGGCACTTGCATGATACAACAGCAAAATGGAGAAACTCATGAAGAGACCTCCAGTGTAAAATATTACCCAATTTAATCAACTTCCACAAATATACAATTTAGCCCTTTATTTTGCAGAAAATTCCTATAAAACTTAGAAAATCTCTCTATACTTTTAAACCTACCTGGTCTTTTTTAGAAGATAAAAAAAAACAACAAAACAAACACTGGTTTTCATCTAATCTTACCCAGACCAATCTCTCATTACCTTAACTGAGAAATTCCCATTAAAACATAACTAAACTATAACATCTAAACATCTAAACCACAGTGCTGAAATATAGAATACTAAATCTAAATATGGATACCTAACAAAAACAACTTGATTTTGAGACTGTGGCTGTCCAGAATCCTACTGATACGATGGAAAACAGAAGTCAGAATCTACAGATGTGTATGCTTTATGACAATTTACAGTCCTAGTTTCAAGCATTCCCATTTCAATGTTTTGAACAATTTCTGTGTGAATCTTTCCTTACATCTTTTTATTTGTTAATCATTTTAATTTGGTCCTTAGTTTTGAGCTTTGTAAGCTTGAAACATACCCTTTACTTAGGCAAATTATTTTTCCTGTGACAGCATACCGAGTCCTATTCTTAATGCCAGGGAAGCAATACAAATAAATTACATTTAACCATTCACAACTATTGTAGACATGGAAGACAGACTTGCTGAAGTATGTATTTTAAACCAACTTTTTTTTGTGTACATGGCACAATCAGAGCTTTTAAGTTGAATGACACTCAGGACATGGCTTATCTACTTTATTCTGCCTTTCATTTCCTAACAGAGTATGTGCTGGTGGTAAATGAGAGATATGCATGCATTCAGAAAAATACTCATCTACCATGAAGACCTGGAGCGGTGGCTTCAGTTTCCTCTTTCTTGCAAAACATACGTACTATATCCACCCTGTCCCTGAAAAGACCTGGCAATGAGGTCTTGGACATAGTAAACAGAGTGAGAATCCTCTGGCCAAGATGCTTTTACAGAGTTGTGAGGATGGGCACAAGCTGACAGAGGCACTTTGCTTCCACCAGCAGCTGCTTGGCCTTCTCACTCCTTCATCTTAATCACCTTGCCCATACAGCTCCTCTCAATGCAAATCCTGGTACTATAGAGGAGTGTGACATGGGCAGCTGAGGTCTTTCTTCCTTGCAAAAAGAAAGAAATCTGTTTGTGGAGGGTCCCCTCCACACTTGGATGAATGGATAAGCATCATCCCTACACACATATTGCCCTCAGTTAGACTGACTGAACATCATGATTTTGTTAGTCTAAGAAAGCGGGTACCTGAACCCACAGCAGTTGCTTGATCTGTCTGATCTAAGGCTTATTACTGCACAAGGTATGGCTCATGTTTCAGATCATAAGGATTTCAGTCTAAAATACGAGCAAATGAGACACGAGCACAATACTATGGGTGTCACATGGAGCCTTAATACTTACACTCCCAAAGGTCCTGTACGTAAAATATAAGCAAATCAGACACAAGCACAATACTATGGGTGTTACATGGAGCCTTAATGCTTGCATTCCCAAAGGTCCTGTACTCTTTGAGAACAGCCCCGATGGACAAAAGCTCTAAGACAGGTTTCTGAGTAGAAAATCCACTTCCTGCAAGTTCGATTAAGCTAGCTAATTTTCAGACAAACACACTAATTTCCAGACAGGTTCTTCTGATGTTTTCCCTCTGTTTGCAATTTGCATCATTAAATAGCCTAGTGTTTCAAAGCAGCCGTGATAGTAAGGTCAGAAGGTTTTATGTTAAATAGCAACATCCTCAGCTTTTTAAAGGAAAGCAGCTGATCTGATGGCGCATAATTTTCTTTCTTTTCCTTTTCTCTTTGGGGTGAGAAAAAAGTAAGGATTGGAGCTTCTTATGGATCACAGACATTTTATTCTGGAAGAAAGAGCAGATCTATAGGTCTTTGTGCTCTCGAAAGCAACACAGAATCACAGGTGTCCTTGATTATCAAGAAATCTTCTTTTTTTCTAATGGTTCCCCCTTCTCTCCCTGCGAACAGCAGGTCATCTTTCGGGCATGAATATCTCATTTTAAAAGGCACAAAATTCAATCATAAAAGGAAAATTTTAAATAAAAGTACATTCTGAATTTGAAGATTAAAAAAAAATGCTTGGCAACATTCAGTATGCTGGAAAGGAGGGCTGTGCTGACCTATCCAGAGTAAACATGTTTCTCAATTAATTCTGCCTGGGCTCTGTTTCCATATCTGAGGAACAGTGGTAACAACACAGCAAATAAAGTGTGACACAAAGACACCTTCATTCAGTCTTTCTCCCAGTAAAATTGCTCCCCCAACACTTTTTTTTATGGTTAAACAAAGTGAATTTGTGGGCTATAGCTACCCTGAAGCGTTTTTTTTTTTTTGTGCCTCGGGAGTCTGGCTGGTCACAGGGATTGGAAAAGGCTGAATCTTATAGCTCCAAGCAGTTTTGACAGTTGCTGAAGACACGTATCAGTAAATACTCTAAACTGAACTTAGCACTGCATCAAAGGCTCCTGAGCTGAGCTGCCCTGACAAAGCTATTCTCAGCCCATCAAGGCTCTGATACACACAGCCCCATAATGGAAACGCTACTTCTGAATTGTTGTGTAGCTCCGCATTCACCTGATTTAAAACCAGTTTACGTGCTTTTTTATCTCACAGACATAGACGCAAATATATTTGATAGAGTTGAAATAGAAAAAGCTGAGTATCAGAGAAATTCACTGAAATCAATGGCTTTTGTATAATTACATGTGTCCATACATGTAGATATGAATGTACGGATGAGTGAATTTGGGATGTATATGTCAATCTGTAAAACAGTAAATGCAGCATTGCCTATACGTCACATTGCAGCTAATACTGTGAGTGATATATCTAAAAGGATCATGTAGTCATAAGGTAGCTAGTGTTAAGATGCTGATAGGTAGAAAAATGACAAGGTACTCCTAGAGACAGGGAAAACATGCTTTACCACATGCACAGGGCAAGATACAGATGTTCTGACCTATGTGGAAAAAGAGAAACAAAATATAAATCTCCGTTTTGAAGGAAATACAATTGTAATTTTATCACTAAGGCCTCTCTGGGAAAAAATGTAGTTTATGATGCATTGCAGTCATGCTTTGCTTACAAGTCAGCACCTACAATTAAAAGAGTTAGAAAATTTAATTCAGTTTAATTCATTATGTATCTTTCCCTTTCCAGAGAGCCATGTGATGTAGTAGGAGATAAGAAACCATGTCTTGTCATTCAATATTTATTAAGCAAACTAAAATAGCCTGTTTTGTAGAAAACAAATTTAATTTTGCCTGTCATACTGGAACCTAGTGCCAGTCTGATCTGTTGTATAGTGTCGCTGAACCTGGTGACTTTGAAGTACATCGTGTATACAAATGTCTTGCTGTAAGCAGTCCTGTACTATCAGCATGTGTGGAGACCATCATGAACTTGCCATTCAGAGAAATACAGGGCTGTAAAGAAGGGGAGAGAAATCTGATATCTTTTCTTCCTTATTTAGGTGCTGCAGAAGAATATGAAAGTAGTTCAATAAGGCAAATGATCTAAGAACAGTTCCTTTGAATATGTTCTGATGTGTGCAAACATGACATATTTAATTAGTATTACATTCCAACTCTTATAAGAAATCCAAGATTTGAGGTAGGATAATTATCTTTTAACAACATACATCTACTAAACTTCTCAGGAAGATGGTACCCAACACTGGTTCTTAGAGCACATCACAAATAACCACTTTCATAGCAGAACATTTCTAAATGTCACGTAATGGAAGAGCAAAGCTGCTGTAGAAAAACGGAAACATTTTAGTTCTTTTAGATAAAGCAAGGCCTCAGAACCACACACCTATGCAGCAAGCAAATGTCATTAAAGGAAGAACAAAAAAGCAAAAACCGTGCATTAAATAGATCATGAATTTGCTTGTGGGTCTGTAACAGATGTGTTACTAAGGATGCTTTGTTTATCCAGTTGCAAGACTGTCGAAGAGAATCATTCCAGTGATGCTGCTTATCACGCTTTTAATTCAGCTCAGGCAAAACCGTTAGCTTTGAAAAAGCAATTTTTTTTTGGCCCTACTCTATCTGGCTGCACAGAATTTTCAAAGCACCACAATGTTGTAAAAAATGCCCTTTTAATCAGATTACCCTTGGCGAACGTCCCAAACTCAGGCTGAAGTGCAGTGCTTGTGGTTTCTCAACAGCTTACACTAAGCCTGCACCATGGAAATAATCTACTTTTAAAACCCAGGAAACAAATCGACTGCACTAAGGACATAAGTCGCTGTCATTAGGGAGTGATTAAGCTAAACATTTTTATACACTCTGGTAGCCCAGTTTCATATTGTATACTTCTGTGCCAAGAGAAAGAACGGCACCCCAAATGACTGCTTGATTCAGCCACCCCCAAAACAAACCTGGTCTTACACAAATTAAACTTAATTTTCCCTTAATAATCACAAAAGAAAAAAAGAGGGGGAGAAAGAGAATTAGAAAATAGAGTAAAATCAGCTTTACAAGCAATAATTCAACTGAGGATCATGAGTTTGATTAAAGACTATACACGATATTTTTTGACATATATTAGCCTCCCCTAAAAATCCTGTCAACTTATATTAACTTACTGCTACTTGGTTTATGCAAACATATTTCCTTTAATACATAATTTATATTGGAAATTCTGTATGTTTTTGAAGAGGCAGCTACCATTTTTACAATTTACCATTATAATGCCATGTCTTCAGCTTTCTGTGATATCGCATTTTTCATAGTGGGAAAATACGACATTGAGATGTTTGAACAGAAATTACTCCACCTCCCCCAGTTTTCCTCTAACAAAACTGTAAAAAAAGGATACGGATCTGCCTTTGTCTAATCAAATTATCTGGTGTCTGAGACAAATTTGCTATTTCAGTACATGCAGATCCTAAAGCAGAAGGGATCTAGATGTCAGATCCTGGTGCATGAACAGCAGAAAGTGTGTTTGCAGGAGGGAGGGAGGGTTGTTTTTGTTTTCTGCATAAGTCTGACATAGATGGGATGTTCAACTGGTCTAAGATACAAATCTGGTCCGTTCTTGATCCCTGCTTTGGACGTTCCACTGATACTTCATTTCTAATTTATAAAACACGTCATTAATACTCAATCTGTCAGCCTCTTTTTGACAATAATTTAGTCTGACAGTTGAAGGATTAATATTTATTAAACACCCTGTACTTTAGAAGTCAAAGAAATGCTCAATTCATTTGCACGGCAAAATCCAACTCGTAGCAAACACTACCCCCAATCCCTTCATGCTTCCTAAAAACCAAACAAACCCAATCGACAACACAATAGCAGATGACCAAGAGAAACATGAGAGAAACAAAACAAAATGAAAAAGTAATTACAAGTAATCCTTCAAACGACTTGGTAGTGGATTCATTTAAGGTATTCCTCTGCCCAAGCATATGTTTTCTCACTCTTCTTTCCCCTTCCAGCCCCCCCCCCTCCCTTCGCCACTCATAAATAATTCATAACCTGATAAATATGCAATTTCAAAAAAGTGCAGACACGGCAGCACTGCATTAAAAAAAAAAAAAAAAAAAGGCTTGTGCTTTTCACACAGAAGACCTGAGCTGCACTTAACGGATGACAGATTTTCCAGTGTTCAAAAGCTGTATTATATATATGATAGGAGTGAGACAGTATTTCTGGTCTGATTCCTTGCTAGACATGTTGTGAATTGTCTGTGGAAAGCTGTAACATAAAACAAATGGTGTTGTTGGTTTGGTTTGGCTGATTCTTCTTTCCCTTTTCTTTCCTTTTTGAAAGAAAAGATGCGGTGAAAATCAGCGATGTTCCCACCATTTAAAGTTTGGATCACCACATGTTTTCAGGTTTCTATAAAATTAGGGAGCGAGTACAGCTGGAGAAGGAGCGCAGCCACATGCTTTCTCATGTACATGGTGCAGAATTTGCAGGTAGCGCACGTGCCATACGTAATTCTCTGGTGATCCCACCGGGAAGGTCTCCCTCCTCCCAGAGGCCCCCTAAGCGTTGGCCACTTATGGGCCATCGTGTGAACGCTCTTCAGGGGCCGATTTCACAGGCTCAGCAGCAAAGTGCTCTGCCTGCTGCTTGCATGCAGGTAAAGCCCACCCGAAGTAAGATGCAGGATGAAAAGCGGCGTACCTCCATTTTGTGGGCTAATTGCTTGATTACCAGGCTGAAACAAAATGGAGGAAAGACTTTTTTTTTCTTTTTTTTTTTCTTTCTTTTTTTTTTTTTGACAAAAGCAGCTCTGGGCTGACATGACAGAAAAGACAAAGTATCGGAAGAAAAATGGTGTTTAAGGAGCATCAGTCATAAAATCACTAATATGAAATGGAATGTGAGAAATATAGGTAATGTGTACACATTCCTACAGCTAATAGATGCAAAAGACTCACGTACAGTTGATCTTTGGGTTTAGCAACAGTTAGAACATAAAAATGATTTCAACCTGTGAAGTGTAACCTTTCGGATGAGCATTTAAATTGGAAACACCATGGGTAAGAAATAGACCTCAGCATTTAATTTGGACTGGCTAGTTGGAAGCCTGTATTTACTGTACAATAATTTCAAATTTAATTAAATAACACTGCTGATGCCAGTCATATCAACACTGTAGAGATGATTAATTGCATGCTTAAATGAAATATAAGCTTCCTTAAAAGTAACATCAATGCAGAGCCCTGTAAGCAGACACCATATGATAGATTTAAATGCACGAGCCTACCTGCATCCCTTAGAATCATGCCATGGTTAAAAAGGCCCTACATCTGAATGTAGTAACTGTACCAGGAACAGAGCATTTAATGAGTTTCTGTTTTTCAAGGCAAGTCTGATTTTTTTTTTCCCCTTCTTCACATGATTTTTTTATTTTGCAGGAGAGCTTTCACAGGCTTTGCATTGTCATCTCATGAACTGGCTATCGATAAGCAAACAGGGGCTAAGGCACTGTAACATGGGGCCGCCGTGTCACAAGGCAGCTGGACTGTTATGTATTCCACTTTGTTTCCATTGTATTTCAATCCACAGAAGCAGCAGGACAAAGGGCCTGACAGAGTTAACCATGGATTGTCACCTTGATTTGTCCAGTCTAGCAGATATGCAGAAATGAATGATATTCTGCTTATAAACAAAATGCAGAAGCAAGTAAGCTTGCAAACAACACTTCCAAATGGTACTAACTGTAAAAAAAAAAACAACAAAAAAACCAACAAACTAACAAACAAAAAACCAAATAGGGGGTATAGTGGGAAAAAAAAGCAGGAAGAATCATCAGATTAGCACACAGAAAAGCTCTTCTCCTGTAACATTGTCTATTGAAAACAGCAGAAGCGAGCTCTGAGGCTAAGGGCTGGGTTGTCTCTGACTTATCTGCACCATGTTGGTTTATTTTTCAGGAATGACATTGCTTCAATATGTAAGTTTCTACCATAAATGTAAACACTCTGGGGCAGGCACTTCTGTGTGTTAAACTTGTTTGTGGGACTACACCCTTTATACTCTTCAGGAAGGTGCAGTTATACATATGTGGAATACAGTAAACAAAGCTATTTCTGGAAAGATATACCAAATTAAAATCCTATTTCTTATAAGAGTAAAAACAGTGAATGCAACTCAATTTCTACTCTAATATAGTACTGAATTAAATATAAAGAATGTCTTATTTAACAACTCCTACATAGAAAAGCAGCAAACCAGGCAACTGCTGTGAGGAAATTCAGTGGTGAAGCAAAAGAGTTATAATCAAAATCCAGAGCTGTCTTTTTCAATTTGAAAAGTCTCAAATTTTAACAAAATCATGTACATAAGAAACAAAAATTCCAACTTAAATAATTGAAGGAACAAGTTCTCTTTTACCTTCTTTCTAAGGATATAAAAATTCTGGCTCATACTACTGATCAGTAAGGCAAATTGAACTGAAAAAAGGGAGATGACTCAACAGAGCAAAGGTCAGTTCTGAAACACCTTAATTTTTTCTAGGAGATGAAAACAACCAGCAAGAAACCTCATTGTGGTTTCTGACAACCACGTGTTTATTAACTATACGAAAGACATAATCAAACTCCCATTTTGTTTATGCAACATACCTCAGCAGATTGGACAAAATACTTGCCTCTGAAGAAAATCCTTTCAGAAGCACGTCATTTATACGTCTTTTTTATTTATGAGATAAGGCTTATCAGAAGATGCGGTATTACACAGCACAATAATGTATTCACTTCTGAGCATGCAGTATTTTAAACAGGCATGAAAAACTAAATGCATCTAATATTTTAGGGTTGTTACTAGTTTTGAATAACAGATTGGATGATTTTTGCATTTGTGTATATATTTCGTTGTTCCGTTCAGTGTGTACTCGTTCTTTTAATAGTGCAAAACTCACACTAAAATATAACATGCCATCATACCATCTTAAGCATCTACTTGAAGCTATATTATGTATCAGAAAAAGAAAAAAAATATATAAATCTTACCCACATACTGGAATGCTAATGTGCATCCATCAGAGAGCTACACATTCATAGTAAAGGTTTCAGCCCAGATAAAGCCCCTAGTATTATCGTATACATATAAAAAATAAAGAAAATATTTAAAAACTAATTAATATTTTTCTTTACCAAAATAGTTTAGGAAAACCTAAAAGCACCAAAAACCATTTTTTCTCCAAGGAGAAAATTGCACAGATTTGTCTTTCCTCAGAATTCTATGCAGCCAACCGTAATAGCTCTTTGACAGTTCACCTGACTGCAGCAGAAATGGGAATGTGATGGTTACAGTGGATGACAGAAAGGGGCCATTTGAAGTGCTATTATGCAGTTTACATGAGGAGATTTTCACAGATTTTGGCTTTATTTGGTTATGTTATGTACATTTTTGGCTGTTTTGCTTTGTTTTACTTAGGAGTGTATGCCTTACAATAATAAAGGACACATTCTTTTCTGGAGCTGCCATATAGAAATCCACACCTTAAAATTTAAAATTTCATTAGTATTTCCAGACTAGCTTGGGTGAGTCACTGTGATTCACTACTGGAAATAAAAATGCATGCGTTCTCTTCTCTCTTTCCCATGATCACATTTTAAAAGACTGTTATGTATGTTTTATTTCATCCAGTTTAACTAGCAATTTCAAGCAGAATAATGCAAACCAGATACTCTATGTTTATACTTAAGTGAGAACAATTTTTTTACACATTATGGCAGAATTGGAATCCTTTAGAATATTAAACAATGAAAAGAATATCCTATAAACATTGCACCCTAAATAAAAAACAAACAAAAAAACAAAACCAAAAGTAATCTTGCTGGAAGGACCCAATTCTGCAAGCTCTCATTAGGGTAAATTGTCTGAATTAAGCTAATAGATCATCTCATAAGAGTAAAGCCTACTCACATGAGTCAGTACTTACAGCGCTGAGCTGTGATGTTTAAGCATTTTATGAAAGGAATTGTGGTGTCTCCCCTTTATAGGACGACTATGCTGTGAAGATCTCCCTGTTCATTAAAATATGAGCCTAAACCAACAAATACGAATGAGATTTTTTTATATGCTGATAGCATACAGAAAAAATGTGATGGCATGCTGGTTGTTTTACACAAAATCATTTAAAAGAAAAAAATCACATTTCCTGTGTAAGAAGAAAAAGAGGATAAAAGCAGTAATGGCTGAACTATACTGTCCTAACTTACTCTGAATTTGTGGGTGATTTATAGATTTTACAAACCAGAGAGTATAAGCAACTGCACGCTTGATATATTGTTAAGCAGGTCTTCTATGTTTCTGTTTTCTGCATAGTGTCAAGACTGTTGACATGGGATTAATCAGCTGCTCCTCCTAAACCATGAATCAGGATAAATTGTCCAGTTTATGCAGTACAGTTGCTTGAAAACAGAATTAAACGTAGAAAGTACAGAAACATGTGAAAACCAGCAGAAGTTGCAGGTATGCACTACAACAGTGGTATAATGACAGATCCTTTCTTCTATGCATTTTGAAGAATTCCGCAGTAACAAGTAATAATAAAACAATGCTTAATTCCCCCCACACGCACTTTCTGACAATGCAGTGTTTCTTTGCACTATGTCATTCTCTCAGATCATGATTTTTTACTGAAATGTAAAAATTTTGCCTCTGTTCCCATAACAAGATCTCTTCATATGTGTATTTTGTCTGATTTACAAGCAAAAACCATCCAGTTACCTTCTACATATCTTCTAGAGAGCATACACCTACACATAAATGTAGCCTTCTACCTACATTGTTGTTAGCTTATGTGTCAGCCTGTAGCATTATAGGATTTGAGAATATTGGGTGCAAAGTGTCTTCAGGAAAAGGGAAAGAAATCATTCACCATTAGAGATAAGTATGACAAGCTCCTTTTTACACTAAGATACACTTGTATTAAACAGAATGGCGGGGTGCCTGAGTAAGATTGCATCTATTACCAATGATGACATGAAAATGGATGCTTATTAATCACTGTTTTGAAAATAATTATCCATAGCTTTATAAATGCTACATCTCAGTCAGGATTTTTTTTTCCCTAAGTGTTCCCTAGTACTCAAAATACTGTTTTCTCATTACAGAGTCAGTTAGAACTTAATACCTGCTTTACCAAATAGTTTAAGAGTGTGCAGCAAATATGTAGGTTAGTAATGATTTGGATGTTAATACAAAACAGGCATTGTATAGTTAGTTTAAAAGTAAACAGGTTATGGGTATTCAAAACAGGTCATAGTTATTTGAAAGCAAACACTTGATCTCTGTGATATTTCATAAATTTTTTTGGAAGCCAAAATATCACATATAAAGTTGTTTGATATTTAATTACAGAATAGGTTTTCTGTTGGTCATAAATAAATTTTTTTATTATACAGATTATTTCACTAAGAGAGATATAAGACAATGATTACTGAATGAAAAGGTTTGGGGGATTTTTGCCAGTGAAAACACTTTTGTAGATAAACAGCTTTTATTTTATGTGTTCTGGTTTTTATTTCTTTTCAGCAAAATTGAATGCAGAGGTTAAGCATCTCACAGTTTTGCAATCAAACTATGTAGTATATAGTGATAGTAATATGAAAAACTTTCATAAACTTCTCAGACACTCAGGCATTATAATGGCCTACATTGCAGTACCTCATATGCACAAAGTATATTAAAAAACATGTTGCACCAAATATTCATTGTGTATAATTTATATCACATATATTTGCATAGTATTCTGCTGTATCAACATTATAAAAAGATATTATTTAAGGGACTCATTTGGGGAAAATCCATGATGTTGACTAGGTGCAGACACGATGCTTTCTTTTATGAGATTTTATAGTTAATTTAAAAGTTAAATTTCAAAGGAGTAGTTCCAGTGATGGAATAACAGTTTCAAATTTAAAAGGAAATGACCATGTTGCATTATGGAAAAGTCTATATATGTTTAGGAAGCACATATGCATGGATGAATGAAAATGCTTGCAGTGTTTTAAAGTCTTTTTCAAAAGTAAATATATGGATTCTAACTGAACTCCAGTAATTTTACTTCTTGCCTAGCTCCTTAAATTTTACTTTATAAATTTATTTTAAACTCTAATTAGGTGCAAAAATAAACTGCTAATCTAATTAAAAGAACACTGATTGAAATGCCAGACTGCCAACATACAACCAGGTAGCAGCCTTAAAATGTTGCTGCATTTTCAAAGCTGCATCCCAAAATAAATAAATTCTAGAAAGAAAATAAGTAAATTTTTAAAAGTCCAAACCCAAATACAAGGATATTGCCTAGATTTGGAACACTATTTACATATATAAGCCTAGGAAATATATGCATTTCTGATTTAAATATGATTTTGGAGCATTTCACTATTAATGAAAAAAATTAATATAGCAACAATTGTTTCCTCAGTTTTGCTATAAATAACGTTTACCACAAGCTTCAGTAAATGTTTTAACACTGATTTATAAGTACGTCTAATCAAAATATTGTATTTTTTCCATTCTAGCAGACAGCTAAATATTTTATAAATATAATTCAAGATAATGTATTGGTCTGTTTTGAAAATCTTTTTTCCCTGATTTTTTTCACTTAATAAAGTGCCTCCACCCCTGAGAATACTTAAATTAAAGCAGGTGGTTTAGTTTTGTTGTGGCTGCTGAAGAAGGCTATTCTTTTTCTTCCACCAATATTAATTTGATAACTTTAGCAGCTCTTGAATGTTTACAGTATGTGTTATTAAGGATTAAGCCTTAAATTTATTTGTACAGGTAAAGAACCTGGTATTGCATAGGTCAAGTGGGTTTGGCATGAAAAATAAAGCATTATATTTAAAGAGGTGTTAGTATCTCTTTCCTGAGTCCCTTTTTTATTTCAAAGTGCAAATATGGTTATAAATCACATTACCCAATGCATACAAATGATCTGAATTGCAAAACAGGCTGGAATACTTGCATCTTCTGTTTAACCTGTGGAGAGGACTCATATAATTGAATTGGAATATAGATACTAATATATAAACTTTCACTAACTTGTCTTAAAGATAACTGCTTCTTGAAGGAATGGAGAACATGTCTAAGCTACCAGCAGTGTTAGCTTTCCATAATGCAGCTAATCCAATGTCTCTCCTAAATTTCTCACCTGATTTACACACAAGTCTTTATCAAAACGATAATACATCCTCTGGACGTATGTATCAAATTTCTATTTTTACTTAACAGAGAGAAAATAGATCTCTGTTTAAGTATAATTAGGACTTAATACCTATTTTAGAAAGGTTATGATCATCAAAGCTTATTGAAGTACCCTTTTTCCTTTATGCATGGTTTATACCTACCTCTGTTCATTAAAACATCTCTTTATACACATATTTAGAAACATATTAACCTCAGAGTCCGTCGGATGTAGCCAGGAGGTTACCCAGTTCCAAAATACCCACACTGCCAGGGATCTGAACCATTATTGGTGCTCTCTGGACCAAAGGAAACCATCGATGTGCAACATAGGCCCCCTTTTTTTGCAGAAAAGACAAGCACCTACTGTATGCATTGGCAGACGGGATCTGAAGGGCGAGCTGTGACAGTGACTTCTTTTTAAAATGCATGTTCTATACATGAGAGGTCAAAAATGAAAGCATGTCTCACTTCATCCATGCTAATTTTTTGAATGCATTCAAATTATGATTTTTGCTAGATGGTATACGGCACTGTTTACACAAAAAGCATGCAGAAACACGGAAGTTTTGGTGCCTGTTGCTATACAGGAGAGAGCTACTCATATTTGGAAACTGGTACTTTCCTACTGAACTACTGGTCCAGTTTGAAGGGGAAAATCATTGTGATTCTGTGATTATTTGGCAAAAATAAATCTACTGTAGGATTCGAAGTACTCCTCAAATATAAAAGACTTGTGTACCAGGTATTAGCATGAATCTGCTGCTCAAGAACTATCTCTGCCTGCTTCTGGCTCTTGCTTTGCTTCTATTGCCTCCTGAAGTGGGGCAAATGTAATTTCCTGCAGGTAATGGCCTGGAACCTGCTCAACACTGCTAACTTTCCCCGTTTGTCATTATCATAGAAGCACTGTCACGTCATTTTGAAAATATTTTATAATTTATTTGCCTGTGATGATCCAGCATTGTATGCCACACTGCAGCAAGCGGGACAGAAAACTACCTGAAGATGTCTTGTGTAGACCTGCTCAGAGACACTGCTTGGCAATTACATCCATGCTGCCTTGTGAATTCAGCAGGAACGTCTGGTGGGTGCTCTCTGTTGCCTTGTGGGGGTCAGGTTGGGGATTCCCCAGCCAGAGGGAGTGCTGGGTGTGTTACTCAGGAGCTGCTTCTACCTCTTTCAGCCTGCTACCACATCTTGCCATCACATCACAGGTCCTGCTGTGCCCAAACTGGGGAAAGGCAGATCTAGCACACTGTCTGGCAATGTGAATCTCTTAACAGAGAAAGAAAAAGGAAAAGCTTTTTCTCTGTGAAACATTAGGGTGGAAAAAAGGAGTGATATCAGGATGTAAAAGAAGAAGATATGGCATGGAACATGTTTTGCACCCAAAATTCTCCCATGTTAGACCCAGACAAGGTGGTGTTACAAGTGTATGCCACCAAAGCAGTACAACAGCCGAGAAGGAAACACAGTCAAGGCTGCTTCCACAAGCCTTGCACAAACTTTTTTGGCCTTTTTATAGGGAAGAAAATTAGGAGGAGAGGTAATGTCCTGTTTGTGACTTTTCTGAGGCTTAAATGCCTGCAATCTTTATGTAGAAGTGTCTTTAGGTGTGTGGCTGTGTGGGTGTGTGTGTGTGAAGGCGAGTAGGGTCAGGTTCTTGTTTATGACTTGTGAGAGACAGAAACAAGTGTATTTACCTGCAGGTCTGTAAAGGACATCAGTGGAAACAGGATTAGGCCTGTAATATTATTCCTTGGCCAAATCTGCTCTACAGAAGGTCACTTCGGTGAAAAGTACGTGAAACTGTTATGACAGCTTTTTATGTGTTAATTTGATAAAAGAGATATGGCACAAATAAAACGGTACACACTGTAAAAGGCTTACAGGCTGATTGAAAGTCCTTTTAGTAGTAACCTGAGACTTTCCCAAACACTGAAGACCAAATAGTTTAAAATTATTTGTAGAAAGAAGCATGCTTTATATTTTGGCAGGAAATTTGTGAGGTTTAGAAAGAAGTCCAAATGTATGCCAGCTCCCTAATACCATTCTCCCATCTAAACCTTGGAATGCCATACCCTTCTGGAGTCTGGTAGGATTTATCCATGTTCTGCAACAAAAGAACGGGTCAATTCTGATGTCTGAAAAATGATTTTCTGCCTTTAAGCTTTTAATACCTACTTCTGTTACTGAGAGAGAGAACATAAGGATGTTTTAGGGACGGTGGACACTGGTAGAGAATTTTTTTAAATGCCTTGCCATGCACTGCCACCTTCTCCACCCCCCATTTTTTGGATGCTGAACTTGGTATAATTTCCGGAGGAAACTTATTTTCAGAGCTAAGTGCCTTACCCCTTGCTGGGAGCCAGCTGCAACTCCAAACCCAAAACAAAGGCATCTTAAGTTGTTGCGTATTTCCAAAAATCGCCCAAAGCTGAGAGTTTGTTCTAGTTTTTAGCAAATAATTCTGCAATAAGTCAGGCATTCTGAACTGTGTATATCATCTGTTTCTGTGGTTTAAGATATTGAGACCATTCTGCATACAGTAAATACAAGCTTACCCATAGGTTCAATTGTATTGCCATAATTTTCAAATCATAGAACATGAGCCCTTTTCAATGAAAGCTTTGCACAATACTCTTTAAAGTATATCATTGCTTTAAAAAGAACGTTAAAAAAATGAAAGATTTTGCCTATTTTGTTCAAATGAATATGCCCTAAGTTATGCTTCTCAGTTGTCCCAATTTATTTTAATATGAAAAAATCTAATCTCTGCTTGTAAAGCAGATTATGCATGTATTAAATTCTTTAAAATTAGAATATACTTAATGCCACATTAGTTCCAGGCATGTAAAGTGGAAGAAAGAATTATACACCTAAACAACAAGAATGATTTTTTAAGCTTAAATTTCTACTTTGACCCAGTTCTCATTTGTTACAATAAAATGAGGTACACTCTAACACTTAATGAAATGCAATAATGAATTTTTTTTTCCAAGCAAATCACAAAACAAAAGATTTAAAACAGCCATTTTTAACTGAGAAAAAGCAAGGCCAATGCATCATTTTAGCTGTCTATAAGCTTGGTACATCCAGCAATTTTTCCCATCCTTAAATTTCATTTTGCACTTCTAGACATGCATTCTGCTTTTGGTCTCAGCAAATTGTTGTTGACTCCCCTCTGTCCAGGAAGAGGTCAGAGCCCATTTGGACTAGTGCCCAAAACATAGATGACTGTAGACCTTTTGATACTCAAGGTCACAACTAAGTTCATTAATGGCATCTCGCCAACAGAGTAATTGTGCTTTGAGGCTGTTGGTTCTGTTTTTCTGCTATGCCATCAGAGGACTACTGCCTACACAACTGCAAGTGTGGTATCTTCCACAAGCACTGTTTTTACCACTAAGTCCCCAACAAATCTTGCGCCCTTAGGACTTGGAATATAAAAGGTATTGTTCCTTATTTTTTATTATCGCTACCCAAAGTTGACAACAGTTTGTGAGTAAGATAGATAAGTAACTGCTGTAAATCCAACAAAAAAGAAGGCAAATGCGACAAACTACCATTCTTTCATCAGAAAGGGCATCTATTGCCATAACAGGTCTCAGAGGCCATGAAAAAGACAACAGATGAGACTCAACTGACAAGGTAAAAATGGAAGAAAGAGGAAGAGAACCGTCCAGAAAAAGAAGACCAAACTCAAGCATACAACCCAGGCACTCCACCTGTGCTGCCCATCTGATATCTACAACTGTGGTTGGCTGAAGTGCTGCACATTGAGCAAAGGTCAATGGACGAAGCAATTTCAGATCACATAAATGCTTAAGGAATTTACGGCTGAGTGCACTGAGGTTTACACTCCGCCTGGAGAAGCAGTGAAAGGGGATGTCATCTATTCTTCTATTTTACCATGAAAAGTTCTTGAAGTATGAAATAATATTTGGCTTCACAGAGAGGGCAGCCTTGCCCTTCAGGCAAATCTCCTTCTGACCCCAGTGGAGATACTTTTTGATCCACCCACCAAGGTCTGGTTTATGGCATAATGCTAGGAAAGTTCTTCCCAGTGCTCTTGTGAAGTGGTGAAGTTGTGGCCTTTTCTATCTAATCAATGAAGTGGCAGCATTTTAAAGGACACACTAGAGGACAGGATATAGCAAACAGACAACTCATCCTGAAGGAAAACCAGAAAGCTTTCTTGAGTGTTTGTTGTGTTCTCCCTTATTTTGAATTCTGTTTATGTTGTTAAAATTTGCATATATTCTTTTTAATGAATACTACACAGCTGAGAGACAGTGAAAGATGTGGAATGTGAAGCTTGTTAATACTAGTTCATTAAATTAAATGAGACCAGATTTTTCAACAAAATCCTACATTCTTGAATTTCATACGCAGGCTTTAGTGAACTTAGCTGGCTGCTTAGGTAGCCTTCATTGTCAGGATGTTCAAATACCTCATGGTCTGCTAATGTATTTAGCTGCACAATGTCTTATCCATCAGATCTCTCTGTCAGCTGCCTCAGCCCTCAGCACCTTTGGCAGGTTTCACCATGGTGTTTTCTCAGGTTGTCCGAAGGCAGGTGCTCTGTGTCCAAACCCAAGTTACATCTCCCTGCAGGACCAGCTGCCATGAAAGTCCACAAGTGCCTGCTTTTCCACAAACATCAATTTTCTGAGCTCTGAGATTAATTTCATTAAGGCAAATGTAGATAATATTTTATATCAGCACACTGGCTTGTTTGCCAAAGCCTTCACCTACGCAGTCCTATAAGACTCAGTTCCCTCTGTCATGTTTTTTGACAGCCACTGAAAGAGAAGCCAGAACTAAGCTATCGGGGCTGCTCAGAGGGACCTCTTGCAGATATCTCTCTGGCCACCTCAGAGAATCAGCTCTATTCCACCTGAACTATAGGCTAAACCTGAACTTTGACATAAATAAGAGGCAATGGAAAAAAAGTGAGACACTTATTTTAATAATTTTAATAACAGTTATTAAAACTATCTTCCAGTGGTGAAAGATACCTGTCTCCCCATTAAGCTAGTTGGCAGCCTGGGATCTTAAAGATTTTGCATCAGGATGTTTGCAGGGCCAAGACAGAAATCAAATATCATCAACTTGTGAGCATCTAATCGAGTTTTGCTTTTGTGTTTTAAATTCTAGTTTTAATTATCTCACCTCATTACATCTAGGAATCAAACTATTTTGTACAAAAAAGCTCCATCTAGAACTTTATGTACTTGCCAACCCAACAAACTAACCATGCTCTTCACCACACAAAGTTAGAACTGAGGTTCCTGCCCTACTACTCAGAGCCCTCTTCCTGTGACCATCATCTCTCATAATGGGCACCTTCTGCAACAACAGCTAATCAGTGCAAGAAGCTCACACTGGGAACAAAACTTTTACAGAAGCTGAGCTGTGTGACAACAGGGACCTCCTTTGCATGCCAAGAATGGCAAAAACTCTTACCTTATTCAGAAATAATCTTTGAGTGTAACTCTTCCCAAAACATTTGTCTCCCACAAGACACCCAGCCACATTCCCCCTAAACAGACAAGAATTAAATGCACACCATGATCTTTGCAGATCCCTTTCAACTCAGGATACTCTGTGAATGTGAGCTTTCTAAAGCAAAATGTCCTAAGATATGAATTTAAACCTATCCTGAAACAGTCTCCATGTTTTCAACCATAACACTTCTAACTGATCTTCTACAATGAGAAAAACAAAAAACAACAACAAAAACAACTAATCAACCAACCAAAAAATCCTTCAGTGGTAATTATAGTATTTTTTCTTTTCATTACTTATGCAAACTGCTTTTAGAAATTAACTATTCACCTGAAATAACGAGACGCAAACGCCTGGCTTCTTATTTCACTTCATAAAATTAAACGTCTGCACTCTGCCTTATCCATCTTGAAGAAATTGAAGGTGAGACTCACCTTTATTTTATCTATGTTTTCAATAAACCCATTCAGAAACATAAACATTAGAAATACTCTACTGTGCAATCTGAGGATATTCAGTTTCATATCTGTAGCATCAACAGAGGCCAGATCTGCCTTTGGGCTGTGCCACACTGTGTGCCTACCCCTACAGCGTAAAACAAAATAATGCTGCAGTGTAAGACAGACCAACCAATTCAGTCAATCTTTAGGAAAAATATGTTTAAACTGGGCTATATTATGTGTCTTTCTAATTAGTAGGATAAACAAAGAATACTGCTGGATCCCATTAGTGTAAATTATTTTACAATTTGTATTCTATGTATCAAAAAAATTTACTCTGATACGAGAAATAGCTATTTCTTCTCATTTCTGCTATAAAATCATAATAATCTCAGCAAGATGGTGCAGTATGGCAAGATGAGGATTTACAGATTAGTCCTTATTTCACATATTTTTCTATTTATGTACTTCTTTATGTGTTTTCATATTTCAATATGGTTCCAGAAAAAAAAATCTATATATAGCCATAAATGCTCTCCTAACACAAATCCTAGAATTGCACTGAGGAATCCAGCCTTTTGCTGACTCAACAACCATGGTAATATCCCAGAAAAACGTTGTGATTTACCACTAGTACTTTTTTTAAATCTTATTACCTCACAAATGTATACAACATCAATGAACTATAAACATCAAGGGGAAAATAAGGTAGTAAAAAAAATGCCAGATGTGGACAATAACAGAGGAAGCTTTGTTGACTGAGAAACAACAAAACAATGGACTTTTACAAAAGAGAAATGGAAATGCCTGTACGCTATTCCGTACTGCAGGCATTGTTTTAAGAAGAGAAAATCTTGGTAGAATATCTTTGTTTAGGTCTGGTTCAGCAAGCACACAGACATTAACCTGATGCATGTCAACAATCCTGTTGAATTCAATGGAACTATTCAAATACACACAGTCACTTACTTCAGATCTGTTTGCAAACCAAAGCTGTTTGTAGTGATTCTAGGTAAATTCTTCAACTTGACTGGGTGATTTAGGACCTCAAAACATTTAGAAACAGCCTGAGACACCAAAATCCTCAGGGACTAAATAAATAAATAAATAAATAATCAGATTCTCAAAACATTCATCAATCCCCTGAAGTCTTCAGCCTGAAAGTAGGAACTTCTGCTCCCATTTAGAGCAGAGAGAAAGTTAAACACCTTGAGGAAAACAGTGCAGTAAGAACTCACTTGGGATGGCAATAACTAAAAGGCATACTGAGGGAAGTTTGTGCACCTACCTCTAATCAGATAGGTAATTCCTCTTCTCTGCACAAGGATTGTAGCAGTGCAGCCTCTTCTGAAGCGCTTTTCCAGTTTTTCCATTGCCAAAAAGCTAGAGAAAAAAAAGGCTTAAAGAGAAACATTAAGACTCAGCAATTTAGACCAAATTTCAACAGAAGAAAATACAGGCTTGGGATCCCTCTTCTATTTCAAGAGCAAGGTCTTGCACACGGATCTATCACGTTCCTGATTATGGTCTTTTGGGGTGGGGAACATAGACACAGTTACAAAATTTTGTCTTTATGTAGCTTTCATGCAGACTCCATTTGACCTTCACACCTCCAAAACACATCTCAAACACAATAACGCTAAGTCCGAGAAAGCTGACTCAGACCTTAGGACTAAGTGTTGTAAGTAGTTCATTCTCTGCTGCAACATGGATGTTGCTTGGCAGCAGTTTTGTGGATGTGCACCAAATGATGGCTTAGGCATCTGAAAAAAATACCCTTTGTGGAGATGAGTACTAAATCTCTCATGCTAACTATATGAAGAAGAATCTGGATTTCATTTGCTGTGGTTCTCCCTTTGACTTCAGCAAAAAAATAACTATCATCTGACACATTATATCTGAATACCTTTTGCATGAGACAGATACAAAAGTAATAAAATAACCCAAGTCTGAAGCAACTTCCTGGAACTGGCCTTTCAGCACATTAAGGAGTAAGTGAGATGAAGTATTGAGGTAGTGAGTTGTTCTATGCATGTTAAACAAGACAGGTTAACATTGAATTCCTTGTAACTTAAGCAGAAATCTGAGTACTAATGAGCATCACCCATGTAAGGATGGGAGTCTGTTCTTCATGGAAGAAGTAGTGTAAAATATAATTTGTCACCTCTTTTGGAAAGGATTGACCTAGTAACTTGGTAGGAAAATTCAGTAAAAAAACAATGCACAATGAGATCATGTTCTTAGAAGAAATATTTCTATACATATGTACACATGCACACAAATTTTTAACTAGCTTGCTAGGGGATAAATTCTAGATAATCCCTGAGGACCATTGCCTGGTTAGTTGATTTGGAATAGCTTGTAGTGTTTATGAAATTTCTGAACTTCTTTCCTTCTACCTCTTTTCTACCTTTCTTTGCTGAAGCAGACCCATACAAAAGAGAACAGTAATAACACGTTTAAACATTTATACATACATTTAAACTCCAGAACAAATCCCACTACTTCATGGGTTTAGTGGAATTTCCTGTCATTTCCCTAAGGACTAATTCTGGTACAATACATTTATATACAGTTAGACTGTTAAATGTTTGTATGGTGCTGGACTTCTAACAGTATACATTTCTGTCCACAATAGCACAAAGGTTTATTGTACTCAGCATGTACATTTACTTCTCCATACCTTTTGCCTGGCTATAACCAGCCTTCTTACACAGTAGCCATTGCTGCAGTATCAAAGCATTGTCCTTTGATGCCAGTACTGTCTGTCTCATCACCTTTCCTCTTCCACTAGGTGCTGCAACTGAGCCTTCATTAGGTATGCAACGTGCATCAGCTATTTTAATACACTGTATTTAATTTCAGTATTTACTACTTTTTAAACACATGTAGATGGAAAGATAAGCAGCAAAAGAGGCTGACTGCTGTCATGTGAGAATGATGAGTGCTACTTGATGGAAGAGGGATGAGGAGGTGAGTGATGATGAACAACAGGAAACCTTTAGCCAACTTTCCAGTACTAATAGCTTGCTTATCCTTGCACCAGAGCATTTTAAAGAGTGTCTTGAGAACATAAATCCCTTCATTTTACTTGTTAAGAAACTGAAGTGCAGAGAGAAGAAGCTTTCCCCAAAATGAGCCAGTTCAGTGCTCTCCCTATTGTCTAAGATTGAGAAGCCACTATGAGAGCTAAAATACCAACCAATTCTACCTTAGATGGAGTAATATTCTTAACACAGCTGTACTGGTTTTAGCTAGGATAGAGTTAATTTTCTTTATCATATCTAGTATGGGTCTGTGTTTTGAAAACAGTGTCAGTCACAGGGATTTTTTAGTTACTGCTGAGCAGTGCTTACACAGAATCAAGGCCTTTTCTGCTCCTCACAAACTCCACCAGTGAGCAGGCTGGGGATGCACAAGGGGTTAGGTGGGGACACAGCCAGAACAGCTGACCCCAACTAACCAGAGGGCTATTCTACTCCATATAGCATCATGCTCAGCATGCAAAGCTGAGGGGAGAAGAAGGAAGGGGAGGATGTTAGGAGTTACAGCATTTTGTCTTCCCAAGTAACCGTTACATATGATGAAGCCCTGCTTTCCTGGGGATGGCTGAACGCCTGCCCGCTGATGGGAAGTCGTGAATGAATTCCTTGTTTTGTTTTGCTTGCATGCACGGCCTTTGCTTTACTCATTAAACTGTCTTTTTCTGAACCCAAATCATGCTTAACAAACCTGTTCACCTTCTAAGACCAAGTAACCTGCTCAGTTGATTCCAAGCAAGTGGTGGATGTTGTCTATATGGATTTCTCCAAGGTTTTTTGTATGGTTTTCCATAGCATCTTCCTAGTGAAAGTGACACGGTCTTGATGACTCATCTGTGTGGTAGGTGGGAACTGGCTCACTGGTCACACCAAGAGGATGATTGTGGATAGCCTGTCATGAGTGAGGTCCCCCAGCAATATGGGCCCAGTGCTGTTCAATATCTTCATAAGTGATCTGGATAATGAAGTCAAATGTACCCTTATGAAGTCTGACAATAATACTAAACTGAGTGGGGAAGTGGACACTTTGGAAGGGAGAGCCACCCTGCAGGATGACCTGGATAGGCTGAAAGAGCAGGATAACAAGAACCTTATAAAGTTCAACAAGGACAAGCCTAAGGTCTTGCACCTGGGTAAATATAACCCCGGACTGCAGCACAGGCTGGGATCTACCTGCCTGGGGAGCAGCTCTGTCAAATGGACCTGAGGGTCCTGGTGGACCACAAGCTCAGTATGAATGAGCAGTGTGAAAGAAAGTGTGCAGCAAAGAAAGCCAACCGGATGCTGGGTTACATCAACAGAGGCACCACCAGCAGAGATAAAGATGTAATTATCCCACTCTACTCAGCACTTGTCGGGCAACACCTGGAATACTGTGTCCATTTTTGGCCCCCGCTATAAAAAACAGGATGTGGAGAGGGTCCTGAAAAGGGCCACAAGCATAATCAGAGATCCAGGAAGCCTGCTGTGTGAGGAAAGGCTGGGAGAGCTGAGCTTGTTCAGCCTAGAGAAGAGAAGGCTCTGGAGAGATGTTATCACCATGTTCCAGTATATAAAGGGTGGCTACAAAGAAGACTGAGATTTCTTTTTTACAAGGAGTCACGTAGAAAAGACAAGGGGTGATGGCATAAGTTAGTCCTGAGGAGATTCTGATGGGACACAAGAGGAAAATTTTTCACAATGAAAATAATCAGCCAATGCAACAATCTCCCAGGGAAGTGGTGGACTCCCCAACAGTGGACAGTTTTAAGGTTCATCTTAACATCTAGTCTAGGTCATACTTGCCTAGAAAGGTTGGACCAGATGACCTCTGAAGTCTCTTCAAACCTGGTATTCTATTATTCTGTGATTCAACTCACAAGTTTTCTCACTTTTACTCTTCTAATTCTCTCCATCATCACACCAGTGTGGGAGAGAGCAAGTGGCTGTGTGGGACTTGGTTGCTAGCTGGCATTAAATCACAACAATGACCCTCACTTTTCACATCTCTCACTCAACCCTCCCTTAAATTGTACTTTTCAAAATGGCTTTTTTTTTCTTTCTATAGTCTCCTTTTGCCTTTTCAACTAATGCAAATGAAACAGAACTAAACCAGTTTTATGCAAACATCAGTAAGGGAGATAAATTATCTGAAAAAGAAAAAAAGGCTTTGCTGGATGAGCCCTATGAGCACTAACAGGACATGTTTGCAGCATGCTCCACTAATGTAAGTAGAACCAAACTGAATTCTCCCACTGCTATATTTAATGATGATCAGAAAAGAAGGGAAGAGGATCAAGTGGCAAAAGTGGATTTCCCTCACATGCCCCAGTCACTGATATATTATTTACTTTCCTCCACAGCAGGAACAAGAGCAAAAGTGAACCTGTCTGTCCAGGAGTCTGGCATCAGAGACATTTTGCTGCCCACTTGCCTATTCCTAAAGCCAGCCTTTCTAGAAACTGTTGCAAAAATCCTGGCTACTAATAGTACACCATTCCTCTTAGTTGTTCCAACAGTATGTTTGGATACGTCTTCCTAAGGTAGATGTGCTCCTCTGCACAGCTCCCAGATATGATCCATTGGCTGGCCCTGGTCCATATGCAGGACCGTACTCAAACATGACATGGCTTCTTTCTGGTCCATCTGTGTGTGCTTCTTCTCATAGAAACCAGTATTTGAGGGAAGACAGAAAGATGACCTTTTCATTCTTGGATCTTGATCTAACATGTGCTTGGATGCAGGATTTGGACTTAGAAACTGGTCTTGCAGTTTAAATACACCACTAGTAAACATGAGGAGCGTCAATAGCGCAAAATGGTGTCTACTCACAGCCTCCAAAACCCTTCCCAAGCTTGAACTGGCAAGACACATGTCCCTTGGCTCTTCTCATAAAAGGTTGTCTTCATCTGAAGTTGTGTTCTCCTGAGTTGGTTGGGCAGAAGGTCTGGGGCACAATGTATTGCAAAAAGCGTACCATGGAGGATGGGCCTGGCAGGCTATGCTTAACTGGGCACATTTTGAAGGCCTTGGCATTCTAAATATAAATCTGTATCTCCAAAGATGTGGGTACTGTTGAAAAGTCCACAACAGTTTTAAGTCCTATTGTCAAAATGCCTCTAAAACTGTCCGCAAAGATTTCTTAAAATAAACAATATTCAGACAGCTATCCTCTTGCAAGTTTTCTTTACAGGCAGTCTTTTTAAGGTTTTCCTGGTTTTATTAATCATTATCTTTGGTGATAGTGTACTTGACGAAAGGGTAGAAAAATAAAGCAAAGAGTAAATACCTCCAATTTTTATCCCACTGGTTGGATTAATTTCTCACAGCCCAACTATTTCATTTCAACAGTCTGTTCAGTTCTAATAAAAGAACTTTTATTCTTTAGAATAGTTGACTATTAAATTCCTTTTTTTGCAACAACAGTGTAGAATATTTTACTGGTTTGCACATCTGACAGCTATCTCTCCATATGAAAAAACAGTTGCCTGTTTGCACATATTGGTGTGCATGTATGTACAAAAATTAGAAAGCTGCAGCTTTGGATAACAGCTTTATGTGGATTTGGATTAGTAGATTTAAATCTTTTGCACATAAATATTATGTGGGCATTGTGATATTAAATATTTAATACATTCTGTAAACAGCTAGTGCTAAAATGAATAGTATATAAAGAAAAATATATGAAGTTACAGCTTAAACATAAAGTCATTACTTCCTATCGTTAGACATGGTTACTTTGTATCTCAAATGCAGTATATCCCACTTGTATTTTCAAAACTGGCTTTATTCTTGTCATAGGGTTGCCAAGAAGAGGGAGGTAAAAGTGCATGATAGCTATCCAGAGGTTTTATCCACAGCTGCATTCTTACGTTAAAGTTGGCTTTGTTTCAAATGCATTTCTCACTTACAATATGCAAACTCTTCTGTAGCCAGAAGAGGAACTCATTTCCTCATGGCACATCAAAATAAAAATATTTTTTTAAATGAACTTATAATCAGTATAGCATTCCTCTCTAAAAGAAGTCAGCAGGTTTTTGTTTATAGTTTCCACAATGAGTGGATGTTGTTTTTGTCAAAGACTCCTCAACACGTAGAAACAGGCAGTACAACAGATGCTACTGCGTATTCATATTGCATTTAAATTTTGAAATAAAAAATGAATTTTGGTTACACATTTTTTCATGTCAGAAATCACCCCTAAGCTCTTCCTCTGAGCCTCCCCTTCCCAGCCCTCCCAGTGAGGCAATGGATTTCACTGCCTCAGGGAGCACTGGCTACACGCATATGAGTAGCCACCACCTAGAGTGGCTCATTCCAGTATTATGAACTGGTACTACAGGCCATTTAAAAGAGAGAATGACACAACAACTTAACTATCAAACAGAGAAGTATTAGTAAAAACTGTACAATGCTGTGTATTCCCTAGCAGGTATTAGGAAGGCTAACAGAAATACTATTAAAAGTTCATTTATCTGGAACCTCATAAACCAGACCACTGTTATTTTCCCTGTACTGCCCATCCAAAGGACACTGGAAAGAAACTATAGTAATAACCTATGGTTGGACATTTTTCCACTATACAATCTAAACACTGTGCTATACTGCCTCAAGCCTTATTTTGGATGGTGTCAAATGTTACACTTTGGCCTAACAGGGACAGAAGAGACAGTAGAGATGTTCAATGTGAATAAGCAGGGATGAAGTTAATTATGCGTCTTGTTTGATCTGCAGATCTTACTGAAATTTCTTCTTTTACTTCTTGCAAGTCAAAATGGATTATGCACCGCACTGTGATTTGAGACTTGGACCACAGCAAGGCTGGCCAGGTCAGGTAGCCAACACAGTTTTAAACAGACAACTGCTATGAGTGCCCTGTATTTCCAGGGTAGAACTAGGTCAGACAATGGGATCTTTCCCAAAGTCGTTGCTTTCCTCCTTTAGTTCTACCCAGCCTCCAAACACATGACCTGGGCAATATTTGTAGTTGTGTTTCCCTGTACTTCCATCTCCTGCAGTTGCTGCTCAAGGAGTAGGTGACATTGCTTCCTCTCCCTTTGATCAGAATTCCCCCCAAAGCTTCATTTTCTTAAAACTGCCTCTCACCTTCTTGCCTAGCTTTGGATTCTGTTATCCCAACCTCCTCTCTTGGTTCACCAAGTTTCCCCTTGACCTGCACTCCATAATGGTGTCAAAGTATAGTTATAGGCATTAGGTGCTGACTGCAGAGAGTGATCATTTGCCCAGAGGCAGGACACCTGTTCCAAGGAAGAGGCAACTTCTACTCAAGGTGCCAGGGAATTTAGTATCCAATTAGAGGGGGGCATCTCTCAATTTTCCTCTATTTCTCTCCCTGAGAAGAAGCAGAAAGGACATCTCACCCTCTGTCTCTTCAAGCAGAAGAACGACAATCAGCAGTTCTGCTGCTCCTCCTTAAAAGTACTTACTTGAACAGAGGTATGGCACTGTCTGGGCTGACTTTTTTCAGATGTGTTAGTATGTGTGCACTGCGCTGTGTAAGCACTCTACTAAATAGATAAACCAAGATATAGAAAATGTTCAGTAACTTGCTCAAGGCCATATGGCAATTCAATAACAATGCTGGGGATTAAAAACCAGGTTGAAGTTTTTCAAACAGAAATACTTCCTCAGAGGAAAAGAAGGGCCTTATCGACACTCCTGGGGAAAGCGAAAAATTATGAGCTCTTGAAGTTCTTCATTTTTGCAAAGTAGTTCCAGAGCAATGATCAACTTAAAAAATGGCTTGTTCCAGAACTCAAAATTATTACCTAAAAGTGGAAACATATTGATAACCAGTTCAGCAGTATTGTTGATTAATTTAAGCAACACATCAGCCAAATACTGGATGGCACAATATGAACATCTTGAAGTTTTCATGGAAATACTTTGCTGTTATTGGTGGGTTGTGTTTGGTGTTTTTTTTTTATTTTCCTGAGAAAATGGCCCAAAACCACAGAGGTCACCTTGTGGCTTGACTCAAGAAGAGGGTACAGGAATGTTTTTCCTCTGGATGCACTTGTGGCCTCAGCAATGATGGCTGGAGTTTGTCCTGTCCCAGTCCCCACACCAGTCTCAGTTTCCAGTTTCTACCCTGTACACAAAACTCAAACATTCTCCACCTCCCACATCCAATCCTTCGTATTCGCCATGGCTACTTCACCAACAATAAGTCTGGGAAACAGGCTCTACCTATATTGAGTGTATTTACACGAGGATGAGCTCCCATAGCCAGAACAGCAAGCAGCAGGTTTTTCCCTGCTGAGGCAGCATGTGTGCTAGCTTGAGAGAGAGAACATATCACAGCATCTTCTTTTCCTTTGGGGTGCCTCAGGAGGCCCACCCCTTTATGAAGCTGACACCTTCACCCAGCCATAAGAGGCTGTTCCAGACAGATGTTTGACAGGCACAGCCACAGCTGTAGAGCTGTCAGCTGTTAGGGAAAAACTCTGCCTCTGATCCTCTCCAGTAAGGGAGAGAAGCTGGTCCCTTCTGATGTGATTTCCCTCCAACATGAGAAGAGGTCTGGCTCCCTGGTAAAGCTAATGAGAACACTCTGTGGAGGACTGATCGTGATTTAGAGCTTGCCTTTCTACTGTAGGAACATGTAAATAAAGCCAGAGCCTTGATGTGTCTCCAGTTTTGTATATTGACAAAAGCTCTGGGTAAAGGAGCATATCAATTTTAAAGAAAAGCCTTTTTTTCTTTTTCAAAAGGTAGCAAACCTTTTAAAGTTACAGCACATTCAGTTCCATCTTAAATTAGAACTTTTAGACAGCATTCTTCATCAACTATAGTTATAGTAACAGGCTTAATCCTTTCAAAGTATGAAACAGAGATGTATTCTTTACATTTGGAAATAAATTACTGAACAAGCTTTATATCAAATATAATTCAGTTCAACACTATGGCTTAATGAAGAAGTAGCGAAAGAAATAAATTAAACATTCTCCAGTTAATTTGCAAAGAAAATATACACATTTTGCAAAGGTAGTCTCCTCACTGACACACAAACACTTTCTGATAAGCTTCACACTGTGAATTATACTTAGACAATTATGATGGCCATTTCTTTTCCTTTCAGTGTAGACTTTATATGGCCGTGCTTTAGCATCTCACACATGGATTGTTGCAATCCCCTCTCAGCAGTGCTCTGACACCCACTCAGGAAGGTCACACCTCCATCCAGGCTTGAACCCCCCTATCCTTATGGTCTGCACCATGTAACAAGTGGTCTGCAATGCCCAGAGCTATTCAGGCTATGCTTATGTAAGAGGACACCACTCTGCCCATTTTGCTGGCATGTCTGTTCAGATCTCTAGTGCTCATATTGACAGTTTCTAGATGCCTGCCAGTTAAGACAAGGTATTTTCCTGACTTTCATGAGCAGTCAAACCCCCCAGCACCTTGGCCCTCATAGCAATGGCAGTGCTCTGTGTAGCCTATGTGGGATAAGGTGAGTGAAAAAGAATTTAGGGGCAGAAAGTCTGTTTAATATTACTAATAAGTTGTTTATAGCTGTAAGATCTATAGATTCATTCACAAATCAGATACCGGGAACTTCACAACATTGGATAAATACACATTTGGTATTTAAGAGATTATGCTGGCATTCAAGAGGCTTTTCAAGAAAAAGCATCTCTGTGTGACATTTGAAACAGTATGTAGATTGAAGAAATTACATGGATGGGAAGTAAAAGAATGGATGGACAACAAAACTTCTGGTATTGACTAAATATAACTGTTTCTGTCTATGTGGTTGTTCGTAACTACAGCTGGACTCGTGACCTTCCTTACACACACCTCTGCACACTGTAATGAAAGAAGTTTTCTTTAGAAAGGAAGCTGAGATGAAAACAGTGGTGAAAAATGATGGTGTGGCCTGGTGACTTTGAGAAACGGTTTTTTATTTCTAAAATATTACTGGTGCTATAAGCTGAAAGAAAAACAAAAAAATCCCTTAGGTCATATTCCTAAAAAAGCACTTACATCTTTATATTTATCAAACCATGTCTACTTTAAAATCTTCCTTTAATAAAACTTCATCCCTATACATTGTTTGCATTCCATAACAAACAAGTAGATACAGTCAAAAACTTGAGTCTTTCACAATAATAAAATTGACAACCAGATTTGTCTGAGAGAATTTGACTCAGGGGGAGCACAACAGTGTCAGTCAGGGCTATCTTACATGATGCTATTTTTCAGAATACATACCTTCTGAAAATTAGGCAGGATCACAATGTTTCTAGCTTTCAAGCAGAATCTGAGCTATGGGAAAAACAGAAATTAGCTTATATGAGTAAAATATAAAAATGGTGCCACTCCAGAACTCAGAAGAGCCTTCTGAATAGAATTTGGGTGTTTATTTTTATGCTTTATGCATCTGTAGTAAAGGACAATTTATACAAAAGGATTTGGGCAAAGCTCACTTTCCCTGGAAAGCCAACATAGCAACAGGAAGCACTTCTCATAAGGGGCATACACAGGCTATAAATGTTTAGTGTGTTATTGACAATTATCTGTTTAAGACTGGGATTACTCAATGAGTAGTTCAGAAAATTTTGCATTATGGCTTAATTGCTTCAGTATCTAATTCATTTTTAAAATACCCTAAAGATGAAGAAGATAGCAAAATAGTGGATACATGTTTATGAATGGGAATCTTACTCTAGCTACCTTCCTTTCATTGAGATGCTTCATGTGTGTTTGAATCAACAACAAAAAAGAAAGAATTCTGTAGTGGTCTATTCTTTTCCTCATATCTAATTAGGTTGTTTGATTAGCTCTACAAATTCAGATCAAAATTGGCTGTGAATTTACTGCCCTAAAAATGTGATGGTAGGTGGTATTTATTAGGTCTTTTTGTACAATTTACAGTTAACTAAAAAGATTAACAAATACTCATGTTAATGTTGTGCTAACACGTGAGACGCCTTTGATCCCAAAAGTATCACCAGCAATTGTACCAAAGATGCCTGGAGAAAAGACATTTCCTTTATTGTAAAGGAAAATTATCTTGTGAATGGGTATTCTACAGATTCAGAAGTCTTATTAGATAACTGCTTTATTCTCAGACTGAGGCAGAATCATTTCCTATAACAAGTTTTCCAGTGTAATATTTAATTATTGAGTCATTGGCTTGTACCATTTCTCTTGTGATTATTCCAAAGAATAATAGACTTACAAGTGAGGAAGTTTTACACATATTCAAACCATATTTTAGGCCATTACACCTAATTCTAGTGCACTAAATAATTTCTTGTGAAGGGCTGACCCTCTGAATATTGCAGACTAGTATCATCTTGCAGTTAAATTATACATCTTTAGGTCTTCCAGCCTATCACCATAACTGAGAGTATTTTTCCAGTTCCCTTTTCAATTTTTAATTTATTTCTATTAAGATTGTGGAGTTAAAAATCTTTCGTTCAAATGATCAGTTGCAGAAATCATGTAAGAGCTCCCAAGCATGATTCTGCCCAGAGGCAGAGACCAGGCATGTATTTGAAATATCAACAAACCATTCTTTACAAAATATGTGGGAAGGCAATTCTAAGGAAATAGTTGATTTAGAAATCATTGTATGGGTCTTCTTCTGCTCCCTGTATTTGCCAATATCTTCCTGATAATGAAGTGAGGCCAGTACGAGAAAAGAGTCATTGCCTCCTTCTTCTATGACAAGACACTATTATTTATGAAGCACTAAATTAAAATGGACTTTTTAACATACATTCATGTCTAATGAACTAGTCTATAAAGGCAATACCCTCTTCTCTTGTAGATCCCTCATTAAAGGCCACTTAAAGCTAATTATTTGTATTACTATAGTACCTAGCTGGCCCAATAATAAATTAGATATTTCATGTACTAGGTGCCTCATTCCAGCATTCCTTGCCATAGAGACTGTATTGCTCCAACAGAAAAGCTAACAACAAATGGAAGTGGATTAAGCACAGGGAAAAATACAGTAATGCCTTACAAATTAAGGAGTTTCTCATCTAGGGCTTTTTTTCACCATTTTCATCACAAACTGCATCATGGAATTTTACAAAGAAGAGCATATTAGAAAACCCCCAAAGCCCATTTCATATTAGTGGCATTTCAAACCTTGTGAAGATTTGCACTTCAGCAAGCAACATCGATAAATCTACCTGAGACTCAAACATGGTTCCAAACATGGTCCTCCTGATTTCCACAGGTAGCTGTTGGGAAAACCTGGCCCTCAAGGTCCCTTGTAGACTAGGATGCTTTCAGATGCAGCAGCTCCAGGGCTTCCAGTGTCTATGGCATTAACACAGCTGCTATGTGATTTGTTTTAAACTGGGAGCTCCACAAATCTGGGCTAACCCAGAACTACACAGTCTCTAACACTGGAGTCCCTTTGGCTATTTGGACGTGTTTCTTATTCCTGCTTAAGTGCCACTTCTTCTTCCAAAAATTCTAGGAAAGGGAGTGAAAACCCCTAATCTTAGTTCTATTTTAAACTAATATCCATTGGCTTAACTACTGTTTGGCTTGAATAATTTAGAGCAGAGCTGAAAATCAATTTTATGAAACAGAGAAAAAGAACCTGAACATTTTCAATCACTCTACTATTTTCCCCCATCTAGCAGTAATCCTATCAACAAACATAAAAAAAAAAAAAGCAAAATTTTTGGCACCACTAATTACAATTTTTTTCGGTTTTTAAGTCACAGTCAATCATATGCACAAGAATAATTGACAATTGAGGGCTTATTCATGCCAGATCTCAAAAATTTACATCCATTTCAAGAAAGCAATTATGCATATACTTAAAATTTAAGCAGTTGAGGGGCCCAAAGTATAGCAACTCTGTAAGACCCTTGTAAAAGTACCTCATAGATTAAGGGACATTCGTCTAAAATCCTCGCCTTTAAATCCAGTGTTTAGTTTATTAATCTCCATAATATAGACCATTCAGAGATATTTTATAAATGTAACATGAAGAAAAACTTGCATATTTTTTTCAAAATTGTCAGCCAAAAGACACTTTTCTTTTCAAACCTTGTTTTGCCTGTGTACCAGCAACAACACTACTGTATATATATTTGCCTATTTCATCTAAGCAGCATTCACGATGTGAACCCAAAATTCCCTCTTTCCCAGCCACCTCCATTAATCTGTGGACCATTCTGAATGGCTGCTAACTAGATGGGAGCAACATCATCATGTCAGCCTCCCAAAGTATCACAGCCAGAAATCATCATACCACCAAGCTGGGGGGAGAAGAGGTGAATGGGAGGAAAGTCACCTGTTGCAAGCCCCACGGCTGCTGGGTGTATGAGGAGTACATGGGCCCCAGCAGACAAGAGTGTGGCTGAGCTAGCTGTACCCTACAGGGTACACTACAGTATACCCTACACTGTACACTACAGTGCAGAAAACTGATATTGCAGGGGCCATGGCAATATTTGGTACTTACTACTTTTGCTGCAAGCTGGCACCAAAAAAGTATGCTGTCTACAAAGCAGAATGACTCTTTATAAAGCCGTGGCTACTTGCCAAAGTAAAAAAAAAATATAACTCATATAAAAACTCCAGGTACTATCTTCCTTTGTCTAACTTCTATATCTCTAGTTGGTGGTCTTTGCATTTGTGTTTTTACTTAAAGAATGCCTCTTCAGAATACAGTCTGTATCAGTTCATGACAAATGGAAAGGCATTTATTCAAGATTCTCTAGCATACAAGCACCACTTAATGAAGAAAACAATATTTCTTTGCATACAAAGGAAAATAAAAACAACAAATCCAATTCTTTTTTTAAAGTCTCTTTTGAGGACACGTATATGTCTGAGCCCAAATCCTAAATCTTATAATCTCTTTGGAAGGGTTACATCAGAGCTTCTTATCTTATTTGCAGAGTATGCCAAGATCTACTTCACTTAAACACATGAAAATTCTAAACAGAAAAGTCAAGAAAAAGTGATTTTTATCACCAAACTCTTTTTGTGATAGCACTTAAAACCTTTAAAATATAATGTATCCATCTCCAACATAACATTTTAGGCTATCAAGACAAAATAGCTTGGCTGACTGTGTTTTTCAGAAGCTACAAGGCAACCATCTGACCCACTCCACTATCAGCGGTAAAAATTCCCATGATTCTACATGAGATTTTTGTCTCAGAATTTATTTAAATGAAAGTCTCACCTCATACATCTGAGAGCATGACGAAATGAAATGACATTAATGTTCTGTGCCTTTTTAATTTCATACTTAACATAACATTGGCATTAGATTTTTTTTATGAAGAAATGACTTAAGACACTGGTAGAAATCAACTAAAATACATACAGTATTTTCCTAAGACAGCCACCTGATAATTTTTATCTGTAATTTTTTGTGTTACTGCATTTCACATACAACTTGTGCTGGAACAGCGCAAGGCAGAGAACACTAGCTGAACAAAACAGTCCACATAAAAGTTTGGGGTTTTTTCCCTTGTTTCTAAGACATTATAATAAAAAGATGGAAGTAAAACCAGATTAACGCATTTGGTCATCTTTAATAAAATTATTTTTTATTAAATTCACAAAAGTTTAATGTCTGCCTAATCTTGAGTAATAGCCCTAACCACACTTTTTGTTGCCTCTTTCTCCCAGCATCTGAAGAGTACTTAAAAGTAAACAGAAATGATGCAAAGGGAATCCCTACAGCAGAAATTAAGAAATAAAATACAGGGATTAACCTCCAGCCTTATGTGCTTTTATCTCTTCTCTGCCTTGCAACCAAAGGGAGACTGTTTAACCATTAAAAAAGATTAAAGGTATTAATTAGACTAAGAGATAGAAACCTATCACCCTTCTGTCAGAGCAGACAAGAAATAAACCTTCTTCCAGATTAAATTAAAAAAAAAATCTACATTTTTAGAATTTGTTCAAAACAAAAGTCCTGTTGATCAGTTTTCTGCATTCCTATTGTTGTCTAACAGATTAAATAAATGAGCCTGAAACTGAATAAATATTTTGATGAATTTGTGTATCAGGGGCAGAAGCACTGCTTCCTCCTCATATCAAAGTAGCAACACTACATGCAAAGAAATATAATTCTGTTGGGATTTCATAAATCTCTGTAAATAAAACAAAGGGAGAAGAAGAACAGAGAGCCCCCAGAAGCTGAACTCTGAATTGCTTTTTTCCTTTTTTCTTTTTTCTCTCCAAAATGAAGAACCCACACAGTATATTTAAACTATGTAAAAAGTATTCTGAATACACTTTGTGGCACCAACAGATATTATACCAAACTGCAGCTATACGCCAATTCTAAGGACAGATCAGACATCTTTTAGAATAAGTTGCCAGCAGAAGATTACAAAATATTAAAGACAGAAAGCGACTGGTAGAGAGAGCATAATTTTATCCAAGAATAACCCATATTTTAATTTTTTAAACTTGTGTATGGTTATTTTTTTAAGTCACATGGATTAAAAAAAATTGCAGCTTTCAATCAGACATCCTTATAAAAAGAAGAGATGTTAATAAAATACATTCATCTCATCATATGTTAAAGGTGACCCTGTTAGAAAAATAGATTATGATGAGGTTTGAAAATGATCATGGGCTATATTAAATAGCTCTATTTGAAATATGTTAAAGTCAGCTGCTAAACAGCAAATTGAAAAAAAATTATATTAAAGGTCACAATCAAAGAAATACTTTGGACTCATAGTACTAGTTAGTGAAAGATAAATCACCGCTTTACCAAAAAGTGCTCTTTATGTGTATATATATTCACGCACATATATACACACACACAAATATTGAACACAGACTCACAAACAAAATATTTATACTTAACTACCATTTTATTTTTCCTTACTGCATTTGGTCTGTACCTAAAGAAATCACCCTGGGAAAAAGTACACTGGTTTCACACCACTCTAAGTGGCAAAAGTTTGGCTACCAACATTACATGCTGAATATATATTTACTTATTTAACAGCTAATCAGACAAAATTTTCAGAAAAATTAAAGTAGAAAGAAGCAGAACACAAGAAGAACTGATTCCAGTGCTATTTAGCTATTGAATTGCTTCTCAGCCTTTTGGCTAAGATCAAGTGTAGTATCTTTTTGTATCAGTTTAATATCTGATATGTCCTCAATTAGAGAACCCTATATTAAATGGAATTTTGGCACTGGGAGTTGGAGCCTGACCAATTTGGTGGCCTTCTATGAGGGAAATACAGAACCGATGGACAGGGACAGATCAGTTGATGTCATCTACCTGGACTTGTGCAAAGCAGTCAACACTGTCCCACACGACATCCTTGTCTCTAAATTGGAGACACATCAATTTGATGGATGGTGCACTCGGTGGATAAAGAACTGGCTGGATCACCGCACGCAAAGAGTTGTGGTCAATGGCTCAATATCCAGCTGGAGAACAGTAACGAGTGGTGTTCCTCAGAGATTGGTGTTGGGGCCAGTCTTGTTCAACATCTTCATCGCTGACATGGACACGGGATTGAGTGCACCCTCAGCAAGTTTGCCGATGACACCAAGCTGTGTGGTTCGGTTGATACCCTGGAGGGAAGGAATGCCATCCAGAGGGACCTTGACACGCCTGTGAGGTGGGCTGATGCCAGCCTCATGAAGTTTAACCATGCCAAGTGCAAGGTCCTACACTTGGGCTGGAGCAATCCCAGGCACAGCTACAGTTGGGCAGAGAAGAGATTCAGAGCAGCCCTGCGGAGAAGGACTTGGGGGTGTTGATCGATGAGAAAATGAACGAGCCGGCAGTGTGCGTTCGCCGCCCAGAAAGCCAACCGTATCCTGGGCTGCATCAAGGGGATCGTGACCAGCAGGTCGAAGGAGGTGATCCTGCCCCTCTGCTCTCGTGAGACCTCACCTGGAGTATTGTGTGCAGTTCTGGTGTCCTCAACATAAAAAGGACATGGAACCGTTGGAACAAGTCCAGAGAAGGCCCACAAGGATGATCAGGGGACTGGAGCACCTCCTGTATGAAGACAGGCTGAGAAAGTTGGGGCTGTTCAGTCTGGAGAAGAGAAGGCTGCGTGGAGACCTCATAGCAGCCTTCCAGTATCTGAAGGGGGGCTATAGGGATGCTGGGGAGGGCCTCTTTGTTAAGGACTGTAGTGATAGGACAAGGGGTAATGGGTTCAAACGTAAACAGGGGAAGTCTAGATTGGGTATAAGGAAGAAAATTTTTACTGCAAGGGTGGTGAGGCACTGGAATGGGTTGTCCAGAGAAGTTGGCGATGCTCAAGGCCAGGTTGGACAGAGCCTTGGGTGACATGATTTAGTGGGAAGTGTCCCTGCCCAAGGCAGGGGGGCTGGAACTAGATGATCTTAAGGTCCTTTCCAACCCTAACTATTCTATGATTCTATGAATGAATCTGAGTATTTAATGTACATGAAATATCAATAACTGAATGGGAATGATCTTTCCTATATGTTTTAGTTTCCAAACCAGACAAGCAGTGTTCTATGCAATCACTGCAACATAATTTGAAACTGTTGGGGGAAAAAAATATAAATCCAGTTGTGTGGATTTTGTTGGGATGTTCTAAAATAAGGATTTGCTCCCATGGCTGTATTCCCTGATAGATGAAACTAAAAATTAAGCAACAAATTTCTGCAAAGTTCTTGCTCTAAACATTAAGCAAAATTTTATGAACAGTCTGACAGTACAGCAGTGTATTAGCAATTTTAATAAAGACATCCAAATGGTAAAAAATAACACTTTTTTTTTTTTTAACTTATAAGGTTGGTCCTAAAATTAGTCAAGAGGAGATAAAAAAAATAAATACTGCTGCTGATACACAAAGTTACATAATAAAATGTAAATTTAAAAAAACAAACCAAAGCTGTTACTTTCAAGAGTATTAGTCAAACAAACATTTTTGAAGGTAGATAAATTTTGCTTCAGACTTTAAGGGACACATTACAGATCTTTCACTAGTGCTTTTTTTGCTTCCACAGATATATGCAGAATAATGCTTTGGGTCTTTTTCAGTGTACTGAAGCCTCTGACCAAGGGCAGAGTCCTGGCACTCAGTGTGATTTCATGCACACTCTTCGTCGCTGAAGAGCATAAAGTCCAAGAATTTTTATCAATGCTCTCAGTGTTCCCTATAAGAAAAAAACTTCATTAAAATAACATTATATTAAAATTACAAGACTTTCCATGCAAAGCCATGATACCTTCTTCATCTCACCCTTAGGCATTTGCCTGGCCAGTCCCAGCAGCTCCAGCTCTTCCACTGGTGCATATGGAGGCACTCAGTGCTGTGATTTGCTCATCTTGTGCTGAAGACACCAGTCCTATTCTCCACTCCAGAGCCCTTATTCAAAGTGTCCTCATCCTAGTCCCAGTCTCCTTCTTCAGGCTGCAGGAGCTCACCAAGGACTCACTCCCTTGAGATCACGTGGGGACAAACCCTTTGAGACACCATCCCTGCGCTCAGCCCAGCCCACTGTGGCCACTGTTAGAACTGGGAGAAAACCCCACGAGAGGAAACTCAGGCTCCTCATAGGCAACACTGCTGGTGAAATCCAAGCATTCTCTACTATAACTATGGGTGAGCATTCAAACTGCAGTTTTCCAATGGCACACAAATTGGCGAAACACAAGGGTGGCAGAAAGCACAGAAAGCTCCTCTTTACTAAATGCCTTGCTCCAAAGCAGAGGGATGTTTGAGCTTTTCAAAGAATAAAGTACCAGAAATTTCCTTTGTTCTCTTGTATAGGGTTAAAGGTTATTTCTGCTGCTTTTCAAACCTGCTTACTGAAAATAACCAGAACTTTTTTGAAAGGAACTTCAAGAGAAAGAGACAATAAAAAGAATGAAATCTGCTGGAGCAAATCCCCATTAGGGAAAATTTGAACCCATGTACTTAAAATATAGCAAGCTGAAACATTTTTTTCACAATATAAATTATACCTAATACAAAATGTCACACAACCTAACATCTATGCACATGTTCCAGCATCTATGTTGATGAAGGACAGCACCAGTCTGGCTTTGGCTCTCTCTTTAGTACTCCAGGGCCAGGACAGGGGTATCGCCATGACCCTAGACAAGGCTACAGCTGTTGGAGAAAAGCCTTAAACAACATATTACTATGCAATAACACCAGCAAGAAATTTGTGGATGTCCTCAGATCAATATTCTTCTGCCCACCAGCATTTCTCATGAGTAAGTAATTCTAGGTATTCCTCACAACTCTGAGAGGAAGTTTTCTGGAGAACCAGAAAAGCAGGTTGTAACACCAGGGCCACTTTTAGTATGTAAATGCCAGACATTACATACATGTTGAAAGAACGATTCAAAAAGAAAATGCACATAGAATCATAGAATAGAATCATAGAATAATTAGGGTTGAAAAGGATCTTAAGATCATCTGGTTCCAACCCCCCTGCCATGGGCAGGGACACCTTAAGCTAAATCATATCACCCAAGGCCTTGTCCAACCTGGTCTTGAGCACTGCCAGGGATGGAGCATTCACAACCTCCCTGGGCAACCTATTCCAGTGCCTCACCACCCTAACAGGAAAGAATTTCCTCCTTATAGCCAATCTAATCCCGTGGATGGATCTCATCAGGATCCATGGATTTGTGCACGTTCAGATGTTTAAGATGGTCTCGAACCAGTTCCTCTCCTACAGTGGGCCCAAGGTCTTCATTCTCACAGTCCCTGCATCTGCCTTCCAAGACTTGGGTGGTTTGGTCAGAGCCTTTGCCAGTGAAGACCGAGGCAAAGAAGTCATTCAGAACCTCAGCCTTCTCCAAATCCTGTGTAGCCAGTTCTCCTGAGAGCTTCCCGAGGGGGCCTACATTCTCCCTACTCTGTTTTTTATTTGCTACATACCTGTAGAATCCCTTCCTGGTATCTTTAATACCTCTAGCTAAGTTTAATTCTAACTGGGCATCAGCTTTCCTAACCTGGCCCCTAGCTTCCTGGACAACATCCCTGTACTCTTCCCCTGCCACCTGTCCTTGCTTCCACTTTTTATAAGCCTCTTTTTTCATTTGAACTTTCCTCAGCATCCAAGGAGGTCTCCTGGCCCTCCTGCTGCACTTCCTTCTGGTTGGGATACAACACTCCTGAGCTTGTAGCAGGTGATCCTTGAATATCAACCAACAGTCTTGGGCCCCCCTGCCCTCTAGGGCTGTATCCCATGGAACCTTCCGAAGCAGGTTCCTGAAGAGGCCAAAGTCTGCTCTTTTGAAGTCCAGAGCAGTGAGCTTGCTGCACGCTTTTCTCACTGTCCTGAGGATCTCAAATTCAACCATCTCATGATCGCTGCATCCAAGTCTGCCCTGGAGTGTCACATTTCCAACAAGCCCTTCCGTGTTGGTGAGCACAAGGTCAAGCATGGCACCTCTCCTTGTCGGCTCCTCTATTACTTGCAGAAGGAAGTTGTCTTCCACACAATCGAGGAACCTCCTGGATTGCCTGTGCCGGGCCGTATCGTCCTTCCAACAGATGTCAGGGTGGTTGAAGTCCCCCATGAGAACAAGGGCCTGTGAGCGTGAGGCTTTCGCTATCTGTCTATGGAGTGCTTCATCCGCAGGTTCTCCTTGATCAGGCGGTCTGTAGCAGATCCCCACAGTAATGTCTCCCATAGCTGTTTTCCCTTTGACCCTGACCCACAAACTCTCCCTTAACTGCTCACCTGTCCCCAGACAGAGTTCCATACTCTCCAGCCTATCCCTAATATAAAGGGCAACTTCCCCTCCCCGCCTGCCAGGCCTGTCTTTTCTAAAGAGCCTGTAACCTTCCATTCCAACACTCCAGTCACAGGAGCCATCCCATCATGTTTCTGTGATGCCTGTTATATCATACCCCTGTAGACATGCACACATCTCTAATTCCTCTTGTTTGTTCCCCATGCTACGGGCATTTGTATAGAGGCATCTGAGCCGAGCTCCAACTGAAGCTGGCTCATTGGCTGGAGCAGCTGGGATATCTCTACATTGCTCTGAGCATTTATTATAGGTTCTGGCAACTGACTGGGTGTGTTGGGATGGAATGATGCCCCCCTCCCCCAACACAACTAGTTTAAAGCCTCCTTGACCAGTCTGGCAAGCCTCCTACCAAAACTGCTCTTTCCTTTCTTTATCATCAGACCAGCCCCCACTAGACCTGCCCTACAAACTTGGGTCCTGTGTTCAAGACACCCAAACCCCTGACTATGACACCACCCTTTTAAGCAGTTATTAACCTGGCTAATCCTCCTGGCTTTTTTTAGGTCCTCCCCTGTATCCTGGAGAATTGATGAAAAGACATCTGAGCTCCAGAGCCCCTAACCACCTCCCCCAGGGCTCTGTAGTCCTTCTTTATGTTCCCCAGGCTACTACTGTCTATATCCCTAGCACCCACATGTATCACCAGGAGTGGGTAATAGTCTGTGGGACTTACTAGAGCAGGCAGCCTCTCTGCCACATCCCTGATCCCTGCCCCTGGTAGGCAACACACCTCCCTTGAGACCGGGTCAGGCTGACAGACAAGTGCTTCTGTCCCTTTCAGTGTAGAATCCTCTACTACTACGACCCGCCGCTTTTTCCTAGCAGCACCAGTAGAGATCTTCTTTACCAGTGCATCAGCCGGCTGTTTCTGGCGCGAGTGCCTTTCCTCATTAGCCTCCAACAGGATAGCAAAGCAGTTCTGCATGGGGACAACAGATTTAGGAGGAAGCCCCTTGCTTTTGATTGTCCTTTTCCTTATTTTTTGTTGTTGTTTTTTTTTTTGTCACTAATTCCCAGCTTCCCGGGTTAACGGCCTCCTTCTTTCCTTCATGAGGTAGAGGGGAAGCTCGATGCCCCTGCACAGTTTGGGCGTGGAGCAAGCATTCCTGCTTCCTCTCAGCTTCCCTGACATCCTGCAGCCCATTAACAGCATCCATCCCGCAGCTCAGCCCCTGCTGCAGGAGGCCCTCCACCAGGGAGCACCGAGTGCAGCCCTGACCATTGTGCACCCTCCCCTCACCAGACCAGTGCAGGCACTCTCTGCACCCTGAGCTCTGCATTGCAGCCTCCCCTCCCACCGGCTCTGTCTGGGTGCCTACGCTGGCCACCGCCGGGGCAGCCAGAGCAGAGCTCCCGGACCGGGCCCTGGTCGTAAAGCGAGTGCTCACCACCCCGCCCGCCTGACCGCCCAAACTGCCTCGCCGCGCGCCCTGGGCAGGTTTTTACCCACTCAGGGCGGGTGCCGCTGCTTCAGGCTCCGCCCCCTGTGAGTCAGCTGCTCGCTCTCGCCAGCTGAGCTGCCGGCTCTAGGCAGGTCCTGTCGAAGACTTGAGGCTCCCTGTTTGGCTCTTGTCGCTCATAATAAAAACAGTGAGCCAAAGCACAAGCCTTCCCTGCGGAGTGAAGATTAACAGTCTTTCCCATAATCGGGGCTTTCTATAGACCTTTTTCTTGGATTAAAAACATAAAATAAATCAGAGAAGACAGAGAAAATACCTAACTTACTATAAGATGTACACAAGTCTTTTTATTTAAAATGTGAGAAGCAACTGCAATGTTCTTCACTGGTATCATCAATACCTCTTCTTGATGCTTCTGTGCACTTAGTGCAATGAGAAGTTGTGCCTCTTAATAAAACTGTAACTTTCTCAAAAAAAGTCCACTGAAAACCCGATATATGAAAAGTCTTCCATCCTTCATACAAACTACGGGCCTTCTTTAGTTCTTGTCATAATCATAAGGGGCTTTGCTTTATCTTCTGTGGAACAAGAAGTTTTCATTTCCAGATTTCATAACATTTACAAAACTATCCCCTCTCAGTATTACCATCTGTAAAAAGGAAATAGTTGAATTCCACTGTGTAAGCGGCGAGGAGAAGCAGACAGGCCAACCCAATATGGGTGATAAGCAACTTCTAGTTTATTTGTGACGCAGTTCACACATATATAGGAGTGGTATTCAGCCACTCCTTCTTGGCATAACAGTATTGGTTAGCCCCGCACAGCTTCCTCCACATTCTCCTCCCAGGTCCGGTCTCCGGCCACCTGTGGGGGCCACCCCCTGCCTTGCTTGCACAGTCCTCCAGAACTCTATGGTCCTGCTCTTAGAGTCATTCTGCAACATCACTGTGCCTTCAGAAGACTACAAGAAAAGCTGAGTATGCAAAATTAAGGTATAAACCAACTTTTAGCTGTTTGTCTTGAAATTTAAAACTGAGAATAGGATATTGGGGCTGACCTGTAGATAAAATGTTGTTGTGAGCTTTCCAGGCAGGGGAAAATAGTAGATTAAAATATGTATTTACTACATAGATGAGCTTTTTTTTTAATTGTAAGATTATACTGGTAGTTATTTTAACCTAATCTAAGCAGTCTTTCATTCATTTTTAGTGGGAATTTACAAATCCTGCAAACTTGCTGTGTCTTGGTCCAAAGCAAATTAAAATGATTGAGTTACTACAGAAAATACTCAAAACAAGGTTCATAATGAATGTTCTAAGGGAATGCTGGCTTTGGTGGTGACACTGACTACCTCTGTAATAATGTATTTCAAATGATTTAGCTAAGTGCTTCAAAGAACACAAGAAAATATAATTTTTGAAGTGCTGGTTCACCTGAATGTTTTAGATGAACATAGCTTCCAAAGCATTTTAGATAGCTTTCCTTCCCAGAATGAGATGGCCAAGGAATTTGACACATAGAAAGCCTGACTCTTCCTTTATATGCACCATGCACAGTATAACAGTGTTGATTTCAGTGCTGCTACTCCCATGTTTTAAGAGTGTACATGAGAGGAGAGTCGGGCTCAGCATGTGTACCATCCTACCAGCATGCTTTTATTCCTGTCCACCATCCTGTCTATATACGAGCTGCTGCCTCATAGTTCTCAGAGGTCCACTGAATTTTGAATCAAAATGATGTGATTGTGCTGCTGCCTTTGCATGTTCTTGCACCTTCTAAGTTTAAATGAAAACAGCACTCACCCACCAGAAAGAAAGGCAGCAGCATTTTTCAGACATGAAAAGCAGAATGAATCCATTCTAATTGTAATCAAATATTCACATGACTTAATCACATTGCTATTGTCCTACATCATAAGCTTATCTGCAGCATACAAACTACACAATATGAAAATTCAGGAAACTACTGAAATCTTGACTATACTCCTCTAGAACATCTTTCTCTAATCCCCTACTTTATATCATGGCCAAATGTCCATCTGACCAGCACTGCAGATTAATTACTTGGCTCTTCAAACAAGGCTGTAGGAGAGCTGCAAGATCTCATTTCACTCTGCCTCCATCAGATTCTATGGGGAGGACTCCAGCTGGTCATAACCTGCTCCCAGTTTCCTCTCCTACTTTCAGTGACTTCTAATGGTGTCTCAAACTCACCCATTTCCTGGCATGTGCAGACCCAGGAGCAAATCAAACCCTGCACTGTGACCATTCCCAACCTACCAGAAAATGCATGCTAAGCACAAGTAGTATCTGCTTAGCTCTGACAGTGCTGTGCCTTGCTGTGAGCTCTTCAAGCTGCAGACAATTGATAACAATAGGACTTAATTATGTTTTTAAAGAGTGCAGCTATCTATGATCAGCAGTACAGGAGAGAGATTTAAATTCAAATTTATACCAATGCACCTTTGTGAAGATGTACATCAGCCTACATGTGTGCAAGACATCAGTCTTAGGGAAAGAGCTTATTCTTAAACCTAATTCTAGCTCACTGAACTTTAGTTCACGAGAACAATATCATTTTAACAATAACCTGGATTTATTGCCCTAGAAATACAATATTAATAAACATCAGTGACGAATGTGATCATGCATTCAGAACTGCTAGCTGATCACGTTTAGTTACCAAAGAACATTTCACTATGATATGGAGGACAGGCTGTACTATCTATTCATTCAAAAGTCTTTTTTTTACTTCTCCCCACAGGATTTTGGAGCATCTGAATATAAATGTTGGCACAGCCTGTCATACACAAAATCTTGGCAGTTGCCTATGCTGTGTAATAGAGATATTTAACTTAATATAAAAAAAAAAAATTGCAACATTTCAAAATGCTTATTTTTTTTTATTATCTTGTCCCCCTTTGTTTGCACACATTCTTGTATAGTCTGTCATCCATACAAATTTGCCAGGTTTCAACATGGGGCTTTTACTTGTACTTGCTCTACCTTGTGAAATGAAAAGCAGCAAGAAATAGTCTGGCACAGATGTACAAAAGCCATTTATAGGTTCCACCTTAATATCTGATTTGGTGCAGCTCCATAAAAACCAAATGCACATCCCAGGCCAATAGGCCATCTCATTTTCAATAATCACAAAGCCAGACTAAGTGCCCTGTCAGCTTTTTCAGCCCTGCAATTCCAACAAAGCCTCTTCTTATGAAGGTAAACTGCTGCAGTTGCTGCCGCAACCCTAGGCCACTTATTGTGATGCTCTTTAATTTAAAAAATAAATAGAAGCTTTTCATGCAAGCATTTGCCAAATGGGATAAGATCACCTGCAAAAATGGCTTTCTATGGGGAGGCTTCTGAAGTTACTGAAATAAGGTTTGGGCTACATTCTTCACCTACTAACTTACCCTTAAGGAAGTCCTATGTGCATTCTTCATCCAAGAAGAACTTGGAGAAGAGATCATTAAGCTAGTCTAACATAATGTTCTGTCGTTGTTTTCTTGTTTTATTTTCAATTGCCAAATTTTATTCCCTTCCTTTGTTTTTATACATGAAATGAAATTAACTGTATCTGTAAGGTTTTTTCCACAGAACGCTGTGTACAGTTGATAAGACAGAATTTGACAAACAGGCTGTGTATTACTCTTTCTGCCATTGGCTTCTTAAATGTCATATGACAAGTGATTTAAGCTCCCTGAGATATAGTCCCCATATATGTACAATGGGAATACAACTGATCTGCTTTCTTAAATTCTTTGATGAGAACATTATGTAAGAAGGAAATATTAACAGGATTAATAGCCTTTAAGGGACAGAACTGGCTAGTCAGATCCCCTGTATATTGTAGGCTATGGTGTGCTCTGCCAGGTTTATTTGTGCTGAGCCCAAGAACCTGTTAGACAGCTACCTGAGGACTTTGAAGGACACAGAACCTAACATATCCTTGGAAATTTGTTCCAGAGCTTATTAACACCTTACTTCTACCCTGTTATTAATTTTTATCTCATACTAATCTGAATTCATGCTAAATCTAAGTGAAATCATTAGTTCTCACCTATCCTTTTTTCTGACAGATTAAAGGCCTCTTTTGTAGCTGGCATTTTCTCCTTGCCAACCTCCTTACACAGTGTAATCAAGCAATTTCTCAGTCTTTTTTTTAGGCATTATTATTATTATTACTACTGCAAATGGAGTCAGACTGAAAATCTCAGCCTGAACACTGAAATCCTGTGCTTAAATATAAAATGAGAATAGCATAGGGTATCAGCAGTGCTAGCTCTCCTGCAGTGCCCTGCCAATGTTCTTTAATCTTGATCAGGAAAGACCACCTGCAAGGATAAGCTGATAGTCTCATTCTTCCTGTCCATTCATTCCTGGGTCGCTGAGCTCAGTCTGCCAACATGGGTATCAATTAGTGCAAAAAACATCATCAGAATTTCAATTAAGCTGTGCTAGTGTCCCTGCATTTAAAGGACTGTTGTCAAAATTGTGCAAATTGAGGCAAAAAAGCTATGGTCTGTAATTAAGTCTGTTGTTTTTTAGCCTGAGATCAAGTATCTTTCCAAAAAAAAAAAAAAAAAGAAGAAAAAATTAAATTACTTTCAAAACATTGGGGAAAAAACACAAGACAGTCAAAGATGTTGTTATTCCTCTGACCCAAACACATCTTTTATTTTTAAATGACATTTCACAGGCCATTAGTTCATAATATGAACTACTGCCTTTGGACATTAAGAGCAATAAAAAATCCCTCTGCAGAAAAACTCGTGTTCAGCTTACTTTTCTTCTTAAAAAGATTTTTAATTTGTGGACTTTGTGTGCAGTTGTTGCAGAGTGACACTTGCAATGATTTGCTCTGGCTTCCTTTGTAACAAATGTATGTACAAATCTTTAGGTGAGATCTGTACACAGAAATACTAATGAGGGCCAAGGTACGTAAAATTACACAGAAATATTTATACCAAATATGGGCAAATTTAAATATTTTCCCATCTATCTGAACCTGAATGTGATTTCTGAATCTATAAATAAGATGGGTAACCCCCTAAATTCAGATGAAGAATATGCTGAGATCTTCCAATTCCTCATTGTATAAAAGGTCAGACCCACCACACAGTCCCTTTCAAGAGTGTTTACATTCACACAACAAAACAGCTTCTCCAAACATGTCCATTTATATTTTAACAAAGGCTGGTTTAACTCCATTCAGGCCAGAACTCACACCAAGAACTGCAGCTCTAGGGGATTCAACTCCAAAATCTAATATGAGATAGACTGATGGTAAATGGCTTTCATGGTAGACTCATTGTCCTCCATGTAGTCACCTCACAGACAGTCCAAACTACAATGTTTAGGTTTGTTCTGATGGATTACCTGGTATGTACACCCAAGTACAAGTGAAGCTAGTACTCTTTCTCTAAATAGCTTAAGATACATTTTTTAAAAGGTTAGTAGATTAGTTTTTTAAACACATAAGCTCTTTTGGGGGACAACTCTGGTCTTTTTAGTTCATATCTTACAACATGGGCCACCTTCTTCCTTTTTATGAAACTTCACATCTATATTGCAAAACAAAAATGTGGAAATTTACAATTAGGTTTAATTTTTGACATCTTTGCATCTTTGTTTTTGCTAGTTTGCCAGATCATTGGAATTCTGTTGTCATATTATCACAGCTACTTGTCACAGAACATCTTATCCTGGAAAATAATGAGTTTTAAAATAAAGATGAAAGGAAATTTTCTTCTAAAAAGCTTTTCTGTGGATGCATTCTTTACTTTGGAAAAATTGTATTTCAGTGGCTCTCCTTGGTATCCCGCAAAGGTAAGATGTCACAAATGCCAAATCTGATTATTTTCATTACAGTATTCTTGGCAGATACCACGGGGAGGACACTGTTTGGAAGGACTCAAGATCCACCCTGTTGTATACCAGGTTTTCAGACAGAGCTCAAGGTCTGTTTGCTGTGCAGCAAAGTTACAGAATCCTCAGACTTCACTAAGGAAAATGAAAGATTTTAACAAATATTTACCAAATCCAACCCCCTGGCTATAGAACCACATATGTATAGATTCAGTATATCCTTAAATATATACTTCTCCAAATTACTGAGAATAAAACTACATTAGAATATAGTATGTACTAGTATAAGCTTAGCCTTTTAGACCAACCAAATACTTACCAAGGGTTAATAGCACCACCAATTATGAGTAAACATTTCAATTTCAAGAACATGAAGAAAATGTTGAGTCTATATTCTACTAGCATGCTCCATATGGCTCTCCTCCATGATAAGTCTGGTTTTGCAAATATTTTTTTTCTGGCTTGCTGGTAAGGCAATCTTTTATACTTTTAAATCAGTATTAGAAAGGACACTAAAGCATTTTTGAACAACACATGAAAATCCATTCACTAAACCCAGGCATATATTATTTAATAGAATATGCAAGACCTAACCTCATGCATTTTAAAATTCCTGAGTAAGTTTTGTGGGTTTTGATAAACTACATAAGGGCTGAAAGAGAGATTTCAGCTAAGTACTATAGTTCAGGAAAGCTAATAATTACATTTTGTGTCTCTCAAATGGGACAGAGCACTGTCCAAGCACTCAAATGCAGAGGGTGAGAGCCACAGATGTGAACCATAGATGCAGAAGACAACAAATTTGAACTCTGAGGCTACATAAAGACATTTCTGCATGACCTCTGCATTTATGGTGCTACCTTCTTCTGGGTCATTAACTAGAGCGAACAAAGAGAATATCCACAAAACTGTCCCTTGCCAACCTTCCAGATTTCCACTTAAAAATCTGACCAGGCATTCAAGCAGCTTTAACCTCTGCCAAGACCTCTCGAGAGCCCTAGGATCTTCAGCCAACAGTTTACAAAGGACAGAGATGGAGGGGGGCTGGAGAAGGGGGATTGATAACTGAATGGCACCGAAGCTTTCAGAAAGATACCCAAGTATGTCTTCACTCTTGCACATTTCATTTAATTCTCAGATGCAAATGTTTCTTATCATAAAACCATCTGACCTCTTTAAAGCACATACAACAGACTGCCATCAAGCGGAACCTCCCTAATCCGCCGTTGGCCCCATTCCTCAGCTTCACTGTAGCCAGGTTTCACTGCACTGTGGCCAGACACAAAGTGGCCAAGACCCAGAATTGAAATCCAGCAGCAGGAGAGCCGCAGGAGTGCAGAGGATGCCTCTGGTGGCACACTCAGCAAAACAGAAGGATGAATTTCTATCCACTTCCAATGCTCCAAACCATGAAACAGGTGTCTTTGGGGCAACATGGTGAGTGCAAATTACACTCAGCTCTGGAAGAAATAACATTTGCCTTTGAACAACTTCAGGTACATATCCAAAAGGGAGCTAGCATCTTTCAGCATAATCTGAGATCGAAATACAAAACTCTTAACAGTATGGGGCATCACATGCATTTGAGAAACCCCCTATCAAGCTCCAGTTCAATAAACTGATGAATGGATTACAGTGATATAGCTGTATGCAGGCCATTTTTTCCTCTTTGACAGGTATGGTGCTGCTAATATTCTGCATGCTAATAGCAGACAGTCAGCTACATACTGCTTAATGGAACAGGCAGGACCCAGACTCCTAGGGCCTGGCACCCGCTAAGCTATGCCACATAATCTGTAGCTGACAGGAAGAATCTGGCAGCTATGGTCCACCACTGATCATTTTATCTTTAATCCAATTTTAAAGATACAGTTATTTTTGTGAAAACTTTTCCATTTTATACAACAGGAGTAAAATCTTAGTGCTTACTATGGTGAAAGCATATAAGCACGTTGAAAAAGTTTGGAGGGGTGCTGTCTCAAGTATAACAGTTCAGGCACGCACGAAGTATGCATATGTATGTGTATAAAGACAGCAAAATCGCAGACCTGAAAACATTTATGTGAGTGCAACTGCCAGTAGGTGTGGAACCCATCCTGTTCTGCCTCTGTGGCCAATGCAAGTGCTAAGGTTTTACAGGCACAAAAGATATTTCCCAAATCCATAATGTAGAGACGTCTGATTACTGCTACAGAAATAGCAGCAGGAGGCACAAGCTGTCACACACCTCCAGCACTCTCAGGACTGTGTTAGAAACGCCAAGGTTACAGCTAGAACCAACACTTGAAATAAAGCCCAAGGAAACAGCAAACCCAGTGTGAACAGGGCTTGACGCTATGAGCAAAGAGCTGTTCTCCTTCTCTTTGGTGCCTGCTGATTCAGGAAAACATAACTTTGATTGTCCTTTAAAAATAAATGCACTCAATTATCAATAGCTCCTCTGAATGGGAACAGTCAGTAAGACCCTGAGCATTTTATCATCTCCTGAGACAAAAGAGACTCCTGAGAAAATAAATGGTACTTCATTAAATATGATCTCTGGATATTCATATCATGCTTGCAACAGTGTATGCAGAGATTTTTATATAAGTTATTGTCACATTCATTTGCAAACCACCCACCTGAAACAGATAATCAATGTTAGCAGATCTTTTGTGTGCTTTTAGTATTTGTTATCTGCAGGTGCAGCTCACAGGCATCCCACCCCAAGATTTCCTGGCACCTCTATTTGCAAGAATTTGCTTTCATTTGCTTACAGTTTGGTCCATTTTCACCCTATGAGCTGGCAGCTTTGTAGTTAGTATTTAGTTGAGCCTGACAATCTAAGATTTACTGGAAGATTTCAACTGAAAATAATAATTTGGTTTTGAATAGGGAAAAAATACCTTTTTGTTGTTGTGGAACATAGCTTCCCTTTGATAGCTGTAGTGGACCATATGCTGGCACAGGGACTTGGAATCAGTGATGAAATTGTACATTTAGCTTCACAGAAGTCACATGAGGAATTTCCTTGTACTGTGATTACTGATGGATAAACCTTAATGGCCTGTAATTAGCCCTCTCACCTAATATGAAGAACCTAAAAGAGACACAGCTTGCCTGACCTAGTTGTCTCAGATCCAGTAACAGCCAGTGAGGAAGGTGGCCAATTCTCAAGGGTAATTCATTCCAGTCTAAGTCAAGTGTCTAGTGCAGGTGGGCTGAATTATCTTTGCCAGGTTCCTTTGTCTCACACTGACTGCCTGAGTAACCAACATTTAACTTCTAGAAAATTTGAAAGACATGCAGTCTATCATAATCCAAGTGGTAACAGTGGCATATGCTACATTCACTCAGGTCTTGCGTAGATGAAATTCTCTTCCATGGAAGCCACTGATACAGAAAGAAACAAATAAGTTGAGCTAACCTGCTACCATGACATTGAATTCAGAGGCTCTTTCCACCAAACTTAGGACCTCAGAGGCACTGGTTGCCATCAGCAAGGTCTTTTTGTGATAACTGTTAACAGATTTTCAGGCAGACACCAAAGAGCTAAGAGGTCAGTATAAAAATCAACGGAATTATATTTTTAACTTTTTTATGTCTCATGACTCATTTTTCTATTTAAGCCTTCTGGGATCCCATTTTTCAGCTTCTTCTATACAAAAACCATGAAGGGAATTTTTTTTCTTCCCTATTTAAAAGACGATATTTTGATAATTTCACATTGCTGCCATAGCATGAATTTTAAAAATGCATATACAGTTTCTCTGAGAAAGCTATGAATGGGTCAGTCTAATTCAATTCCTCATATAAACAAATAACAGTTATAATTCTCTCTTTTTTTTGTAATGAGCTCTGTTTAGAACTTGCCTTTATTTATAGGCTCCTCGCAAAATCTTAAAAACCAAATCTTCCCCTACTGAATTCCCCATCTAACGCACATTTTGTTTCAACATGGTATTTGGTCATACTCATTTCTGTTCTATCCTGACAAAGATGAGCAGTAGCTGCAGTATCAATTACTTGGTAAGTAGTTAGAAGACAAAAGAGTTTGGGCTTTGCAAACCTTTAGTGGTATCTTTCAAAACCATCTTTTTTTTTTTTTTTATGAGAACATCCCCAATCTTCTTCACAACACTGATGTCACTCGGATCTGACACAATCAGGATTAGATGAAAAATACTGATACTGAATTCAGTGTTTCATACAAATCATTAGTATTTGCACATGTGTCTTCATATATTTGCAATCACTCCAAATGCCTTACACACATGAACTCCAAACACTATGGTATGATCAACATTTTCTCTAAATATAGCTAATCTGGAAATATTGAATATTCAAAGCATGACTCTTGTAAGCTCCATAACTGCAGATAGGAAATCTGTGTGGTCTATTTGCAAGAATTTCTTCTGAAGACCCCTGAAGTCTTTTGCCCCACTGAATCTGGGAGACTGGATTCATAAAATAATAGCAATGGTAACTTTGCTAACATTTCTGGATGATTTTATTGAAAAAACAATTGAGAAAGCCTCAATACCAAAGTTAGCAGCTCCAGCAGTATCTAAAGAAGACAGAAGATCCTCAAAATCTCAACATCTGGTCATCTCAGAGACTAAAAAGAATGGATGTAGAGGATAAATTTAAAGACAGTATCAAAATAAAACCAAAGGAAAACAGAAATAGAAAGCTATGTAACAAATGTGGAAAAACCTTACATTAAAAAAAAAAAAACAAACGAACAAACAACCAAATAAAAAAAGATGCTCTCTACATAAAAATCAATGTATGGATAGATCAGAAAACCTTACCAAAAGTTTTTTTTTTACAATTATGAACGATCGCCCAAGGGAAATTTTATATGTCAGTTTTATACTTCCTCATGTTAAATGGAGTGAAACCACTGAGACCTCAGGCAGCTAACTGCATCACCAGGCAAGGATAGAGTTAGTAATTTCCTTTTTTATCTGGACAGTAAAAAATATTGCTGTGCCACCATAACTTATAGCTTGTGACAAGGCAAAACTTTATGACTTCTGGATTTCTAAGTGGGTTGGGAAAAGTCCAATGTATCAGAAACTTTTTTTTTTTTTTAATATAATGACTTGAAGATTAAATTAATGGATTAATGCACATTTCCCCGTCTATCTCTTATTCTCAGTATTGATTTTGGAGTCCCATGGAAGGCAATCTGAACTAGTTACTGCCTAAAAAAGAGAGTTCAGCTGGGGTAACTCAGCATTTGAAAAGCAAACTGTTCAGATTTGATAATAAATGAATAAGACAACATTTTTTTTTCTTTTTTCTAAGTCTACACTACAGAAAAAACAATGCAACCCTCTTCATCCTGATTTCACTAAGGACTGGAAGACTGATGAATAGGAGCAATCATCCAAAAGCACCACTGTCAGTCTAACTTTGCAATTTCGGTTGAAGATCTTTCCTGTAGGCTACAACAATACTGAGACTGGGTTAAAGAATTTGTCTTAGGCTCTTTTTTATTTTTGTATAGAATGCTATCTCTATGGTATCTCTGCACTGCAAGTATAATTTCCTCCCAGACACAGGGGTCTTTCCAGTCAAAAATTTGCCCCTGTGGAGCTGAAGGAAGCTGTAATAATTTCTTGCCTAAATAATCACAGATAATGCACCTTACTCTGAAAGAAGAACTTTCTCTTTGGCATTGTCCACTATCTGTAAATCTCAGATGTTTATTCATTAGGGCAATGATTAGAAACCCAGTCTTCCAGGCAATAGTCATTAGGCTATAGAGTCTGAATATCTACTATGAATATTTTAAGCATTTTATATTAAGTAGATTAGCTTCACTGAGAGGGGATAAGGGATTCATCTTAGAGCATGCTATTGTGTGATAGCTGGAGAATTCTTGATCTGGTAGAAGATTTTCTGCTGGGAGGATAAGATGTGGCTTCAAATCTGTGTTCCAAAGCAAGAGGGAAAAGAAAACGAGCCTGTGTGTTATGCATGAGTGTTCCATGCACTGGGCTGTTGAGCATTTGAGACTGGTCATTGGGTTTTGTTTGTGACCCAAGGTGGTAAAGACATCCTGAAATATTTTATTACATCAGGACTTGCCAAGAAGATCAGGAAAACACACCCCTCATTTGTGAATCTTGCTGTAGATCAGGCACTGAGCAGTTTAGTGCTTTCAGGTGTCTTGCTTGAGCAGTTTAGTGCTTTCAGGTGTCTTGATCATGCTAAGCAACAGAATCGAAGGCCACTAGGAATTCTTTGCCTGAAGTCTCATGCCGAGGCATCTGGGGCACCAACAGGGTTAAGCAATAGTTGAGCATCAATTTGGAATTAGGTGCTTACATGTGTATTAAATGGGGAACTTCTGTGAATGAACTCTTCCAGGATCAAATTTTCATCTCTCTGGTCCACATGACAGAACATATAGGAAAGATTGAAAGACCCACCCACACTAGAGTCAAATATTTGCTCCTGAGTTAATGAGCTCAAAAGGACCAAAAAGACACTTGGACAGTAGTCAAGGACATGTTGCACAGCAATGGCTTATGGCTTTTCTGGCTCAATGGGCCACTCTTTCTGCACAAATATCAGCAGACATAATGTAGTTAGACCTAATCATATATGCAGTAGGCCCAGTGTTTTCTGGAACTTATGCATGGACCTCCCAGGCACCACATTCCAGACAATCCACACAAGGATTGACTCAAGCAGAAGTACAGTCAGGAATAGGTCCCCACTACTAGATTAATACATGGAGCCTGTGGCCCTTTTTCTTGGAACCCTACTGCTATCATGTGGCCAGAAAAGAAGACAGCTGGGATCATGAAGCTGCCACAGACACTAGAATAATTAATTTAGCCTGGAGCAAGCTCTTGTGCATCTCCAAGGTGCCCTGGGAAAGAACAAGCAGGATTAGCCAACAGACTATCAGTTGAACACTTGAGAGATGAGATATCAAATTGATTTAATTCATGTTGCGATATTTTTACAAAGTCCTTGAAAAATTGAGTGATCTGGGTCAATGCATGCAAAAGCTTCAAAGGAACCAGAATATTTTTGTCTTAGTTACTAACAGGCATCCCACTGATACAAACATATGAGACTTTACAGGTAATGTCTACCCTGATAAATAAAAAAGATTAGGGAGCCCTAGAGGCACATGTCAAAGTGGCTCATGGCCATTTGTCTAAACTCTCTTTCTTCCTCCCTGAAACAATGTGGTCTAATCCAACCTGCCCACTGAGAGCAGCCCCTACCTTGTGTTATTCTCCAAAACATGCCAAGGCTTTGTCTCAAAAAATGCTATGAGGTACAAACCTGAATTATGCCAAAGTTAAGTGCTAATACGTGAACACTAAGGACCCTCGTAGCATGGCATTCAACGCCCTGCCCTGGCTCTGCTCTACTGGGCTAGGCATAGCCCTAGAATCCTCTCAGCCCTAGTTAGTACAGCTTGATTCTCCAACAACTTTGAAGAGCAGAATTCAACATTCATTGCTTATGAAAACGTATATGACAAATATTCTCAGCAGACTTTTTTTTCTTAGTCCTGATCTCACCTGCCATGGTTGTGGAAGGAATTTCCATAACTTGTTATTTTGTATGTGTCCAAGGCCCAAGCATTTCTGTCCTCTTTCCCAGAACAATTTTAAAAGACTGTTTCAATAGACAGTTTTGACTAATTTGACTAATTTCTTAATATTAAATATTTTGGTATGGTTGGCTTTTAAAAATAGCTCCTAGAACATCACAAGATCCATATTCATAACTGAATGCTGACCAAGAGTTCAGCGCCACCTCAGGAAAACCAACAACCATAAAATGGTATGCCCATTTTAATGTCATAAACTGTGAAATTCACCAGAACTGCTCAAAATCTGTTTTCCTTGATCTGATCAATGCAGACAATCACACTATTGGTAATGAAGCTCATGGACAGTAGGTGACAGAATGACGAAGCCTGTCTCTTCACTTGTAGAGAATTTGTGCCAGATGTTGTAAGTGCAAACATTGGACCTCAGCCGACATGCCAAGCTGCATGCATGTTCACACTAGATTCTTGCTGGCAAAAGAAAACAGGGAAGGAATGGAGATTCAGGGCTTTTTCAATACTGCTTTGGATGCTCAATTCACCCTTACTGCTTCCTTCAGAAAAAAAAAAAACCTCATTTTGGGGGTGTCTTTTCGATTTCATCTTTCCTTATTTTAAGCTTATACTAATTTAATAAATCCTTTGTTGAGTTCAAGACATCATGCTGGAATTATGGAAACTAATTAGTGGAAGATTTTTAATGGAAGCCTATTTCTATAGTAAGATCAGCTACAGCTGTAAGAGTTGGGCATAAAATTTAATGGCAATATAACTTCATATCATACAGAACTGGTGTTTTTTAGCATGGCTTTCCGTTAGAGTTAAAGAAACATGCCTGCTGGTTAGAAATCTGCTTGCCATGAAAGACATAAGCCCTAATATACCTATCACATCTTCAGCCTTGCCTTCATGTACTGCGTGGATCTGTACAACTCACACGAACATTAATGTGAATTTCATGTATGCATCACTTGGAGAAAATACTCCCTAAGATATTTTATCATTATCTTTTTAGGCAGGTAGGGATAGCATCAGTCATGGATGTGCACTGTTAAAGTATCAGAGGAAAAAAAAAAACAACACAAAGGTGCAGATATTTCCAGACACTTTCTTCTTAAAATAGTAAGAAGGATCTAGTGGAAATGCTTTGAGAACCCTGTGAGAAGAACATGACTTAGTTGCATGTTTTCATTTAATTACAAAAGATCTAAAACCTAAGCTCACTCATTCTCCTAGAAAACGCAGCAATGTGATAGTAAAGAGCAACCTCATTATGTAAGCAAGTGACAGATAAGATGCACTCAATTTATCATAAACATCCAGTGGGTGAAAAGAGAGGGGAGGAATTTTCATCAGAATGGGTTGAACTCTGTGCTGCTTCTTTTATTTTCTTCTTTTAAAAAAAAAAAATCAGAGAAATATTTCTTCCCATAATTTTAATATTTCAGCAGAAATTTTAGGTACTCGGGAAAACCTGGGTTGTGAAAAACAGTACTTGCAGACCACCTCATGAGAGTTGTATGCACTGATTAGGAATTTTGCTCACAACTCACCAATTTTGCCATACCACGGGCAGGAACAAGCAAGACGAGGAGACAGCAGCAGACTGCACTACTGCCTTAGTACTTCACTCTTCTTTCCCTAAAACAGCAACCAAGAATCTTTTCTCTGACAAGTGTTAAGATAATAATTCTGGGCCTGTCCAAACTGTGATACACAGAGGTAGCATTTACCACAGAATCATAGAATCATAGAATAGTTAGGGTTGGAAAGGACCTTAAGGTCATCCAGTTCCAACCCCCCTTGCCATGGGCAGGAACACCTCACACTAAACCATGTCACCCGAGGCTCTGTCCAACCTGGCCTTGAGCACCGCCAGGGATGGAGCATTCACATCTTCCCTGGACAACCCATTCCAGTGCCTCACCACCCTAACAGGAAAGAATTTCCTCCTTATATCCAATCTAAACTTCCCCTGTTTAAGTTTGAACCCATTACCCCTTGTCCTATCACTACAGTCCTTAACGAAGAGGCCCTCCCCAGCATCCCTATATGTCCTATTAAGATACTGGAAGGCTGCTATGAGGTCTCCACGCAGCCTTCTCTTCTCCAGGCTGAACAGCCCCAACTTTCTCAGCCTGTCTTCGTACCGGAGGTGCTCCAGTCCCCTGATCATTCTCGTGGCCCTCCTCTGGACTTGTTCCAACAGTTCCATGTCCTTTTTACGTTGAGGACACCAGAACTGCACACAATACTCCAGCTGGGGTCTCACGAGAGCAGAGTAGAGGGGCAGGATCACCTCCTTCCACCTGCTGGTCACGCTCCTTTTGATGCAGCCCAGGGTATGGTTGGCCTTCTGGGCTGCAAGCGCACACTGAAGCCGGCTCATGTTCATCAACCAGCACCCCCAAGTCCTTCTCCACAGGGCTGCTCTGAATCTCTTCTCTGCCCAACCTGTAGCTGTGCCTGGGATTGCTCTGACCCAGGTGTAGGACCTTGCACTTGGCATGGTTAAACTTCAGAAGGCTGGCATCAGCCCACCTCACAAGCGTGTCGAGGTCCCTCTGGATGGCATTCCTTCCCTCCAGGATATCAACTGAACCACACAGCTTGGTGTCATCGGCAAACTTGCTGAGGGTGCACTCAATCCCGTGTCCATGTCAGCGATGAAGATGTTGAACAAGACTGGCCCCAACACCAATCTCTGAGGAACACCACTCGTTACTGTTCTCCAGCTGGATATTGAGCCATTGACCACAACTCCTTGTGTGCGGCCATCCAGCCAGTTCTTTATCCACTGAGTGCTCCATCCATCAAATTGATGTGTCTCCAATTTAGAGACAAGGATGTTGTGTGGGACAGTGTCGAACGCTTTGCACAAGTCCAGGTAGATGACATCAACTGATCTATCCCTGTCCATCGGTTCTGTATTTCCCTCATAGAAGGCCACCAAATTGGTCAGGCAGGATTTCCCCTTAGTGAAGCCATGCTGGCTGTCACCAAGCACCTTGTTGATTTTCATGTGCCTTAGCATGCCTTCCAGGAGAATCTGCTCCAAAATTTTGCCAGGCACAGAGGTGAGACTGACTGGTCTGTAATTCCCTGGGTCATCCATTTTCCCCTTCTTGAAAATGGGGGTTATATTTCCCTTTTTCCAGTCATCGGGAACTTCACCTGACTGCCATGATTTCTCAAATATGATGGCCAGCGGCTTAGCAACTTCATTCGCCAGCTCCTTCAGGACCGGCGAATGGATTTCATTAGGTCCCATGGACTTGTGTACATTCAGGTTCTTAAGATGGTCTCAAACCAGATCCTCTCCTACAGTGGGCCTAGGGTCTTCATTCTCACAGTCCCTGCATCTGCCTTCCAAGACTTCAGTCAAGCTCAAGGCCTGCTGCTTTTACCTCTTGAGATATCCAGTTGGTGTTAGACAAATTCATTGCTGTCATGTAAGGGAGCAGCTGTACGGAGGTCGTGAGAGCAGGATGGTTCAGAAGATCAGTCCCTCTGTCTTAATATTCAAGACAGTCAAGTCTCATGTCTTAACCATTTAATTTTGAGACACATCCTCCCCTTTAAAAATGAACATGTTCATAGTTAAAATAGAGAAATTAAGATATTTAAAACCTCCAGAAAAGCTGCAGGCCTTCAGTTTTGGAAAAGTGACATTTTTTGGTAGTGATTCCATCTAACAAACTCATTCCAGCAGGTCATAAGGGTATCAGCCAGGGAGAAATGAGAATGTTACAGATTCTTTGGTCTGCTTAATTTCTTTGTTTATATACCTCCTAACACATTAGTGAATCACCAATGCTACCATACTACAAATAGTAAATAACATTAATAACAAAACTCATATATTTGTATCCCCTCTTGTGCTTATCACAAACGCATTTAAAGATGTTTTCAACTCTGAATAAATCACAAATTGTTTCAAACAATACTATTAAAATAACGTGGCAGTTTTAAATTCTGGAAATTTAGTGGGATAATCACAGAATAAACACAGACCCCAGTACACCTACTTAACAAGGTACATTCAAAGAGTAGCACAATGATATCTTTCACGTCACTCAGACTTTGGAGGACAAAATGTTAGCTTTTGTCCAGAAGTCTTGCTTATATTACTCTACGTCATAATTATTTGCATTAGGGCAGTATCAGGAGGGAGAAGACTGTACTTATAGTGCCTTTGTGGGACTGAGCATTCTTGTGAACTAAATCTAATTTGCATTTCTAGCATAGGTGATCAAAAGTTATCTAGGTCATAGCAGTGCATTTGAGCAGTTTCAGTCCTTGAAGAAAATGAGCTTTACCCTACTGATAGAAAATACAGCAAGTGTGAAAATGGAAGCGCAAGAAAAGCTTTCTGAGGGATAAAACTGATCGAGCTTGTTGGTCAAAAAAGATGAAATCAAATTGCTGATGTTTTTCCATGAGCATCCACGTAGCCATGATATTGTCTCTGGCATCACACAGTTAGATTACTGTAACTAGTAAAACAGAGCCATAAATAAATGGCAATGCATATGGACGTAACGCAAAGGAGTCTAGTAAAGACACCAAGCAAATGTAGCTTTTTATTCTGTTCAAAGAATCCATGTGTCATTGGGATATTTTGTGATGTATTTATTTGTTCTTACTCATTGGCACACTCAGGCCGTTATTTGTTACTCAAAGGATCAGTCCTGTACAGGCTAAAAGCATTCTGTAGTTTTCAGTTAGGTGATGCTGCTTAGGACAGGGTGTTCTGTCTCTTTTGCAGCTCAATCAGGCAGAAACCCCCACAGCAGCATCATTGCCATATGCATCTTCTAAAACTGGTTTCTGAAAAAAAAAAAAAAAAAAAGGTTTTCATAGAATGGTTTGGGTTTGTCCCTGCTATGGACAGGGATACCTTCCACTACACCAGGTTGCTCAACGCCCCATCCAACCCGGCCTTGAACACTGCCAGGGGTGGAGCAACCACAGCTTCCCCAGGCAAAAGAAAAAGTTCACTTACCAATTCAAGGTTTGCTTTCCATGGAAATTAAGGCCACTGAAACCTAGTGATGGATGTCTAAAACAAGAGGGAAATCTGTGCTAAAAGTCTTTCCAGCACTTGTTCTTTGGTGTATTTTCCTGGCTGTTGCCCAAAGATGCTGGAACAACAGAAATATGAGCAAATGTAGCTGTCTGTGTCCCCCTGGTTTATGTGTTGTCACAAAATCTGCAGTCTAATAAAGTAAGTAAGTAACCCCATCTGGAGAAAATCTGTCTGCTCCCTTCTGTGCAAGGGCAGAGGACTGAAGTCAGGATGTGTGCTGCCAGGAGGGCTGAGGAAGGTCCCAGGGCATCATAGCAAACAGCTGTCAGAGTGGGGACTCAGAAGGATGTAGAGAGAGGGACAAGAGGGGAGAGGACCAAGGATGCAGAACAACTCCTTTGCTGACAAGTTAAGGGGTAATACAGCAACCAGAAAAGCAGAGGCAGCTCTGCTGCTGCTGCTATTCCACTTCCTAAGGAGACAAGCCTGCTCAGGAGGTGAGCATCCCGGGAGTGTAGCTGTTGCTGTATGCTGGGTAAAAGAATTCCTTGCCATAAAAAAGTGGCTTTATGTGAGGCTGGCATAAGCACAGCAATCTCCTTGTGCACAAAGAAGCTTTAGTCACTGCTTAACTGGAGACCCATCATAAATTTGGATCGCTGTTCTTCAAGTCAGGCAGCCCACAGGGGGAAATGGAAGGAAGGACGGGCTGGACAAGGTGACCTTTGCACAGGCACATATTTAATAGTTCAGAAATAACAAAACACAAAAAGTGATGTTGAAAAAGTTACTTTTGTAACTTTCTCTCAAAAATTTAACTCAAAAGTCACATTCCTTCTCTCAGTGACTTATGAACTAATTCTGCACTGTATAACTCCTGAAAAAAAATTTGGAGGGAGCTAATTCAAGCCACACTCTTGTGTAAGAGAAGTTAGAAAAATAAGATTCAAGGGTGGGGTCCACTTGAAGCCCCACATGTTTGGATTGTCAGACAAATAAATTTAGAAGATGAGTTTTAATACCTACTACTGTTTTGCTGGTGGTACTTGATAGAGAGATGTAACAGAACAACTACTCAGAAGCTAACATCATCATCCAGTTAGATAACCAATTCAAACTTCTACTCTGTGTTTTTTTGGGGGAAGGAAAACATTATTTTTATATGGAGCTTAAAACAAAGTGTAATTTAAGTAGATTAACTGACAATTTAATGGATTGATCCAAAGATTGTTTTAATTTGCAAATAATCTCCTAAATGTCATGAAATCTCTAAAGCAACATGCAAACTATTCTGAGCCCAAAAATAATGAGTTATTGATTCTTTTGTTATGAAATCACTCTGCAGGTTGGTAATATACCTTTGGGCCACAATCTATTACATGAGCAAATTACAGTACCTGATGCTGACAATGAAGAAATGACAGCAAACTTTTTCTCATTAAAATCTAGGCTGGAGAAAATGTCAAAACAAACTTTTTTTCCCTCCCAAAATAAACAAATAAGCACAGTTCCTTCACATACTGTATTTCTGAACAGATACCAATTCTGTATATAAAATCTGATAAAATGTGTCCTGAAAGTCCCAGAACTTATTTTCTACCGAATTTGCATCTGTAGACTAGAAATCTATATTTATCTATAAGAGAGTTAAAATAAGGTCTATATCCAATTTAGAGGTTAAAACTGGCAAAATTACATAGTACATAAATGAGCTGGGTATCTAAAACTGACATAGCCCAGTTGACAAAGTCACAAAGAACTGAAAATTATCATTCAATTCAAAGTCTGAATATACTGCACCCAAAAAAACTCAGGTAGAGTAACGTGAATATATGAAATTGGTACAGTTCAGTCATCAACAGAGCACCAAAGAGTCTCAGTTCTTGCTCTCCAGCTTTTTCTTAGACTACCTTTCAATTAATAATTAGTATAGCTTAAGTACAAAGTGAAGCAAAATGAAAACCTGAGCTTAGAATACTGTACAAAGCCTAAAATTTAAACTGCAATCGTTATGATACTTTGCGCTTAAAAATAGAAGCTTTGTGCAAAAAAAAGTCTTCAAGGCCTTTGTCCAAATATAACTAGTGGCTACTTGAAGCAGCCACAAGGAAAAATAAAGAACATACAACATCAGTCCCTGAAAATTGTTAAGTTGGGATTCAAGCCTGAGGTTAAAGCAAGGCAAGAAGTGTTCTATCCCTGCATTCTGACTTTTGTCAGCATTGTGTCTCAATGTTTATTCCACCAGCCATCTGATGGCCTTGTGCCATCAGAGCCTGTGATACCCACTCCTGCTATAGGCAAAGCACACTCTGAGGATTGGAGATAATGGTATCCAGCAACTCTTCCCTCAGCCCAGCGCTTACCACAACCCAAACTTTTGTCCTCTTTAGTCCAGTTTACCACGTAGACTAGATACTGTTTTTCCACACCAGAGTTCCCAGTGCAACAGAGGTACTCAGCCCTCCCCAGGGTCCCATCTCAGCTCCCACCAAACACTTGCACTTTTTCAAAATGTTGGTTTTCTAAGGACTGGGGAAGAACAAGGCTGATGTCATATAAAACAGGCTCTGGATAAAGATCTGGGGATTTTGCTTGTGGTTGGAGAGGTTGCCTGAATTTTTTCTTCCCTTGTTGGAGGCTGAGCTGCCTCAGACTCTGATGTAAGGTGACGCCAGCCCCGAGAACAGCAGTAAGTTTTGTAAAGGACCAAATTTTATACATCAAGTATTCCTACTGACATAGTCATAAGTTAAGTGGAACAGTGTTTGGTCCTGGGTTCACAGATGACGTTTTCCTTTTGAAAAGAAAAGTAATGAAAAATTGAAGAACTCTACCTTTTGCATACAGCTAACAGAATATAAAAATACTTGATCAAAATTGGTTGAGGTGCCAAGGGCAACCAGGATGTATTTCCTGAATAAGGATTACAAAGTGTTCCTGGTTTCTTATTTATTAATGACTTTCTCTTCTTGAGGTCTTTAAGAGTTCTGCTTCCATTGTGGGATTATTTTATAAACTGTCTGCCTTCACTAAACAGCTAAAGGTTAATTATAAATGCAATGTGAAATCAATTGTATTCATCCATTGTTTATAGTTCTTGGAAAATAATATAAAGACTCTATGCATAAAGACGAATCTTTAAAACTGCTTCAGGCTCCAAATTAAAAATTATTCCCATTTGTGTGGATTACCAAGGGACATTTGGAGAATCCCCAGTGATCACAGGACATTTCCATATAGCCTGTCACGTTAAGGTGAAAAATGCGCAAGGACAGTCTCACCATCTGTCATCAACTCGCTTCGGTGACACGGAGGACTGGTCTGAAATGGCCAACAGGCCTCATGCATAACAAAGCCCTTGCACTTTTGCATTGTTTATATTTTGACCTGGGCAGATAATCCTTCAGAAAGGGGGGCTGTGGTTTGCTACTTTTTTTTTTTTTACTTACATGGTGACCATTTCAATGCTGTCTTTCAAAGAGAAATCATCCATCCATCTAGAAAATAAATTTTAACTGTCTCTGTGCTACTATTCTGCCTAAACAAGTACATTGCAAAATGAAGCCATCTTATTAACAGCACCGCATTTTATGAAAGCTGGTGAAAACCTGCTTTTCTAAACAAAGGCGCTTTTTGTGAGTGACATAGTCACTTCATTTAAACTGTAAATCTAGATTGTTGTGAATGCTTAATACACTGTCAAGTTTTGTTGCTAACAGTCTTTCATTAAACGGACAATTTAAAAGCAGACAGCAATCTAGAAAAGAAAAAAATAGCACCTTTCTGCAGCTTGACAAAACCATGTTAGCCTGTTTGTATAGTCACTCATATAACAAGGACCATTTCTCATAGCAGAAATCAAAGATAAACTGTTCTTACCATGTCAAGCACCACTTAAGACTTGCAAATACAGTTTCCTCATACAATAGGTGCCTCTCCAGCCTATCAGGTTTGTAGCTGATACACTTACAGCATTGGTTAAAGGAATTAAGAAAAAAAAGTTGAAAAAATAAACTCCTGGGAAAAGTTTTTATCCTGTCAGTTATCTACCCTCATGACTGGAAAATTAAAGACTAATAGAACATGCATCCCACAGCTCTGTCTGCCTGGAAGTCCAGCAGCTAGCATAATTGTCAGAAACAACCATTGTTAGAAACAAGTGAATGGATGAAGGGAAGAATGAATGAATATATGATGGGGACAATCCTTCTGTCAGTGTAACAGGATTCTGACAGAATCCTCTAGATTTTATTTCATCTCCAACACATACACTTTTCACATGTATAGGAGCAACTTTATTCAAGGCACAGGCAAGCCTTGAAACAACGCATTGTACATATCTAGACTTGTTCCTTTTAAAACTGGGGAACATTTATTATTTTTCAATTATTCATTTATTATTTTCCACCCTTACATTTCAGTAATAAACCAGACATTTTAATTACAAATTAAGTCAACTCTTTCCTCTGCTAAGACAGGCTCCACTGATGCTAAAGGGAATTACACTAAATTCTGCAGGATAAATAAATCCCTTGAGGTCCACTCCTTCTCTTCCACCTGCATTACACACAGTATATCAGGAATATAGAATCACTTAAGCATGAGAGGGATTCCTTCTTAGCTCTCCTCCTTGTTCTATATGCCGCTGAGCATGGCTGCCCATAAACAAGCAGCCATTTATTGTTCTGCTTTATGTTCTGAAGGGATTACTTTTTTAATCAAATACCCATACAGAAAATAGGATTCATAAAACCACAAGCACGACAGAGTACAAAACCTTGGTGGTCTGTAAATCCCTAAGTTGCTGCTTTCTCCTGAGCTGAAACTAGAATAAACCCAGAAACAGAGAAAAAAGCATATTTTTGATATCGATCTCATTTTCTCTCTGACAAGATTAGAAATTGTTAGGCAATACAAAAACCAAACTCCTGAAAGCCAGGTTTTGAGAGAGATGTGCATGTACATCACATGTATATGTAATGAGAGAAATGTCCATGTACACAGCATTACAGCTATGTAGAGATGCCAAGAATGACACTACAGATGTTGAAAGCTCTCAGTGGGTTCCACTTGCAATATCAAATTAGCACTTTCTTTGTTGAAGATAAAATAATGTTTTTTAAATATATAGTCAACTTTTCAAAACAGCATGCCATACACAAGGGAACAAATAAAAGAATCTGCACACTTACAAGTGAAATTTCATTTCAAAAACAGCTGTGTTGTAGATGACCCCTTTCAAGTACAGATGTGCCTCACACCTCTGGCTTGGAAGTTCCCAAACGTCTTTTCCCTCATAATATTCATCAAGCACAAGTTGTCGTTACATATTTTTGAATGATAAATACAGCTTTATGTATTCCAGCCAAGTTAAAATTAATTCTTCTTTAGATACTACAGCTTTCTGGTAAATAGGGGGGTGCGAGGGAGGAGGGGATGGAAGAGAAGGGAGCAGTTCCAATTGATAAACCTAACTAGTAAAGGATTCTTAAAAGCTACTAACAAATGAAAGACTCCAAGGTCTATGTTCCAGATCTGAGAGCAAATACTACAACATAACCCATATATATGTCTGGCTAAACTCCCCCTGCTCACAAACAGGCAGTGTCCCTGTGCTACTTTTCAGGGATGGGTGTCCCAAGCAATAGCAAATTCTCTGCAGAAATCTCTCCTGTTCCCCTAGTGGAAACATGCTGAATTTGTCCAGCCTTTTCAGCAATCCCACCTTCTTCCTGCAGCTCTCTCCTTCCGCCCAAGGCTGGGCTCTGGCCAGGTCTGCTTCACTCTCTGAGCCTCAGGCAGGAAAGGACCCAAAAGCTTCCCTTGTCCTGGCAGCTGGTCTGTTTTCACCTACAGGGACCAATTCATTTGTCTTTGTCACTTTTTTTTCTGCCAAGGATTTTTCCATTCCTTTAACTTAACCTTTGTTAATAACCAGGAAGAAGTAGTTTCTTGTTTCCTGGCCACTCTATAGCAATGCACTCATTGTCCTACTGGACTGAGTCACTCTAGTGTTAACAGTTTTTTAGTCAAAACATTTCTGTAGCAACGGTTGTCCAAGTACACACGTAAACAAGGTTTATGTAATATATAAGACCATTAATAGACCAAATGTGATACTCAGAAGAGGTAAACAAGTTCTCTCAAACACCAGCCCTTCATTTCATGCAAAGTTACAAACATGTCCTATATTGACATGCAGCTGCTTCTAGGCAAGATTATGTTAGCAGGCTTTGCTAAAATCTATGACAGGGTAATACAAAATTCATAAAATCAAAAAGAATCCTTATGTTCCCTGCAGACACAGTCCCCTCTAGACACAGTCTTAGTCTATCAACACAAGTACTGCTTCCATCACTCCTTGCATGTAAGAGAAAATTTGAAAACATCCTATGGTGATAACCAGTGTTTGCCTGTAACTGGAAACCCCTGAGCATCCATCCAGAAAGGAAGGGAGTCTCCACCATTTGAGCTACAAGACAACCACAATGAAAGACAGGGGTTTTAACTGCTGCTTGAAGCCGTGATTAAAACGGGGGTGAAACATCCACATCTCTTTGCTACATGGATACTCAGTAAACTTTCTGGCAAATGCTGGGACCTCCAGGGTTGGTGGGAGCAGGGTTGTTTCTGATACAGAGTTTGCCAGCAGCCCACCTCAGTGACAAAAGCTCAGGGATCCTGAGAGAAGCACTGATATTCTGCCCCAAAACAAAGCTGGCAAAAATTACTCTAAGACCCCTTGGTCTTCTTCATAAGGACTAGTCACAGAATACACTGGGACCTTGCCTGCTGTTCTTTTAGCCTTCCCTTGAGGTGTTTATTCTTGGTACACACTGCTCAGGATGACTCCTTGCAGCATATCTCTCATCTGCCTCTGGACCTCTGTGAGGAAGACCTAAACATCAAAATGTTTTAGATAACAGTTTTGTCAGTCTCCAGGGAAGAGAAGACTAGGGACCCACTGTCTTTCCATCCTAGGCTAGGGTACCTGACATTCAGAAAACATTGCAACCTCATCTTGTGGGAAAGGGACCATGTAAAGAAAAAGTATGTGAAAGCCACGCACACGTCACACAAAGGTTGACCTCCAAACAACAGACATTTGGGAAAAAAATGGAAGGCATAATTTAGTAGGTGCATCAATGTCCTTGCAGTGTGCACAAATATGCTGTTTGACTTAATAATTTATTTCTTCCAAGGACAGCATTTCTCCCAAGAAGTTTTTCCTTTACATTTTATTAATGAACATTAATATGCATTTTCTGAAAGCACAACTAGAATCTGACAAGAACCCTTCAGGTCCAAAGTAGAGAGTATATCTCAACAGTAAAGCATTACTTGGGATTGGAAGGAAAAAAAAAAATTGTAATTCATAATATATTAAATATATTTCCTTTTACTGTCATCTCTTTTGTTCATACATTTGGTATTTGTATGACCATGTCTTGAAGAAGTACTTTTATTGATGATACCTAGGCATAAAATTTAAATTCTTTCGAATTTGAATGTTTAAATGAAAATGTGATCTGATAAAACAGTGCAGAAGTTAAGAAACGCATGTTTCCATGCTCCCTTAAAAACATGAAAATGCCAGATTTTACAAGCTAAGTTTTCAATAACTGACATGTTAAATTTAACTTTAGTGGAGCAATCTAGTTTAAAAACAAATAAATCAAGATTCAGATTATTAAGTGTAAAAAGTATTTCTTTCTAGAGCTACAAGTGCTGGAATGGCATATCATGATAGCACTTCTGATACCTGAAGCTTTGTTTTCTGTGCTTTAAAAGCACTTAAGTGGAGGGCTCGCTTTCCCTCTGTCTTACCATATAAACACAAACAGTCCTGTCACAAAACAACTGGCAGTTTTCATTGTCTTGTTAATTTTGTCTATTCATCTTTCTGTAATTGCATTCCAAAGCCTTCCAAATTCTGTAGACTCATGTGTAGTCCAAATAAAGAGAGATACTTTATTTGTTAAATATATTTCTCATTCTCTAAACACGTTGAATGGCAACTTGTTCACATTTATTTGGGGCAAGAGCTGAAATGGAGAATTCATCCAGGTAAACAGTGAATAAGATGATTCTAATGTTTCAGTTTGCCATTAAGTAACAATTATTTAATTTTCTTTCTTTCTAAAGGAATATTTTTGCTAAATTAATGTTTGATACCTATTTCCACCCAAGACTATCAACTGAGCTATAACTTTCTGAAATTCTCCATGAAATTTGCTGCTATTTCTAATTTTTATATCATACTACATATTACCAAAAGAGATGGTGATTTTTTTTAGTATTTCTGATTGCCTTTTAAAATAGTTCCTGAAGTTGAGTAGCAATTTTGGTTTTCCTGCACAGGCACATGAAATGGTAGCAAACCTCCTGAAAGGCATTTAAATAGATAGAAGACATTGTATGTAACCCTAATTTCAGGTACTTATGTTAGACTAAACTTATTTCTAAGTACTGTTTAAGCGCAAATATTACCTGTACTACAGAGCAAAGTTGCCTTGTCCCTTCTGTGGAATCTCACTTGCCTGTAACTTAGAGAAAACACGACTTGTGTATTGGAGGTTAATATCATAGAATCATAGAATCAGTTAGGGTTGGAAAGGACCTTAAGATCATCTAGTTCCAACCAGCCTGCCGTGGGCAGGGACACCTCACACTAAACCATCTCACCCAAGGCTCTGTCCAACCTGGTCCTGAACACTGCCAGGGGTGGAGCATTCACAACCTCCCTGGGCAACCCATTCCAGTGCCTCACCACCCTCACAGGAAGGAATTTCCTCCTTATATCAAATCTAAACTTCCCCTGTTTAAGTTTTAACCCGTTAACCCCTTGTCCTGTCACTACAGTCCCTAATGAAGAGTCCCTCCCCAGCATCCCTATAGGCCCCCTTCAGATACTGGAAGGCTGCTATGAGGTCTCCATGCAGCTTTCTCTTCTCCAGGCTGAACAGCCCCAACATTCTCAGCCTGTCTTCATATGGGAGGTGCTCCAATCCCCTGATCATCCTCCTGGCCCTCCTCTGGACTTGTTCCAACACTTCCATGTCCTTTTTATGTTGAGGACACCAGAACTGCACACAATACTCCAGGTGAGGTCTCACAAGAGCAGAGTAGAGAGGCAGTATCACCTCCTTCAACCCGCTGGTCACGCTCCTTTTGATGCAGCCCAGGATACGGTTGGCTTTCTGGGCTGCAAGCGCACACTGAAGCTGGCTCATGTTCATTTTCTCATCAAGCAACGTGCAAAAACATTCATTCTAAGGTAATAGCACAGTGATGGATACTGATTATGCTGGTTTTTAAGACCTTCAGTTATGTTTTGCCACATTTAAGCACTGCTTGTGTCTACTCTTTCTTATGCTTATCCACCACTTCACTATTGTGGTTGGTAGAATGGCAATTGCTATATATATAATTTTAAAAACAGACAGTAACAAGCTTCAAGTTTGTTTAAGATCAAACTTGGTCATACCACATATGAGTATTCTATAAACATTTCTGAACAATAAAAATAGAAATAAAAATGCCAAACAAAAGATTGCAAGCTGTCTCCATAGGACCGTAAATATTTTGTAAACATGGATTTTCTTACGGAAGAGGAAAAGAGCATTCCAAGGCATGATTGAAGAAGTAGATATGTGTTTCAGGAAGGACAGATGGGACTAGATCTTACCCAAAGGCTAAAAAAGCAGCTTAGAGAAAGGGGGACATAAGGATGGCTCCCTAGGAGAAGATGATCACGGTACTTAGTGGACTGACCAGATTTCTTCTCCTTCCAGAGCTAACCTTTGGCATGCACTCAAATCCTGAATAAGAGCTGCATAGATGAAAGAAGGTGCAGAATTTTGAGAAGTTCAACATCAATTTGATTGAATAAGGCTACCAGGGCTTTTCTTTATCACTTTAAACCTTGCTTGCTACAAGGGGATTTTTGAAGCTCCTTGCATTCCTCACAAACCTGCACCCATAAGAATCTATATGTGGTTAAGATTTTCTCAACACTTACGGTTCTTAATAAAGATCTGGTGCAAGGAGCATATCCAAGGCTCTCAGGTATGGCCATGTGAGTTAATATAGCAGGACCTAGGTACAGGTTCAGGTATAGTCCACCTTTTTCTGCAGTGTTTGGTTGTTTTGCTCTCCCTTTTAGTAGGGACCACTGCCAGATTGCCTGCAGCTACCTCATTGTTTTGAGTTTTGAGTGCCTGGATTCCAAAATATCCTAACGATTCCCTTACAGATGTCAAAAGCCAGTGGAAATTTTCCTTTCTTGAAATATCAGATCATTCACTATGAATAGTAAAAGGCAAAGCAACTTTCACTCTTTGCATCAGCTAAGTCTTTCCTTGTGCCTGTGTCACATTTCTATTGAGTTTTTCCACACAGAAACCACATGAGGGAGGAAACACCCTGCCATAAAACTGTTCAACCTGTCTTCCTCCTTCACTGGATTACTTACATCAGGCACTCCAGCAGCTGCCTGAGGACAGCATTTCCCTTTCAGCAAATCCATGCCCCCCTCAAACCTGCTCTGTCCTGTGCTACCACACTCATCTTCTGCATCCTGGCTGTCACAGAAGTTGCTCCCCCAGGTTGTGACAGGGAGGGGGCCTGTTAGACACCTTGCTGCAAGATGCTCTCCAGGACTAGTGGGTTGTAAACTGGTGACCCCATGCCCTGCTCTAAAGGAAGGACAATAACCACTAGACCTTGCCCGGGAAACCTGTGGTATTCTCCTTCCTAGGTGTTGCCCTGTAGAAGAAAGTTTCCCCAATAAAAAGGAAGGTGAAATACAGCATCTTTATCATTCTTTTATAAAGCTACTAAGGATTATTATCTGTTACACTTCCAAGATCCCAACACAATGATACCAGACTGCATTCTGGATTAAATAAAGCATTCACCTCTTAATCAAAACCGAAATATATGTCTTGACTTTCACTAGAAAGCCTAACAATATGAACAAAGGAACACTGAAGCTGTGTCTGAATAATTCTTTTAACAAGGCAAAATAGTTGCATCTAGTTGCATAAGAGACAATTAAATACAAGCCCAGACAGGCAAGTGGCTGGTCAAAAATTATAGCTGTAAAGGTAATACTTATTTTCAGTAACATCCTGCAAATCCATGTCCCAGTATTTTATTGCTTAAGTAAAGGGTAGGCTCAGGCACTATAATATAATTCTCCTGTTATTTTATTACTTTCCCATGTGAAATTGTGGGACATAACAGGAGTATGAACAATTATGTAGAGTAGGGTTATTCATCCCTACATGTCTTTCCGCCTTAAAACTGGATAAGTCCTTTCCAAGAATTGGTTCCTAAGCACAAAATGCCTTGAGCAGCTTTAATTTCAGGAAAAAGCAATAAATCACGTTAATACAAGAAGCAATATTTGATTACTCTGTATCACCCAGTAGCCTCTTTACAACTGTAATCCTTTACACTCTTATCAATGAATACATCACTCCTAACTCTAGCCCCTCAATCACCCTCTCCCTCACCGGTGCTCCTACCATTTGGTAACAAACCTCCTACTATTATTTAATATTAAATTCTATAGCACATATGTGATGGTGATAGCCATGTGATAAATTGCATTTATCATACATCTTTTAATGCAGCTGCATTAATCTTTCCTCTCCTTCACTCTGCCCACTAATCCATCTCTTTCCAGGACTACTCAGTCGCATCCAAACCTTTAGGAAGATATGAACATGTACTGGTAAAAATGGTACCCTTTTCCAAACACAGAGTTTCATCACAGGAGTCACACTGTCCCAAAGCTCAGCACAAATAACCTCAAGTCTATGAAGGATTTAAGGGTATTTTATCTCATGAACCATGAGGCTCCTTGAGGCTAAAAATGAAAGACTTACATTTTCTGTTGTTACAAGGCACTCCATTTCTAACCCAAGGTTATTATCCATGATCCTGGACATTAAAATTGAAACATTTGATGTTTATAAAATAGGTGTTTCTGAAGGTCTTTAAAACATCTCAGCTGTAGTTTTCATTGCCTCATAGCCCTCTAAAGATGGACATCTATTACTGAATTAAGAAATACTGATACTGCAAGCCATAGGAATGCAAAAGAAAGAGCTGAAAAACATTTTAGAACTCTCTAGAACATTTAAAAAAAAAAGTTATCTATTAATTATTTGTTCTGTGTGCTCTCTGTGTAATGGTACGGGGCAGCAGACATGTTTTATTAGCAGCTGCTGGAGATAAGCTGCCCCGTTCCTGTTGATCCACCATTGTTAACTTTATTACACACCATTAGATGTCCTCTTTTGCCTTAAATCCAATTCTTAAACATCTATTCAGCACATAAATTAATAAAATAAAAAAAAAAAAGTCAAAGTCTTTTCAGGAAAACTTACTGAAATTGAAAGTATTTTGTGACTCCATACCAGCATCACCAAACTGCTATAGGATAAATTGGGTGGTAAAGCAAGGAGAAAGAACGTGCCAAGAACCAGAAAAAAGGCTGAAAATTTTGTTCCAAAATAAATGTTTTACTTTTCCCAATTATAAAACTTTGTATTAGGAAAGTCCTTTTTACATCATAAAAATGTCAACAGAAAAAATAACTAATTTATGACACAAATATTATTGATAAACCCAAAACCTTTTTCCACATTTTTTGGAACAACTCAAGACACCTAAAATATCATTAGTCACAGAAGCTGGGAATGCTTATATCATTAAAACTAAACATACAGCAAATATTTTGTTGGATCTGAATTTATATATTCTGTTCAGTGGATTTCTGTAGCGAAATTATTCTTTTTAGGCTTTCATACAGCCATAGGTGAAAAGCTGTTCTAGAAATCTTGTCTGTAACAGAATCAAGCCCTAACAGAATAATGTGCTGTTGTTGCAGCTGTTATTTTTTTGTCCCAAACCCATTGCTGATAGGGCAGACACCATGATAGCCACTCTGATCACTCCTCAGACTTGCTCCCACTTGCTATTCTCTTCCTCCTCCCTGATTTCTCTTCCTTTGTAATTTCTTTTCCTCTTCTTCTTTGCTCTCTCCCTCTGGCTTTTTCCCTCAGTGAGGCATTCACTGTTGAATGGTGGGACTGAAAACCAGACACTGGTCATCTATTAAATCACCTTTCCCTCATCCTCTTACTCTATTTCTCTGACCATTATAAACAGAAGACAAGAAGTTATTAACCCTTTTGGGTGTAGATTCACAGGGAAGAAGAGACTAAGGGGGCTGTAGCCATGTCATACCCATACCCAGAACCTTCCAGAATCTGAAATCCATGCTAACCCCATCTGCAACTAAATATGGAGCTATTTAAACAATACCGCTGGTTAATCACTCTCCAACAGCAAGGAGTACTGACTCTGAGTTCATCAAGGACTCCCAACAAAAAGAAATAGGAAATTAAAAAACAACAACCAGAATTCTGAAAATATTGATAAATCAAAGATACTTACCCTCTTTTCTAAAGCACAACAGAATTAGCTGTTGCCCTGATACATTACAGCCACTCACAGCCCTAATCACGTGAAATCACTTCAAAAACAATTAACAGATTTAACTAACTATAAAAAAGCTTCAAAGCTTTACCAACAGCAGGAGACCTTCTCTTTAATTGGGAGCATATACATGAGCAAAACTAAAACTATTCAATAAAACCAGATTTTGAAACTGCCTAAATATCAAAAAGATCGAATTGATTAATATTCACATTCTTTTGAGGCAAAAAAAAATGGTCAAAGCTTTATACTTCCTTCACTATCATTATACACTTGAACTGAAGCGGTGCCTAGGCTCCCACTTACAGAACAAGACACTTCCCATTTTAACTAAAAATATCCCTTTCCCAAAAATCTTTCAGAGTAAGCCAGGAGACAACAACTAGATAAAGGCAGAGAAATGGGAGAGCATATGGAAACAGTCAGCATGACAAGTGGCAGTCCCAGTTTTGGCTCCACTCTCACCATTTGCAAACCCTGGAGAATTATCAATATTTTCTCCTTTTCATCTACCAGCCTATCTTTGTAGCAATAACAGGAGGTACTATTAAACGTTAGCATTCTCTGCTTGCCTGACTTTATCATCCAGGGATAAGAAAGACACAATGCCAGTATGAACCTCATGTCATTGTCTTCAAAAAAATTTTTTTCAAAAATTCCCAGGAGAGAAACAAAGCACAGAGATAAAAATAAATGGGGATCAATTTTTCTGTGGAATAAAGGATTGATTCTTGCAATTACAGGAAGTGTGAACTTTATTGAAAGAACATTCCAGTTAAATATATTTTAAATGGTCTCTAATACAAATGTAAACTAACATACAAATGAAAGCAGTTTTATTGTATTTAAATAGCTCTTGCTTCATCCTTTAAGTCAACTGGATTTCAAGTTACCTTAGGGAGCCTGGAATTAGGAATCACCAACATTTTAGAGCTATAGGCTTACCTAGTTATACTAGAACAAATCAAATGCATGTGGATGAAAATGCTCATTGTTAAATCCTCATGAGGATCCAAGAACAATACAGGATTTTTCAAGCATACAACCTCAACCTCTGTTGATATGAAATATTATTTTCCTATGTGAAATGTATTACAGGGAAATAAATCATTAGGAAAATAAAGACTTATTCTATGTAACAATCACAATGAAACCCATATAATGAGATTTCACAGCATGAAGAAAAGTTGCCCTATTCCAGTTCAGTCAAAACATGCCAGCCAATCATGAAAAGCTATTAAAGATGAAGATCTGGTCTTTTTATCCCACTGCACCTCTGAAAGCTGACATTCCTTTCTCTTCCATTTTTGGGAGCAGAAACTAAATAAGGTACCTAACTTTGCATAAAATGAATCTGAAAATTACATCTTCATTTAGAAATTAAAACCTTAGAAAATATTGGGAATTTACAAAATATAAATTAGGAAAATACTCATCATTATGTTATTGTTAGTAGCACTGTTAATTGTACTTTTACTAATGGATTTGTTTCCATTTCCAAAGTGAGAGGTTTCTAACTTCCCCTTCAGGCAATTACTGAAGAAAAATAATTAAATGTAAATAAATTAGTAATGTAAAAGGATTTTGTCTTGCACTTCAGTAAGGACACTGCATTTTTCTCTCTTTTTTTTTCTTTTTCTAATTAAGGGTTCATATCTCCTGCAAGAGTAGCCCCAATTAAGTTTTACCTAACCTTAGCACAAGTAACACCACTGACTACAGTCAGGACTGAAGTGGGTGGCATTATTCATGTGTTTAAAAAGAAAAATATTAGCTTTTTATCAGTCAGGTTGGCTGTGTTGTGACTACACCAGCAACCTTATTTTTGGTTACTAATTGTCTGCCTTCTTTAAGTAATGGTGAAGGAAACTGCACATTCCCCAGCTCAGCTATGTGCAATTCCTTTCATTCTCTCCAGTTCTACAAAAAAAATATGAGACCATTTGACATGAGAAATCAAAGCCACCACTTCAGTAGCTAGTTTAAAGTTTGGATGTCTGAAGGAAGGAAAGTGTGAAGAAGTAACAGGTGTCTGCAGGCACAATTTCCCAACCTTTTCTTTCACCTGTTTCTTCTACGAACACATGCATCCTTATCAGGACAGTGGGTGAGTCTGTCATATTCAAAAGGACAAACCCAAGTACAAAGTATGGTTGCACTCCTGCTCACTTGACACAGCTCTGTAGGACTGGTGCATCATGGCACGGGAAGTGATGACAACAGCCTCTCAGGAGCATCTCCAAGGATGGTCACAGTATTGTTCCAGCCCTCTGTGGCACAGTTTAGTTTTATTCTTTAGTTTTAAAGGATGCCTTGACATTTGGAAGACAACAGGTGAATCTCTGTGACTGTTACAGGGATTTGGAAATCTAAATTATCCACACTTGAAAAACTTCCTTTGTTTCAAGCACAGACGTGCTTCTGGTTAGGCTTCTGAGATGCCTGTGTGAGAGCAGTTTACTGCACAATGTGGATAAATGACATTTTCAGGCTGGTTCCAGGCAAGGAACATATTCCTTGTGTTCAACTCTACACTGTGCTCAGTGCCTCCTGCCTTAACCCTTCTTCATCTTTACCACCACATAAAAATACAATATCTCAGCTGTGCAGCTGTAACCAGGCATCCTAAGTGACAGCCCAGCGGGAAGAACAGCCTTTATTTGTCACCTAAAGTTAATGGCGTAAATTCAGAGACCCCCTCCTTCCTGCCTTTCTCCTACAATAGAGGACTCAAGGCCCTGATTAATATGCAGCCTTATTAACTCTAGTGGCTTTAAGGAGGTGGTGACTGAAGGGGAAAATTAATGACCTCCTGTCCAGGACTTGCCCCTTATTTAAGAGGTGAAATAAAAACTGCTGTCTGAAAGGAAGCAGAATTATTAAATATTTCATCGCAAACTGGTGCAGCAAACACTTGGCAGAAATGGCAGCTTTGATAAAATTCAATTTTCATTCCTCTTGTTTAATTCATCTTTATTTCATAGTGTCTCAGCCAAGTTGTTGCTTCTTTTACCCTCATCGCTCAAAACTCAAACATAGAAAATATACTTTCTATTGTCCATGCTCTAGAGGACTGGGTTATTTTGGTAAAGTCATATCAACCAGGAAATAAAAGAGATCCTAGCTGAATAATATCTATTGCTCCAGCAATATATTATTCATAATGTTTATTGGAAATGCACTCCAAACAAAAAGAAACAAAGCTAAAAGAAACAAAAAAGCAACCCTCCAAATACCCATCTCACCTTCTAAACCATATGGTGCGGGCCATAAAATCACAACTTCAGCCAATTCACTTCTTAAAAAAGGAGAAGGACCTACAAAAAAGAAGCTTGACTCTTGGCTTATTCCTGAACCCTCCCATTTTCCTATGGCAGAGTGGGTATCTGCATATGCTAATAGAGAGCTAGGGGAAAAAGAGAAAAAGGAAAGAGGACACTGCCATTTTAACTAATATGAGTAAATCTTGGATTGCTGGGATGGCAAGCACATGCTTCTATAACTCCTTTATATGTTCTAAAATAGCATATACATAGTCTCTTTGATTTGATGCTTGATATTTTTCTCTAGCTTTCACACAAATGTAGGGGCCAAATAAAGCTGCCCATCTGCAGCAGCCATAGATTCAGCAGGTTCTTCTTAATAGATTACCACTAAACATAAACTTACCTGGTTTTGGAGATTGTTTGTCTGTCCCTGCCTGAAGAGTGCCCAAACCCCAAAGATTGAGAGAAATTTGCATGGAATATGTTATTACTAAATGACCTTCCTTCTTTTAGTTGTAGTATCAAACCCTCCTCCTTCCTCTGCACTCAACATTGTGATTGTCTGACTGTCTGAAACACTGATTACCCATTCCCATTCAGTGGAATGTGAGAAACAACTTCACAGGAATACAGGAGTATTTATCCATTTCTCTCCAGACATTGTGATGCAAAGCAAAGTCAGATATTCCTCCTTTTAAAATTAAATCTTTCTTCTTTTCATACACCTTACTTATTTCTATTCATCCTGCTTGTTTCCCTGTTACACACTTCTTCTTCACTATAAAGTGGTTTTCACTTTTGTTTTTTAGTCCACAGGTTACATTCATTTACCATCTTTCAATATTCAAGTCTCATATTCCACAACTCCCTAGGAATAGTGCATATAGGCTACTCATTCACCCATTTTGGTAGACAAACATGCTGTCCATAGCAGTACACTTCATATAGCTCTTTCAGTTCTAATAAATACCTGAAGCAGAGCGTCCCCTGTTTTGTAAGCGCTCCTTTTCACTACAATTGATTAACCTGAAATAATTAGTATGTTTGAAAGTTAGAATAGACATTTCTTCTATAAACTTTCCTAGGAATAAATCTCAATCACTTACAGTATAGTCACAATAAACTTTAGATTAAACTGAGCAATTTTCAGCTACCTGGCAATTAATTGACTTGCAACAGAAAACTAATATACACTGAACACTAAAAATGGTAGCATAAGCTCTTCCAGCTCTTACCTCAACTCCACCTCATGCCAGGATTCAGCTGCATGGGATATTGCCAAATGATTTCCACTTCCACATTACAGCTGTGCTAGGAAAAAGTTTTACATCTGTTGTTAACTCACTTTTCAATTGCATTTAGCAAGTACACAAAGCAGCACTATTGGGATGGATTGGATGAATTATCCTTAGTTGGATGATGGATTGGATGAATTATCCTTAGCACTATTGGATTGGATGAATTATCCTCAGTTTAGGTCAGTCTACTTTTGCTTTTCTTGAAATCTCAATGTATTTTTGTTTCATTCTAAAATAATTAAAAGAGAAGTAAACACATGTAATAATTTTGAGATAATTATGCTAAGCTGTAAAAATATCAAATACAAAACACTTAATAAAATTATCGGTTTGAGTCAAATAGGTATTTTAGTACTAACTTTGGGTAAGACTTAAATGGTCACTCTTCATTTACCTGTTTATTTAGGCTCCAAGACAGACTAAAGTAATTTAAATATGATAATGTATGTAGCTCTATTGATAATGATTGCCTTGATGCATTTTAAAGAACTACAACATGAGTCACTAAATACTTGTATTTTGTCCTACTCTGTTAATGAAAAGAAATATGAAGACAGATATCCCATTCTTCTTTTATATTCGTGTAATATCACATTTTCATAGCAGGAGATTAATTTTCTCTCTCTCCTGCTCCAGCTAACAAGCAGTGCTGGTGAGCTGGGTTCCCACCACCAGTTTTACACTGGTGTAACTCCTTGAACTGTGGTGTAAACAGAATCTGCTTTGACAAGTTTTAATGTTGCAGGTAAAAGAAAGGATCTGAGGGAGAGAGGGAGGGAGGGAGGGAAAGAGCTGCTCTCATTTCTAATACATGTTTCCGTATATAGTCTAAACATGTTAACACTAACAAATCCAAACTGCTCTGTGGTTACCAAGAGGACTTGCGAAGAACACCGTTGGACTTTCCAGAGCAGAAATGCCTTTTCTGCAGCTGCTGGGAGCTGCAATGATCAATGATCTGAACAATCAGCTGTTTATGGTTTAGGCACTGTCGTGGTTTAAACCCAGTCAGGTAACTTGTTCACTCACTCCCAGTGAGTGGTGCCGAGCTGACAACAATCGAGGTCCGTTCCCCCCCCCCCCCCCCCCCCCCCCGGGGCTCTCCACTTCCCCGCTCCCAGAGGAACAGGGAGGAGGATCGAGAGAGTGCAACTCCTACGGGTTGAGACAAGAACAGTCCAGCAACCAATGTGCAACACAAATCACCACCGCTACCACCAACGACAACAATGATAAGGGAAAATAACAAGGGAAGAGAATACGATACCACCGGCCAAGAAAACGAGTCCTACCCGGAAGCCCGTGTCCTTCCAGGTAACTCCCAGTTACCCCCCACCCCGGCCATGACGTGCTGTGGTATGGAATACCTCCCTGGCTAGGCTGGGTCAGGCGCCCCATCTCTGCTTCCTCACAGCTTCCCCTCCTCCCTGGCAGAGCATGAGCCTCACAAAGTCCTTGGTCAGGGTAAACATCACTTAGCAACAACCGAAAACATCGGCTTCACCAACACTGTTCCCAGGCTGGAAGTCAAAACACAGCACTGCACCAGCTAACACGAAGGAAAAACATGACTGCTACTGCTGAACCCAGGACAGGCACCTTAGTTTTATCTGGGTAATTTACAGGGAACACAAAAATTATTCAAATCCCCTGACAACCAAGACAGAGTTAAAATTAGCTCTGCTTTTCAAATTCATTTCTTCTTTTCAGGGTTAGAAATTCCCTTAGCCTTTCACCTGTTAAGGAATATTTTATGTAGGTTCAGAAAGAGAACTCTCAGTGAAGACCTATTCACTGTTCTTTTACTGTGATGCAGTTAAGCAACCATCTGCCCATCCTCTATTACTCATTTAATTTATACAGCAGAGTACATTTACTTATATCTTTTCTGTCTGAACAGTTTTCATTTTAATGTCATTATAACCTTATTTTTGCCAGTCACGAGTTCAGTCTCAGCTGGAAAGAATGCACTTTCCTCTCATGTTGCTGCTATTTTCCTCATTTCACTTTCCTGTCAGTGCTATTTTACTAACACACAAACCAGGGTATATGATTAGAATTAAATAGCAACATTTTAACATTTGTTTCACTATTACCTAAATGTTAGGTACATCCTAGAATTCAGCTAGTAATATACATCACCTGCAGAGCGACACATTTTCTAAATATTTAAAGAAGAAAGAATTACTTGCCTTTTAAAGCTTTTTTTTTTTTTTTTTTTTTTTTTACCTGTGTGATTTACACTCTATATAATTATTGTTTTTTGGTTTGTATGGTTTTTAATCGGGTGGGGTTTTTTTTCCTCTCCTTTTAAAACAAATATCTCCATGTCACTCTACTTAGCAGCTGTATTCAGTCATAAAAGGGCCACTTGGTATCAGAAAACTCATACATATTTGCCTAATAATGCCTTTTAAGTAATCTGCCCCTTTGTTAATGGCTTTTTTTTAACCAGCCATACACTAGGAATCAAAATTAGCATCTAAATGAGGATGTTTTAAACGCATGCCTAGGGGTGGCAGTTTTCACCTTATTTTTTTTTAATAGTTTGCCATGTTAAATTATGTAAAATAGAATTTTTTTTTAGTTTTTAATGAGCTAATATAGACCTATCAACCTTCTCTCCCTCCTCCCCCTACTTCTCTGCTTAAAGAGTCCACAAATTGTTTTGCAGGTATGAAAAACAGCCATGAAAGAGAAAACCCAGTGCATCAAGCAGAACAGATCTCTTCCTCCCCAGCAGCAACTGCATCACTGCATGAAGGCACATTTGTTTGAAGTCCTTACTGAAATGGCTCTGTTCCCTACTAAATCCTCACAATACATACAAAGATGCAACTATTTTTATATTTAATTTCAGGAGAAGAGACTTTATTACAGCTCCTTTCAAATTGGCTTCTCACTTAATTATGGGGAAAGATTAAAAAGAACTTGCTATGTGTGCTGTGACATGGCCAAATGGTAACTGGAAAGGGGAAGAAGAGATGCTCACCATCTGCGAGCACAGTGTTTGGAAGGAGTAAACGGCAAAGTGTGAGGAATTGCAGGGTGATAATCCGGTGTTATCAGGTGAGATAGCTCATAGCAGTGTAGGGAGTGGGGAGAGGGTTAGCATCTAGTGTACAAGGGATGCATCTCCCTTCTATTGGGGTGTCCTACAGGTATCAGCTCCCATCTGTGAGGGCAGGTTACTTCTGCAGGAAAAAGGGGTTCAACAGCAGTGTGTGAGGAGTAGTCTGAAAAGGATCCAGACCTCTTAGGCAGACAACCCAGAAATATGAGACAGAACAACACAGAACAAAACTAAAAATAACAGAGACTGCTGATAGGTAGGGCCCATGATCAAGCTTTTGTATAGTACTGCTGCATTGAACTACCTTAGTTTTCCCCTTGCCTCCTCCAGTTTACTTAAAAACCTTCAGTGGTGTCACATGCAAAATGAAACCAAATTCCTCAAAACTGAGTCAGCAACAAAATGTTTCTCCATTGTTGTTTTAATCCAAATTCACGTGAAGATGATTCGACAGAAGAATCACATCCCATGACCAGCTGATAACATCTTCTAATGCAGCCCAGGACACCATCAGCCACTTTTGCCACACATTGACGTGTGGATATATTGCTGGCTCTCATTCAACTTGGTGTCCGCCAGGATCTCCAAGGTCTTTTCTGCAAAACTCTTTCCCAGTTGGGTGGCCCCCAGCTTGTTCTGGTGGCTGGGGTTGTTCCTCCCCAGGTGCAGGACTTTGCACTTTCCCTGATGAGCTGTGTGATGTCTCTGTCACAGAATCATGGAATCATAGAATCATTTGGATTGAAAAGGATCTTAAGAACATCTAGTTCCAACCCCCCTGCCATGGGTAGGGATGCCTCGCAGTAGACCATGTCACTCAAGCCTCTGTCCAACCTGGCCTTGAACATTGCCAGGGATGGAACATTTACCACTTCTTTGAGACAACCCATTCCAGTGCCTGACCACCCTCACAGTAAATAACTTCTTCCTTATATCCAACCTGAACTTCCCTGTTAAACTCATTCCCCTTTGTCCTACCACTACAGTCCCTGATTCAGAGGCAAGAAAAGTTTTATGTTCCTCTCCTGTTCTCTGAGCAATTTCCAAGTAGATAAAAATTTTTACAAAGAAATATAGTTGGAGATAATTGAGCTGTTTCTTCTCATGCTATTGGAGATAGGCACCACTGCTATCATTTGCTACCACATGAAATATGGGACATCCTAGCTAGGCTTTGCCAGCAATAGAAGCAGGCAGGCATAGCCATTGGGGATTTAGTTATTTGACCGGAGCTCTCGCCTACATAGTTACTCCGTCCTGACGTTCAAACCACATCACTGCAACAGTGTGTCAACATGAGGACCTGTTCGGAAAGAGCAGCTGCAGAATATTTCACTTCACAATAGCTGTGGTTGCCAATCTCCCCGGGGGGGGGGGGAAGAAAAAAAAGTCTTAATTTCTTCATCAGATGCATAATTGTGAATAAATTATGCCTTTCGGAAAGGCATCCATTGCATTGCAACTTTTGAACTTATGGAGAATCCATTAGCTCCCATGGTAAATTCTTCCACTAGTTGTCTGTTTTCCAGTATCTAGGAATTGACACTTTTTTGCAGTCTTCACCAGTTCCAAATGTTTCCATTTCAGTTTTACTGGCCTTTGCTTTCCTGCCATCTTATGAGCAGAAAAAGGCGAGTATCACAGGGCTAACCAAGAGAACTGAAGTTTAACTAACTCAGGAATAATCCCATTTAATTAGAGACATAATCACCTTAAATATATGCCCTTCATTATTATAGTATCAAACAAAGCAGGATATTTCCTCAGAATTTACTTCTGTTGATAATGCTTTAAATTGATAAAAATTTTAAATAATTGCTAATAGCTAAGTATTTGCTAATGTAGACTTTTTTTAAACTTTATATTTTTGCCATATCTATTTTTAATTTCCTTTGGGTTTTCTTTGAATTTTTTTCCTTATTATCTGTCATATTTTAGAAATTGTGCCTACTTATTTCTTATGTTAAGCTTTGACTTCCTTTTATTTCTAATGTATTTCTAATAACTATTTTATGGTTAGTTTTTAATCATTCCCTTTTCTTTTCTCAACTCTGTTCTCTCCATTTTTCTAGTTGTAAATCCACTTTTCTTCTCTTTTCATTCCCTCAATTCTATTTCTTTTGATTATTTTCTTCTCATTTTTTTCATTTTGTATCTGTTATTTCATTTTATATATTATATGCATATGACAAAGTAAATGTATATTCATGGAAACTATTTCACTTATATCCATCTTCGTACACCAGCCTCATGTTATCTACATGCTATGAAAAGTGTGAAGAAGCAAACTGTAATAATCTCTGTATTTTCAGCAATTCAGCTTTAGGGACGTGTAAACATTTACTAGATAAGCTGTGTGGCAGAGTAACAAAGCCTTTTTATTTGCCCAGCAGAGCTAATTATATTTTCAAGGACTGCTTTCTGACTGCTGGTATTCCTCCACGCTTTCAGGAAAAAAAAAAAAAAATCTAAATGTTTTCTTGCTTAAATATATATATTTAAGCCATATATTCATGGCATTCATATCCTTAATACTGGAAACTGGAAACAAAACACAAGTATTGCAACAGCTATTAAACAACATGGTCCAGAAGAAGTTTGCTTTGGTTCAATTAAGGCTATACAGAGTGAAAGAGATTGTGGTTCTGAAAAGACACCTTCATGTGTTTTTCATGTCGTTTAAAACAGTTTTTAAACAGTTCTTTAAGAGTAATTCAAAATGCAAACTTACAAATAGTTGACACCAAGTCATGGCTTCCTGACTGAGCTGCCTACCCTAGGGCTGCCATATTTCTGCCTAGGTCCTACAAAAATTATGTATCTTGTAACCAGACCAAAATGATAGAAAAATCAAGTACCTCTAGGAAAACCCAGACAGATGGTAACACTGGCTAAAACTGGTCTTGTTTTATGCCCTCAGCCCACTCCAACTGAGAAGTAAAACATGTCAGTTTAAACAACTTCCACCAAGGTTTAGATACCAGGGAAGCAGATGGACCTTCAGGATACCAGCAGCCTTGTTTATTGTCAGGCCCCACTTTAGCAGTTCGTTAAGCATACGCTTAACTTCAGGCACAAGCCCACAAGTGGTCCCATGGATCGAAGTGGGTCTATGTGTCCAGTTTAAAATTAAGCGGGTACTGAAATATTTTGTCCAACAAGGGTAGAATTATAGTTCTATTTAAGGCTGCAGTGTGTGCAAACTGCTTAGTCAAATCAAAGCTTAAGCTTGTGGGTTAGCTCATGCTTTACTCAAGTATTTTAAAATATTTATGTAGTTGCATAGATGTCAGTCATTCCATTCATATGCTTAGTGCTAAGCATGCGTGGAAATGGTTTCCTTAACTGGCCCTAGTACATAGTACAGCACAAGTGGCATCACTAGTAAGCACTGAGTTCTCAATTTACCCACTCAGTGCTAGGAGCTAACAGAAGTAGTTTAGAGTTCATAGCTGTATATAAACAAAATGAAAACTAAACAAAACAAAACAAAACAAACAAACAAACAAAAAGAACAAAAGAAAAAATATTGAGGAATCTTCCAATCACATTGAAATCTGGCTGATTCCAGGACCCCTTTGGTCAGTGATTTTATGCCCATTCAAGGCAATGTTTTGCATAGCACTTTTCATTAACCCAGCACTCTAAAGACATTCAACACACAACACACCTGTGAGGCATATATCACATCCATCTTGCAGACATGCTGGCTGGGGCCAGAAATGGATACCTGATAGTCCATATAGGTGAACATGAAGCCAGTAGCCATGCACAGTTCTTCTGAGTTGATCCATCAAGCTGGCTGGTTTTCATTTTCTGATTTCCAATAGGCAACCATATCAGAAGCAGAAGCAGCAGCATGGGTTCAAATAAGCAGAATGATTTTCTGTTGGTCCAAAAGTTGGTGGACTATAAGCATTAATAGTCCATTTGAACTCTACATGCTCTTATTCAGTTTCTAACCTAGTTAATAGTGTCAGATACTGCATTGACACTACTTAGCACTGAGATTTACGGCATGGTGAGCAGTTCAAGAAGTACATGCCTGAGGCTATTATTTCAAAAATAAGGGAAATAAAAAACAACGAAGGTAACCAGAATGTCAGTGATATATCTATATTCTGGGCTTCAGGTATACATGTTCATGTTATTTTAATATCATATCGTAAATTCTTCAATTAGCCTATTGTCCAATATAAAGCTTTCCCAGTCAACCATCTAATATATTAATGACTCTTTAATGAGAGAGCTGTCATCCTTAATTTACAGGTAAAACTTGGAGCACAATAAGAAAATCTTGATTTGCCTCAGGTTACATCCCAATCCTGCTCCTTGACAGAGTAGAGGCCATTGGTTTGTCAGTCTTCTGTTTTAGCCACTGGACTTCTGCCTTTCAAAGACTTTCCTTCAACATTAATTAGAGACAGAACACGTGACCTTCTTTATTCTTTTGCTTTTTTTGCACTAACACTTCATTTCCAGCCTTCCCTGCTCACCCCCACTGCGTCTTATTGTTTGGGGGATAATTTATATTGATTAATACAAGTTTTCCACATGCCATATAGCATACAAGGAAATCAACCTTACATTGAGGCTTCACAATATAGTGTTAATAACCCTACTGGCTGGAAGTTAGCCAACTAGCTAATCATTACTGCATGAGCATAGGCACCTCACAGCATGCCATATCACTGAGGTAATAGACAATAGATTTGTTAATCTAGTATGAAAGCATTATCAGTTCTCTTTGCTTTGCAACCACTTCAAAATCTTCTCTAAGCTTTTCTACAGATCTCTTACCTTTCAGTTGCATTTAGTCAGTTGTGTTTTACAAAACAAGAAACTCTGAAAAAAAATGCCAGAACGGATGCTATTTTATAGTGTAATGTATATCATTCCTTTCATTCTTTTCACTGGTCTTCTCTTCAAAGTGGAAAAGCAGAGTTACAAATTTGATGTTTGGGTTTTTTTCTTCCTGTTAAAGATTTTTTTTACTTTTTTATTTAATGTACCGCTCTTTGTACATATATTTCAATGAAACTAATAATTAGAAAGCAATGTCTCCTTTTTAAATGTCTGTGACTCCAAAATGCATCTTCTAGTTATGTATTAATTATTATTTAATGATTATTTTGAAGACTGAGGTTTCCACTTTGTCATCAGGCACTCTAGATGACCTTTTTTCTACCTTTTTTTTTTTTTTTTGTACTTAACTACAGAAGTATTGGTTGGCAATAAACCAATTTCTTTTATTTTCATATTAAATGGTGTGATAAAACCACCTTACTATTCAATGTTGTTTTCAGCCATGCTAAGGTAAGAACAATCCTTCTGTAATTAGGAGGAAAATCGGAGTACTCTGAAAGACATATATGATTTAAACCGTAGAATGATTCGATTCTTTTTGATAGTAGAATTGGATGAGAGCATATTTTATGGAATTTCCAAACCAGTCATCAATGACATTTTGCTAACTCCATGGAAGAGGAGAAAATTCAGACTTACCTCACTTCTGAAAAGTTATATATATATTAAGACTATAGCATCTGATGAGAGATTCAGGAGGAACCCAGACCACTCAACTACTGGATGGAACCTGAAGTAAATCACATGGGAGGTCACCAACTTATGAAAGGACATGTAGAGCTAATATTAGGATGATTTCAGCCAGGAATCTGCAAGCCATACTGAAAGACTCTGACTAATGATTTGAATTTCTCAGTTTCCAAATATTGTCTTCAGAATTGGAGCTCCTCCACTTTTCTGTCACCTACTAAAGCAAGGTCGTAGCATATCTATCACACGCCCTCAACTCGGTAAACCATAAATACGCAGTAACATTTTTCAGGAACTATTTTTCTGCCCTCTCATTTTGTATTTAATGTCTTCATTAGGGTTACCTTTGTTAACCTGGAATTATCCCCTTGTTTCAGGAGTAATGCTGTAGTGGAATGATCTAGGCAGCAAATCACAATATGTGGGGAGTAAGAGTAGAAGTATAGAGTCCTTTTATTAAGTGAACCTGTCTGACAGTTGCTTGCTAAAGTGGGTAAACTGAATAAATTTAGCACAGACTTTTGTAACAATTCATAACCTTATGGCTGTAAGACCAATTTTTCAGAGGCGGATGAGCTTTGGATTACATCATGCAATAAAGCTTTGTATTTTCTCTGATCCTTGCGTGGGGAAGGTGAAATACTTGTTTTGCCAAGGATGAGATAGTCTTTGATTTGATACTTATCTTTTTTATCATAGATGAATTACTATCAGAATAACAGATTCTTGATGCAGATAGAATCATTTAAAACTGGAGATGCTAACACTCTGTTAGGCTAAAAAGTGTGGGGGGGTTAGACCTTGTAATTCCTCCTTTTTCATATAGAACTATAGGCAGTGCAGTGTTCTGAGACAACAGCCATTTGCCTTTGCTTATCTAACACAAATGCCATTAACACTTAACTGTAGAGTTAAGTTCTTTTCCTTGTTGTGACCTGGTTTCATCTTGAGCCTGGGAAACTTTCTATGATGGAAACCAGAATCAAAACTGTCATACTGCTCTGAGAAGTTTTGGGTTTGACCAATAGGCATTTTCCAATGGAATAACTGTTTGTGGGGTTTTTTTTAATAATACCTGAAAACTTTGTTCCATCTATGGAAAAAAAGTCTTTGAATCTCCTAGAGGCAGAGATAGACAAAAAGGTAGGGTCATGGGAGCAGTTACCTTTTAATCCTACCCTTTTATCAGAGATGTACTCAGTCAATGGAGCTGCAGAGGCAGAATCGGGCCAGGCTTTTTAACAGGCTCTGAGAAAATGAGGAGCCAGGTTTACTTTCAGATGCTTGGGGGAGTCTGCAAGGCTTGCAAGTAGAAAAGTCATCTTTATACTTGAGCATGATGACAAGACTAAATCAATAAAAACTGAGCCATCATCCCCCTTCTGGGCTGTTTTTAGAATCTGTTTTCAAAGTAGAGCAACCATTCTTCAGAGCAATTTAAAATAAAATGGCAGTGTGCCACAGACTTTGTCCCACCAGCATGAATCTTACTGAGTTCTCCTCAATAGGCCATTTTAAAAGGAATTATAAAATACAATGAGTCACAAAAAGGCCTACTTCAAACAGATTCCAATCACGAGGAGGTGTCAATTTGTTACTGTAATTTAATTCCTCCAAGTAATTAGTTCTGCAAAGACAGGAGGGACAGAGTGTCAATCCTGGGGCAAGCAGAGGTCTTTCTGGCAAAATACCAGCCTTTCAGCTCTTTGGCAGGAATCCCCATGTTTCTTTAAAAGATACCCAGGACATGTAAAACACCTTGAAATCGAAAAGAAAAAAATGGAAGAATACAAAACAATAATTGAAATAGTTTTACAGCTACAATTTACAGTTCCTTTATTTTCCTATCAGCATCTTTCAGACAGGTATTTGGAAACTCCTGAAAAGCCAATGAGCTTTATTGCATTTGTTAATATGCACATGGTTATCTGTCTACCTGACACCCCAACAAAGCACATCTCTGACTTTGCAGCCATTGTTGCAACAACCTATCTGAATCATGTTTGTTCCTTAATTTCTAAAACAAATCTGTAAAAACAAACAAACAGAAACCTAACAAACAAAAAACCCCCACTATTTTAGTAGGCAGGCCTAAACCTTACAGGAGCTACAGGTGTGCAAAAAAACAACTCCATAAAAAGCAGAGATGGACTTGCTAAGATGATGATCTCTCTGAAATAGGATTTGGTTTACTATAACATTAAATTAATAGACTACCTGCTGCCTGGGAGAGCCTGGATTGATCCCCAGTATAATTTCTATAAAGTCATCAAATTTATACAAGAATTTGAAAGAGAGAACCTAGCAAAGCTCTTCTATTCCTGGCCCTGACGTTAAAGCCAGTGTTTCCATGTGGTGTGTTTTTCAACTCAAATAACTGGTTGTGTGCATGACTTTATAGAAAGGCTTTTTATAAAACCTGAAAAAATACAGAATCTGCAGTTTCTAGATTCTGTTAATAAACAAGCAAAACTTCAAACGTTGTTTTATTTCAAAACTATTTCCAAAATGACAACAACTGTATCAAATGAGAATGCTTTTAGGTCAACCTAGCATCTCCAGGGGCTAATTTGTTACTGTAGCAGAGATTTGCATTTTCCAGGCAAAAGGTGGAAAATGAAACTGAGAAATCTGATCATACAATGAAATTTGCTTTTTCTTGCCTGAGAATAGTAAAACCTTGTCAATATCAGTGTTACAGAAGAATACTTGAAGTAGGGATCATGGGGGAGTCTGGCACAGTGGATTTTGCCCGACCAACCTGGGTTTTTTGGTGTTGTCATTGTTCTAAGTGCTCCTACTGTTAATAGCAGGGAATCGTATTCCTTTCTTAGATCTCATGGTTATTTCATTCAGTTTTTGTACTTGTATATTATGAATTTCATTATCTCTGTTCCTACATATACAATGTTTCCGTCCTTACTATGAGATTTTATAGAGTGGCTAGTACAATGACACTGAGATTTCTTGTCTAGAGCTTCCCTACAATTAATAAATGCTGATAAACAATATTTAAATTCAGTGGTAATTACCCTTCTGCCCATCAAAACAGGTGAAGTATAAAGATAGAACTCAATTGTTTATTCTCCATCTCCATACATATATGGCAAAACAGATACTTTTTTCTTGGCAATTAGTGCTGCCAGCTGCAGTTAAATGTGTCAAAATGTGTTGCTGTATGGACATCAAGTAGCAAACATGCCAGTCTTTTATGCCACTCAAATAAAACAATCCCTACTTCCTACAGATCCAGACCCACGTTCTCCTCCCAGTGAAATGAGCTGCAAGAGATGCACCAATAAAAGAAAAAAATAAATTAATGAAAAAAGTTATTATCTAGGTGCTTCATTACAAAGGTAGGTGCCTACCTTTGGACTTTCATGTAAGATTATCTGGCTGTTAAGAGCATAGCAGGCTAGGTGTTGATGAAGCACTTGGATGCTTATGTGCAGACTGTTTCCATCAGATCAGCTTTCCCTGCAAATCCAGTGCCCCCTTTAGAAACTGGAACAGATTTGAGAGAGATAACTGTTCTTAAAAGTCATGTTGCCTCTTACCAAGTATTTTTACTGTAAACAAAGGTTTTGGTATACCTTTCCTCCCTCCCCCTTTCCTGGTGAACAAAGGAGCACGGAATTCGTTTTGCTTCTTTACATGGCTTTATTTCCTTTAAGCTTTCCTTTACTATATCCATCATCTATTGGCCCTACAGACTATCTCACAAGTCCTGCCTCTGATGTGTTTAAAGAGAATTCATTTTTAGTTCTTACGCCTTTAACAACCCGCTCTTCAGAACCCTTTCTGGCTTGCCTTATTGTGTTTAACACCTACTTGCCAAAGCTTTTCTCCTTTTTTTCCTTTTTTTTTTTTTTATTTTCCTCACTGGAACAGAATTTCAATTTGGAAGTCATAATTCTCACATTTAATAATGTCCTTCATCTCATCGTTAATTTCTTACTGCTTAAAACACACCAGCCTGGGAGGGAAAGGAGCTTGTCTTTCCAAAATCTGTTGTGATAGTTAGCATATATTTGATGAATACATGACTGTATCTCTAAACCATCTCTGTGTTGTTCACCAGCATTTTAACAGTGTTTTACCATTTGAATCCTTTTTAAATTTATTTTTAACAAGCTTCACCATTTCTACCCTTCCTTTTGAAAATAAACAATACTAGAGTTCATGTCTCTACTCTCAGAGCCCTTCTGTTCCCTTTCACACCTGAGAGTAAATCCAGAACAGGCGCTTTATAGTGTATTGGGTGTGCATGGCAAGGTTTTGGTAGTGTGGGGGGTTTACAGGGGTGGCTTATATGAGAAGCTGCTAGGAGCTTCCCCTGTGTTCTAGAGATCCAGTGCCAGCCACCTCTAAGACAGATCCATCACTGACCAAGGCTGAGCCCATTAGTGATGGTGGAAGCGCCTCTGGAATAATGTATTTAAGAAGGGGAAGGAAAAAAAAAGCAAACACAGAACTGTGCAAATGCAGCAGAAGAAAGGAGTGAGAATATGTGAGGAAAACAGCCCTGCAGATACTGAGGTCAATGCAGAAGGAGCAGAAGAGGTGCTCCAGATTCCAGAGGCAAAGTTCCTCTGCAGCCTATAGTGCAGACCACAGTGATGCAGACTGTGCCCCTGCAGCCCATGGAGGTACATGGTGGAGCAGGTCTCCACCTGCAGGCAGTGGTGAACCCCACGCCAGGGCAAGAGGATGCTTAAAGGAGGATGTGACACCATGGGAAGCCCATGCTGCAGTGGGCTCCTGGCAGGACCTGTGGCTCCATGGAGGGAGGAGCCCTCACTGGAGCAGGTTTGCTGCAAGACTTGTGACCTCACGGGAAACCTACACTGGAGCAGTCTGTTCCTGAAGGACTGCACCCATGGAAGGCACCCACATTGGAGTAATTCTTGAAAAACTGCAGCCCATGGGAAGGACTCACAGTGGGAGAGTTCATGAAAAACTGTCTCCCATGGGAGGAACCCCACACTGGAGCAGGTGGAGAGTGTGAGGAGTTCTCCTCCTGAGGAGAAAGGAGCGGCAAAGTGTGATGAACTGACCACAGTCCCCTTCTACATCTGGAGGATGTAGAAAATTTGTGGGTAAAGTTAAGCCCAGGAAAGGGAAGCTTGGGAGAAAGCATTTTAAAATTTAGGGTTTGTTTTCTCATTATCCTACTCTGATTTGACTAGTAATAAATTAATTTCCCCAAGTCAAGGCTGTTTTGCCCGTGATGGTAATTGGTGAGTGATCTCTCCCTGTCCTCATCTCAACCCACGAGCCTTCTCTTCTCTCCTCTGTCCAGCTGAGGAGGGGAGTGATAGAGTGACTTTGGTGGGCACCTGGCATCCATCCAAGGTCAATCCACCACAGATAGTATAGTCTTAATGTTATACTTTTCCTCTGTAGGCCTGGCACAGGTATCATGCGTTAGATGGCGACAGTAGTAGATCTGACCCTAAGCTGTCCTTTATGCTCAGGACAAATGTTCCACCAGTACAATTGTTTTTCCTATATTTCTCTACCCTTACACTGTACAGTCCTTCTGTTTATATTCCTTCTACTAGGTTTTTTATATGCCTATTATGTCAAATCCTTAAGGTAGATTACTCAAAGTAGAAAAAAGCACTGAGACGCAACACATACATGTAGCATTTTTCCCCAGGGTCTTATATGGATGTCAAGCTGCTGCTTGATTTTAAACAGAATGTTGTTTTGTTTGACACTCCTTTTTGGCTCAGAAGATGACATTAGAGAAGTTCTCCTTTGTCTTTGGAACAAAGATCCTAGGGAATAAAGTTAAGAAACAAGACTTGTTTTCAAGCCCTGGACTTGAGTAGAAACTGGGATAATCATCAACCTTTAAAGAAATAGAACATTCCTGTTAAAGGTTGGGGGTACTAAGAATGTCAAAGAAAAAAAAAAACAAACCCTAAATTTTTTATGATCTGGTAAATTGATAAAAGACGTTTTCCAGTATTATTATTAATGGATTAAATATACAAGTAACTAACTGGAAATTTTGATTTAAAAAGAAAGTCAGACATACAGAAAACAAAACAGTCCCTAAATGTTTGTCACAGACAACATCAGAGCAAATTGCCAATGACTGATGTTTCTATTGAAGTACTCATGTTTTGATCAGGGATTGCAGCAGAATTTGACTCCAACTGTAGCTGTAGTCTTCTACACAGCAAAAAATGAGGATTTATGGATAGATAATACATGTAAAAGACTTTTTTTCTGGAAACAAAAGAGCAGCTCTATATATAGTCTGAGTAAACAAACAGGATACTAGAGACTATAAGAAGGAAATGGGACACTGTATCTGCATTTAAGTGGTTTTACTCATACGATGTTAGTGGAATTCCTATGTCTGTTTGCAATGGGACCCAGGTGAAATCCAGACTTAATTAACTGCACCCAAATAAAGCCAAACTAAACACACATATCAGGGAGAGAGAGGATTTCTGAGAAGTGTAGAAAGAAGAACCACAAAAAGAGTGAGAGAGAACTTAGGTGTTGGGAGGAGACACAGGGAAATGGGGAAAAATGAAGGAAGGACAAGGTCAGAAAGAAAGTGTGGGCACTGCTGCTAAGGAAGGTTCCAGAGATATGTAAAGGTATAAGTACAGTCTTTTTCCCATTTTTTTTTGTTTCTGTTTTAGTTGGGGTCTGCAAAGTAATTAGAAAATGGAAAAACTTGAGAAGGTGAGGACTAGTGTATCAAGCAATGCTTTAGCATTTCAGATACCCCTTTTCAGCAGTAGCGCCACCTTATGTTTTCCTTATCATTTGAGGTTAATAACCCAAATATGTCACATTCATAGGAAAAACCTCTTGTCACTTACGTGATTTCTTAAGAAGACATTTTCATTACCAAACAATGTGGTTTACAGTTTTCTGTATTTTCTAATGGACCATTATTTGTGCATTCATCCACCTCAAAGTTACACTATCTACTTTGCTTTCCTTCTCAGCCTTCTAATTGCTCATAATCTCCACTGTTGTGATGCGAAGTATTCTACTGTTTGCCAAGAACCAAGGAGGAAAAATACCAAGAGATCCTTGAAAGTTGAGGAAACAGAGGGAAATTTAAATGAGGCAGAAATGGGAGGCAGAGAAGCCTTTGCGGACCAACAGCAGGCAGACAACAGGCCTTTTGAACAACCGTTTCTCAATGCCCAAAGTAAATACCAAATACTCCTCACTTTTGGTAAATAAATCGATGCTGATATTCTGCTCTGACAGACCTGAGACACAGAGTAAGTAATTAACCTTCAGCTTGTCAGAACTGATACTTAGTCATCATCATCAGAGTCACTAAAGTTATAAACCCCGGAGGAAAATATCATTCTGCTCCTGTCACTCTCATTTGTGGACCAAGTCACACAATGAAAGTTTTTCTAAACTCATTTCAGATGAAGAATGGTGCCTTTACAGTTGGTTTAATGGAATAATGAGCAAGTTGAAAGGTCTTGGTGTAATATTTGAGTTTCAGATTTAATTTTAGTAGGATCATTCTTGCTCCTTGCAATTGGCTGAGAGCTCTCCAAGTTTTTCTGATTGTCATTTGAAATAAAAAGCCCTGTCAGGCTGTAATGAGTCCAGAAAAGGACATTTAGGTCCTGATACTGTGTACTTGAACTGTGCCTTTTGAAGCAGCATGTTGCTCTGTTGAGCACATTTTCTCCAGGTTGTAAACTTGAAATCACTTATTCAAGGACTAGAAGCCACCCCCACACTGGATTCCACCTGATCTGGTGGCATTGTTTGCGTTCACAGGCTTCTGTTTGTTAGATCTATGGAGTAACTACCCTTAATTTCTTAAATCTGTATCATTGTTATGTGTTTGCTTGAGTCTTATTTAATCTTGCAGCAGTACCCCTCAGGAAGGATAGGATTCATGCTCATGGTTTACATGACTAATTGATTCTTGCAGACAAAACCAGTGTTAAAACAAGTAAGTACTGCAGATGCTTCTCTCCTTAAGGTGGAAGCCAAAGAGGCTCTGTATCACTCTCCAGCACCTCAAGCTGTTATCAATTAGTTCCATGAGACATTGCCAGAAAGTGTTTATGTTGGAAAACACTGAAAACATTATACATTTGGGTTTCATTAAAAAATATAGGTCCAGCTTTAATTCATACTCTGAGGTCAGATACAGCAACCTTGCTTGAATCTTATGGCCCTGAAAGACGAAGTGAGAGCTCAGTAATAAATGCAATATGGACTTTTAAAAAAATATATTTTAGATAATAAGCGACATTTGCTTTATTATTTCTCCTTCGAAGAATAACAAGCCACATATAGCCTGATGTTGAATATGACTGGGGGTTGGGGGGCAGACTTCTTTATCTTGCCCCCTATAATAGATATTTTTCTTTTCCTCAATTCTCTCTGTGAATAACAAGAGTGGCAGCCATTTTCTCCTAGCTCAACATCAAAACCCCTTTCATCTGCTGTCTAAATGCAAACAAAGCAAACCTTCCACCAGGCCTTTCTTTCCAGATAAATTAAAACTCTCATGTCCTGGGGCCTAAATCAAGCCTACAGGCCTTCCCTAGATAAATCCTTTCTCAACCTGAAATCTTCTTGCTACACGTGCTCCTTGTAAGATAATTTTGCAGTATCTAATCAATAATGCAACAGTAAATTGCATTTAAATAAACATTAGCAGCCCTCTTAATGAATAAAACCTCATTTGCAATTTGTCAAAGTCAGAAATGCTGGACTCTTTTGATATTCATTAGAATATTGGAAATTGGAGCTTTGACAGGTTTTATGTATGTTGCAATTACGAGTTTTGTGAATAAAGCAAGTACTTTATTTTCACAAGAATTCTTGAATAAAAGCAGTGATGTATGCTATAGATTTGATAGATCTCAATTGCTGCCTTATAAAAAATGCAGAAAAAGAAAAAATATCCATGTTACAGTCACAAATTTTAAAAGGCTGAAATGTACCATACATATATTTTGTAAAAAACTTATTATGAAATTCCTTCTTTTGTATGAAGAATTTTAATTAATTTGCTGTGATCCTAAGCTTTGGAAAAATACAATTCTGGCTAATTAAGTTTTATGTGGCAATACAGTATTACAGTTGTATGTGTCGCTAATTTTGTAGTGAAATTGCAAAAGAGAAGCATGTTTACACATCATATATTGTAAATTCAATTAATAAGATTTTTTTTGTTTTATCCCCATTTTTCAATGGAAGCATTTCACATAAATGTCCCCATGTGAAACATCTGCACCATGTATATTACTGTGCGAATTCACTGCTTTATAAACAAAGTCTTACACCTGGGACGCAGGAAAAATTCTAATTTTGAGAACCATTAGATTGTGGAATAGTATCCCAAGGGAAGAAGGAGAAGTCATATCCACAAGCTATTTAAAAACAAATTGGAAAACCTGAGCAGTGCAAGCAGCACAGAGAACAGAATGACAGTGGAAGAGAAACACCAGAAAAGCTGTGCAAGTTGCTTTCCATCTCTGAATTCTGTGACTGCATGGAAGGATGAGGCCAAGCAGGTCACAGTGCACCATACTGGTTTACTACAGGAGTTTCTATGGAAAAATCCAGCTTTCCTTTAAAACATTTCCTTTAAAACACACACACATGTGCACATTACTCGTGCTCTGAAGGAGTTTGAACTCATGAAGTATGAAACACATCTGTGAACAAAAACCCCAAACAATCTCCCTTTCCCTTACCTAAAACCATAAGAAATGCTGGCTCTTTAGAAATATTTTCTTAATAGTTTTGTTCGGAGGACCAGGCTCTCTGTGTGAGCTAGTCTGAAGAACTACATATACTTTCAAATATCTATATCGTTATATCGAACACTGTTCTCTAAAGACTATAAGGATATACATACAGATATATTTTAGAAAATAGGTGGCTGCAGCTTGTACTATGAGCAATATACATTTTTGTTATGCATTTCAAGTATTAATGAGCTCCAAATCTGCCTAGATTTGAAAATCATGAAATGCATGAAGACAGATCCAGCTTCTACCACAAAATTTGTGACTTTCTGTGAGCTCCAGGGTGTATTTATCCCAAGGTACATTTAAGAGGGCAGAAGAGGCCGAATTATAGCTGTGGCTCATAAAATAGCTTGACCGGCTCACAAGAGGCCAGTAAAGGCACAAGCTAAAATGAACATCGCCTGAACATCAGCGCAGCATATACCTCATCTGGGCATTGCACCCTAGCATGGACACACATCCATTTACAGCAGCCTCTTACTCCGAAATGGCTCATTCCCAGGGAAAGGTTCTATAAGCCTGATTTATGGTCTCCACCTTTAATCTAAGTCAGAGCTCCTTTCTCGTCACCAGCAAGGCATTTCTGCTCAGGCAAAACAGTCTTGTACCATAAAGAGAAACAGCCCCTTCCTGTCACCTTCCTGCTCCTTGCTCATTGCCATTCCTCCACCTTGGCCTCCAGGAGCAGGAAGCTGGAAGATCCCTGCCCACTTTCCCTCTCCAGACAAATCAGGATAAATGAGGACCTGCTCTGCAAAAGCAGCATTTTGGTGTAAGGATTCAGTCCTGTTAGTGACAGAGGAGACTTGAATGAATATAACAAATAATATCTTTACTGTGAGGGTGGTGAGGCACTGGAAGAGGTTGTCAAGAGAAGCTGTGGATGCCCCATCCCTGGAAGTATTCAAGCACAGGTTGGATGGGGCTTTGAACAACCTGGTCTAGTGGAAGGTGTCCCTGCCCATGGCAAAGGGGTTGGAACTGGATGACCTCTAAAGTTCCTTCCAATCCTACCCATTCCGTGATTCTATGTTTCTATGACCCTATGAAAGTGCAAGAACAAACACAGACAAAGACCAAGCATCCCCAAGCTCAGCTGCTTCGGGAGCTACTACTGCCAGTAGCTCCTACATCTTGTGCATGTTCGAGAGGACCAATTGTCTCTACAGGCAGTACAGATGTATGGATTTGAAACAGCATGTATACCACTAATGGTACTCAAGCACCATAGTTTAGACATCGTTGCTCTCAAGCTCATTACCTTGGTGAGAGGAGAGAACCAGGAGTGACCACAAGACATCACAGTACCACAGGAGTCAGGGCTTCAGTCCTGCGCATGATAACAACCTAGAAGGCCCAAGGCTGCTCTTCTCTCCACTGTCCTCCAACTTGCAGCAAGACAGATGACAGCTGACAGAGCAGGATTGCAAGCTTCTGTGTTCCCAGATGAAGCCAAGAGTCCTACCACCAAAGCTTGTTCCTATGTTCCCCAGACCTGTCACCTGATGTGTAATACAGAATAGACCCTCTAATGCAAAGCTCTGGAGTCCTTCAGGTGTTAACTTTACTACTGTTCTGCTCTGGTGAGAGACCTACAGCATTGCTTCAACACCACAAACTGTTTGTTATGTATTTTGTTAGGAAATGTCAGAAGTTAAATAATTTTTTTTCCATGTTATCACATTAAGTAGAGGGAAGCAGTTATTTTTGCATGGGTCCTCAACCATATGTGAAATAATTTTAATGGGGTGGGAGAGAGTGAGAGGTGCAAGACACAGTGGGAAGACACTGTTATTTACCTCCTGTTAAATGACCACACGCAAAATGCTGCAAACAAAAGTTTAATATACCTGGTATTTGTGACAGCCTCCTCCATGCATTTTTGTATGTGACTTTCAGGGACAGTAGGCATAATGAACAGAACTGCTCATATTCAAGTTATATGTAATTATTCTGTCTGCTCTCTGTGGAGGGGGAGGTTAAGTTTCTGTACTTATTGATGCAGAAGCCACTTTGGGGTCTCTCACCATGTATAACAGGATTGGTTATTTAGGATAGAGGACTCTGGATGCCAGACTTTGGTAGTGATGAGCTGCATTATTCTCAGTGATTTTAAGAAAAGAATTGTGGATACTTTTGACATTTTATGAATAACAAATTTGATGCATTTTAACATATTGTCAGAAACCAGGAAAATAACATTCATATTTTCCTGTTCTAGCCACATCCTGAGTCTATTACTTGTCCCCTACTAAGAGAGAGACAGAAAAAAATTTAAATTGTAACAGGTGTCTTGATAACAGCATTAGACAAACAGTACTGCGGCTGACCCAGAGCTCCACACAGATATTCTCAGTGAAATTGTTAACTATTTATACTTACATACACTCACACTTGTAAATATTGGTTCCTGAATCTGAATGAAAAAAGAACTATTTTCTTATTAGTGACACAAGGCTCAAATGGTAATCATTGCAAGTAGTAGTATCTTTAAAAAAACAGTCCTATACCTACAAGCAGATATAGATTTTGCATTTCCATTACAATACTTTAATCTATGACCTTTGTCCTTTTATTACAACTCTATTGAAATTAGGTTGTTGGAACGAAGCTGTGGCTACTAATTTATTCATTGCTTTTTTTTTTTTTAACCTAAGGGTAGTAGAAAGGTCTGAAAATGATTTTAAATCAGATGCTTTTTTTTTTTATTTGTGATAGAGTTTTTCCCATGAATAAAAGGCTTTGTTGAGTCTGGCAAAGGCTCTAACTTTGTCCACAGGTTAATATACAGACACACAAAAAATCAGAAGTTAGACCTCATAAACTTGATTAGCCAGTAACCAGAGTTATGTCTTATCAATTCCTAACACCAATTTTAAAACCAATATATATAAAAGGTATATACATACATATATATGTATGTACGTATATATGCAATGCTATGCTGTTACTACTAACATTTCCATCCCTACGAGGCCTCCAGCAGTTTTTTGGTACAAGAAGAAATACAAATGATGACATTTTCATTTCGTATTTCATATCAGCATGCTAAACTAAATTAGCTAGTCCCAGTTCTGGTTTCACACAGAAGTAAATCTAGAATAATTCCAGCACGATGAACAATGATGCATACATAACTGGGGTAAAAGCACAAAATCATGGCTCTGCTACTTACATTTCTAATGTCTTGGGGTAGAAGGAAAGATACAGGCACAAAACAGAGCATTACGCTATCTCCTTGCACACACAATACAGCCACAATCCCTATCCAAAAGTTGCATTTCCATAATATAACAGTATTTCTACACCTTTAGCATTTTGCATATCTAACACTAATGTTGCAACAGCTAAGGCCAAGGCACGGACATAATCATGTATTTTCTTGTTAAAATTCTGAATGGATAAATTTCCAGCATACCACAATTATGCCATAAGTCACACAACTTACAACATGCCTTCGTTAAAGGCACTTGAGAGAATTTTACTTTGTCCATTTTAACTTTATTTAACAACAGTCATACACCATTCACATTAGCTCAGATTACGCATTTAATTTCCTTAAGTGCTACTCTTAAAACATCGCCATGCTTAATGTTGACGTCTAAATGGTACCATTTACGCTTTGCTGTGAACACCTCATTAAAGCAAATGGAGCAGGTAAGGAGGGAGAGCATCTGCCTTTGTGGAGGCAAATGGGGAATTGAATGCCTTTGTTTGTCTGGGAACAGTTGAGCACGATTTTTAGCTTGTGTAAATTGATGTAGCTCCCTAGATTTCATCAGAGCTTCTCTGATTTATATTAGCTACAGATAAGGCAGGGTTTCCTGTGAGCCTCGGATAAGGTAGTATTCTCTGCCTCCATAAAGCCACTTAGGTGATGCCTCCAGAGCACTGTCTGTTTATAAATTGGACATGGTGCATCCTTTCTAGTAACAAAGTTCAACTTTTTTCCTTTCCTCATGTGAATATCAAATCTGTGACAGTTTAGTACAGTGCGAAAAAAAGGATTTTTTCCAATTAAAAAAAAAGGGGGAGGAAGAAAGTGATTTTTCCCTGACTTGCCAAAATTTCTCTCTTCAAGTAAGCTCAAGTACAAAATACTTTGGAAGCTCTAAAAGTATAAAAAACCAGGGCAATTATTCAAGTCATTCTGTATTTTTACTCTATTATTGCCTTCAATGAACATAGGTACATATACCAGAACTCCTCCAGATTTGTACATGTATTTTTAAGTATTACAGAAGGAAAAACAAACCAACAAACAAAAAACCTACACCAGCACCTGCTGAAGTAAATAGATCAAGAGATATCACTAAACCAGACTAAACTCAGTTTCCTTCACTGTAGCATCTGCAGTAGAATCAATGGACTACAAAGGAGATTTCATCCCTTTCTATCCCTGCACCAAACAGTGACAGTGAGCAATTGCACAGACTATTTTATCTTAAACATGATTTAACCATAAAGCCGTTGTCAATAGGTTGCATCACTTCCTAAAATCTGCATTAGTGTCCCACCACCCTATAAAATGCCTTATGTCTCCTCAGCTCCCACACCACCATGTGACCACCTAGCAAACAGAGAATAAAGTAGTACACCATTAATGTCTGAAAAATCTTTTGAAAACCTCGGATAAAAGCTACCATATAACTGCAAAGTATTTATTATTATTATTATTATTATTATTATTATTATTATTATTATTATTTCCTTGATGTCAATGTGAGCTGTAATAAGGTGGGGTTTTTTCAATTTGTTACTTAGAAAAAATTAGCTGCTGCTCTGTTTCCAAAGCCAGCAGAGGCCATTGAGGAATTTACAGCATTCTATTTCAGCTATTTCTTAACCCTTTTTGCCCCAAAATATGAAACCAGGGTTAAACATGGTCTATTTCTACTTGGTGTGATTCCTGGAAGCAAGGAGTTAATATGTGCAGCAGCAGCTATTGCTTTTACTGACAACATATGTTCGTTATGAGATGAACAGTTTAAGCCAACTGAGTACACAGGAATTTTAATAGCAAAGGAATGGTTATATTAGCTTCAAAAAGCTTGCATTAATGCAATGTGACACTGCATATTTTGTGAGGCTTTCAAATTCATTTTTTTCCAAGTAATTTGTGTTCAAAAACTCTTAGAAACTTTTCTGAAGCATATAAATAAACAAATGCCTCCTCCTACTCTGACTTGTTCCTCTAATCTATTTCCTAAATGGATTATCCTGAATTTTTCCCCTCCAAAAGTCAACAGCAGAGGAGGCTTAATAAGTGAAAGTAAAAGCTATTGGCACTGTTTTGCAACTGTATTGATAGCGCCGGTGGCAAAGTCATCTCCTGTCACTTGCTGTCAAAGATGGATGTGGAGAGTCCCCATCTTCTCGCCTGGCAGCAGGGAAACCCGGTGGTCAGCGAAGCCGAGTTTCCACAGCAACACCCGGTTATGTTTCCCAGGCAACCAGGATCCTCAAAACCTGGTGGCAATTGGTGAGCAGAGTAATTTGGGGACAGTAAAATCCATTTTCTCACTTAGCCAAAGTTGGATCCATGTTTGTGGCAGACACAGGTGATGGAATGGTATGGTGGATCTGAGGGAAGAGGGGGCTGCAAGCCCAGCTGCATGACATGGCTGCTTCTCCTGACTTACACCTATATGCAGCTTCCTTAACTTCTCCACTTTGCTTAGCAGAAGGCTCAAAAAATATTGCCTTTTTTCTATTTTTACAGTTTTACATTATTTTTATTTACAGTTAGTTTTTTCCTATTGCTAATTTAATAGTTAGTTAACGCTCCTACTTTTCTGTTGATTTTTAATACCACCTCATACATATTTTGTGCCAGCTTTTGGGAAAGCTAATAATTTTTAACTGCTGCATTCACTGCAAAGGACCAAACCTTGCTGTCTGCATTCAGTTCTTAATTCAACCAACCGCCACTGCAAGCAAGGGAAGGTTTGTCCAAGTGACAAAAGCCAAAATTCAGATTCAAACTAACTTTTTCATGAAAATCTTTGATCTAGGAGGAGGGGCACAGTAAGATCATCCCTGGTATTTAGACAGATGTGGGGCCAGAATTTGACATAAACTTTTTAATACGTTGTCTTGTTGTTACTGTTGTTGACCCTGATTGTTCTATGAATACCTGGCATGCTGTCATCTGAGGACATCAGGGAAGTAGAGAGGAGAGCAAACAACATTTCACAGGCAGAAATTTACTCCTCTACCTGCCTTGACTGCTATCTCCAGATTTGGAAAAATCATTATCTGAATATTGACACTTTCTAGGCTTTCTTGAACAGACTTACAAGGCTATGAAGAAGTTTACTATTTCAAAGAATATATTGGCAGCTGGCCAACAACGGCCTGTCTGAGCTTGAAAGTTGGTGTTTCCAACAGTTCTCAGTAATGTGTTTTTGTGGCATGGAGGAACGATTCCAGACAAGACATACAACTGAACACATGAGATGAAGCAGAATCTCCAGCTGTTAATCAGTGCCATCAGGCAAGATTCAAAGTACTATAAAGCATTGTGTGACTCTTGACACAGTCACACAAAAAAAATACCCAAATTAGTATTAGGCAAACAGGTTAACCTTAGTTTCTTTGGATTTGAAAAACCACCCTGGTTTTCCACAGGCACAGAAGACAGAAAAGTACAGATTTTGGGGTTATGCTCACATGTGCTAGGTGCTTTGTGCTGCCAGAAATTAGTGACTTTCATGATTACTAACATGTAGACCTGGGAGGAAACTACCTTTAGTCACAAGTAGATTTAATGTTTTTCTTTCATAAATGGCACTAGGAAGGTCAGATTTATTCTTTTCCTTTGATTGGAAACTCTTACACTTATCTTATTTGCCCCTTTTTTAAAGATACGGCATAATAGAGAAAAAGATAATCACCAATTTGGTCTATGATTTAAAAGGCTATCCTATAGTGTCTACTTAGAATTGAGCAAACGCTGTTCAACTGTGTTCAGTCTTCTCCACCAGCCACTGATGCAGAAAGAATTCTATCCTATGAAAAAGAAAAATATCTAATGCTCACCTTACTTGATACAAAACGTAAGAGGAAAAAAGAATCCTCTTCTATCAGAATATTGTCCTACACTACCCAAAACTTAATTGTCTTAAGCAAACTTATATAAGATGAATAAAAAATTCAGTTAAAATTTGTGAAATGTGTGTCTGGAAATTAACTATCAAGACAGGTCATGTATATATTAAATAACTTTCAGCTCATGTGATCTTTTAAATAATCATAAACTTACAAAAATATCACTGACTATGCAAAAGAAAAACAGAATTACTATAGCCACTATTCTGCCTCTCTCTCGGTCCTATCCATTAACTGTACCTCTAGAGTCCCACCACTGAAGATCTTGAGTAACTGTAAAAAGCTCTTGCAGGCATGGTGTATTCCTTCCTTCCTCCCTCCAGGATGCATATGCATTGGCCCAAGTGTTGAAGGAGGCTCTAAGATATCACACATGGGAAATCAAATGGTTAAACAAGGACAGCTTGCCAATATCAGGAGTGCAAGTTTCTGCCTGGAAATTTGAGGAGCATGAAGTGAGTCTGTATATTTAGGGTCAAACAGCTATAACATCAGGAGGACCAGGAGGGCCAGAGAAATGAAAAACCATGATCTGTCTTAACATGACGAACTGTCACTAGCTTCTCTAGTACTTTAAGGCTAGGAAAATCAAGGCTGCCACTTCTTTCTACTTGCAGGAAGAACAAAACAAACAACAAAAGAAAACACCAAAACAACCGTGGTAAGGACAAGTTTTTTCTGAAACAGCTGGCTGACTTTTTGTCTTTTCAGTGATTTAGTGCATCTGGGCCAGAGGAAGTATCTATCACAATGTTGGTCTGCTCACACTGTGTTTGTAGAATTGCTGTCCTAGGCTTGTGAAAATCCTACCTGAAACCACCCTGTTAACATGGGCAGAGGTTACCTGTGCTCACAAAAATAGTCTGAGCTCAGGCTGCCTTTGGGTATGATCTTTCTCAACTCCTTACACCGTTCAGCACATACTGCTGCTACAAATAGGACCCTCAAAATAGGCCACACTGTAGAGTGGAGGAGAGCTGCGGTTCTTACATTGTATTATGACTGAACAGCCAGCAAGTGCTGTTAAATTCCCCAAACAGAACTAGCACACAAACAGAATTCACAAGGATGCCTTAAGTCTTGAGGATGAAGCTGCAGGAGACACACTTATTACAGTGTCTAGGCAGCAGAGGAACATATTATAGCCTGACCCTTTTTGAACTTTGTCCACTAGCTTTAGATAGGTCCTCTGCACTGCTCAATGCTGACATTATATGTCCTGGTAATATAAGATAACTGAAAATCTCCCACAAACTTGTACTGCCTCTGCCCAGTAGTCAGCCTGGCATCCCAGCAGGATTTGCATGGACGAAAGTTCCAATTCTCATGAAGAGAATTATTTATTGCTTTGTAGACATTGGTTACAAAGTCTGGCCATTCTTTGGATAACAGCAGAACTGTGAGTTGAGCTGATATCCTAGGAACATTTCATCATAAAGCTTTACTAAATAATATAGCCAGCTTTAAAAGTATTTTTTGAAGAATGAAAGGCTTGAAAGGCAGTGCCCATTGGCCCAGCACAAGTGATGCTGTGGGGTTCTCCTAGAGGGTAATGCTTTTACTGCTTTCTGTGCAATCATGTTAGTTGGCAAGGCAAACAAAGCAGAGAAAAAGGAATCAGTTTTGTGAGAAGGGTTAAAGAGTTCTTTGCTTATTTACTAGCACTGGCTCATAAAACATTTGAGAAACAAGCCCTGCATTGCTAGAATGACTCGAGCCCTACTGTTTATTCTTTCTTCCCTTGCCTCAAAATGCTTTTTCAGCTTTAAACCAAAAGGCAGATGAATTCACTCCTATCATCTCAGCAAGGTCAACATAACTGAATGTGCCTTGAAGACAGAAGTTGGCTATAGGAGCTAATAACAGCAATCAGGATTTTTCTGTCTACTCTCAGGACTGACTGAAGCAGTTTCCCAAATGCATGTGTGAATCAGACTTTTACAATTATGATTGCAGTTGTTATCTTGGCGTAGTCAAACATCCATGTTACTTTTCAGAGGAACTGCATAGGGTGCTTTGCAACATAATCTTGTTCAAGCTTGAAGGAGCGAGATTCATATAACAGCAGCAAGAGAACAGAGAGAAAAATATGTAATCTTGGGTCTAATCTAGCTCTGCTTAATACCTCCCCTTATCCTGCTTGCCAAAAGTGATAATGCCTGTTACTCTGTTTTCTATTGCTGGGCTAAAGGTTGCACTGGTAGTATTTAATATAACAATTCAGTTTTGATTTTCTTAAAGCTTATCTTATTTGTATCCCCTGGCTTTCAAACTTTGTTGCAGGTAAGTTGCCATGCAGCAGTTCCCTGAGCAGCCCTCTGCTCCTGAGGTAGCTTGGATTCTTCCCTGTTGTCTTCTAGTCTGTCAGCAGTCCAACTTCGTCATGCTCCTTTCCTTACTGTTCTCAGCATCAGCCCAAGTTGCTGCATAGAAAAGAAAAAGAACTACTTTCTACTGCAGTGTTCAGTCCGAAGTTACTGTGATGGCCCTGAGTCTCCTATACTTCCACTCATTTTGTTCTTTTCCAGCACTGGGCTTAAGGCCTGATTATGAATGCTTGCAGATCTAGTGATTTTCATCTTAGCACACTGTCAGGTTAAATCACTGGCAATGTCCCCTCACCAGGAGTTTGCGGTTCAAGGACTGCCTTTACATCAGGCATTGCATGATTCAAATAAAAAAGTCACATGCAAGTGTTTGGTGCTGTAGTGACAAGGTGCTATTGCTGCCTTCATTTAGTGACTTTTCTTGTGAGCATGAAGGACCTACTGCCAGAGAGAAAGCCTCACTGTGAAATACCACAAACACAGCATCCTCCTAAAGCCATGCCTCCATGGACTTGTGTAACAGAGCAACCCTGTGGTGTCATCTTTCTTTGTCCTTGATCAATCCTTGCAAAACATCCAGTCCTTCACTGGGATCTCAGTTTGCTCCTTACCAATCACCCTTCGAGACCAGTCACAGAGCCAAGGAATTATTTAGAATGAAAAGGAGCTCTGAAGAACACCCAATTGGACCTTATGCTTGAAGCAGGTTCAATCAGATCAGGTTGCTCATGATCTTTCAAGTTGAGTTTTTAAAGTCTCCAAGGATATCACCTCCACCTTCCTGGACAACTTGCTGAAATTTATAACCACCTTCATGGTGAAAAAGATGTAAACCACAGGACTGCCCATGTTCCAGCCTGCATCTGCTGCCCCCCTGTGCTATTGCTGCGCACATTCAGAGACAGGTTGGCTACATCTTCTCTACACTCTCCCATGAGGTAGTTGTTGACAGCAATAAGATCCTTCCAAAGCCTTTTCATCTTAAGACTGTACATCAGTTCTCTCAGCGTCTTCTCATCCATGATGTGCTCCAGCCCATTGACCACCTTTGGTGGCCTTCCCTAGACTCAGTCCAGCATGCCGTCTTCATCTACTTCTGCACGTAAAGAGCACAAAATCCCCCAAAATTCTGTAAGACCACTTCCTTTCCTAGCCTTTCACAGTTTCTGAAGGGGCTGGAAGAAGATGCACCTGAAGATGCACCTGCAGCAACCCACTGTAGATTTTTTACAGCAGTTAAGCCGCATTTTGCTGACTGACAAGGTGGGAACCAACATATGAAAACAGAGGCCAAAACATCTTTTAATTACAAATGTGAAGTATTGTCTATGCATTGCAAACAAAACATTATTCAGACTATTTTGTCATACAGTACACAAAGGCAGGAAGAGGTAGACTATTTATTTTTGTATTTTTTCCACAATTTCATATACTAACAGTGGTGCTGTAATTACTGCTTGGAGACTTTAAACTGATCCTATAATGGGATCTGATTGGTAGCAGCACCTTGAAAATCATTACAGAATTCTGCAATTTGTTAAAGAATTAAAAACAGTCTTATTACTGAGAGCAGAATACATTTTCACTCTCTAACTAGTATGTAATTCTTCTTAAAAGGGTATTAATTAGCGCTTAATGGGATTTTTAATTTCATTTTGTGCCAGATATATACTTGAGTAGGAACTTGACTGACAACAGGACCTTGACTGAGCAATTGAGTAACCAGAAATCATTACTACCAGTGTGCACTGGATCCATACTGATCACCTACATGCCAAAAAATAAAAAGTCATTGAAACTTGTGTAGCAATTTTTCTAGTTCTGTTTGCTGGGTGCTTAAGGGCAAGCAATAGTCCTTTGCAGTTCCTGGGGGTTAAACACAGGTATTTTAATTTGACCTTTTTAGGTGTTGGGGGAAAAAAAAAAGCTTTCACTTGTGTAGACTCTCCTGTGGATTAAATGGAATAACTACAACAAGGAATTTTCCCCTTTGTTTCGAAAGTGGAAATTCTTTGGGGATTTGTTTCTTCCCCCTTTTTCCTTTGATTAGTAAATCAGCAAAGGGCTGTGTTTTGAATAGAGATGCAGTAAGCACTTGTTCTGGAAGTGCTACTTTATAACGCATTTTCCTGAGGGCAGACAGCATTTGTGTAAAATGCAAAGAACCAAGTTAGGGCAAGGTGGGCTGCCTCTTTCACAGATACAGAGCCCTGTGTAAACAAGAACAAAGGAGACACAGAAAAGATATGTACCATTTTCATAAGTTCTAACTGAAGTTGTATAAACATAAGTGTAATCGTATTTTCCATTCCCTTCGGCATCACTTTCTGGTTGATTTGTTTTCTGATGTGCCCTACATCATTGCCTTTCGTCTTTCAGAGATGTGAATTGTCAGTAGTTTCCTTAGCTGCAGTTGTGCTCCTAAGAAATATGAGAAAATCCTTTGTTGCATAGAATGTCATTATGTAACAGATAAGGGGGGGGGGCTGTCTCTGCATCAACTGGTGGCATAATCCCCAAGGGAAAACAGACTTTAGTTGAACAATCAGAAAACTGGCTTGCTTTATGGTGTTTACACTGCTGCTTGCTAATGGATCACCATAAAGGAAGCAAAAGGACTCTTACACTATTGAGTACGCTATCATGGGAGTCTTCTGAGTGCGCCTTTTTTATTTGCTGCAGTCAGGTTAATGAGCTCACCAGCCCACTTGATGTCGAGGACTTTGTAACAAAGCAATCTCTCATTAAATGCTGCCTGGCACCACTCTCTTGAAGCAAAGGGACATTCAGATTATTGAATGCCTTTGTATTCCTTATTCCTACCAGGCTATGGCGTCCAGCAGTGGCATCAGTCCCGCACACTTACTGGCAGCCATCCAGTCATGCGCCTGCCCTCTTCAAACTGCATGGGCATTTGCCAATCTAAGCAGCACTAGTAGGCAAACAAGCATGGCACACGACTGCTCTGGCAGGTAGCCAGATGTGCAGCTGAACCATCTCACTTCCCCGCTACTGTACAGAGAAACACATTCTTTCCCCATTCTTTCCCATTCAGTTGATTTACATGGAGAAGTTTTGTTGCAATACAAAGGAATGTGCATTTATCTGCATTCTCTTTCTGCTTTAACACCTTTTTTCAGTCTCAGTAGTGCAGGTCACGAATTCATCTGTGGCTTTATTTAAATACCTCCTGGCTGACAGTTTCTTCAATGAAATGACCCCAGAGTGTTATCAGCTAGCTAGCAGGTGTGTCTCTATTCAGAATCTTGCAGGCAATGATGCATCCTGGGTAAAGAGCAATCTATGCATGATCCAGCTCTTCCCTACATTACTCAGGAGATTTAATGGTTCACTGTCATGAAAGAGCTTACAAAGATGACTTTTTTTTTAAGTTGGCTTTCCACTGGGCTTTGTGCCCTGAGATATTTTGACACAAATATACAAAATTATAAAGAAGGAATTTTTGTGAAAGGCTTCATCTCATTCAAAAAACAAACAAAAAAAACAAACCCTAAAAATATAAAAATCAGCCTTAGACAGGCTATTATTTTTAGTTGTGAGAACTAAACATTTATTAATAATAACGTGACTGCTTTGTTTATAGTTCCACTAGTAAACAGCCGTGTAGAGTAACATTTCCTGACATCCCCATGTGTGTCTGTGCACACACAGGTACACCCTGTTCCTACTAAGGCAGCCTCTATTGTTGAAGAAATCTTCCAAATCTAGTTACTAGAGTGACAAGAGAAAACCACACTGAAAAAAAAAAATAAATACTGTATAGAATAACATCAAGAAGATTACAGACAACAAAGGGAATCCCCTTGTCCTTCCAGATGTTGCCATACAGTGTTTTAGGACACACTTTCCAGATCTTTTTCTTTGTATGGCTACTGCTTTGCCTGCCCTGGCAGGGAGGGAGAGGGAAAACACGGAGCTCAACAGTGTTTTCAAGGGTCTCGCACGTGAGTTCAGGGTAGTCTGGTGAATTGCTCTCTGGGGCCCTCTCCTTCTTTTCCTCAGACAAATACTAGGTTTGATCATACCAGCAAACACTTGTCCAGTGTTCATCCACACTTGAAGTTACTTTTCCCTCTTTCCAGCAGTGGACTGGGAGGAGGTCCTACACAGGTGATGTTTGTGTGTTCAGAAATTTAAGTGATACACTCACCTTTCCTTTCTTGGGAAAGGAGACTGAAAAAAAGTAAATTTCTTTGTCTATCTTTCATCAAAAAGACATAAAAGGACAATAAAGGTGATGGGAATTAATTTTATCCTGGCCTGAAGTCAAATGGAGTTTGATGGAGCACAATCCAACTTCAGTTTTGCTCTTGCTTCCACTGAAATTAGCAAGTGAGCTCTTGTTGACTTAGAGAGAAGGCCTGTGATTCACAAATTTGGCTAATCCACTCATATTTTCAATATGAGATTTTGAAAAGGTCATGGAATGCAGAGTCAAGACTGTTGTCCCCAGAAGGGGTTTGGCTTGAGATCAAGCAAAGATAATAAAAACAGCTGTCCAGCTTTTCAGCATGGAATACATACCAGCTGTATTGGCTAGTAAGGCAAGATGACGCTGGACTTAGGAATGTAGGAAGGTCTTATTTTTTTTTTTAGCCCTCTCTATTCTGTCTTCACCAAACACATGACTTTTTAGTAGGAAGACCTTTAACTTGATTCAGCACTAAAGTCCCAATTACGTTTGCTTTATTTCAAAGTGGAAGACATACATTAAAAAAAACTACTTTTTGAAATGTGTTATGGAATTTAATGGTAATGGGAAAGGTGAACATTATTGAAAAATAAATATATTGCCAAAAATTTTGTCAAGCTGTAAGGGTTCAACATCAATTTATGTGCAAAAATAAACAAAATTATTTAAAGCCACAATGTTTTGTGGGTTTTTTTTTTCACAATCCAAGTTGTTGGGTTTGGGGTGGTGGTTTGTTTCCTATGGCAATACTATCCCAAAGGCTGTTCTGGAATTTAGATACATTTTTAACAAGTGTTTAGGCAAAATTAAACTCCATCTTTTAACTAGTAATTTTCTCTGCAATAAATTTAATCCAGCAAGTTAAAAAGTTTAAGTTCTTTTGAATCTTTTAGCCTGTTTTATTTGCATTCCACTCAACGAATGAGTCAAGTACTACTTTGTCCACTCTGCAGAGACAATAAATTGGATCTTTTTCTGCCATTTTCCTTCTTCCTCTCCCCTCCCAAGCAAGAGTATCAGTACTGACCATTAAAAAAGGCAGAACCACTTCAATAAACAGCTGAACTTTGGTTTTGGATTACATGCACCCAGATCCTCAAAAAATATTTAAGAATACAACTCCCACTGATCCCCATCCCTTGAACAGACTCTGAATTTTACATTCAGAATCATTTATAAATCAATTTCTGTACAGATCACATGTATTTTAAAGTCCTATACATCAGTAATTTTACATACATTTTGCAGTTTATTCACAATTCCATTGCTAAGGGGCAGACGCAGCTTTTGAGGCCAGCATGAATTGTTGTAGTCCTCTATTCTAATCCCTCATTCTACACAGGCCATAGCATTCCACTTTGCAATACCCACTGCACCACAATCAGCACTGCAGCCAGGAGAGAAAATCTGCCCATCCCTTCTTTCCCACCTTCAAGGAACTGTCTGGTTTCTATTTCTAGTGCCATTAACTTTTCTAAAAAAAAACAAGTACTTTTATCTTTTCTGTTGCCAAGCAGTTTCATCTCCCTGTTCAAATCACAAAGGATGAGGACAGTTGCAGCTTGATCCTGTGTGATGCTGAGCACAGGCTTGTGCTCAGGAGTGCTGACTAGCTGAGTGAGGCTCATGGGCTGTATGAGATTCTCCTTTTACCTGACACACTCTCAATTCCTAACGGGAATGCAGCCCAGGGATGGTAAAGCCATGGTAAGCAACAGGAACTCGCCATGATGGCTACCTGAGGATGGAGTCTGGGTCTGTTGTTATTTCTTATTTTTACAAGTTTATTTACCTCACCTTTTTTTAAAAGAACTGAAATGGTCTCCAAAACTTCATAAAACCTGCAGAATACACATTTTTACCCAGACAGTTTCAATATTTCATGTTGTGCTTTGCAGCTTTTTAATGCTTGTCTTCTTACAAAAGTACTGTTGAGCAAGAGGTTATTTACAGACCAGGCAGGCGATGGTTTTCTTTCATCAACTACCTAGAGGGTTAATTAAGAAATAGAGCAGCAAAATCAGAATCAAGGAAAAAATAGGAAGTGTGCTTATTAACAGTGCTTTTGTTTACTTTTCTAATTGCTTCCTTCGAAGATTTTGTCTCCACTATTACAACTAACAAGAGCCCTGGTGTAACTCTGACTCCCGTGCATGATATGTTTAATTCAGGAGGGCACCCAGTAGCCTGGCACATGGGGGTTTCTGCAGGTAGGGGTGATACTGAGTACAGCAAACATGCCGCATCATCATAATGCCAGGCCTGCACGTGTCGTATGGCAACGTCAAGCTGACACTTTCTCCTCCCTCCATCCCTCGCTCCTATCTGATCACATTTTAACAGCTAGAGAAGTGATGAATGATGAATTAAATATCCATTTCAGTGTGAACCTGAATGCAGCCATGTATACCATTCACAATTTTTTGGTTACTCGAGGTCAAGCTCCAAGTACCAGGGGGAAGAATTTGCAGTGCAATATTAGTAGGGTAGAAAAAAAAAGAAGAAAAAGAAAGCCCAGCCTGTCTCGTCTGCTGACGATGAGAAGATTGGCTGGCTAAATTCTCCAAAGCAGCCTTCAATTTTTTTATCTAGCTATTTATAGAAAACTGCAGAAACAGCTGAGCTGAGTGAAGTGATGTCACTTTTGCTGGGAGGACGGCTTGCTCTGCGGCATGCGCTGGGAGCAGAAGGCTGGGGCCGCAGCCCCACAGCGCAAGGAGCTGTAAACACGGGCATTTTTCAGCTCCGCTGATCAATATGGCATTGATGGCTCTCGGCTGACCTTCAACCCCTCTGGAATAGCAATGGGCCAGTGCTGCATCTTGCAGTCTGCGAGGGCTGCCGCGCGTTAGCTACCAATTTTACAATCGATCAAAAGTCATCTTTGTCAATAAAGCTAGAGGTTTCAAGCAACGGCAAGCAATTTTGGAAAGGTCAGGGATGAGTTTTTATTTGTGCGACCTCTGCTTTCAAGCAGCAGCGCAGTCCCTTATACCCATTAACAGTAGTAAGAAAATTTAAGGTTTTTTTATTATTTTTTCTCCACCACCCCCCCCTCCCCCCCCCCCCCATGTATTTTTAGTAAGCCTTTGGGCATTTTCCCTGTCCCTAAAAGAATACGGTTGCGTGGCAACGTCCCTGGTTGCCATGGAGACTCGGTGTGTAAGCAGCTGCCGCAATCAGCATTAACTCCGGGCTCGCAGGTTTGTCATTCCAATGCATAGGGAGGGGGAGACAAATAGGACAGCAGCACATTGCCGTAAAAGGGAAGTCACCTAGATAATGTCACTCACAAACATATGTTCCCCAATTATTCTTTCCACTGTTTTATTGCCGCAATTATAGCTAAACTAAGATTACAAAATTATATGGTTTTAATTTGCCTCCATTGACTGTGTTTCACTTCCATTAAAATTAAGTCTAAACCCATTTAAGTAGCAAACTGTTGGCTTTGCAGGGGATGGGGGATTTTGGTTTACCGGTGGGTGTTTCAAGGACTAAGTAAAAAAAAAAATATCTAGGAATCTTAATGTTAACCAGAATGCAGCACAGGCCTGAGTGATGGAGCTTAATTCATCTTTCTCTCATGCTGCATTGAACCCCACAGCACAGCCACGGCCAGTGATGCTGCCCACGATTGTCCTCCTCCTCTTTATCTCCCTGGTGCCCCTCCCCTCCAAAAGAATATTTGGGAATCCTATATTTAGCCATCTAAAAGCTTGTCATGGGGATGAGACCACTGGGTGCTGCAGCAACCTCTGACACATCCTTGTGCGATGGCTCCCTTTGAAGACCCCTGCAATAAACAGGCACAATGGGGTTGACTTCAAAATGAAGTAACGCAGCATTAACCCTGAATTTCCTTACATCAGCAGTCTTCAGACAATCCTTTAAAGTTACTTGAACATATTTTATTATCTTTTTTTTAGAAGTTTCCATTTTGCTCTGTTGCTGCCTGGCTGCTCCTGAACATATTAAAAACAAAAAGTAAAACACATTAAAAAGTGCATGGCAAGTGACGAAATGCACCTCCACAGCTATTCTGTGAAAACCTACAGTTACTGGTAGTAAGGGACTGTGGTCTGGATTTTTTAATGTATAGGTGGAAGCATTTAATCAGTGTTAAATACACACATTTGCACAGCTGTGCTGGTTTGGTTTCGTAAGCAAGAATTTATTCATGATTTAAAATATTAGGCCACAGAGCAATGCTAACTCCCTCAGAAACAATTCCATGTTATGGGAAAAAGCAATGTAAATGAGTATATCAACATAAACTTGCCGTTTAGATCTGTGTGATTTATTTACCAACATTTTCAAACAACCTGGTTTTGACCCTGTTAAATGCCCCCATTATATAAGGGCATTTATTACTGTAGATTTGCATAATTAAAATATACATGCCCAGTTACCAATGTTTATAATCTATACTTACTCAGATTCTTATTAAGACTTGCATGAGAAATACAGCTTTTTTAGATATCATTTTAATTAAAAGATAAACATATCATGGTATTTTTTCTTAAGGAATCTACTATCAACACCAAATTGCAGCTGAAAATAAGTTTTCATTTTTCACTCCTGCAGAAATGACTGAACACATTTCTGTTGAGATTCACAGGGTAAAAACCATGCGCCTTAGAAGAGACCTTGCATGCCACCATTTAGATAGAAGCTTCTTTTTATGGTCAAGTTACAGTCTATAACCCTCTGAAAACAGGAGTTTATAATGAAAATATGGTTAGACCCTTCACTACAAAAATGCTAGCAGGTGCTGTCATAATATACAAATCCAGATAGCATACAGTGACCTATTTTCAAAACCAGGCCAGGCAAAATGACATCAAGAAATTGAATTCCTTGCCCTTACTTTAATAGTGTCTTGTCATGCAATCTTCAAATAAGGACGGGTGATCATTGCAAAACAATCCCTAACCCAAGGGACAACAAGAACGTTCTCAGCACTAATACCTTGGGCCTATCACACTGCTTACAATAATTGGCTGATTGCAGAGGGCAGGTATAGACCATTCAAATGAAAAATATCCTTGGATGAGGAGAGATTTTGTCCTTTTTAAAGGTAGAGGCCAAAATAAACCTTAAAACTATATTCTGCCCTATTTTGTTGTGTCATCAAAAATAGCTGGCAACTGGAACAACAAACTGTGCTGCTAAAAATACGCCGGTAGTTATGCAGGGATATTTAAAATAGATTAGCATATGGATTAACTCAAATTCAAAACTGGCTTTAACCCTTTGATGACCACAGTCCTGTCTTCAAATAGCACAGCTCTGCAGCAGTAAAGACAAACTTAGCTCCTGAGCGTCAAAAAAGGTATGCCTGGTGAAGCAAATGTGGCCGCTGATATTTCTGTTTATAGTGAGGATTCAATAGTATCTAAACAAATTTAGGCAGATTGAATAGTTCATGAATTCTCTTACCATATTGTCAGGGTTTTTTCTTTTAACAATGCCCATTTCAGAAGGCCTTACTCAGGTGGGAAATTTAATTTATTTCTGAAAGTATATTCAGAACCTATAGAATAAGGCCCTAGGAATGACTGCAAGAGAAATATATGACTGCAACACTATATGGCTTTACTAAATCTAACACTTAGAAGAGAGCAAAATATTTGGAAAGCAATGTAGAAAGGCTCAAAATTGAAGCAGTTACATTATACAACAGAAAATGAGGTTTTTTAAAGTAAATAGGGTTTTTGAGGAACAAGCAACAACTATTTTCCTGCTGAAAATGGTTTATTTTTATCAAAATAATCCACTTCTCTAAAATAAATTACCTTTGCAGCAGGCATTCAGAGTTCATATTCTATTGTGTGTCATCTGTAAAATCCAGTATATTGTTGAATTTGCTGAGAATTCAGTATTTAAGAAAGGTCAGAAATCATGTGAAATAAATAACATATATCCTAAGAAAAGAAGTCCCAAATTCAAAATGTCAGTTTTGCAAAATTCTTCTTCTAATCTTTTTTTTTTCCAATTAAAAGATAGCTATTTCTGATTTAAATAACTGTTATGTTCTAAATAAAGCATTTTTCAAAATTTTCGGTTCTAGCAACACACAACCACTTCTACTACATTGATCAAGACATTTTCCCCACAGTACCCTTATTTTTAATCACTACAGGCTGAAACCAAATCCTTGGTGTTTGTTTTTGTTTGTTTGTTTGTTTTAAAATCTAGATTCCCCTAATTTATTGAGTTAATTTTTTTTAGATGCTGGGCTTTTATATCTCATTTTATGGGAGAAATCTGTTGTTTACTGAAATGCAGAATGTTAGGTGTTTGAATGCTTTGACCAAAATGCTTGTATTAAAATATCTGCACTTCTGCACTGGTAATAAGCCTTCTGGGGGTTGTTTTTAATCAAAACACCCTTTCATATATAGAAAACAATCACTTATTCTCATATTTTCAAATAAAAATAAAAAAAAAATTTAACAAGTACCTATGCTAAGAATATTGGGGGGGGGGGGGGGATCATTTTCTAACATGAGAACCACAAAGTAATATTGTTTGGAAAATATGTTGTGCACAGTGGCAAACAGCTCATCGTGAAGTGACCCTAAGAAAAGCCTTCCTGAATACCAGGGGCTCGCCCTCAGACTGGGTACAGGGAAGTCCTGGAAAAGTGCGAATTGAGAAGCCGGCTTCCCCTCTGGGAGGTGGAAGGGGGGATGTGCCAAAGCCAAATAAGAAAGGCTGAAGAACATTCTCCAACATGGACCTGTTTTCTGCTACATCTGCCTTACAAAACTAGAGAAAGCCCAATCTGAGGCAAAAATGCTCCTAGGAAAAAACAACCATTGGGCAAGCAGAGGACTACATACAGCTCTCTACCAACAGCTCTGGCTGGCGTGTTATCCTGCAGATTGTCAAAGAGGAAGAAAAGGTACCGCCAGAGCTAGTGGGCAGCTACCTTTGCAAACAGAGGTGAAAAACCTTGTTTCTACAGGAACGTAGCTAACAACACTCATTTTTTTTGTTCCTGCACAGAAACATGCCAGGCAAAATCCCTTCTGGAACAAGTATTTTCCTGAGGTGAAATGCACATCAAAAGCATGGGGAAGAGTAATGTTTCAAAAGCTTAATGTGGATGGCAGAACCTAGGTTCTACTGACCTGTACAAAGGCACAAGAAGAAAAGATATTTTATAGGTATGACATCTAGCAGCACTGAACCTGGCTCTTAGAATGCTCTGTGAACTAAGGTTACCTCTCAAACTACTTAAAAAAGGGGAGTGAAATGCCTGAAGTGTTAGCATGTAGATGCTGCATCAAAATGTTAACATAGGAGAAAAAAAAAAAGTGAAATTAAAGAATATCTTTTTGGCAAAGAAATTTAATAGCTATCATCTGTTTCTTAGGCTTCAATTGAAATATATTTTATATTTTAGTATGTAGCCTTTGAAAAAAGGTTTCTTTTCTCTAATGAAGTTTTTGGTCCATTTGGAAAGGAAAAAGCTCATAGATGTCACAGATTTCATTTTAAATCAGTTAATAAAATCTCCTTTCTCCAGTATCATTTTGGCATAATCAGACAACCTTGTATTGCTATTATCAGATGAGCCTGCTCCAATACAAGCCTTTTATTACCTGTACATAAGGTTTCAGGGAAAATATTTTGAGAGAGACAGTGATTGTTTAAATAAATGTGAAACATAAAACATCTGAATGCTGTTTCATGTAAAAGTCACTGGAATAAAAGTTTATAATTAAAAATATATATCTTCTACTTACATAGCAAAATAGCTGTAATATTTTGACACTCTGGGGCCAGAATTCATATTTTCTGCTTTTAAAAATCAGATGAAAACCACAGGAGTTCATTCTGCAGTTATAAACCTGTGAAGCTCTTTGCCTTGTGCACATGTATATCTATATGCCTATAGGCAGACATGCACACATCCATACATGCACACACGCACATACACCCCAGAAGGATGCTTTTGTCTAGAGGGCCATTCCTGCTCTTCAGAGATCATTAGATACTTAGTTAATAAAAAGAATGTACAGAACAGTAACAATAGTTAAAACAACTTTTTTCTATTTAAATATGCTTGATGGCAACTGATGGCCAATAGGAAAAAAGAAAATATATTTTTCATAATTCAACTGGTAACTTGAAAAAAAAAATAACATATTTTTAGTTAATTCTCTCTCTTTCTCTTCAGAAAAAAAGAGTGTGCAGCTGGCCCTCAAATATCCACCAAATCCTATGCTGTACTTAACAGGGCTGTTACCAGATTAAATCACAAATACATACACAAACTGATTAAAAACTAGCATTTAGTATCTGTTCTTCTTTTTTCTTTTTATGCAGTCTGCCTCTTTTTTACTTGTTAATTTTTTCTACTTTTTGAAAGCAGTTATAATAATATTCTTTTTCATGTTTTTATTATATTTTTAGAATCTACTCTCCATTATCAAAGATGCTACTGAAGGAAGACACTTTACAGAAATTATTAGATTTCAGGAGTAGTCCAACATTTTTCAGAGCTAATAAAACAACAGGACAACTGCAACAGCAACAATACTTGGGCTTCACATGAAAACAGTTTCTAGTCTGTGCCCTAAGCAACACCAGTCATTCATTAATTTAGTAATAAAGAATACATTTCAACATTGCTGTGTACTAAAGAAAAAAATTATTAAGAAAGGTTACAAACCTCTTGCGAGGGCAGAAACAAAACTCAGTTCCAGTTCAAGCTTATTTTTCAACGTTACCCTGTTAAAATGCTTACACGTGTTATCATAGCACCTTTGTAAATTGCTGCACAAATACCTCACACAGATACTAATCTGCTGAAAACAAATATTATATGTACTTCTACAAATGGGCAAGTGAGAGATATGGGTGCTGATGCAGAGAAAAGTCAACACCAGAGAAGTTTGTCAGATGCTGAACTTCCCTCACAAAGCCTATTGGAAAAAATTATATTGTACCCGTTTTACAGGTAGGCAGACTAAGGTAAAGCAGGGTTTACCTTAACTGAGGGTCAGTCAGTCAGTGAGCTCTGGTTTGGAAGTGGACCCACCACTGGGAATGTGAGACACTGCCTCTGTGCAGGGAGAAACACCCAGAGATAGAGAACATCAGTGATGAGGTTCTCAGGAGACAACCATTCTCTCCACCTCCATCAAACAGTAGCTCACCCCAGGTAAGGTGGCAAACTGGTACCTGCCAGCAATGATCCCTCAGCTATGCCAAGCTGCTCAGGCCTTTCCAGCAACCTGGTTTTGGGTTATGGTCGTTACTACGTTTTGGAATTTCATAAAAGAAGTTTTGGGTAGCTCCTAATGACTGCAGGAGCCTTCTGTGTTCATGTACAGTATCCTTAGCAAGTAGTCTAGGCAAATTAAGGCAGATGAATAGAGGGGTGATAGTGACCCAAATGTATCCCTATTTTTGTACTTTTTTACAGAAGAAGCTTAATCAGATTGAAAGCTGCTTTTGTAGGCTTTCATAGGAAATGCCTTTTAACCAAAAGGGGAGGGGGATATTCACAGAGTGATGGCAAGAACAGAAACTGGAGGTTTGAAAGACCCACCAGGAGAGGGAATTCAGCCCACTTATATTAAATCAGCTGTTATTTTTTCTCTCCTCCCCCTCCCCCAAAGGATTGGATACCCAAAAAGAAAATGATGTGAATCCATTTTCAGTACTGATTCCTTTTAATCCCACAGATCAAAACCATTCTACAGTTTCCAAATGCTTTTTCATTCTAAAGGTAAAACATTTCACAGGAAGATGTGAGGGGTAAGTCTTTCCAATCATGGATTTTAAACTCAGTTGCTTGCAAAATATAATGAACTTTAAAAAAATCATAAAGGGCCTAAATCCTGAAGACAATGGGGGTTTTTCCATTAATACCTAAAGCAGCGGGATTGTGCACAGAGTAATCAATTGCCCAACAAGGCCATAGGAACACAATCAAGCAAGAAGGCTACAGGAACATACAATATTTCACATTTAATAAATGGTCTTTTGAGATTACAGCCATATAGAGTAGCGATAGAGAGGATGACTATAACGGTAAAGCAGGGGTTATATACCTCTGTCTGTTTGTCTGTCTCTGTCTGTGGGGTAGAATTTTAAGCAATCATTTTCATATAACCTGTCAACATTAAGCATGCTTTGGCAGCTGCAGGGTTTGCTTCAATTTAAATCCTTACTCCTTAAAAGCATAGTAAAGATTATTCTATCTTTAAGGGGGCGGAGGGTGGGGGAAAAGGAGGCAGCGATGTGTCTTTGATAGACTAATCAGACTGGCTCCTAACAATAACTGTCTTGTGAAAGCTAAGGAATTATGAGGAAACATTTTAAGTACATCTTCACTGTCAAATACCATATTCTTTCAGTATTTATTTTACTCACAGTGTTATTTACAGCAACTTTAGTAAGATAAAATTAGACCAGTTTTATTGCTGCATGTTAAAAAAGTTTCAGCTTTAAAATAATGCTGAAATGTGTTGTTCCTTAATAAGCAGAAAACTTCCAAATGGTAAAATATCTACAGCATACTCTTTCTCTTCCAAATTCACTATACAACTATAATCTTTTTATAATTGCAATGGGGAAAGGATTGTGTGCTCAGGCAAATCAGACTGGAAGTGAAAACTGAAAAAGCTAATTTTGGTTGGGTTCTTCCCACCACCTCCACTGACTTTTTGGGTGATATTCTTCCTTCTCTGTCTCTCTTTCCCCCTCCTTCCCATCTAAAACTCCCCAAGCCCTGTAATTCTCTACGATCACTCATTCCATCTTTAACTCCAAAGCAGATTCATATTGCTCCCTCAAACTGGCCTCTGGGTGGATCTGCACAAAAAGCTAGGCACAATATGTTCACATAAAAATTAGGGAGACTGTTCCTACTTTCCATATGACTCTTAGCACAGTGTCTTAGGCTCTTAATCATAACCTGTATCCCCTTTTAATTTTTAACCCAGCAGCCTACTCATATTTCAGTTCAAGAAATAAAATGATTGTTTCACCATTCTCTATCACAACAAATTATAATCATTAATGTTCAGCTTTGATTTTATTCTCCTGAAGTACCTTATCAGTGGGCTGCAGCTGCTTTCCTGAATTCAGAGGAAATACCAGTTATTAATTATAGTATCATATATCACCCATATATATGATCATATGTGTATATCTCAGTCTGCCTAGATTACAGTAACATGCTAGTTCTCTGAGCCTATGAAAAGGGGGGAAATGTGCATGGGAAGGGCAAAATTATGCATCTTACTTGACTGCAGTTCCAATTAGCATAGAAACTATATTAAGCTCCTTCTACTACCTTTATAAAATTAAGATCTTGTGTTTTGGCTGCCTTTTCCACTTTTGCCTTTTCCTGACAAATAACAAATAACTTGAATGAGGACTGGTTTTCAAATAACTTTTTTCACAGCAGAAAGTTTGTGGTTATGCTTTCCAGTATCCCACACATACACATTAGGTAGCTTTCTCCCCTGGAGTGCCAGAAAAAAAAGTGCATTCCTTCTTGCTACAAATCTGTAAATCTGAAAAGAACAGGCCACATAAATAGGAAAGCTCTTTATAGAATAAAAAGCATGGGGTGTTATTAAGTAGGACTGTAAGCCCTATTCTATTCATAGTAATTAAAGGATCAGATCAGGTTAATGTGACGACCTAGGTCAATAAAGTACTGTAGGTTCACCCTTTTTAATCCTTCTCAATCCCATAGGCTGGGTTTCTGACTGCTCTGTTTGACTCACAGAACTGTTATAGGTGACAAAGATGAGCAGAGAATTGTTGAGAATAGTAGAGATTTATATCAATCCCACCACGCATTTTCAAACAGAAGTGTCAGGAGGTGCTTGGTGTGAGGTAGATGGAAAACTTTAGTGCTATACCTTTTTCACTATGCCAGCTGGTAAAATAACTATGTGAAAAATTTCAGAGAATATTTTGGGGCTAAAGAGTAAATCCACAGTGCTCTAGATATTTAAAAAATATATTTCTATTGACTTTGACATTGTCTTATATGTGCATTTCTACACTTCAAAATCCCATCCCCATTTGTCACCCCCATCATTGGGTGCCTATGGCAGCATATATTTGTGCCCGAGCTTAGGGGCCACCAAGAGCAAAGGTGTGCAACCCAGGGCAAGCAGTGCTCCTGCCTCTGCATAGCCCAGCACAGTGGAAGAACCCGAGTGGCTTCACCAGGTGAGGGAATCAAATTTTGCTGTGTAGGATCTGACTGAGCTGCAACGAAGTTGAACTGGAGACCTCAGGAGAGCCCTGCCTTCCCTAGGCATAGCCCTTAAAGAAATCATCTGGCCTATGGCAGCCAGCCTTCATAAAATGTCTGTTTTGAAGTTGTCTGGAGGATTTCCAGCCTCACACAAGCATGTGCCAATCACACAGTCAGTTGCCCCATAAAGCACCAAGTGGACTTTGCAGCAAAGTAGAGATTAAGCTGATAGTTCTATCTGTAGGTTCAACCCTACATAACAAACATGTCCCAAATTCCTCTCTGCAGAACCCCAGTACCCTTCAGGTCCCTACAGTAAAATCCCTACTGGCTTCTGTCAAGGTAAAGCTTTGCCATCTCTTGCTGTTTTTCTGACCATTATTTTGATCCAGATTTCTCGCGTTAATCAATGAGTATTGTTGTCCATAATGCACAAATCTCATCATTTTTTTCATTTCTCCTCTGACCCTACAATGCCCTAATTATCTAATGTATGAAATCGGTGAGGAATTGTGCTTTACAAATCATGTGGCCTAACAAAGAGGTCGCTCCTGACATTACACTTAAAGTTTTGGCTGGATACCAACTGAAAAGAAAGAATCCTCTTAGAAACATGGAGTTCTTTTGACAAAGGACTACTCTGCTTATATTTTTCTCCTACTGTATACTCAGATATTACTTTTTCCTTCTACAAAATGATTAAACTGTTGTATTTTAAGTAAAATTGTAAAATTAATTAGATAAGACCTTACTTTTATATTCCAATGGGTTTTATGTAGGTATAGAAAGAAAAGCATGTATACTGACACTTTCATAGAAAGGCACTATAGTAAGGTTTTACTGAAATCTCACCACAGCCCACAGAACTTAACAAGAAAACCTGTGTTCAATAGGCCTTTAAAATCTTCCCCTAAAATATACCTGTTCTGAATTACAAGATGCATATGTGCACATACACACACAGTATCCTACTCCCTATGTATTTTTTATCATAAATATATTTAAATGGCTCAAAACAAATTGAAAGGTTACTTTTTCTTTCTTCTGATTTCCACAAGTTTCTGGAGTAATTTCTGTGTAACTATTGATATCATCTCCATTAGCTTGTAATGGAACCTTTCCCTGAAAGTTAGAACATTGGGAATTTAAATAACTTGCTGTATGGTCCCAAAAATAACGGGTAAATTGAAACCACAGAATTTTAACAATTTCATTTTAACACAAGATGTTGTATTTTCTGTTTACATATGCTAAATTAGTGCAAGAGAAAGTTAATACTCTAGAGGAAAAAAAATACCATAATGCATGTTTGCCCTCTGCATTTTCTTCTTTCCCTATCTCTGTGAGCAGTTTATTAAATATTTTTGAAGACAAAAAAAAAAAATCAACATTTGGGCAAGGAAAAAATGATGTTTTTAAAGACTGAGGCAGAAAAGGGAGGAGGAAGAATCCACTGTGAAAGCAGAGGTCATCCCAAGAAACTGAGAAAAATAAAAAATAAAAATATAAATAAAAAGAGAAAGCACTAAAAAATGTTAGTATTTGAATGATGTGAACTCTGGTAAACGCCAGCATGCAATATGGCGAAAACGAATCAATCAGTTCAGCTTAGTTCAGCCTCTGCAACTGGCCATCTGGCGCGAAATCAACCAAATGTAGCCCTGCATATTCATCTTCATTTTCACAAATACTCAGGAGAATGTCATTCTAGGGCAAAATAAAATTAAATCACCATAATTTTTAAGACATCTTTTCCTCTCAAGCTCTCTGGAGGTTAGTGTGTTTATGTGAGACTACTCACTGCTATAGGGTTAAACAGGTAATTTCTAAGGGGGTACTTTCCTGTATTTAAAATCACATTTCACACATTTGGAACACTTAAGCATAGATCTTGCAGTAAACATTCCTAAGTGAAGTTTGCATGGGAAGTTGTTGTGGCTACATGGGCAGACATTTCCCCAAGGGTCAATAGACAGGCATTCTGCATTTACCTTCCACAGCCATCCCCAAGACACACCTGTGTGACCTAATGATGTTATGGGACTGTGCTAGATACTTCTAGAGGGTAGTCTGGGTGGTTAATCCTTAAAGCAGATAATAAAAAGGACAGAAGATGCCTGAAGAGTGAGGCCAAAACCGAATATCAGCTGTGATTAAGACTTTTACTGATTTGGTACACGTTTTGTCTATACAAATCACAGTGATGAGGGCAGGGTAAGATAAAAATCAATATGGAAAAGAACACGAGAGAGAAAATGAGAACAAGTAGTGGATGGAGCATGCACGTGTCACCATCACGTTAAAGTTAGAAGCTGCACTACGCACAACTCTTTATTCAAGGTAACCCAAACAATTGCCAGTCAGATTAGATTATTCTGGGTTTTACCTTTTAAGTGCTTGAAGTCTAATCCTACTCTATCTAGAAGGCTTACCCTTATGTTTATTTATTTATTTAATTCAGTTAGGTGCTCCCAGAGTTGGGTTAGTTGGTTTGCTTTGGGTTGAAGGTAGGAGGAAAGAGTTTGCTTTGGTGTTAAGGTTGTTTGTTGCATACTTGCCTTCTTGCAGCCTTTAGAGATTATTACTCTTTAGAAGATCCAACCAAAGTTACCTAAAGTTTGGTTAACAAATTATTTCCTAATCATATCTTCAGATGTTGATAGTTTCTTTGCTAAGTATTATCTTATCACAAAAAAAAAAAAGAAGTCTTAAGGTGCTTCTGTTGATACCGTCTGTTTGCTCCTGTCCTAGAGCTGTCCCACTTTGTTTGATAAGGGATAAACAAATGCCTGGCCTCATTTGAATAAATATGCTAAGCAAATATTAAACAAGATGCATCAGAAGGCAGTAAATACATTACAACTTCAGGCTGCTAGGACACTCTAGCTCAACAGAGAAACATGTTTCCACTCAGACAAGGAACATGAAATAACTAAGGCCAGTTAATCTACTTCTATCTATCTGTCTTAAGGATTTAAACTAAAGCCTGTCACCATAGTATCTGACAGAAATCCTTCCTCATCTATTTACTTATGGTATATACAAAACTGTTAACTCTAAAAACGCCTCCTGTAAAACCTAAATATAATATACACAATGAAATATAGCTTTACTGACTGGATTTTTCTTCTGAATATTTAAAAAAAAATTGTTTCTATGTTGTTCTGTGGTTTTCAAAATATTTTTGTTTCTTAACCAGAAAAGACCAAAATTACATTTATTCTTTTTTTCTTTTGAAACCTTGATTATATTTAATCAATTGAAATAGAGTTCAGGCACTGTGCAACAATAATTTTATATCATTTTCACATGTGTCTGAACTTTCATAACCACAAAAGAATCAGACTATGCAGCACACACAAAAAACCCAAACCAAAAAAAAAAACAAACACACAAAAAGAAACAAAACCCACACACCCCCCTAAAAGACAAATTCTTGGCAAACATTAGACAAGAATCTCTTCCAGTCCTCATTTCTATTCAGATATCACTGTGCTCACAAAAATTGTTACAGTTCTACTTATGATTGTTTATTTTAGTATGTCACCAAAAAAGAAGTATTTACAAGAAATAAAGCTGTTAAAAATTGTTTTATATTTGTTCTTCCTTTTTTGCATATCATCATTTTGCTGTTTACATATTGGTATATTAGCAAGATGACAACTATGTTTTTAGACTAAAACCAGCCATTTATAAATCATGTCACAAAAGATTCAGAATTCTGAATCTGCCTTTGCCAACTATGTGACACCAAATTTACGTTTTATCTTCAGGCATGGAGAGGTTTGCAATAAATATTTCAGGCTCCTCAGAGGAAAAGCTGATGCATCGCTTCATAACTTCACGGAGACCCTTTACACAAACAGTCTGAACTTATCTAACTGGCTACAGCAATGGCTTCAGCAGCTCTCAACTGCAAGACCAATCTCAGGTACCTCAGATCTGACTTTCGATGAGAGAGACAGACTTCTCATAAGGAAAACTAGCTTTTTACTAGCTTTTACTTGCTCAGTACTTCATGAGAATAAGAAAACCAGCTCGTAATTGAAGTACTAAAGCTTAATGTTATAGGTTAAATATGTGGATCTTCTACTAACATACAGCAAAGTTTTGATTCTTTACTTTTTTTTCTAGAAAGGAGCTAAGATCTAGAAGTGTGTGTTCCTCCAAGCTCACTTCAACACTGTCATAGCTTTCCTACTTGTTTCCACTGCCTGTAAGCCAGTACAATCATGTAATATTCAATATACAATATTCTACAAGGTTAAATGCCAGTACTCAAAGAAAACTAGAAACTAGAAAACTAGAAACTTAGCCATACATTATGAAGCATGATAAAAAAGTTGTAGAATAATTTTATTGTAGTTGTGCCAGTATTTCAATATTTAGCAGTTTTTTTCCTTTACCAAACGTGTTTGAACTTGCCCAACTCGATAGAAGTAGTAAAATCGTTATTCATTCAACATGACAATGCTAGCTTTTTTCCTTCATAAACATAATAATTTTAGCTTTATAATTTGTCATCCATATAGTATTGGTTAGAATTTTTAATTAATTACCTCATGTACTTTTCAAGAAATTCTTTGATCAGGCTTAACTAAAGGAGCTAATTAAAAGGAAGACTTTGCAAACCTAGCAGGAAACTGTAATACACATTTTGTTAATATTTGTCCTTCAAGTACAACTCTCACCCATAGCATTCAGTCTTTCAAAATCTGAACATCAAACATAATGAACCAAACATGAAGGTGTATCATGTAATTTTTAACTCACAATAGACTGTCATACATTAGACTTCCATCAACTTTACTGAGAGTGCAGGATGAGAAAGACCCTTGCCAGACACTATAGTGTAGCAAGTGATGAAGAGACACTGGGTGGTACCCAGCAAGACTGGGCCCAGTGCCTTTAATATGTTTTTGAGGTTGTGATAACAGGTAAGCCTATTGAATATTTTGCCATTTACATGAAAGAAAGCATCACTGACACTGAAAGGATACACATGCTACCTAGGTGATTACCTAAAAGACCTTTTCTAAAAGTCTTTCCTAAAAGACCCTTCAAACATGGGTCTATTAATAGTGGTTACAGTTACCCTTGCCTGACCAAGTACCATCACTCTTGTAAAGGCTTCAAACCAAGGATATATTAAGTACAGTGATTTTACTATTTGGTCTCTGCTACAGCAACCAGTTAATCCCACCACAGATTAGCAAGAAATTCAAAAACATTGAGAAATTTAAAAGTCATATATTACTTTAATTCTACCACTTCTGAAATTTAAATCATTATAAATTTTCTATGAACTATGCAATTTAGAAATTAAATGTTAGTTAATATTAGCATATATACATTTATATTTTATATAAATATAAAATTCTTACTTATTCCATCAAAAGATGACAAATGTTTCAGGGTTCCACACAGCTTTTATTGACCGAGCAGCAGATGCAAGAAGGATAAAGACATTTAATGGAATCAAATAGTCTGAAGACGGATGATCAGACAAATGTATTTGAGCGTAACACTACAGAAATATTTGAGACATTTTCCCTAAGAGCAACATAATTTGAAAACTAGACAGAACAATATCACTTCATACTGCCCACTGCAAAAGCCTTTAGGATTCATTCCCATGTTGCTTACACCAATGTTATTGTGAAGTAACTCTGCTCAAACAAAAACACTTCAGATTTACATTAGCGTGTTAATGAAGTAAGACTTTGGTCCTGAGATTTAGCTCTTTCATTAGTAATTTATATTCTCATTAGGGATTTATAGAAATGGGAATCTAAGCTCAAATGCTAATTGAGAATTGTCAGCTGTAAATAAGTGCTAACAAGATAAATTTTCTGCTGGTCACATTGAACAGAGACCAGCATTTTAGAAAACTAAACTCTTCCTTTAATATATATTAAAAAAAAAAAATCACAGTTAGGAGGAAGCAACTAACTGCTGCTCTGACACATAGGCCCTCATGAGCAGACCCATGGCTCTTCTCCCCTGCCAGCTCTCTCAACCAGTGCAACATCTTCCAACCTCCACCTGCCATCCTCCATTTTCTGCAGGGGTGGATGTGTCTGGGACTGTGTGTGTGAGATGTGAGTGCTCTCTTTAGTCTCGGTGAAGCCCCTTTGCACTCTTGCAGTGGGGAAAGCAGAGACAGAGCCCATCCTGGAAAAGCCTCCTGTGAGCACATTGGACATTGTGCGTGATCACGCTAATGTTGTGCATGGCCATGCAGGAGGAGGGCTCCAAGCTTAGCCAGCTTCTGGTCACACCAGCCTGAACCCACAGAAGGGTCTTCTTCCTGAGCCAACTTCACCCATGCCAGCCCTTCACACACCAAACCTCAACAAAAAGAAGCCCAAAAAGCATCAGAGAGGAACCAAAGCACACCTGGGCAGGTTTCTCATTTGTGTGGCCAGGAGACTAGACACAGGTCACCTCAAAACATGCAGCCACTAGTCAATTGAGATTTAGGTTAAGCCACATTACTGAGGTAAGATTTCAATCTCTCTATACCCAATGGAGATGTGTTCTTAAAAGTGACTTGAACTCTGCTCCTTTGGTTTAGTTAAGCTTGGGTAGTATGGCTTAGGTCATATTCCCAGCTCAACCTTTTTTCAATTTTAACCCAAGATAATATATAAATCACAAGAAAGTCATACTGACTCTGGATAAGGCATCTGACTTGTGTAAACCTGCAACAGTGAAACTGAAAATTTGCCTCAGCCTCAGAAAGCAAAACTCGGTTTCAATCCTTCTCTCACTTCACTTTCCCTCACCCTTCCAAAGAAAATCCTTCCTCACTCTGGATATCTTTCACACTGAAACACAATCCCTCATGCAGCCAGAATAAAATGAATTCCACACAAGAGTTCAGTCATCACTGGGTACCGTAACCAACACACAAATTTACAATGGTTGCGTATTATTTCCTTTGAAAAGGAATTCAACTTAATCTAGTGAATTGCTCTAGGCAGCTATTAAGAAACAAACAAAGCATTTCATGTATTTATTGGGGGGTGACGGGGAGGGGAAAGAAAAGAAAAGGAAAAAAAAAAGAAAAAAAACAGCATGGAATTGCCACTTTTGCTTGCTTGTTTTGAAAAGAGACATCATTCAGTGCTTTCAAAACCCACTAACCAAAAGATAGCTAGAGACAAGACGTTCTCTGAAGTTATAAAAAAAGCCTCCAGGTATATCCTTTCAAAACAGGGACTCTCTAACATGGCTGTCAGCTTTTCACAGAAATAAAGATTTTCAAAGGGACATGACAAATTTTGGTACCAAGAGTCCCTAGTGATGGATGGGCTGTCCAACTGGCATTACGTACCTGTCACCTGGGTTTTCAGATAATCTTCCCTGTTCCAAGACAGGTAGCCCCTGTCTTGGTGCAAGGACACTCAGGCTCAGTATGCGCCACCATGAGCCAAGGATGATTTTTGATTTACGTTGTACTGGGAGTTCAATTGCCAGATGATACACTGAAACACAACTTTTGTAAGATAAACCTTTTGGGTTTTTTCCAGGATGATGGTTTCTTATCATTTTTTTATGCTTTTGCAGTATCTTAATGCATCTTTTTTCAATGCCCATTTTCCCCTCATTTTATGTTTTCTATTATACTAGCGTACTCCAGGGTCATAGCCTCAAGTACAAAGGAAAAGGAGGAGAAAAGAAGCAGAAAGTTGCACTACGCCCTTCACTGAACACATTCCTCCAGGTGAAGTGCTGCTCTGCCTTGGCACAAACACAGGCACACCAAGGCTTTTCTCAACCTGCCCTGACCAGACAGTAAAATATTAATCTTGGAATGTCTTATTTCAGTCAAAGCCTGGAAGCAAGAAGTAAGAAAGAGAAAAAGAGCAGGAGACACCAACATTCCTTAGCTTAAATCTGATAACTATTTATATAACCCTTCTAGGTCAACTGGGTACCCTGCTTCCTAGATTCTCCTTGCTTCCTAAGCTAGAGAGCCCTTAGGTTAATAGCCTCTAGACTTTACTGTGTCCCAGAGAGGAAAAGGTCTTGGAGACAAAAGAAATAGCCAGAGGCAGTGAATTTAAATCTTACCTGCCCACCACACTTCGCATGTGACCTTGAGCAAGCTACTTGGGATGAGAATCTCAAAAGAAGTCAGACACTCAAACTTCATTGATTTCAAGGGGAATCAGATACGTACTCTAATGAAGGCATTTCCATGAGTTTCCTAGGATTAACAGAATATTATTTCTTTTTTATTAAGAACAGGAGACTGAAGAGCAGGGACAAAAATTTAGGTTTGGTTTTGGGGATTTTTTTTTTACTTCATGGAGGATGTATTTAAAAAAGACTGCAGAAACCAAGTCAATAAGAATGAGGCAAGATGAACCTGCCTGGGCCTCTGCAAAACTAATGAACCCCTGCCTATCACCTGTGACCACCTTAGTATCAAAATGTACACACCACCTCACTTACTCTTGTTTAAGCGTAGGTTTCCTGATCTCTTTTATATCTTTTAATACATTTTATATTTTTACATCTCTAAATATTTAGCCTATTTCATTTGCTTCATAGTCTTTTCAATCTTCCTTTATTTACACCCCAAATCTCTCTTTTTTAACAGTTACCCCAGAGCAGGGCACATCCTTCTTTTTCTCTTGCTGGCTAGCCCCTGTGGTCCCTTCTTCATCTCTCCTGACTCTCAGCCCTACACTTTGTATGGCTAAATTTCTCTCCTTTCTTACCCTACCTCTGCCAGCTGAAAAATAATCGTCTCAGAAAACAGGAAAACAATATTTTTAAATAAATTATTTTTAAAAAGTTTTGCCTAATTTCTTTATGCAGTTCCAAGTATTTAGGTATTACTTAACTTTTAAAAACCACCGTTATGAAAAAGTCACTGCTACTGTGCGCAGTTCTAGGTCGCACAGTTTCAGAATGATGTGAAGGTCTTTGAATGCATACAAAAGAGGGTAACAAAGCCAGTGAAAGGGCTGGAAGGCATGTCCTGTGAGGAGAGGCTAAGGAATTTGGGTTTGCCTAGTTTGGAGAGGAGGCTGAGGGGCAACCTCATTGTTCTCTACATCTTTCTATGGAGGGGAAGTGGAGGTGGGGTGCAGGTTTCTTCTCCTTGGGAACCAGTGATAGCACACACGGGAATGGTTCAAAGCTGTACTGGGGGAGGTTCACACTTGACATTAGGAAGTATTTCTTTACTGAGAGTAAATGCCCCAAGCCTGTCAGTGTTTAAGAGGCATTTGGCCAATGCCCTTAAAGAACATGGTTTCACTTGGTCAACCATGCATTGGTCAGGCAGTTGGACTAGATGGTTGTGGTAGGTCCTTCCCAACTGAAATAGTCTATGCCCTTAAATCATTTAAGTACATTTCTAAGGGAAGATCATGTTCTGGAAGGAACAGAGAACAATGGTCAGGAATTTAGTAACCATTTTATTAGAATGTTAGTAATTATTTTTTTTATTATTATTTTGAGTAGCAGAAAAAGATAACCAGTTTTTATTACCATCTTCAGTTCAAACTGGGCAATCACAAAGAGAGATGTACCTGATATTACTGTTGTATTATATACATTTTTAATAATGTAAACATAATCTTCAGGATAGTTACTATTGACTTCAATCTAAAGAAAAAATGGTAAAGTTTTCACAGACCTAGTCTATATGTCAGGTATGAAAGAAATCAAATTCTCATCTTCTAAGTACATCAACGTATTAGAGGACATTTTGTTTGAAAAACAGATTAAAAAAAAACTGTGTATGGTTTAGTTTTGTGCAACTGTAATGATGCAAACCCAGAGGAGATGAAAAGAGCTTAAGGGTGGACCACTCTGAGGAGTCTTTCCCCCTTCAAGACAGTTTTTTTTCATGGCAGGACATACCCAGGTAGTAATGCAAATTCTTTCTATAGGTTTTCTATCAATTTGCTTTACAGGTAATGGAAGAGAAAGAAATGTTTGCTTACAGCCATTTTTATATCAAAGAACTATGTAAATAACATATGCAGAACATCTACATCTCCAAGATCTATTTGGCTCCATCTTTGAGGTAAACCATAGATCTCTCAGAAATCAAAACTTTTGCCATATTCCACTGTGGAAAGAGATCAATAGCTGAAAGTCCAAGAGCTTCAGCCTCTGAGTTATCTCTTTATCATTTCCCATTCCTTCCAGCAATAGCATCTTATGCTGTAGTGTTACTCTGCTGCCATTGATTAGTCCTCCATGGAGTCGGATATGCCAATTATTCATGCACAGAGCTATGGGAATTTCTTCAGTGCACAATCCACATGCAAAAAGCATTGTTTCATTTATGTTGGATTAGGTAAAAACTCCCCAAATTATTTTAGTTAGGGGACAAATTTGAGGAACTGGGATATTTCAGTGAGAGAGCTACAAGAATGAGAATCCCAGTACCAATTCCAGTGATACAAGCACCCCTCTGTGAAATAGCAAACTGAAGTACACACTTTCCTCTCCTAACTGCCAACAAAGTGCCCTAGCCATGATGCTGTCAGAATTTGTCAAGGAGTCAAAAAAAGACCTATTCCTCAGTGACATTTTTGAACTTGGAATAAATAACTAAACTTGCAGCATGACAAAGGCTCACTTCTGAAATGACCATCCTCAACTCCAGACTAGAGCTATCCTCACCTGCTGGTCACAAATTCTCAACTGGGATTTCAGTATTAGATGAAAAACAGAGCCAGACTCAAGCTTTTGCTTTAAATCTCTACCCCTACTCATCAGAGTGGGTCTGAGCCCATCACTTGTGTTTTCAGGAACCACACAATCAAGTTATTATGCTTTTGAACTGAAGCTAAACCCAAATTTTGCATGTTGTCCCCTGAATTTACTGCATTTGTCAGAAGCTCTTCAATACATTAGAATGAAAAATACACACGGAGAACTTGTGTGCTCAGGAAGTCATGGACCATAGTTTGAGTCTAGGATAAGTACAATACCTGGGTAACAGGTTAAAAAGAAAAAAAAATAGAAAAGCTACATTAGCAACTGAATTTTCATCATTAGGACTGTGTTAAATCCCACTTGAAAGGGGAAAAAAAATACGTCTCTCAGAACTATTGCTTCAGAGGATTCTCAGAATAGATGGCAATATTGCACCACTTACTCTCAAGCCATGCTTTAAAAATCTCCCTGCTGCCATAAGAGGACGTCGTGATGCAGCTGTCTTTGAGTTCCCAGTGTGACACAGTGACTGAAAGGATCACTGGGTCTATAAGGAGTGGAAACAGCAGTAGAAATAGACACAGTATTAGTGCTGATGGTGTACACTCTTACAAGATTGTTAGTAGAAGCCATCTTGGGCTGTGGCATCCAAGTTTGAAAGTGAACAATCCTACTGCACAGAAGGAGGTTCTACTGAGCTTTTCTTGTGACATGACAGAGATAATTTAATCTACAAACTCTGTATATGCATTTATACATTTAATCAACTCCACATATAACCACAAATGGACAGTCAGCTCCTCCTGAACCTCTCATTATCTGAAGGATGAGCTCCATCCCGTAAGATGGATACAGGGATTTTGACTGAGATTCTGCACTGCCATCTGAGGCTCCAAAGCTTGTCCACAATGATGCATTCTACATGAAAATATATGATTGTTAATGCAAGTTTACATGAATCATCCAAGCACAAATTCAGGAATACAGGTGGGTTTTATCCTGTGTCAGACTGCATAGCACAGGCGACCTGCAGTGAATGCTGCTTGACCCCTGGCACCTCCTCTCCTGCAGAAGCCATTTACAGGCACGCTGAGCTCAGTTCACGTATTCTGGCTTTGATGGGGAGAAGCAGGGGATGCTGCTTCCTGAGAGATGTTCATTTCTGCATTGCTTGGCAGATTTTAGACTAGCACAGCTGCCCTGGCCCTGTGCTCAAAATCTGCAACCTCATACTGTAGACATTTCCACAAGCACTTTTTCATTCAGTATCCCATTTCTCTACACCTCCAAACACTGCTCACCTTTTCATGGTATTTCCCGGGAGCTGACAGAAGATAGTAAATTCCCTTCTTCAACCTTAGACCCTGCGCTTAATCACCCCTACAAGAACCCAGGTGGGCACACCTGCCAACCACCACCATTTCCATGGCGATACAAGTGCAGGGAGATTTAATCTGGTCAGTCAGTAATAAGCTCATACAAACAGCCAGATACATGAAAGGCCATTACAATAACCATCTAGCACCACTGTCGCACTCCCAATGGTCACTGGGGATGTAACAGCTGATCACAGTGAGTGTAGTCCTTTTGTTCAGGAGATGGGATTAATCTCAATTAGTCAACAACACTGTATTTATCAATTCAGTGTTTGTCACTTTACCTCAATTTTACCTACAGTTAACACCAGGCAAACCTTGAGGTGGGAGAGTCGCCCCTACCTGCTCTCAGTCTGTTGCCTACCACTGGACGTGATGGAGCCTTGATCCTTTTTACACTGTCATATTATCTTAAATCATACCAAGTTACCATATCTGTCTGGGTTATCAATGTCCTTTTTTTGATTCATCATGACTACAGTGAAGTTTAAAATGTTATTAGTGCATAATGAAGTAAATAACATTCACGTAGACCATATAGTACTTGGTGTATAGATCTTAATAGTGGAACACAAATTATAACCAAAGCTTGCCTAAAAATAAATTGTTTAAAGATACCATATGGACTAGTCACATGATTAGCTCCCAGTTAAAGTCAGTATGACTTTTTCTATGAAATAAAGCAGGTGCATTTACCTAGGGTATCATATGGAGAAAAATAACTGTAGGACATTAAGAAATCAACCTTGTTAGTGTCAAGGTGGAGACTTCATTTCTTTTACTGATCCTGCCTCTTTTAGCTTCTCCTTTTGAGAAACCATTTCCCATTTAAATGAATAAAATTATTAATACAATTTATTCCATCATGAAGTATAATAGCTACCTCAGGGAAAAGACAATTAGAGAAGAAACCTATCTCACAGAGTTTGTGGTCTACAGTGGTTTCCTTTCATAAAAATGTTATTGTCCCATACACATCTGTAGCCTGCTTCTGAGAGGTGCTGAATGGACCTGTTAATGCAATAGCAAAGGGTTTTTAACTAAGGGAGAAACAGGTTTAGAAATCTTCCACTCTAGATAGGCCAGACCTACCCCTTTGACTGATATGATCATCTTCAGGAAATGTAAGGCCTTACATAAGTAAACATTGTCCTGGTTTTGTCCATATTTAAACATCCATATAATGGTCTATCTATAGATCATTACTTATGATTACTCCTAACAGCATGACTGCATAAGCAGAACTAACAGGAAGGTTCCTTCTTCACTGGCCTGTAACTTGTCTGCTTCTTTCATGCAGAAGAGAGAGAATTTATACAACTGATTTAGCTTAAATTTAAGTAAAGTTTCAGCTAAATAACATGTCTGAATAAAAAAATAGAAAAAAAACTACAAGAAAATTGCAGGTTTTGGGAAAAAAAGGACTGTATTTTTGTTCACAGGCCATTTACACAGCACATAATGTATCTGACAAAGTGACTAGGTAAATTGTTTCTATGTTATTTATTGAATTTGTTAAAGAAAACATCACCCCAAAAAAAAAGAAGCAAAGACTTATTCTGGAAAATCTACAGTTTAAACCAGATATAATACCTCTAATAGATATAGCTTTCATGCACAATAGTTGTAGCGCCTTCCTTTTACACGTTGTAGAAGCAAACATGAGGCTGACTGTCCTGGTTTTGGCTGCGTTAGAGTTAATTTTCTTCTTAGTAGCTGGTGCAGTGCTGTGTGCTGGCTGTAGCCTGACAATAATATTGGTAATGCACCCATGTCTCAGTTGCCAGCTCGGATTAAACCACAACACTGACCAATGTTAATGCCAGATAAATGTCCCCTAGTAAGGCAATTGGAGTGCAGACTTTAACACTGAGATGAGAGCTGGCTCTCCACCTTTCAACAGTCAGCACACAACTGCTGTGCAAGCCGTTTTAGCAAGAACCCCTAAACCTTCAAAAGAATGGGAGAGATTGGTGTCCAGCCCACCACTGCTGGTAGGATACTTGTACAAACCTCACACATGCAACATCAGCAACATCTCATGCTGTAGGTGGGCTCAGACTTCCCTTTATCAAGCCCCTTTCAGACTTCCTGATGGTGTCTATCAGGTCTCTTAACTGGGGGAAAAACTACAGCTCATACCACAGTTGAAGTCATAGATGACACGTTCAGATAGCCACTCTCCTCTGTGATACTTCACACAGAGGGTCCTGCTCCTGCCCTGCCCTGACCTTCTCTGGTGCCCTGGATGTTAAAATGTGGGGAAATTATCACTTGTAGCATCCTTTATTTGTTCAAACCATAGAAGGTAGACCATGCAACCCCTCTTTCTGCTAAGCCTTCCCCTTGTCCGACTACACAAATGGGGCAAGGAGGGGAAAAAAAAAGAGCCTGAGAACCAAATCTCTGAAGCAAATCCTTCTCCTGCCAGCCAGATCTTCTACCCTCTCTCCCTACTTCTGCATTAGGTAAAAGCAAAGAGAACACTCACTTACCTGTGTCAAACCAGCATTTGACTATTAGTTAATTAACCTTTGTATTTGTAAGATTCTAGAAAATTATAGAAAAGAATGCGTGGGAGGACAGAGGATAATTTGAAAGAAATAATTTATACAGATAAATGTGACAGAGAGTGATATTCCACGCAGTAAGGCAAGAACAGAGAAAAAAAAAATGAATTAGATACAAGATAAAGTTAAGGATCTTAGCCCAGAGAGGAGTATTGACGAATGGAGACCCTACTTTTCAGCAGGAGTAATATCAGAAATTTATAGCAAGAACATAGGCAAAACCCACATCTTTCTTGAACTTTTAAGAGATTTTCATAGTGGTAACTTTTAAATGTGACCATGGTAGTTTGAACCTTTGACAAAGAACTGGTTTTGAACCTGACTAATCTGAGAGCAAAATTCAAAACTCACCCCAATCACTCACGAAATTGTTAAAAAGTGCCCATCCACCCTCTCGCTTCAGTCCTCTTGTCCAAAGTCAGCTTATTAACCCAAGGGATGGAAGAAGCACAACGGAGACATGAAATCTGAAATCAGTATTTTTAGAGTTTACTAGGTCTCTGGCATTGGTAAAATAAAGATGAGTATCCTCACAAAGACAAGTATGATACTTACAAACTATTTTAAATCACAGCAGAGTATTGATTTTCTAACCTTGCATCTTCTGCTGCTGTTGTTGGCTTGGCTGCTTCTCTGAATTGGAATTAAGACTACTGTCCTGAGAAGTGTTTCCAGGACTCCTTCCAGAAACATGCTCTGCTGTAAAGTATATAAAGAGAGTTGTATACTCAGAGATCAAAACACTTTGGGGTAACTTATTTGGCACAAAGAGCTGACCTGCTGCCATTAAAAGGCAAAAAAAGGTCCATAAAATATGGAGGGTGTTGACTAGGCTGGGTATTATTAAAATTCAAAATTTCAGTTAACTAGACTTCATTAAACTAGATGTTTTTCAACAGCACTCCTTATCTACCTTCCTACTACCATCAGAGTTGCCTGGTGTTTCCAAATAAGTGTCTCAAGACACTCAGTAAAGACATTAACAGACATGCAATAGGTAACATTGTCTCTCTCAATGGAAACACACAAAATAGTTTTTAATGCATTTTATAAATATTGATCCTTGATAAGCATAAAATTAATACAATGTTAATCAGACAAAGCACTAATTCCTAAAAGGCAGTTTATTCATTCCAATGAGTGATGGGATTCACCAATTCATAGAATTGTGTCCCAGTAAACACTAAATCTTAATTCACATAAACTGAAGTCATTAAAAACAGATTTTGTGTCTCACAAACAGCTCCTGTTTTGACAGAAAAAGCATCTACTTTTCAGAAATATTTAAACTAAAAAATAAAATTAAAAGAAAATGATAAATTGAGAGAAGCACCAGACTGAAGCTCTGCACTAGAAACCTCAGATCATATGCTCCTACTAAATCCCACTGTCAAAAGGGCAAGTGAGCAATAAAAAATTAAAATCTTGTCATTTAACCTTTCATCTAGTACAGATACTTATATGCTTTCTTTTAAATGGGGAGAAAAGTATACAAAAGAGTAGAACTCAGCACTTTCTATTTCCATTTCATCACAGTGTACTGATACCTTACTTTGCCAGTAGATGTAGAACACTCAGTTGACAAAAAAATAAAAAAGATGTGATCATTTAAATGTACTGAAATATAATATAAATTAAGTGAATTATGTGTATGCTTCATCTTCAAACTGTAATCTCATCTAAAAATCTCCACCACACACATAAAAGCAAGAAAACGAGAAGGAATGGCATGATGAAAAGGTTTTATTGGTTTTGGGTTAAATGAGAAACTGTCATGAGAAACAAGCAACTTACACAGACTGCTGCAAATGAGCTCTAATTAAGACAGAATGCTGTAGAAAAACAAGCAAGACATAAAATATATAGCCCTAATAAGAAGAAAAGTCACAAAAAGATATTTCTTTTTATATTTAGAAGGCCTGGGTTTATGTCCTTTCACTTATAAAGATAGCTGTGCAAATAACAAGCAGAACTAACACAGAGAAATCATGAGTTATAAAATATTAGAGAACTTTCCAACATATCTTTGTTAATCAACAAATCTGATCTAATTGCAAAAGCTCCTACAGAAGGAGAAATTCTGCCTGTCTCACTCTCCTGGAAGTGAAGAACTCCAGTGCATGCAGACTCCTCCTTCCACTTCTGCAAAACACTCGGTTAGAACCTAGCAACAATCTAGATTTTCATATTTTCCTAAACTGAACCTCCAATAACAGCAGTTTGTGTTACAGCTAGAAAGCCTACAAGCACCCCAGCATAGTCCTGAGCTTTTTCTGCTGGTCCTTTCTCTCTGTCTTTTGCATGGACACAGTTATATCATGTCCTTGTAACAAAAATCCTATCTCTACAAATTCTGATATGCCTTCACTACAGTATTTCCATGAACCACAGTAAATAGGTAAGAGCAGAAAGGGAAGACAATGTTTCTCAGAGTTTTTGAGTTGGCATCTTCAAAGGTCCGGGTCACTGTAAAACAAAGCTTGTTGGTAGGGGGCTTAAGCAGTGAATTCCAATTTTTTGTTTTTAAATGTATATCAGGCTGCTAACAAACCAGCTTTTCTTGTAGGCCATCTGACACCCACATCACACTCTGTTTGATAACATGATATAATTTCTGTGGAGCTGGTGGGGAAGACCTCTGACCTCAAAATCAATCTTGGAGAACTAGTAAGCAGGAGGCAGAGCATCATTAATATGATCAAAGGTACCTATCAAACCCAGTATTTTCACGTACACATAGCCATGGCCATGGCCATCTACAATTAGAAACAGTTTCAGTGCCTTTTTATATTGGACTAAGAGCTACTGACAGTAAATTCACACAATGCTACTGTTACCTCTGCAGGTGGGCAATATCAACTGGCAGCTATCAACTGATTCTCTATGATATTTTATATACACAAAAAAAAAAACAAAAACACACACAAAAACCACAAAACCCAAACAATTATTTTAGAGCGACTATTTTCAGTTCTGCAAGAACACAAGGCTAAATCGATCAACATGGAATAATAATACCAACTAAAATGAAGAATGTCATACAGACTCTATGTCATGAACCCATAACTTTACAAAGCATTGACATTTTCACAAGGTATTCAATTCTTGATCTTTCCTGTAAATTATTTTTATTTGTAAATTCTAATAAACTACAAAGAAACAAGCTCCTCTTTCTATGCTTTCCTCCCCAGGACAAAGTGTAAGCATGTATTTTAGGCAGCATTTCAAAAGAGGAGACTGTAGTGTGAAGCCTGCAGAGGAAATGACCCTTGCTAAAATGGTCATGCTTTGACTAGGTTAAAAAAAGAAGCAGCAGTGGTTGAAAAGCTATTTGTGAAAACAGATGAATAGATTAAATTAATCTCAGTCTTTTGTTTCTCTTACATGCACATCCTCCCTGCTTACCAGGAACCTCCTCATTAAACTCACTACTTACATGCCTTCATACTCAAAGCCAGTTGCAATAACAAGAACTTGCATTTGTCCAATAAAACCTATGAACAGCTCTGAATATTTTTGCACGCCATCTACTGGTACTTTTTTATCCCCAAGCCATGGCATCTGCCATTAAAAAAAAAAATATATGTTTTTGTTGTAAAAGATGTAGTTGAGCAATTTCAGCCTTGCTTGGAGTTCAAGCTTTTGCAGCCAAGCTGGAGCAGTTCTTCCCTGCAGCAAGCTGAATTTTGCTGCATAGATTATCAATTTTGATGTATTTAAACAACTAGTCATCAGGTACCCGAGCAGCAGCTTCCCTCCCAACCCCCTGATCCTGCCTCTGCAAGTAGTGCCTCCATCCCTGCATTTCTCAGTGATACCCAGCCTTCGATACAGATTCTCTCCCTCAACATGTCACCACAAACTTTATTCTCACCTGCATCCTCTCCCCACATTTCCTTTAGCGAAGATCTGTGAACAAACTCACCCCCTACACAAACAACCCACACACACACACAGAATTACAGAGGCTTTTAAAAGTCTTTTGAATAGTTATTTGATCTCTCTGAGCTATAAGACTTCATAATAATTCCAGGCCCTTTCCTTAGCTTCTTAATACCGCCAGCTCTCCCACTTTCATGAGCCAGTGTTTCATAAAGCCCCAGCTGCTGCAATCATGTATCTGCAAGAGAAGCTCAAATCTTGTTTTTAAAGTAAATTTCCAGCTTTTGCAGATGAAAAGTCTGAAAGCACGAGGGCCCCATCTCAAAAACAGGAAACAAGCCCTAAATGTATTATTAGAAAAATAATCAAAGCCTTGGAAAGAGTGACTCATTAGTTTTGAATTCTTTAGATATATAGCACTAACTTTTGGTGAACACTCCATCACCCAGATTACACCTCAAAAAAAATAATGCATATATAAAAACAACTTTCAAACTGACCAACAGATTCATCCCTTTATTCCCTGCTTCTACTCCCAGCAGGCCTTCAGCTCATCAGCTGCTGAGACTGCAGGTCCCAGATTCCTGGTCTACAAGAACCTGAGACAAGCAAACAAGCTGGTTTCAGCCTGCTCTTAAACATAACTCCATGTCGCAAGCCCTCGAGATAATGCCTTTATTAAAACATGGGACAAAACCTCCACAAAGTTCCAGTGTTGCTGTGAAAAACAGGAAGGAAAATCTGTGGTGTGATTGAGTGAAGGTGCATTGAGTCTGTGTGCTTTGGGTTTTGTTTTATCCCACATGGCTCTTCATTTTCTATGCCCTCACATAGTTGGAAATGTATTTGCATTCAATAAAGTGTGCTATATCTCTGCCATATTTTTAATTGATTATTCTATATCTCTCTTTGCCAAAAACACTTTCATAGTAGCACTACAGTTTCTGGAGTGGACAAATAAATAAGTCCCTTAGAAGGTAAACTCACATGTCCCTTTTCCCTATATTTAAATATAGCACTCTTTCTACTGAATGAATATAACGTTTGTATTCATTATCAAGGAGCAGACTTACTAAAATAAACATGCAGATGTTTATATACGTCCAAGATGCAGACCCAAAACCCAATATATGTGTATTCAAGATCTTTTTTTTCATCAGTCTATAGTGATATATATCTGCAGAGAAATGTAAAAGATGTGGTTCTTCAGGGGTATGTCAGACAGATATGCACATGTGTACCATGCTAAAATTTGTCTTTTTGCTGCCAGATTTTCAGGAACTCATTTATAAAACCTTGATCTATCTATTTCAAATCATAACCAAGCCTTCACTGAAATAAGTTGGCTGGAAAACCCTTAGCAAGTAGAGTGGATACAACTCACATATGAGTAAAGCAGTCTTCACAGGAGCAGAGATAATTTATGGGAAGAGCATCCTAATTCCCGTAGATATCTGGAACAGTTACTATAAGTCATTTTTAACCCAGGATGCACTGTACAGACAAGGCAATAATTTAAAAATCTTTCTACCTTAAAATATCAGTATAAGTAAATACGAAACTACTTTAAACCACAAATGTTGTGCAAACACACAGGAAGAACCTCTTCTGTTTTCTGAGTACTTTACAGTAGCTATCTCAGGCTTCTTTTATCTCTTAAACCCATCTCCAGCTCTGTAGTGGTCCTTCAGCCTGGCATATATATTCCATGAACAAAGTGCTGGTGTCCTTTCCCTTCTGTTCTGCACCACCTTAACCCGCACTTCTGCCTGTGATCGATACTCTCTGCTTTCCATCTTTGCCAGCCTCACATACCTTACTTATCCCCAGTGGCTTGTTTTTGCCTCTCTTGGCTGAAGCTACAAATTCGTATGTGCAGAAATGTCCATGTTTTAAAAGCACTGCATAAGGTTGGTGCATTATACTAAAGACAGATTTGAGTATCCTTCCACACTCCGAGCTCTATATTGTTCTTCCAATAGTTCCATTCAGTTCAGCAGGCCAAATTTTGTTGTCCCCTTTGTCATGTAGAGTAGCATCTCAGCCTTTGAATAGTCCCACTGATTTAGATCGGACTTACTCACACAATCAGCCATTAATAAGAATGGAAAGAGAAGCTGACATATAGCAACATTTCTAATTTAAGTTTCTTGATGGCATAGAACAACCTACTAATGATGAAACCTTTGCAAAAATGTAACTGCCATTGCTATTTCTTTTTTGTCAAACTAGAAAAATCCTTATTTCTGTGAATGACATTAGTTTTACAGAATACTGTCCAAAGTACATTATAGTGATGCAGTGAAAATCCAGAATACAACAACCCTGTGCATCTGCTTTTGCACTACAGTATAGCAGAAATGGTACAGTGTCTAAAAGAAAAAAAATAAAGTATCTATAACTGTCTAACACCAACAATCCCCCAATTCACAAAACAAAGCTATGACAAAGAACACAAATAAATATACATGTAGCTCACCAAATCCACATACAGGTGGAAATAAAATCTAGCTGGCTGAAAATGCATTTCTATGTATTTTATCCAACATTTTAAGGTAATCATATGTTATCATCATTACTTTTCAGTACACAGAAGCGTGAAGCCACTGAGCATCCAGAAGAGCAAGAAATGAAGGGTAAGGCCTCGAAACATAAAGGAACTTAACATTTGAAATGGTCATATTTGTTGAATTGATGCATTCTTTGTGTTGCAGACCAAACCAAAGTCCTAAAATAAAAGAGCTCCTTTCAACAAGCTCCAGTGAAAGGGATAGATCTGCTAAAAATAATGTTGCAGGTGCCACAATATTATTGTGTATACGTTGCTGCTGTATTTTTAATAGTCACTCATTCCTTTGGAGATCAACTTGTAAAAGAATTATTCATTCTCTCTGTGCATACATTTTGAGAATAATTCACTGTATTTTTCCAAATTATTTTCAAAGTGTACACACTGAGGAAAGGATACAAAACTTTTCTCAGGCTACATTTGAAAGCCTGTCAGCACTCAGAGCTAAGGCCTTTAATCCCAGGCTTTAAATAATTTAGGTAACACTTGATTACTCCATTGCTGGAACGTCAAGCTCTGCAAAATCTGAGTAACACAATTTTTGAGGAGAAAAGAGAGAATACTCTACTATAAGCTCTTACGTAAAGTATATTTCCTGTAAACAAACCCTGAACTGCAGCCTGGTCTTTGCAATGCAAACTGTGGTAAAGCACCACTGGGGCTACCCCCCAAAAAAACACTTTGTTCTGGTTTCCACTAACAATACCCTGTAGTGAGGAGTTCTATGGTGCACTAGTCGCAGCTTACATGCTACAAAGTCCGATATTCAGAGGGCTTAGAGAACAGCCTTTCCTTAGGTTCCTATTTAGTAATATACCCTAGCTAAAATAGGCACATCGACTTCAGACAAACAAAAAAGCCCACCCCTCGATACACACACGATTTAGTCAGCAACAAAAAATAAAAGGAGTTTTTACCTTTCTTGTGGACTAATTTTTTTCTTGAGACAACAATTTAATTTTCACAGGTAATCCACAGGGGATTCGATATTTGCTGTCTCTATGCATTTGTTAAATACAAAAGTTAGTACAAATTGCTTTGTTCTCTTAGGTATGTCTGTACCTGTACTGTTAACAAAGTCTGAACCACCTCAGTTTTTCAGTCATACTCTCCACTCAAAAAATAGTTTTAGCTAACAAAATAAACTTCTTTGTACAAAGCTATTTAGACAATTTTCATGGGGGTAAGAAGCATGAACATCATAATGTGGGCTGTGTAACAATCTATGCATATTTCATTACATAGAAACACCAACTGACTTAAGAATAAACAACCTAAAACAAAAAAACAAACAAAAAAAAATCAGAAGGCAACAAAGAAGAAAAATAAGGGAAAAAAAAAACAACAAACCAAAACACATTTCCCCCTGCAAATCAAATTATCACTTATTAGGTCCTTTATGATCCCTTTTCACCGCTGCTTTTGAATCCTCCTTTGCACAGAGGAATACAAAGTTTTTCTCTTCAATTCATCAGCTCCTTTTCACTCCAAAGCTCACCATTTAGGCCTTTGCAATACATAGTGCTAGAAAATCAGAAACAACAAGAAGAAGCCCACGTTTGCCCTCAGCAGAGTCAATAAATGGCACATTTGATGCTCTCTCATACATTTTGAGCCAAGTCCACATACACCTACTGCCCTGACACCTCATCCATCAGCTCTTAAAGCACAAGAGCAGCGCCCCACAAGCAAACCTCTTCTCTCCTACGCCATCTCCAGAGTTGAGGCCCAGATGAGAAACAGCCTTATCTTCCAATATAACAAGGATACACCTCTAAGATCAGACCTTGGCAATTTGACCTAAAGCCATCCTTACTTGCAAAACAAAGTCTCCATCATCTTCAGAGCAAGAAGGAAAGAGAGTGAGAGGGGAAACAGGGGTGGGGGTAGGGGGTAAAGTCCAGTCCTCTCTGACCTGATTGGAAACTTTGTTGTGGCAAAAAGAAGAAAAAAAAAAATCTCTTTGGCCAGTTGAGAAAGTTCCTATGGTTGCTCTTGTATTGGGAGGGTCTGTTCGGGGTTTCTCAATCTTCTTTTCTCTCTCTCCCCCTCTCTTTCTCCCCTTCTCTTGTTTCAAAAGGGGCCTCTGGTCAGCGCTGATTAATAAGTGTTTTTTGTTGTGAAGTGTTGAATAATAGAAGATGGCCAGTGACCCAGGAAAGACTAAACCTTGTGCTACTTTATTGTGGCAAGCTGAGAAAGGGCTTTAGGACAGAGACCCCAAGCACTGACCCGCACACATCCTGCGGATTCCCTATTCATTCTCACAGCCTTCCAGTCGCCCAGAGCTCCCATTGTTTGCCAAGCAACAATGGAGATTTTGCACAGAAAGTAAAGCTCTCTTCAGATTCCTCCCTGATGGTTTGCATTTGGGGAAAAAACCATCCTTAACATGGGGCTGGGTTTTTCTTTCCATTAACTGAATTTCATGAAAACTCTTAGGATTTGGGCTTTTATTCTCATCACTCAAGACTTCCTATACAAACCCAAGAAAATAAATGCTGTCTCTTAATAAATTCTTTAAAAAAAATAAATAAATTACACAACACATTTTTCCTGGGGTACCATTTCCCTAGCGATTTAAGGGGGAAAATTAGGTTTCTTTTCTTTTACTCCTTAGCATATCACTATGCTTTATTGCACACTACATATTGCTGCAGCTCCTAAAAATAACTGTATTCAAGCATCCTCTTTTCTGAGTGGGAGCCAACTGGAGAGTGCTGCTCCTTTCCAAAAAAAAAAAAAAAAAAAAAAAAGAAAAGGCAGAAGATTGAAATCTCTCAGTTCATTTCTGCCCTGATTAGGCAAGCCTAGCTTTTATCTCCTCACAGGCTGGCCCCTTCCCCATGCTCCAAACAAAGGGTTCATCCGCAGCCACCAAGGAGGGCAAATGCCACTCAGTAGACTTGCTCTGATTTACCTGTAGGGCCCAAACCACATTTCTCATTCTAACCTAGGCATTTATTTGCGCTCTAACCATGTGGATAAATAACTCTTGCAGCTGTCAAGCCTTTGGGTAGGAACACAGTTAGATGGATCAGAGGCCTCAGGATCGCAGAGTTTTGTTTAATTGCTTTCTTTGGCCTGTTATACACAGATTTCCATTCTTCTATGGCATCCACTTACACATGTCACCAAGCAGCTAAGAGGTTTGGGTGTTTGGTTGTGCCTTGTGTTTGCGGGTTTTGTATCTTGTGAATTTACTAGGCATAAAATTAAAAAGAAAATAAAGAAAGAAAACAAAAAAGAGCAGGAGGAGGCAGCAATTGCAATCAATAGGACAAATTCCTGTTAGATTGCTAAAAATGGGACTTCCCCCCTCAGTTATTTGCATTTATAACTGGCTGGACATTTTTATCAGGACCATTGCTTTCTCTCAGTGTTTACACCTGTGTAGGGAGGTCTAGAAATCCACGCTTTGGAGGTGAGGGAGAAAAGACCAGTCTGTCAGAGAAACCTTTAACAACTGAAGGGGGAACAACAGTCTTTATTAAGGATATTGGGTAGCAGAATTACCTTGGCAGGGGCGGGAGGCGTTGTAAAACAACCATTTGCAAAAGGCTTTCAGGCTGAAACCCTTTCATCGGTGGCGAGGGGAGGGGGAGGCAGGGCGGGGGCTCGCAAACCCCCAGCTATCTCCATTTGTCAGAGCCACAGAGGAGGGGTCGTAAAGCCAGCGGCGCAGAGGGGTAGCTGCCCGGTGGTCCAGAGCCGGACGCGGCTACAAGTGCAATGAGCGCGGCGGGCTCAGCCCGGAGCCAAGGAGGGGCGGCGCTGGGGACCCCAGCCTTTCACTTTCATGCCCACCACATCCACTTAAAACGTTAGGAAAGGGAGAAAGGGGAAAAAGGGGGGGGGGGGGGGGAGAGGGGGGGCGGGAAGCAAGCGCCTTGCTGCATTGTTCCCCCGCCGAATTGATATGCTAATTCCCCTTGTGAGGGCACCACAAAGAACACCTTGCACTTCTGAAAGACTTTTGTGTCCTGGCCCGAGAAGTTTATTATCAACTAATTAGCAACAACTTCTAGCAATGAGTTGGGTTACATTTTCATAAGCTTTGAACAAACATCCTGAGCTGCGTCGTGTCAGGATGATGGGCTTGCTAAGGAAAATAGAGTCCTAAATCAGGGAACGAGCTTCCATAATTAGCGCCTGCTATATTTGGAGCCTCTGTCCACGTAGGTCTTCTTTCTGAGGCTTTTGATTCAGGATTTTGCTTCCAGGATTGCAAAGGACCATGGCAAGCAGTCTACAAAACAAAATCTTACTCTGGAATGACTAGACACTTTTTTTCCTCATGTTAAGGCTCTTTTCTTGCAACCGAGGAGTATTTCAAATGACCCTGATAATGCACCAAGGATAATCAGTATATGAAGAAGCTCAATACAAGCATACTCCTATTAAATATTATTTAAAGAGGCTTGTTGCAGGCAGTCTAGCACTTCAGATATAAAACTCGTCTGGGAAAACGGACGGTTATATTTGAAATGACAAAAAGAAAACACCTTTAGATTTCACAGGTTATTTGTTTGTTGGTTGGTTTTGTTTGTGTGTTTTAATTCCATGTTACTCATGTTACACTTTCAAAAGGAGGAGGAACTGGTTTTAGGACACCTCTTTCTGTAGACTACTTGTATATTTGGAAGCAAAATGATATGCTGTTTCCTTGGTTTAACGTGAAACTGGGGGAAAAAATAGAGGACTTCATTTTATCACTGTAGTCAGCACTGGTTATTTTATTCTTGGCTTTATGTAATCAGAATAGGGCAGAAACAACCCTCTGAAGCTAAGGACATTCTAAGGTTTACTGACAATTCTTATGGACTGGAAACAACATATATTGTGGAGTTTTAGCTTTCGAGGTGTAGGATTTGGGAGAGGGAGGAAGGATCGTACTGCAGCTCAAATCAGTACTAGATTGATGTTGCAGTTCACATGTGGATCTCCAGCATGGCCTTTCTGAGCCTGCCCTGGTCCTGAGGAGAGGGCCAAGGAGCCTGGGATCCTTGGGCCCATTCAGATACAGTGGGTGCTGGGATGCAGAAGAAAGCAGCTCAGCCATGGCTGCTTTTACAATTTACCTTATTCTCTGCTATTCAATTCATTTAATGGGTAAACACACTGTCCACCACTTGGTCTCTTTCTGTCCCCTTCTCCAAGTGATTTCATTTGATTAAAATCCTAAAAGGTGGTATAATGTCTTATTGAAACCCTGTAATGTAAGGTGTGGTAGTGGATTAGAGTCCTTCATTTCCTTTCAATAATCCTAAATGCAGCTATCTCTGGTTCCTTAATCTCCTCTAGAGTCGGATTACCATCCATTTCAGCAAGTGTAGCTGGAATTAGGAGATGACAAGGATGCAAAGAAAGTGCCAAGAACCTAAGGTGACCAAGATGTTAGGGTGCCCCTGGGGTCCCTCAGGGCCCCTGGTCCCCAGCACAGCCCTTCCCTGCAGCTCCACATCAGGAAGGGCCACCGCTGGGTTGTTTTAGCGCTTCATTTGTCTCATGACAGGCTTCTGCCAGCCCTGTGGGTGTCAGACTCTGACATGGCCAGGCTAGCCACGATCTGTCATGCACAGATGGGGGGGGTGTGTGTATACATATATATATGCACATATATAAAAAAAATAACATTTTTATATATATGTATGAGCATATATACACACATATACCCATGGATTTTCCTCTACTGGGAAAGAAGAATCAACATAGAATACCTGCTGAAATGTGGAGCAAGTACAACCATGCTCATACTTTTCTCTGTCAGCCTGGAAAAAGTAACCCAGCATGAAAACACATGTATGTTTTAAACAATCCCTCATATTTGATTGAAATTGAATATGCCACCACGTATATTTAAGATTGAAGCTTTATTTTTAAAGGCCTGTAATCCTTTCAAGGAGATTTTGTTGATTGAAGACTTCATTGGAAAGTAATTGTGGATTGTACAGCCCTGACCTTTGCAGGAAACAGGGTGCAGGTCTGCCCAGCTTAGAAATACTGTGCATCCATTTCTTGTGAAGCTCCTGCAGACTAGCTAAGTATGCATGTAAGTTCAGGAATTTAATTAAAAGGTTACAATTAGTGGCTCAATCGTCAAAGTTGGGGACATGGTATTTTTATAATACGTAAAATACATGATCTAAATATACTTTATAAAAAAACACATAACCAAACGCCCTCCCCCAAAAAATAAAAAAGCAAATTAAGGCCAGGCCTTCTACACAAATTGGAGGCAGCTAAATGCTCTTTTGTGCCTGCAGCTCTAAGGAGGCTGTGATGCATGCGAAGGAAAGTGACTGACTTAACTCATTGGGATTCAGGGAACGACCTGCCCTCTTTTGAAAAAAAAAAAAAAAAAAAAAAGGAAGAAGAAGGAAAGTAAGTGTGTATGTGTGTGTGTGCGTGTTCATGTGTCTGTGTGTGTGAGAGAGAGAGAGGAGGGGGAGACTCACACAGTCCTGCTTTCCTGTGCTGAGAGCTACTGGTTCCCAAGCAGAAAGTATGAAGAAAAACCCAGCATCTTGTCTCTTCGCTGCATTTACACAATGAAATCACTCTTATTTTCATTCCTGCTAACAGGCCGGTTTTGCCTGCATCCACTTCGAGCCACGGACGATGGGAACAAAAAAGTACTTAAAAAAAAAAAGCAGACAAAAAAATACATATATGAAAAGAAAGAAAAAGAAAAAAGAAAAGGAAAATAAAAAACACGCTGGGGTGAGGATTGCTCACTTTAGCGCTGGCTGTAAGTACAAAATTTCTTGCTGCATTTCATAGGGATAGTGAGAGGCTGTTGCAGTTTAGGTTGGGGATGTTTGGGTTTGGTTTGGTTCTTTGTTGTTCCCACTATCTCTTTTTTTTCATTATTATTATTATTACTTTCAAATATCACCCGTTCTTTATCAGTCTTCTGCTGAGTTACTTGAATAAGAAAATAAAAGCCAAGGGAGGGAGTGCTACGGGCTGCTGAGCTGAGCGGAGCCGAGCAGAGCCATGCCGTGCCGAGCCGCGCCGTGCAGAGCCGAGCGCGGCTGCAGGGCAGCTGCCGGAGGCTCGGAGCTCCCGCGGGCGCGGGGGAATGCCGGGTGCTGGCGAAGCGGGGGGCAGACGGCTATATTCGACATCAATTATGTGGCTTCAGATGGGCTGAAAATGCATTTTATCTTTTTCTTTTTTTTTTTTTTCCTGTCACGGAGGTGTGCACGCCCCTGTGTGTACACTCTTATCCTTGGGCAGCGTGGCCCTGCTCGAGTTTCTGTGGTGCAACGCGAGTCCATCCAGCTTGAAGGAATGTGGTGGTCAAACCAGCTTTCTAGCTGGTTTGGGGGAATTCCTTCCTCCCCCCCTCCTCAAGTGTACATGTGATAGCGGTACTTTTTCCTGGCAGGATTTGATTTAAATAAACTAAGATCAAAACTGTCTCCCTTTCGCCTAGCCTGGTCGCTTTTCTCCCCCTCCCCTTCCTCCTTTCTTTCTTTCTTTCTGTGTGAGCACTCCTGGGAAAGCTGATCGGCTAGAGGGGAAGGCTTTTGAAATCGTGGGGGAAAATGTAAGAGAATTCAGAGAGTCCGGGCTTTCTTTGTGTGGTGCTGAAGCCGCGGAGCTGCTTTGTGCTTTGGAAGGAGAAAATGGCGAGTCCTATTGTGTTTAGGCCATTTTCTTCCGGTACAAGGGTTTTCCCCCAAATCCTAAATACTTCAGGACTCCTTTGAAAGAAGTCTCCCAGCCCACGAAGTGTGAATGGCTGCAGCTCTGCCTTTTCCCCTGCCGGCAGTACCTCACGTTTAAGAGAGCCCACACATTTCTCCTTGCAGGGCTAGTGCACAATCCCTAAAGCTGCTGCATTCAGAGCTTCTTGCATTGGAGCGGCTATTTCAGCTGCTCTTAACCCGCGTTATTCAACTCAGGGGAGTAGGTTATGAGAAGAGGGGGACGAAAGAAATAATAATCCAAGACTTGTTCTTGCTTTAACATGCTAAAAAGGGGCGACGCTAGCCAAAGAGGGGAGGGGAAAGATCATCTGAGAAAAAACTTGTGAACCGCTGAGTGATGGTCTGAATTTTCCGCTAAATTATTTAAACTTTATGTATACATACATGTATGTGTATGTGAGAGAGTGTGTATGTATGTGCCTACAGATGTAGCCACATAGCAAGAAAGAACATTAGGCTCGCAAAGAGGTCGTGTACACATAATGTGTGATTTTAGAGTGTATTTAGTCACTGTGTGGAAATTGTTCCTGCTATAGCATGCAATGAAAAAAAATAGTTTGGAATGTTGTCAGTTCTTTTCAGGTGAGCTGATAGGCAGGTACTCAGATACTGAAAACCGCCCCTGAATTTTCACATTAATCTGTTAAAGAAAACAAATGAAAGTCCAAGGTTTAAAGACCGTTGCCCGATATTAACCACTTTTCATTATCATATGGGCTTTCCCAGGCGTCAGGGATTAAAAGCACTTTGAAACAGGAGAGCTATGAAATAAAACCTGAGAAAGGAAATTCCTGTGCACCCTGCCTCTCCTCCTTCTAAATGCTGATTTTTTTTTTTTTTAAATATTAGATACTAATAAAGCACAGGCGGATTTGGAAGTGTCCTGGAAGGGCCGGCGCGCTCCCTGGCCTCTCCGGCAGCTGGCAGCGCGGGCGCGGAGGGGCGCGGAGGGGCGCGCACACCGCGGAGAGCAGTGCTGTTCAGCCGCCGGCTGGTCAGCACCATGGACAGGGGCCGTGTGCGTGGCCGGGGCCCGACTAGAGATCACCCTGGGGAGAAAAGGGCGTGAATCAGGGTGCCGACCCCCAAAACGGAGGGGAACTGATCTGGCCTGCCTTTCTTGTTTTTCCTTCCGTGTGGCTGCTCAAGTTTACACACGAAAGACTTGAGAAATTGCGTTTACAATTCTCCAGCATGAGAACAAACTCTATTAAAATGCCTTGCTAGTGATTTCTCACTGCTCACAAAAGCAGCAAATGGATCTCTCCCTTCTGCATACGGTTGCTTTTTCCCCCTCAACTCCGAGCCAAAAATAAGTCTCCTGCTCGGATCAGATGAATGACAGTGGTGTAAATTAAATTGATTTTATCAGTGACCAAGTTCCACAATTGGAAAAATTAAATGCCACTTTGACAGACAAGGATAATATGGAACAGATCTATAAAACAGCTTCTTTGAACAACAACAACATCAACAGAAGCCTAGGTGCTGGCGAATCCTTCTTCTTCATCCCGCTGTATTATGTCACATCATTTAGTTTGCCTTTCTGCAGTATCGAGATGACAGAAACCATTGTTTGATGCAAAGCGACTAGCAATGATGAGTCATGGACTTTATGCCACAGCAAAGGCAACAACCATGGGTCCCAGGCAAATTTCTTTTTTATTTATTATTTATTTTGATCACGCTTCTAATTGGATTCCCCTTTCAGATGCACTTTGCAGCACTTCCAACCCACCCCACAGTTCTAGAATACCCATCATGAAACTCAGAGCTGAGCTCCAGGAGTGACAAACCGCTGTGCTTCCACCTAAGAATTGCACAAACGCAACTTCCAAGTCCTTTAGCCACGAAAAAAGCCCTATTTTGTGCCTCCCGCCGGCTCCCCAAGGCAAGAGAGGCCTTGAGCGACCTCCGCGCTCTCTGCCTGCGCTGGCCCGGTTCGGCTTGCTGCCCACCCGAGATGCTGCCTGCCGCAGGGCTTCCGCATAGCTCTGCGGCCGCGGGAGATGGTTTTCCCCTCACGGCCAGCTTCTGCCCGCTGCTCACCCCCGGGACGGGCATAACGGGAACAAAGCCCTCAGGGGGCCGGCCCTACAGCTCTCTCAGCCTTGTGCTGGGGTCCAGAGTGGGCCGGGTCGGAGGTTAAGGAGGCGCGGAGACAGGGGGAGCGACGGTGCCGCAGTGAGGAGGGGTCGGCTGCTGTGAGGGGAGGGTGGCCTCTGGGTGAGCCGGGAGCGGCCTCCTCTTCCTCTCTATGACTGTACAGATTCATGTGACATTGAGGTTGGGGAGGTGGGAGGAAGGCGGGGGAAAGTGGGGGGAGAGGAGCCGGAGGGAAGGGGGAGGGTTGAACTTTCTGCTGGGATCGTTTTTTCACACCTTTCTCTTCAGACGATGCGAGAGGACGTTTTGGGAGAAAGCAGCTCGGCGGGGTCCCCTCCGAGCAGGTCCGCCTCGACCTTGCAGGGACCCGGCCGGGCGGCGCTGGGCTGGGATTGTGCCGGGTTTCAAGGACACGGGAGATGATCAGGACTTTGGGAGCCAACATCTGCCTGGCTGGTGACGTCAGCAACCCCGTGTAATCCTCTTGTACGGAAGGCAGATGCCTTATTTGTTTGGCTGGAGAGGCATTAATCCCTAATTCTGGAGCAGCAAGCGAGGCTGAGAGACCGGACCGCTTCCTACCCCCCAAAAGCAGCTAACAGGGCTCTCCTCGCTGCGCTCCGTAGCTCCGGCTGGGTGGAGGAGCCGCCAGCCCTCGGCAGGTTTGACTGTTTTGGTTTTTATTACGATTTTTAAAGTGTTTGGAGCGGGTTGATAGTACTTATTTTTATTTGGATGCTTGGATTTCTCCCCATGGATTTCGCACTTTGCTGTCTTGCGTTCTTCAAGCCGAGAAAGAAGGAAGAACTGCGCCCCCCCCCCCTTAATTTTTTTCTTTTAAATTGTTTTTAAATATATTATAATTTTAAGCTTCCCCCTACTTTTGCCCTTGGGGGATTTTGCAGAGGCGGGCAAGGAGGTTGCTGTCTGCGGTTACCCGCGGCTGGCCGGTTCCCACCGCGCTGCAGAGACCCAGGTACCGGCTCGCCCTGGCGCTGCGATGAGGGGCGTTCTGTCTTGTGCCTCCTCGGTTGCGGAGTGAGCAGTCCAGAGGCTCGGGTCTGGCCGGCCCCAGCTTCGCGTCAGTTCGTGTGGCCCCCCTTTCCCTTCCCTTCTCCTCCTTCCCTTCTCCTCCTTCCCTTCCTCCCCTTCCCCTTTCCTCCCCGCCCTTCCCCTGCTCTGATTCCCCCCTCTCTCCCTTTTGTCATTGACAACCGAGCGGCGTGCGGTCTCCCGGCGCCCTTCCCTCCTTGCCTTCCTTTCCCTTCCCTCCCCGCCTGCCTTCCTTTCCCTTCCCGCCTGCCTTCCTTCCCTCCCCGCCTGCCCCTCTAACGCTCTCGCTTTGTCTGTTTTCCAGGCGGCCGCAGGCAAGAGCTGCGGTGCCGGGAGGGGCCGGAGCCCCCTGACCAGCTTGCCTCAGGATGCCCCGGCAAGCCACGGGAGAAGTCCCCAGGAAGGCCAGCTCTTCGCCGGAACCCGGCAGCCGCCGCTGCGCACCCTGCTTTGCCTCCTCTCTCTCTCCCGGCCCCTGGGGCAGAGACAGCAGTCGAGGTCAGCCCGCCCGTTTCCCAGGGTCTGGCCGGGGTTCAGCCCTAGGGCGATGCATGGTGCATGGCCGCTCCGCTCCTCTACTCTGTGCCATAGGCACCGAAAAGGAATGGTCCCCGTCCTGAGCCGTGAAAGATGGCAGTAGGCGTAGTAACAATTTAAAAAAAAAAAAAAAAAAAAAAGGTCAGGATGATTTTTTTTATTATTATTATGATTATTGTAATGACTTCACCCCTCATTTCCTCACTTGCCCCATTCAGTGCAGGCCAGATGGGCTGCCCAGACCCTCCCGGGAAAGGGGCAGGTGCGAGTGAGCTGAATTTTTTTCCGCTTTACAAAGAAAGATGACACGTCCTGCCCTTTCATTTTTCACCGCCGAAAGACCCCTTCTGCCCCTTGCTCCCCCCCCGGCCGAGAGGAGCTGCGATGCTCTGGGGGTGCGGGCTCCCCCCGCCCGCCATCCGGCGGAGCCGCAGGACTGGGGCAGCCGGAAAGACACAGTCCCTCCCAGCCAGGGATGCCAAATCACAGACGTCGAGTCGGGGAGAGCCAACTCCTGCCTTTAAAATCACGCGAAGACGCTGGCGAAATTAAAGTAGTCTCCTGGAACTGTGCAATAGGCACAAGCTTAACTTCTTCCTCTCTTTTTAATTTCTTTTAAAAAAATCAATTAAATTCATATTTAACAGCTTCCTGGGCATTGCAAACAACAGACGGGCTAGTAAGAAAACTCAAGCAGGAATTACATGCAGCCCAGGCCAGGCTGGGACTAGGGCGGAGGCAAATTACCGTTTTTTTTTCGGGGATCAGTTGCTATTCTGCTTCCAGAATGAGAGAGAGAGAGAGAGAGAGAGAGAGCTCCAAGGCTCTGACTCTCCGTGTTCACAGCGGACCTTGATTTAATGTCATACAATTAAGGCACGCGGTGAATGCCAAGAGCGGATCCTCAAGGCAGCATGAAAGATCTCGCTAGAATATAACATAATAATAACGTTAATAATAAAATTAACAGCAATAAATTAGAGTTTTAAAAAGGGGGAGAGACAAAGCAATAAAGAGCTCGACAGCCTGTACTCACCTACGGAAACCGAGACTAAATAGAACTGTCGGAACGAACGGCTCAGCCCGGTGGAGAGGAGATGCCGCTGCCACGGGACGGGGCAGCTGTCAGCAGCAGGTAACGGGGCCGTGGCGGGTCCCGGGGCGGTGCGGCAGCCGTGGTGTTTTTTCAAGGTTAGTGGCTACTCGACCTCTCGCTTTCCTGGGCTGAACCATGTAAAGTCGATTAATGGGAAATAAATATATTTTCTAATATTGTAATCGAGAGGATTGTTCTTTGCGCATCGCGCAGCCGGTAGCTAGGAATGCTCGTTCGATAACGGCTCCTTATCTTGCGGGGCGCCTCTGTAAGCCGCGGGATGCAGGCTCTGGGGCAGCGGAGCAGCGCGCAGGGGGGCGCGGAGCAGCATCTGTGCTAGGGACCGGCAGAGCCATGTGCGGCTTTGGTGCAGGGAGCGAAGGGTATCAGGGGCGGAGGGGGCACCACAGTAGAGCTGTGTGCGAAGGCGCAGCGCGGAGGCGCGAAGAAGAGCAGTGTGCGGAGGTTGCGCGGGGGGGGGGAGGGGGCGGCGGGGGGAGAACGATGCGGAGAGCAGCGGAGCGGCGTGCGGTCTTTGTGCGCGGGGCGAGGCGCAAGGCGGCGGTTTAGGAGCGCGGAGCGACGGGCGACAGCGGCGGGGGGTGTGCGGGGCAGCTCACGCGGGGAGAGGGCGCGGGGGGCAGCGGCGCAGAGTGCGCGGGGGCAGGTGCATGCGCGGCCGGAGCACAGGAGACAAGGCTTCGGTGGAGGTGGCGGCAGTGGCGAAGCCACGGCGGCGGGGTGAGCGAAGGATGCGGGGAGGGGAAGGGAGAGGCCGGGGGTTCCGCGCAGTCGGCGGCGGAAGCCTTTGTTCCGCGGTGCCTCTCCGGAGGCGGAACAAAGGAGCGGCGGATCCGAGCACAGGCCGAGGCCGCTTCTTGCGCTGTCCCTGGTGCTGGAGGTGGCACCGAGCTCCCACCGCGGCCCGCCGGCACCGCCTGTTCCCGGCCAGACTCCTGGCGGCACCGGGCCACCGGCGCAGCGGGAGCTACCCCGGCGGAATCAAACCCAAGCATCCCAGAGGGCTGGAGTGCACTGGAGTGAGAGACGGGCAGGGCAGAAGTGAGGAGGCAACTGCCTCTACGGTATCCCCGGGCTGTTCCCCAGCACATTCCTCCCAGTCGGCCTCCCCCCAGCCTGAAAGAGCCAGGTTTGAAGCACGTTCTCAGGGCTCTGTCCAGCTCCCATGTAGGCGCCATCCGTGGCCATCTGCTGTGGCCTAATTCTGCTCTGCCATCTATCAAACAGCAGCCACAGTCGGCAAAAGCAGGGGACGCTCTCATGCACTAAATAAGGCAAACCGACTAAGTAACAGTGATAACCACAAGAACAGTAATGGTAACAATACTATCTGTCTAGAGGTTAGAGAGCTTTGCCTTCTTTCTTGCTGCACTCAGCAGACAGCCCTGATCGCAGTGTGGTTTTTGTCAGAGACTGGATTGCAGATGGGACTGGTCGCCCTTCTCTGCAAGGGGATAAAGGGAACAGTTCTTGCCCAGACTGGATTGCAGATGGGACTGGTCACCCTTCTCTGCAAGGAGATGAAGGGAACAATTCTTGCCCTTCTCGCAGCCTTTCCTTGCCTCTTCATCCCCTTGTAATCACCCCTCTGTGACCAGCAGATCAGTGTAAACACATAGACTGTTCCATCCTTTCCTTCCAGCTCAGCGAGCTGGGGTCAAGTCCTTCCTGATGCATTGCGTAGCTGTTCTCATTTCTTGCTTTGAGATACCTGTACACATCCATACATCTACCTACACATGCATATGCACATTTGTGTGTGTTCATTTATGCAGCCTCACATTGTCATGATTTATTCATCATCCCTTCTTCCTTATATGTCCTTTGTAAGACCCAGAGTTTCACAGGATCTCAGGGGAGCTGTGCAGGGATCAGAGGAAAGTCCATCTTCGCCTGCTTGTGTCTGAGCCAGGATGAGGTGCAGCCGAGATTGACCTTTACACAGGTAAAGAGCAGGAAGGGCTTTTAAAGGCAATGTGTCCTGAGTGACCTGAAGCACTCAGCACTCAACTAAACTGCAGGATTACAAACATGAGCTGACCACCCCTGTATCGAGGTATTGTGCTCTCCACAGCTCACTTCTTTTTTTTTTCTCCTTGGAAATAGTTGCTAAAGATTCACTATAAACTTTATATTATTCCATAGCAAAAGAAACATAAATATGTAAAGAAACTTGCCACTGCCAATCTCTCAATGTAGCCTTTAAAATATTTCTTAATGTTTGGAAAGAAATGGAACTTTCTTTGGAATAGATGGAGCTTTCTTTTGGAAAGCTTCCAGAGACAGGGAACCTTGCTGCCTTCTAAACTGCAGTAGCAATAATAATGGTAGTGATGATGATGTAGCACATAAAAAATGGATGTAAGCAAGGTCTGAAGACCCAAGTGATGAACCACACCATGCCAGAGCCCTGCGTTTCCCCTTCTGAATGTCATACTGATGCTGTAGGAATATTGACGATCTGATGGCAGCATCTGAAAGTAACCTGCATTTAATATTCATCATTTTCCTTCCTTGCTCTGAAAACGGAAAGAAAAACCTGCTCTCAGCAATTTTTCCTCGGAGTAGACTCATTTCCGAGACTAATTCAACCATGGTGTCCCTGGGGAAGGATGGAGCACTGCCTGCCAGCCCCCTCTGCAGTTAGAAGCGTTAAGAAGCACACATTCTCCCTCTCCTCCTTTATATATATTTTTAATTTTATATATATATTTATATAAATTTTAATTATTCTTTCTTTTTCCTTCCTGAAGCGACGGCCGCCGGAGCTACGGGAGCAGTGCTTGGCCCTACGGCGTCCCCTGGCGGCCGCGCAGCCCCGCGCAACCCTGCGCGCTCCCTCCTCCCTCTTCAACCGAATTCGAGGAACTTCAAGTGTGAGGGATTTGGAAGCAACACTCAGAACTCAAAAAAAAAAAAAAAAAAAAGCTTTAAAAAGTCAAGCGCAAGTCATAATGTATCACAGTGGTGAGTGTGAAAATATAGCTTTTTGCTCCTGCCCGGTGGAAATCAAGGCTGTCCCCCTCACGTAAATTCAGCACTCTACAGTGTCAGCTGTGACATGAAAATATGAAGAGAAATGGGCTACTATCTGTTTGCTGCAGCTGTTGAGGCAGCCTGGGACATCAGTTTCACTCAGGGACAAACACCAAGAGGCAAAGTCAAGGTATTGCCCAGTGATGCTCTTCAAAAAGTTAAAATTAAGCCTATGAATCAGGCTGACTAAATGCCATTATTTCATGTGGTTTCACTTGTCCTCCCGTACTCAAGGTGGTGGCCGAGAAACGTGTAGAGCACAGGTAAGTCAGGTGATAAGCAAAGGAAGCCCTCCAGCAGAACAAGCTCTCTCCCACTGCCTCCACCCTGCAGAGACTGTCCCAGCAGCAGGATCTTCCCTGGTGCCTCCACTGAAAGATGCAGAGGAAAAGCCCCAGTCTGGCATGTCAAGACCTGGTGCACAACTGCGACTGCCACAGTGCAGGACAGTGGATGAGCCAGTCTACAAGGTATGGCATGAAATTCATCTTCACCCTCTGCACAAACTTCGTTACATTCCTTTTGCATTACTTAGCTCTGCTGATACTGATAAATTGCCACAATAACTGAGGAGTGAGATAACAGAGATACTAATTTGCAGTCTAACATGAATTAATTCTCTCTTAATCAGAACTGCTTTGATAGCATAGTGGGTATCAAGGGTACAGCACTTCTTAGTATTAAATATTTGTGTGTCTGAAGTAGTCTTAAAAAATATGACTAAAGTAGTCTCAAAATCAGAAAAGAGGGAAGAAAAACAAAACTTGAAATACACTCTTACTATAAAATATTTGAAAGTGTAACTTAAGGACAATTTGATTAGCACCAGGAAACTACAAGATTAACTTCATGTACTGTTCATGTGAAGATTAGTTTATAATTCACTGTATTAAAAGTAATCCTGTTTATTATGTGGTGAAGTACAGGTTGCACATTAAATAATGTTAACAAATACACACTTAATACTTGTAAAAAAAGTACTTAAAATGTTGTTAACTCCATCACTAACAGGTTTTGTGTAAGTGTTCTGTACAAGAAAATACAAGATGCAATATCCTATTCACAGCAACTAACCAGGGCGCATTTAAACTGATCTTAATGAATGCATGCAGCTGGCAAAGGGGTTACAAAGCAAGGAAGTAGCATTATTTTCTCAGCAATTCTAGCAAAGAATTTCAGAATTCTTTGAAGACATCTTTATGGTGTTTGGAACATGAAAAAACCTGACACACATAGGTCTTCCCTACTTCAGAGAGTTATGACACATCATTGTGATGTGTGATTTTACATAATCTGCGTAAAAGAATCTGAACCTAAAACTTCCTCATACACCATTCAGCTCTCACAAACTAGAACTATTAGAGGTGTTTAAAGTATTTTTGGACCATTTAAAGATTTATGGTTTGATTTACTGTTATACGTTTAGAGTACAAAGCAATCAACTGAGAGAACATTTTTTCGTGAGAGTACAGGTCACTGTAAAAAGCTCTTACCTTCACTGCTGTTTTTCAAACCTAATTAAGAACATTTTGCTATTTGTTCTTTCTTTAGACCACATATAGTCTACTAATATCTGTAGATAAAATGAAATGAACAGCTGTGACTGGAAAACTAAAGGTACAGCCTTTTAATTTTTTTACCATGTACGCTTCCAGGTAATCTGACAGACAGGGTGAAGTCCATTGAAAATCATAGACACAACTGCTTTCAAATTAGCAAAATTGGGATATCTCTGACTCCTGTTAAAATGAGCAAAATAAAAAAATTATGATGTGGCTGTCACTAATTAAAGCAATAATCAGTGTGATGTTGACCTACTTTAAAGATTTAGTTCCTCATTTCTCTTCTGTAGAGGATTTAAAAGGCCAATCCAAATAAGTAATTTCCTCTAAAAGAGTGCCAAAACCCCCAAAGAAAACAGAAAAATCAGAAGGTTTTCCTTCTTTAATTTCTTTTGCTCAATTTCAAGCAATTAAAATGTCAGATTCCGTGCCTCAGTCATACCAATGAAACCACGTGTAGGTTTCAGGTCACAAGTATTTAACAAATACATAGAAATCTTGACTTTTTAACTTGTCAGCTAAGAAGAAGGCATTACTAATTTTACCATGGCCAGTACAAAATCAAAACAACATATATGTCTCTTCAGATAGTTCTTCTGCACTTACATGTTCACAAACTTGATTTTAGTAAGCTTGACTTTTTAGCAGAATGTTGCAATCCTAAAACCAAGGACAAGTCTTAAACATGCAGGAAGAAGATTCAAAGCAGGTAGGATGCAATACATGTCTGGAAAAGAATTCCATCCTTCCCTATATGAAATCTGGATTTAAGATGGCACTCCAGCACATACTGCAGTCCCCAGCTGTGGTCAGGCCCTGTAGCTCCATACTGGGGTAAGAGATTTCCTGTGCTCAGAGCCACCCACAACTGTCAGGATCAGGCAGGCACTTGGGGGCTGTTGAATCCACTTGACCTGAAGATTCATACTACTCACAAGAGTAACGGGCATGACCAAGGCCAGTGGTCATACTATATGCTTAATGCAGTCAATTAAACATATCCAGGGACTTCCTAATATTATACATGCACAAAATAGAGTATTAATTCTGCATTAAGAGAAGAACTGTATAATAATAGTAGAGGTAGACCAGAAATACTTTTCCTGATCTAAGAAAAAGAAGGAAGGACTTTTGAAATATTATGCAAGAAAAAACAGAATGACTTTAAGGATCGGGAATAATAGAATTAAATGTCACATAAAAATCTAGAAGATCACACTCTGGAATTAATTAAACAGTTTCATGTTCTAAGTTAGGACTACAAATGGCTGGAGGCAATGGGAGGAAAAAGCTGTAAGGTATTGTTTGGTTGCACAATATCTGTATGCTAGGTGTGTGATATACCATGGGAAAGAATAAAAAAGCCAGTGGGATGCTATTAGAGGAAATTATTTTATGTTGTAACCCTCAGTGCAGGCAAGACTTCATTGGGAATATTATTTACGGTCTGATCAGTCATGGTCAGCCAAAGGGCTGCCAAGACAGAAAAGAGGATGAAAAGCCTCCGGTCCATGAGGTGATGGCAAGAACTTGATTTGTGAGTTCAGCGAAGTGAAGTCAGAGGGGACGTATGATGGCTCTTGGCAAATACCCAAGAAGAAACAACACTGGGATAGGCAAAAAAGTAATTGTACTACGGGATGCTAGCACTAACATTATCTTGAGGGGTGGGAAATCAACAAATCCCAAACTAATCTAAGCATAAAGGGAAGTAAATTTGTAAACAGTCTTCTCATAAACTGGTGGAGTGGAAAAAAACCTGATTTTAAGAGCAAGCTAACTTTACTAGGAAGATTATTCTGATCTTTTAACATGCTGAAATCTAAAAAAAAAAAAAAATAAAAAAAAATAGAACAGATCTCAGCCTGGATCAAGCAAAATATTTTAGACATATTTATAAGCTCCAAATCTATGGCAGTTATAAAATAAAAGGTTGGTTTGAAAGAGGGGATGAGAGAAAGATAATGAGAGCAAAAGAGCAATAAGAGGGGGGAATGCAAAAGTCGAAGACAGGAAGAGACAGAAACTGGGAGAATCAAGGAGAAACAGGGAGAAACAGAGAAAGGGAAGAAAAGGGATATATTTTCAAATAAAAGAAAATGTACAAACCAAGATATTTTAATCCATTAATTCAAGGTATTTTTGAGTTGGGTAACTTATCAAAATGTACTGTTTCACTGGTTTCAATGAATCAGCATATTCTTCTTTTAAAAAAAGTTATTAAAATATCCTACATGCACTGCTCTACAAATAACCCTCTGATCTGCTTTGAAGTGTTCCTTCAGTCATTATGCAGAACTTGCATAATGAGATAGACTGCAAGCTGTCAATAATACTGCAAGCTTGCAGGAACAGAAAATCAGGGTATATTATGGCTTTGTTAACATTGCTGGAAACAAATTCTCTAAATCAAGAGATCCTAAAGCTTTTATCTTTATTATTTTTTTCTGATTTTAAGAGATAAGGAAATGCAAAGATAATCTGTTTATAGATTTTGTGGACTGACAGAAGAACATTTAGCAAGTTCTACTAACTGCAGGTAATCAAAGAACCACAGTTCCTGGGAGTTTATGATTAAATGCTCAGATATATTGTTTTTGCCTGCATGGTGACTTGCACACAGGCATATATAGATTCAAAAATATGGATAAATAAATATACCCCAGGTATCAGCTATATTAACATTAAACCATTTTCAAACAATTAGCAGTCCCTAAAGGTATGTTACATCATGTTTACAAGCTTCAGCAATACATAACCTTCATATAATTAAAATGCTTTTATTTTCCCTCATTTTTGGAGACAAACACTGGAGGAAAGCCACCTAAGGCTGCAAAAGTTTGAAGAAATCCTAAACAGAGGAAAACAAGAGGTTAGAACTAAAAATGCTTGGCTGTTTTTGCCGTCTTAAACTATAGACACTTCTGCCTTTCCAGACATAAACATGAACCTGCAAGAAGGCAGCTATTCTATGGATCATGTGTGGATGTGAAGAAACAAAGATGAAAGAGTATGCAAGCTTGTCTGCACAGAAACTGCAAAAGTGCCTGGAATATTAGGGGAACACAGAAGCCAAGTATCAGGAAGATCGCAACTGAACCTGAGTAGAACTGAATACTGAGATTCCATGCAATATTCAGTGAAGAGGAAAAATTCTGCAACTTCAGAAGTTTATACCACAATATGGAGAAGCACAGAAAGGAGACAAATAGTTCAAAGAGCAACAGAACTGTGAAAATTACACAGTTTGGTTTTTTTTTTTTAATTTACAATGAATTTTCTTCTCTTACATACGCTCAGCCTTTTATGTTTAGCTTAAGATGCTTGTACAATCAAGTTTCTTTCCAGCAAACATTAACCTTTTGTGGGCAAACACAAAAATCACTCCATTTTTATGTCTTCACATGCACATGTTTTCATTCCATTTATTTAAGGGCCCATCATCTCAGAAAGTAAGAACAATTCTGTCCAGTAAGCAAGAACCGCAGACAGGTCTCAAGTGAATAAGGAATGCCTTTGAAAAGCCTTTTTCTGCTGAAAACGAAAACATTTGCTGAGCATGTCAGAGGAAGCTGTGTCTGTTGGATTCCCAACCACAGCATATTTCTTCCTTGAAGAAACAGGATGAATGGCAGAGGAGATGGTGAGCAGGGATAAAACTTGAGTTCTGGTACTGCAATTTCAGTCCAAAGCCTGCCCTGAAGGAGGCGATACAAGAGGCTGCTAAGGAAAGGGAAGACAAATCCTTCCTTCTGCTTATGTATGTCCAGACCTGGAATTTAGAAAGACCAATAAGGAAGGAGAACAGCAACTGAATCCAAACAGGGAAAAGGCAGTAACAACTCCTATACAGCAATTACAAATGTCAGAGATAAACCAGAATGGCCTTATCAGTGAAAGAGAAAGATGGCTGCTCTTTTGAAATTCTTCTGAAAAATCCCTACAGAATGAGCAGTAAAAAGCTGGCTTTGAATCTCCTAAAATTTTACAGAAGCATTAAATTAGTGTTTATATACAGTCATTAATTAATGTAACCAAATCAATAGAATGCATGACAGTATTGCATATTTTCCCCATCCAAAATTCTGTGTTTCCCTGTCATGCTTCAGAGTTTGCATCCTATAGCATGGTTCCTACATTTTCCTTAACTTTAGAAACTGTCCTACTTACAACCACTGCTCTTCTGGCTGAGAACAACAAGATGGGGTTCTAACCATCAACACTGTTCGGCATCAGAGTGAAGTTTGGTGAAATGAACCTTCTACCCCCAGGTGTGATGGATTGGAGCTGAAATACCTGGGTTGCATAGACAGTTGCCATGCCCTCCTACTCCTACCAAGAGCCGACATGTTCAGAAAGTGATCAAGATGTAGCGAGAGATCAGCAGATATCACTCTAACAGATCATGTTTTCTGAAGGTTCTGGAGAAACAAACTAAGGAGTGATGGAGAGGTTCTGGAGAGCTGATTTAGCAGAAATGAACTTCCTCCTTTTTCAGTTTGCCTAATAGAGAGAGAAAATCTAACGAAAAAGGTATTCTTAACAGGGCCAAAAATTGTCTGAGCTCTCCCAAACAAGCAGCTTCAGAAAAATAAAACACTGAAAAATGCACAGCAAGAACTTAATATGACCAAGATGAATAATGAAAAGTGACTTGACACTCTTTACTTAAAAGTCTTCTACATTCTGGTTTCTGACTATGAATTATTTAAAAGGTGTTTGGAAAACACCATCACTTATGGGAAAAATATGCATCTCTAAAGAGATCACATCTTTGTGGACAGGTTCCTAATTTAATATTTCAATATATTAAATCAGGGGTGCTAAGATATTGAAACAAGAAAAAGTAATTTTAAGAAGTTTATTTACACAGTTGTTGTTTTGTTTTTTTTTTCTCCCTTCTGAATGTGGTGTAATAGCACAGCATGGGAGGGCTAAAGAATTATGCCAGCAGCCTGAGACACAGCAATTGCCAGACAACTGGCATCTAAATTCAACAGTATTTATGATCTTCCTTCTAATGGCTGGTTCTCACCATGGAGAACTCCAGGGACAGTACCTTTCTGGTAAGCCCAGTGCTGGTACTCAGTCTAGGCTTCAGTGACTACTTATCTACAGCTTTTGAGATCTGCCTGCCCTGGCTAGAGCAGATAAGTAGATGTATATACAAGTTGCACAGCCCTTCATCAGGTTGTGTCCTCAGTGCTGGGTTTTGTGAAGCACTAGTATAGCTTATTTAAGTTCCAGCTAAAGTTTCTCAGTTCCCAGTGAAAGCAAGCTGTGAGCACAGCAGCACTCATTACTACAAAAGCTCTCTCTCATTGGAACTGATTAAGAAGAAACCGTACCAAGTACTTCTGCAGATGAAGCACTGGCTGAGCAAAGGAGCAACATTACAAATGTTACATTTTCAGGATCTAATTTGTATGATTCTCTTCACTGCTCTCCACTACACGTATGATCCAACTCTATTTATACCAAAGTAGGGACAGTAGGGACTGCTTAATCAGGACAGTCTAATGTATGGGCAGTTATCCAAAGCCACATGTTTTCTAAATTCTGTATGAGCAGAGATGGAGCTTAAGAGCTCTGTAGGGATCAGAGCTGCTAACAGACTTCTAAGGAGGGCTCTGGGGACTGGGATGTGCATAATGAGAAAATCTGGATATTTAGTGTGAAGAACTGTCCCAGTCCATTCTAGCAATGGGATAAATTGTGTAGCCTGTGATTTTCCTCTTTTTGTTATTCATGTGGCTGAAAATGGTTCAGAAGGAGGAGATCTGGACAACTTGGTCAAGCATGCTGTTGGGAAGTGCAAATATATAGGCAAATTTTCTTGCCAGCTCCCACCTCTTCAGGCTAGAGCATCATATCTGCAGGCTACATCCTTATTTATTCCCATGTGTTACACTTGAACATCATATGCATATAGTGTGTGTATATATCTATGTACATATTAAATGTGTGTTTATATATGTACATGCACACATAAACTTAGAACACATCTACTAAAACAAAGGGGTCTAGAAAAGCTTTAAAATTCTGGATTTATAAAAGAAGAGAAAAAAAATCTTCCAAAATACCTCATTCGATGTTTTCTTCTATTGTTCTTTCCACCTAAGTGCTTCCACTATATTTAACATACTGATGTCTGAAGACATCCTTGGTGTCTACCTTTAGTTCTAATCCAGTTGTTTTGTTACTGAATCAGTTTAGAAAAACATCTCTGTTCAGGAAAGTACTGAAGCATGCACTTCAGTACATTCTTAAAAGTAAGTGACTTTTTGAACCAGCCTAATAATTTAAAGTAGCATTAATAAACATTCCTTAATAAACAATTCAATTTGGTATGTGTTTACAGTGCAGTGCTGCTCCGATACTTTCACGTTTCTTTGCTTTTACCACAAAGATGACAAACAGTGGGACATAAAAATATTTTTGCTAGTCGAGTCTTAAGATGGCTTTGAAGAGCCTCATTTTCAGAAGCACACCACTTCAGAAAATCAAGTTCACAATGAAAGAGCGGACCTCTAGCACCCTACATCAGTAATTTTTTTTTGAAAACTTGACCTGCTCTTCTAGGCAAACCATTATATCCATAGCAACATATAATTCACCTTCCAGCTTGCCATTGCAGTTTTGTAACTATTGATTGCATCGTGAACAGTTGTTGGGACTAATCACAAGTGGTATGGGCATATGAGTATGCACACGTCTGTGTATGTGTGTGTGTGTATGAGGTACAAAACAATGTTTGCCCATGCAAAGAGTTCTCTCTTTCCTCAAGGCTCAGTCAGAAAAGGCTCCGGGAGTGCAAACAGAGATTTTCCTAAAACACTTCCCACCACTTATCTGTCTTTTCTGCAAAAAGTATGCGTGTTACGTTCAAGAATTGGATCAATTCGGTAACGAAACACTTCAGCAGTGGTACAAAGAAGGACTGTGGAAACAGTCCAGTTTGTGGCCAATGCAGCATAGGAGGAGAACCGTCCACCAGTCTTGCAGCCTGACCCCTACACCAGTAATCCCAGTTGGGCTCCAGTGCAGAGCTAGATATTGTTCTCTTCCTATGACAGTGGGAGGATGAGGGCATTGCCACTTTCTGCATCAGCACTCCCAGCTGCGCACTCCCCTTTTCCCACTGCTTCCTCAGCTTTGGAGCTGAGGGCCTGCACATAATTTGGAGAGCTCCTTTGAAATCCAGGCATTTTACTCCTGTAGTTCAGCAAATACTACCACAACCAGTGATAGATGCATAAGGATAAGAGCACAAAGAAGGAATAAGCAACAGAGACCTGTGTAAGGGGATGGGGGAAAAGCAATGCTTTCACTGAGAAAAGACATACAGAACTTTATATTAAAATTTATATATAACTGGTCATACTTTACAACAGCTTAGGAATTACCTGCACCTCCCAAGTGACATCAACTTAACAAATGCCCTGAACAACTAGCTTAGTTCAGGAGTGCTTAGAAGAGAAAAAAGATCTAAATGCATTTGATATGTAAATCTAACCAGCTCTTCTTGCCACACAAAAGGAATTTATCCTCTTTTTAAATTTTTAGCTTTATAATGGCAGTGGTGTTCTTAGGGACATCTCTACTCAAATTCAGAACTCCCCATTTTGTATAAATATGTTAGCTTAATAAAGTAGGGCTGGCCATAAATAAATAAATAAATAAATAAAAAGTGTGAAGATTTTCAATTTCACACTTGTTTCATATCAGAGGAAAAAAATTACATTTCTCATATGTTCACCATACACCCATACATGCAGCCAAGAGAGAACCTTACTGCTGCTAAGTTTTGTTAATACAGCCTTCTTAAATCCAATACAGCTTCCTTCCTCTCAGAAATGAAAAAAACAAAGATGCCATTGCAAGCCATGGTTACTCTGATGTTGTAGCTACTCACATAGCCTCTCCCGCTACGAGGATAGCATTTGGCAAGTCTTTGTCAGTAGAGAAACTGCATTTAATTTGTGGCACTGTCACAAAACTAGACTGGAAACACAGCCCTTGTACTAATACACCAATAAAAATCCCAAGCTAAAAATATTAAAGATGACGTTGTTCAAATATTCCTCCTACACACATGAAACCTAAAATTGCCTTAAGGACTACTCTTCATTAAAGTTCCATTAAATGGGCTGTTACAATAAATTAGCAAATTACTTCTTAGAACCACAGCACATGGTTCCACTCAGAATAATGCAGAACGCATGACTTACATTAAGCAGATTTTCAAGCCTGTTATCAAAACTATCATTCACTTTATGTCTAACAAGAATTCTGCAACATTATAATTTAACTGAACTTAGATATTGTTACAAGGAATGCAGTTTGGTTTTAAATTGTCTTTGTTATGCAGAAGAAAGTTTGAATTGATGTACTTGTACATCTCTCCTGACTTCAGTCAAACCTGCAAGATAAAGGGTGTCTGGAGTTAACCAAAGCTCTGCCTGGAGTCCATGGGTCTACTCCCTACTTTTTTTGGTCTCAGGCAGACAGGAAAAAACACTATGCCTCTCTTATCTTCATGAGGGTAAACTCTGAGCTAGATTTAAGATCCTCAATCAATCAAAGACAATTCTTGCCTTAGAGATGTTACTCAGCTTTACTGTGATTCTGGCCAACCTCCTCAGATGAAGACATTAGAGCCAGAGTTTTAGCTATACCTGATATCAACAATGTCCAGATAATGTCATACAAAAACACTAAAATCTGTCCATCAGGTAGCATGAGAACATACAGGTTTATAGGCACTACAGATTTACAGTGCTTATGCACAGGGCTACTTTCATTCTCTGGAGTATAGTTTTTTGAGGGGAGAAAGTAGGACAGACTGCCTCCTGCTTTAGCTGCTCAGATCCGTTTCAAGCCAATAAAATCTGAGCAACACTTACAACACACAACCCTTACTTTCCTCATACTGACCCCGTGCTTTTGTGCATGGGAATGCATGCCTAGCTCTTGTCCGTGATCAGCTTACAGAGCATGTATAGACTGTGATCCCCATCAGCTCCTCACTGGCTGCTGCTGAGAAACACTGCTATCAACCTGCTGAGAGTCTTGAATTTTACCAAAGCATGTATCAATAGGACAAGAATACCAAATGGTTCCTATGAAAAAAAAAAGTGGAAAATTACTTATTAAACAGCTTGAGCACACACTGTAACTATTCCTTTTTACCTCAACCATGGAAGGTCTTCAAAGCTAAGGTCTCCCCCTGCTACGCACCGTGTGCATGGGCTACACTCAGGGGCCACTTGGCTACTAACCTTAGATGAAGAAACAGATACATACTAAAGCTGTGAGGAGCTGAAGGAAATAATGGTTAAGTAGCAATCACAATCAAGCACATTTCTAATACTTGTAAGGTTTCTTGGAGACATCATGGATGGCATGTGCCCTCTTGCTTGTGCATCTGATTAACAGCTCTTCTAGATCGGTGGGATTTTAGTGCAGGAGAGCAAATGGAGCCGATAATGTGGTCTTGTACCACTCAGCAACTTCTCATCCCTTCTTGATTAAATCAGTTCACTTCAGTCCTTTTCACCTCACTTTCCCTTGCTTCTATCTATTAACTTTGATTCAAAGATGTACCTGGGCATTTAACTGCATGTGTGGGAAATTTCTGTGTGTAATATTCTCAGGATACGCTAGTTTAAGACTAAATGGGAAGCATTAACACCCTTTAAAAAAGAAACACCAAACAACCAAAACCAAACAAAAATGAAAATAAACCCCAGGATTCAATCCATCACACTCAGTTTCTGTAGAAGCTAGGATTAGAGTCTCGGCTGAAGTAAAACAATGACAGTAGGCAGGAACTGAACTTGTAACTCCTTTCCTTACACTTCAAAGTGGTTACCCCATTTAACTGAGCTTAACAGGCCCCAGATTTGTTTTATCTTAATGACTCCTTGCATGGCTTATCCATTCTCAGAGAGAAAAAGAGCAGTGATGGAGATGGAGTTGGCAGCAGTGTGGAGAGCCAGGAAGGCTTTCATAGGCCAATACCCTAGGATGAACCATCACATTTTAGAGTGCACTATGGACATGAGCTTCTAAGACACTTTATAAGGAACCTAGAGCTGAGAGAGATGCTTTGCTTTAAAGGGTGAAACAAAAACAATTAAGTACATCTGCTTGTAAAACTATAACAAATTAAAAATGCTCAGTGTCATAATTTGTAGGATGACTGTGAAACTGACATTTTCCTGGGAGGTAAAGGGAACATCTTCCACTTAGTTCTGTAGTTTACCATCATTTGCATGAAACAACAGATATTCTTCTCACTTAAGACTTTGCTCCCTACAAGGAGCAATTCATCCACCAACTACTTCTTAGAGATGAACCTCCTCCTAGAAGTGCCTGTCTATCTACTCTAGAGGAGATCCACTCTGGCTGAATTGTTTCTAGGCAGCTGTGGTCTGGCAAGGTGGATCCCTGGTTTCCTTAACTCCCATTCCTAGGGTCACATCCAGGTCTAAAACCTGAAAGATTTAGGGTCATTACACTTGACACAAACATAGGAAGAAACACTTGATTCCAGGGCCAGAGGCTTAGTAGACCTTCTAGTGCAATTTCTAAGCTGACAGTGCTGTCTTTGCTGCTTTAATGACTTCTATGGAGATGTGGTCTCTGCAGCTACCGATAGGACAAAACCAATTTTCTTCATCTTGCATTCACAGCACTTCCTTTAGAGGAATTATGTCTTTTCCTGGTTTAAACAAATAAAATAGTATTTGGGTTATATGATTCAGATGATTAAAACACATTCACTTGTGATACTGCTTATTCCCTGCAACAGGGACTGAATTTTTCAGATTATGCACACAGCTAAAAACCCGTAAATTTTGTCATTCATATCCATAAGCAGCATGGCAAGCTGGCAAAAGCTATTACGTTTCAGTTACACAAGTGTGCTAAATTACTCAGTCAACTGACATCTGGCATGAACTATAAATTGCTCGCAAAATTCTTTTAGAAAGATTATTATATTATTATTAATTTGCTGTGTATGTCAAAGCATATCACACACACAGCAATCCTGAAATTAATTAGCATTTTCAAGTATCACACTGAAAAGGCCCACAAAGCCAGCAGAAATAATCTCCAAGATACTAGCAGGTTACGCACTGCTGGCACAACTTGCCTTCAACATATTTCCTTCAATCCATTTTTAAGAATAAAACACAAGAAACTTTTTTAAAACAATCTCTTTGTCTCATATCCTTGACTATCACAAATTAGGCTCAGAGGCTAAGATTTCATTTGCAATTTATATTCAGTAAATACAAAGCATTTAGAAAAATTGCAGTATTTTTTACTCATTTTCTAGCAATTCAAAGCACCACGATAAGACACTCAGTTAAATAAAGCAGCACAGAGAACAGCTTAACGATTTAAGCATTATTCAGAACATAGGGCTCCATTCTGGATTTACTGTTATACTTCAAAATACCTAGACAGGAAAGCTGAGCAATATTTCACTAACACCACTATTCAATAAAATTTCATATATAATTTCAATATAATTTCAAATAAAAAATCATTCGGAGCATAAAAACAAAGGTTAAATTCAACAATGTTTTATGAACATGCTTAATGAGAATGAGATTTCACCCAAAGCCCCTCAGTTGAAAGACCAAAAGCTGCAGTAAAAATTCAGACCCTTGGAGAAGTATGAGTACACCTGAATCACAGTTGCCTGGGAAGTTTCACTGATTCCTCCTTGTGGCATTTGCAGCACAATCACGGAAATATCACATGAAATCCTTTTCCCAGCCATGAGTGTAGCAGACAGCTCAGACAGCAGGAGTGAAAGTATGCAGAAAACCCAAATTTGGCAGTTCCTGCTTCCAGGATTTTGGACTCTGCAAATTACTTCAAATGTATTTAGCAACAACCCTGGGATATGTTCTAGAAAGGAGGTGCTGAAAGCCCACCCACCAAGTTGTCGCATGCTTCATAGCATTTACCACCCATCTCTGTGCACTGAGTGCAATTTTTCATGAATATAGAAAGCATAACCTTTAAATAAATAAAGGATAATTAACTCTCTTCCACTCAGTAACTAAACCCTGGGGGAGGGTGTGGGGTTTCTGTGTGCGTTTCTTCAGTCTAGTCTCTAATCTTTGCCCGGTGACTGAATCATAGAATGGTTTGGGTTGGAAGCAACCTTAAAGCTCACCTAGGTCCAACCCACCTGCTATGGACATGGGCACCTCCCACTTAGACCAGGTTGCTCAAAGCCCAGTTCAGCCTGGCCTTGAACACTGCGAGTGATGGGGTAGCCATAGCTTTTCCGGGCAACCTGTGCCAGGGCCTCACCACCCTTACAGTACAGAATTTCTTCCTAATATCTAATCTAAATCCAACTTCTTTCAGTTTAAAGCCATTCCCCCTTGTCCTACCACTACGTGACCTTAACAGTTGCAGCAGACAATGTTTGGTGTGTGCGACTTCTGTTCCTTGCATAAGGATTTCTTCATCTCATCCTAAAGAAAACCAGCTCATGTGCTCTAAGACCATCCTGTGGTGTGTACCAACACATGCTAAGGTCATAATATCACTCCTGGATACCACTGGAACAGAGGCTCCTGTTATGCAGACTGCCAGAAGTCCAGTAGCAAACAATGAAAAATTTGACAATATGAACATATTCTTCAGCTTCCAACTTTGTACCTTTTGAATCATACGTAAATAAACTGGCTAATGGAATCTAAACCAGCCACTATGCCCATGCTCACCGTTGTGATGGATGTGTAGGGGAATCATAGAATAATTTGGGTTGGAAAGGACCTCCAAAGTTCATGTAGTCCAACCCCCCTGCAATGAGCAAGGCCACATTCCACTAGACCGGGTTCCCCAGAACCACATCCATCCTGACCCTGAATGCCTCCAGGGATGGCGCATCCACCACCTCTCTGGGAAGCCTGTGCCAGGATTTTATGACCCTCATTGTAAAAAGTCTTTCTCACGTCCAGCCTGAATTTCCCCTCTTTCAGTTTAAAACCATCACTCCTCATCTTCTCACAACAGGCCCTGCTGAAAAGTCTCTCCCCATCTTTCTTATAGGCCCCTTTTAGAACTGAAAGGCCACAACAGGATCTCTGCAGAGCCTCCTGTTCTCCAGGCTGAACAAGCCCAACTCTCTCAGCCTTTCCTCACAGGAGAGGTGCTCCATCCCTCTGATCATTTTTGAATGAAGGAAAAGAGCGAAGGGCCATTTCATTCTCCTGCATGTTTCTGACACACTGCCCTGCAGTCACACACGTGCTCAGAAACAGCATGCTCAGATGCCCCTGATGTAAAATACTGATACTAGAATCCTTCTTTGGCAGTGAGGCAGGGAATGTAAGTGCCTACCTGCAGTGACTGCTGGCAGCATGTGGCCCTAAACTAATGTATTCCTATCCGAGCAAGCGAGTGAGAAACTTTTCTGCGAACGTATTAAGAGTTGGCAAAAACTTTGCTTCCGTACCCTGCCAGCTTTTGGCCCGCCCCTGGGACACGCGCTCACTCCAGGCACGGCGGACTCACGCTCCGGGCCCGGGGCCGCCGGCGCCTTGCCGGCAGCAGGAAGCAAGCGCCCGATCCCTTTGCCTCTCGCGGCCCCGTGGGAAAAGGCAGCGAGAGAAGCGGCGGGAGGGGCAGCGCCGGCGCTCACCAGCTCCGCGGCCGCACTCCCGGCGCTACCCAGCGGGGACTGCCCGCCCCGCCAAGCCCTCTCCCAGCCCGGTCGCATGGTGCCATCTAGTGACCGGCGCGCGGACTGACACCGGCACGCACAGGCACCCACCGGCAGCGCACGAGCCTCTCTCCCCTCACCGGCGCAGCTGCCAGCCGGCTCTCCCCCTGCAACCCCGTAGCTACTGCCGGGAGGGAACTCCCAGCAATGGCACCATAAAAGCAGGCAGCGAACAAGACACGTGGGCAAAGACACGAAAATTAAAAAGTAGGCCCCAAAAGTACCTTTATCTCCCCCAAAACACAAATGCGAATATTCCCCAGAAAAGTGGTGTGTGTGGGGGGGAGAACAGCAAACCAGCCCCATGCCATATTCAGCTTCTAGATAATGTGGTTATTTAGCAATCCCAGAAAGGTCCTAGTGCCAGTGCTAACCAGGCTCAGAACAATTACAGATTACAAATAAAAAATTACAACTTTTGCAAATGACAAATTAGTATGGCCCAGGATTTAAGCACAGCATACTTCACCTGGCAGCATCAGTGCAAGCCAGGGTAACAGAAGGGTTTATGTTTATATAGCTCAGGCTATGCCAGATAGTTTCACATAGACACAAATTGTCCAAGAGAAGTTTTTCTTGCTGGAGTTCATGAAGACTTTTGTGGTCTGCTGAGTGATACAGAAGCCAAAGTACAGTTAACCAAATAACCTGTGAGTAAGGCATCTGATATTAGCCTAAAGGTAATGGGGCATTAGTCAGGTAGGGAAAGTTGTTTATCAGCTGTCTGGCTTTATATGCCTGTAGGATTTACATTTTCAAGGACAATTCAAAAGTTCATTTACTTTTAAGCAGAGTGCTTGATTCTTGTATATTCAAGTGATGTCAGACACTGGGGTTTTTTAAATGGGGGGAAAATCCCTTCACAATCACAAAATCAAAAGAGTTTGTAATACTTAATTTGACTTAAAAGATCAGGGCAATCAAGTTAGTGTGCCCTTTTACAGGAGTTTAAAATTATCCAACCATGGCCCCACACATTCAAAAAAGCCTTTCAACTTGTTCTTCCATAAGCATAGAAATAGCCACACTTCACAGTTTTCAATGAAGTTTACAGCATTTTGCTATTTGTCTGACTGTCAGCAGGCAGCATTCATCCAGCAGCAGGCAAATACATTAAGAGAAGAAGGCAAAATTAGAGAATCATGGAGAGCTGAGAACTCAGCAGCTGTTTCCCCTTGAATTATCTACTTAGGAGTCCCTTCTCTGCATGCTTGACATGGGAACAAAAGAGGCTGCCGTCCCTCTTCCCAGCCGTGGCTGACAACCTGTGACAGACTATCTGGCAAGCAGCAGACCCATTACTGGGTCACTGGGAAGGCTCAGGAGACATCTATGATGCCACTTTCAGGCAGGGCCCTACACCTGCTAAAAGGCTGGATAATTCCCATTAGGGCTTTTTGGTGAAATGCCCTCTTGGGGTTTCTGTATGTTTTATTTAGCATTTTTACATCAAGTTGCTTAAGTGACTGTACAAAGACATGAATCGTGTCTCTATCTCTTGAGGGACACATCTCCTGAGATCACCATTCAGGGCCCTTCAAGCTGTCCTGTCTTTCATATATAGCTCATCTCTCAGCTGGTGATGAAGGGTAACCTCTTTTGGCACTTTCTTCATCTGATCTGGACAACCCGGGAGTATGCATGAGTTAACTTCCTGCAGCTCTACATTCTGATTGACGCTTTGTGGCATCAACTGGATCCTCCCCTCAAGATATGAAAGCCTTGTCACATGTTGACAGACCTTATTGTTACACAGAGTAACCTGAGTTTTATTCTGAAAAACACGCTTTGTCTTGGCCAACATAATTAACATGAGCAATGGCCTTTGTGGGTAAAATTCTTTAATAGTCGAAGTTTTTCCAGAGTTTCAAAGGCATCCATCGTCATTTTCAGTTCTCAGCTTTGAAACTAGAAAAATATTCTTTTATGTGAAATGTTATTTTGTTGTTTCCAAGACCTGTTTTGCAAGAACATAATAAAGAAGGGTGGACTACACTGTAACCATTAAGGCTGCTCAAGGATGACCATTCATTTGAGAAGACAAGGGGAACAACATGAAGTGTGAAAATGTTCATCATTAAAAACCATAAAATATTACAGACTTCATGAAAATCACCAAATTTTATTTCTTTTTAAAGTCAAACTAGGACTGTTTTTTAACTTTTAGCCATCTGACAGACTTGCACGCAGAAAATAAAGGCACATTTTTGCATTACATGGCCCAGTGATGCTATTTGGCCTCTGCAACAGAAATGACATAGTTTGTCTGGGAATATGAGTAGAAGACATTTTCGCTGGCTGCCCACAGGACGACAGAGCTGGTCATACAGATAGCCAAGAACCTGACAGTAAAACAGCCTGCAAAGAGCCGCTACCTGGCAAAGTTGGACTACTGTCATATTCACAACTGAACAGCAGATAGAATAGCAAGCGATGTGCCAGAAAATAAGGATTCTGCTTCTCCAGATATATTTACACACAGAAGAGCACAGAAAAAGCAGCCAAGAGCAAATCAACTTAAGCAGACAGCCTACGCTGACAGTGACACAAAAGAGGTAGACTCAGGTGAGTGATTTATGTGCAACCATGTAAGTCACACCAAACAATTGCATGTTAATACTAGACCCCAAGCTTTTTGTTATTACTGTTTTAAAGGGTTTCATTCTTGCTAGAAGGGATTCAGAGGATAAGTCAAATATCTATGCCTAGTTTCCAGAAAGATTTCTTACATATTCTCAATAAGGTCTTAAGTACCACTGGACTCAAGAGAAAAAAGACCAGAAAAAGAGTAAAAAAAATTTACTGTGGATCTATATATACAGCACCATCACAGATTACTTTAGTTATTTGTGCCCACAATTACCTCAGCACTAACTATGCTGACAAGAATTGGCGGTGATTTTAAACATCCTGAAATATACAGTCCTGACAAACAAACTTGCTCTGCCAAATTCAAGCCCAGGTAATAGATTATAAATAAAAAGCCAATAATCCCAATCTACCTACTTTCTAACAGCAAACAGGGAGGGCTGAAGTTCCCCTCCAGCTTGTGTTCTGTACCATTCTTATCCAAAGGTTCACCCTAGAGACATCTTGCCTTCTTTTCACCTTCCTTTTGTGTCTGTTTTTTATGTTCAGATGAAATGTCAGTATCCTATTTTAAGATGCAGTTTATGCAAGATGAACCTTTCAGTTAACTACACAACATTTGAAAAGGCTGACTCTAGGAGGATTCCAGGTTCTCATCCTAGATGCCCCCCCTCACTTACTTAATCAAGTCTGTAAAAAGAAAGTTCACAATGTGATAACTGTGTTCATTTTGGTCACACCCCACCCAACCATATGCTGTTTTTTAGCAAACATGGAATTTTTGTACACTGGCAATATGTTGGAGTTTTTTGGGTTTTAAGTGCTGAAATCAAATTACTTCTGGTGTGAAAACTGAAACCACCTCCAGCAACATGTAAGAATTTCTGAAGTTGTTGCAGATTCCACAATATTTTGGGTGTGGAACAGAGGAGCTGTACCTCTTCTTTGCTGCTTTCTTAAATCAGTTTACAACACAGAGATACTTCAGTTAACTCACTTAGGACACATCTAGCTATGCAGCATACTGCAGTATAACATGAGCACGGTTCAGCTTTGGGAATAATTAGCCCTGTTGAAGGCAAGCAAAGACAAAGCAGTAACATAGCAACATTTTGCTCAAGATTGTTTGATTAAAACATGCAAGCAGAAAACATGGACAGTTGCAAGTTGTTTATTCAAAACTTCTGAATTCCTTGTTTGTTTTGCATGAACAAGGTAATGCATGATGAAAGCATCAAAAGAGGATCTGGGGTTTTCAGTGAATCCTCTAGAGTTTAAACACATCCTTATATAATTCAGAGAAGGAGGAAGCAGAACTGGCAGTGCGGTTCACTCCTTCTTCAGACACCTAGTTTTCAATATCCAAAGACATTAATAAATCATTGCTCATTGCAAAGTGGCTGCCATGTTTAGCTTAATGATTTTAGCTTAAAGGTATTAATTTCTCTTTAAACTTGGAATTTATAATATTATATTTATATATTTTGCACATTTTGATAACACAAAACGCACTCTGAATTATGGAGGTGTTTCCACTGGGCCTGGTATGTATATAAAATATACTTGCTCCATTTAAAATTTTTAAACAGTCAGTTATACCATATTCAGATAGCATGTGATTTATAGCTCAAATTACACATCTCCAAGAATCTTATAAACTTTACTGTACTTACCCACATACCACCATAGAGATGCATTTAACAAGTACTCTAGGACAGAAAAAGAAACAGAAAAAAGAGCTTCCAGTTCCCTGAGCTGACTAAGTCTGTACCAGTCTGTCCTCCAGGTAAAAGACAGGTTTCAGTAGGAGGCTGCCACAGAGCTCAGATTCTAACACACAGAAAAAAAAGATTTTGTCTCACAAGGCTGCAGTTCCTCATCTTTGAGTCCACCCATCTTGAGTTGCACAGGAACATCTCTCTTCTGCCACCTCAACTTTTCCTTTTTCCCCTCCTCCATCTTTGATTCCCACTGTTGCCAAAACCACCGTGATATTGCCACCGAAAGAGACTTGAAACACTTCACTAGCCTCTAACAGCTGAAAGCCAACTAACCTGCTCCTTAAATAATCCCACTGGACAAAAGAAGGCATGTTTCATTCCCCCTCTTTCAGAGTCCTCTCCAAATAATGGGCTTATCTATGACATGTGGGTTTCTACCTCAGTCAATACAATACAGATTTCTACCTTTTCAACTACTGCTGTCCCTTGTCCTGCTATATATACAAGACCTAACTACTCTACTTTCTGTCCCTTCACCATGTGAGACCTGCAGAAAGCAGAATGCAGGTTAATTTCTCTTTTTCTTTGGTTGTGATGCTCCCTCTCTTCCTTTCAGTTAGTCCATTTCTCCGACCTCATTGTGGCTTCATATACCTAAAATCTTCTGAGCTTTACTACAGTAGTACTCCTGACCCAGACAAAACCTGGGATCCTGCTATACTGTCTTTCTAACATCCGTACACCGTCTTTCCAACATCAGCCGCCGGGGAGCTGTCACATAGGCCTTATGAACAAGGTTTCCGCCCTGTTTACTAACCTGCTCAACAAAGCTCTTCTCAAAAGCCAGCCAGACAGCAATGAGTCAGAATCAGTGTTGTAATTATATTTCTTCTTGAGTTTTTATGAATTACCATCACTACATTGCTGTTTATTAAAAAGCTTTGTCTTCTTGTTTTGGTTTTGGTTTTTTTTTTTGGTCTGCTTTAATGATATACCACACTGCGTAAAAAAGGAAAAGAAGTGTATATTTTGGGAGCTATTCATTGGGAGTTCTCAGGGTAGGTAAGGGCAAGTATAATTTTCATTAGCTCTGAAAAATGCAATATCCTCCAGGTAAAACTTTAATCACCCTCTGTGGAGTGCGATTTGGGTTTTAGTTTTTGTTTTTTTTTTTCAAGAAGGGAAATAAACACTTTCCTCCCCCAAAACAAAACTTTAAATCAAAACTTCCTCCCAGATGCTCAGATATTAATTGTATAAGCTTTAACTACACACAGCTGCGTATTTTTTAGCCCAAAGACTCACACCAGCCTCTTTTAGTATTCCCCCAGCATCATGAACCAGCAGACATCAGTATGTGGCTCTGGACAGATTGGTAATGCCAGCTTAGGAGGGTCAGGAAAATTGTGGCATCCCCTTGACTTCCAGGAAAACCCAAGTATGGGTCTGAAGTGTTTTTCAGACTCCGAAACACTACTTTATTGGATTCTAAATATAAATGTTTATTATGATTTGTCATTTCAAGCACGCAGCATTCTGCATTGGCGTGTTATAGAGCCAAAGGAAGGCCTATTGACGATATAGAATGATATCTTTCCTCTATTTGAATGTTCAGAACTACCTTTGGACAATTAAACATATGACTATATTTCCTAAATTTGCATAAAATGAGAATCACACAGATGGACAACACATGCTTCCCATAAGTCCAGTGTGAAAATTACTCTATCACTTGTCGTTGTACCCAATCTTTCCACATTTCTGGCAATTCACATCTTAAACAAACAAGAATTGTGACAAGCAAAACAGATGGTCTCTCCTCCTCCTTCCTAAAAAGTTCCAAAGGCAGATTTCCCAAAATTCTTGCTTTATAATCGTGCTGTTCTACTTGTCACAGCAGTTTTGAAAGAACTTTCAGTAATACACAAATAGCAGGCCTAAGCCTCTTTTACACCAGGGTCCTGGAAAACTTGCCTGTGGGTGCAAAGAATCTGTGCAGGGAATGAGCAAAAGCCCCCAGATCTTCTAGGTGAATTTCAAGAGGTGTCAGTCAAATAATTTAAAGCAGCCTTGCTATTCAGAGTCTAAAAGGTAGATTCTGTTTCTTTCTCCATTTATAAACTAGAGTGTTAATTGGTATGTGGCATCAGCTCAATATTCAGCATGTAGGAGCTTGATCAAACCTTCATATTTGCAAAGGAAAAAACATCCTGCAACAAAGGGCACTCCTAATTAGTGGCACATGAACCTTTTCATTGGGAGCATTCACAATGGATATACAGCTAATACTGACTTTGCCTTCCATTGTGGTTTCACAGCATATAAACCTTCTAATTTCTCTTCTACCTCCACTCCATGTGGTCTTTTGCTCAAATGTACCAACTGTGGCTACAGGTATCCATCTCCCACATAGGAAGCGCTGTGCAGTGTTTAGAATGATGGGACAGGCAAATGAACCTTGGAAGTATTATGTCAATGGGGACCACTACATGGCAGTAACTTATGAATTAGCTGATTATGAGCAAACAATGTCAGATGTGGAGAAATGTTCCAGGAAACCATGAACAAAGCCTCAGAAAAGAAACTGTAAAAATATGACCAAAAGTAACTAAGTTCTTTCTCTAAGCAACACAACCTGAAAAAACAATCCCTTGCTTCACAAGAAACACATATTAATAACACAGCCGTCATGACAGTAACCTTCTTAGCTTTTGCAACACCATTTCATATACTTCTCTCAGTCTACACAGCTACATATATATGTTTTGTAGGCATACAAATTAATCAGACTTACAGGAGAAGCTGCATCTGTATATTTTCACTGTTGCATATGAGCAAGCAGGAGAAAGAAGTCCCTGGTTAAGGTATTGCTAAAGGAATAGTAAGTGCGCATCCCACCAGAAAATGATGTGTGAGCCTGGCTATCCTATTAGTGTGTATGTTTTCCTACTGTTAGTCTATAATAGAAAAGTTGGGGCATCATTACCGCTGTCTTAAAAGAAAACAGCTGTTGTTAGCTGCATTTTGAGAGAAGTCTGGTCTGTCAGAGTAGCATCTGGAAACACCTCAGCCCCTCAGCCAAGTTAGAGGAGGAAAATCTATTTACTAAGCACCATAAGGTGATGGAGAGGTCTCTGGCAACCCTCAACATGCACAGAGAGGCAGCTTCAGGACCCACTAAGTAGTAGGTTGGCAGATATTATTTTCCAGACTCAATTTCCGGCTCATGTGCCTGTGGAGCTGTCTTAGGTGTCCCAGTTTGGCTCTAAGCCTTGTTTACAGGCAGGGTATTTCATCCCCTGGCCAGGAGACAAAGGGAAGGCTACATATTCTCTATTACTCTGCAAGCTTGCACCCTTCCAATGTCAGGTTTGGAAGTATGATTTTCTCACTAAAAACATAAATTCAGATGCTTCTGAGTATGAGCAACAAACAGTAGCAGGACAGAGTGCTACTAAAAGTTTTCTGGTATTTGTAGGGCATAATCATTGAAGTTAGCTCTATAATTAACTGACTGGATGGCATCTAAGGCTGATTTGCTGATTGAAAAGAAAGAAAGAATGCGGAGACTCTTACTAATGGTCAGGATCTGCTGCTCTCACATTGAATATCATTTCACTGCCTGAACTATCTCTTCAGTTTTAGTTGACCAAGTCAAGACGTCATTAAATGAGGTTGAGCAGTAATTTATGCTGAAAAGACTCCCACTGGTACTATTGGACTACTTCTAGAACAAGCTCATTTAGTTTCTATACCTCCAGCTCATTGGTGTCTCTGCTTTACATGTGAAAAATACATCTACGCTGTGGAGTCAGAACAAACTGTGCTTCAGCTGCATTTAAAACCAGATGAGGCATCTCTTCAGCACTTACACCTAGAGGACAGACCATTTCTTAGAAAGGTAATTAAGCTAAATGTGAAGGGATCATTGACAGTGAGATCACAAAATACGTGCAGGAAAACAGAGGGATCAGGCCCAGTCAGCATGGGTTCATGAACGGCAGGTCCTGCTTGACCAACCTGATCTCCTTCTACAATAAGGTTTGGTCACCTGATTGACGGGGAAAAGGCTGTGGACATTGTCAATTTGGACTTTAGTAGAGTATTTGACACTGTCTCCCACAGAATTCTGGAGAAACTGGCTGCTCATTGCCTGGATAAGTGGATTCTTCACTGGGCTGGAAACTGGCTGGATGGGGTTGTTTCGTGTGAAGAGAAGGCTCAGGGGTGTACCTTATCGCTCTCGACAAATACCTGCAAGGAGGATGTAATAAGGTAAGTGTTGGTCTCTTCTCTCAAGTAACAGGTGATAGGGCAAGAAGTAACGGCTTCAGGCTGTGCAAGGGGAGGTTTAGGTTTGATATTAGGAAAAATTTCTTCACCAAGAAGGTAATCAGGCATTGAAACACCAGGCTGCCCAGGGCAGTGGTGGAATCACAATCCCTGGAAGTGTTCAAAAAACCATGTAGATGAGGCCCTCAGTGATATGGCTTAGTGGTGGACTTGGCAATCCTGGGGTTGGACTCGACCAGCTTAGTTTTTTTCCAACCCGATTGATTCTATGATTCTATGATTTTTTCTGATGAGAAAATTTTTTTGTCATTTCAAAGCCAAAACACAGAACTCATTTTGTATCTCAGAAATGGTCCTGGATTGCAAAGGTAAGGAGCAGTAAAAGACCTTGTGGTAAATAGTACATATAATTTATAGGCTGAACATTTCCTTCCAGGGACATGTGTCTCTGTCTCTGCTGTCATCCACACAAGCAGAAGTGTAATTACTTCACACAACTCAGAGGCAGCTACACACAACCTCTGTCTCTCAACAAACAAATACCTCTGAAGTGGAAAACTAAAGGCAAAAAGAAAGGAGATTCCTGGGAATGCTTGTGCCATTTGCCACGTTACTTTCTGGTGGTCAAAACCTCTGCTTCAAAAGCATTCACCCTAACTTCAAAAGCCATGTGCCCCTCCTAATAAGCGTGAAGGAATCTGCCTGTCTTGGGGGACCTGACGGCATTGCACAGAGAAGGAACAGCATAGGCCAAGTTCTTTAAAACTAATTGCTGCAGTCTGGCAAATTTTTGGCATGCAGCCACCCCCAGCAGCCATTCAAAAATGCCAGGTGGCTCTGTCTTGCCAGCAAGATAATTTGGCAGAGATTTTGAAATGAAGCAATTCAAAGTGAAAATCATCTGCCCTTTCCAAACAGAACTGTCTTAAACACTTGATTAGATTTCAAACCAAAATAGATATTTTTCTGTTCAAATTAACTGACTGCAAAATAAGCCATTTTTGTCCTAGCCTGTCTGGCTGACTGTGTGCGCATTGTGACAACTTTGTGGTATTTCTGCATGTTACCTTTGCTCAGGCGTGGGCTCTATTGTGGAAAGTGGCAGGATATATTGTAAATGAGAATTATATTCTGGTAATCTCGGTTAGCAGGAACTTCATATTAATAAAAACTCTTGTGAGCCACAATACACATCTGCCAGCAACTTCTTGCCACTTGGTATCTCATCTTCAGCAGCAAGACTTACTAGGAAAAAAAAATCCTAATCCTGGCTGCTAAATGTGGGCAGAGGTAGTTGAGAGGCTGTTAACAACTTTAAGTTTGTTTAGAAAATATTAAATAGAGCTGAGCCTGAAAATTGTTTTATAAGTTTTCTGATCTCAGAAAGATTTCCAATCGTGAAACTGCTCTAAGATTTTATTTTTATGGGGTTTAGCATCAAATAATTTTATTACAAAGTTGAAGACAACTTTTGTTTTGGAACTTATCTACACCACAAAGAATTTAAAGTTTAAAAAATCAATATCTAAACACATTTTAATTGACCTGACGTTAACTACCTTCACTTGCTTTTCTGTGCTGGTTTGTTCACCAGCTGAGGAAGATTGAATGGGAGCAGATGAAAATTTTCAAAATTAAAAACAATACAGGAAGTCAAATAAAACAAGTAGGAGAATCTGGTCAGGGTAAATCAGCCCTTCTTCCAGCAGATGGCTGCCCAAGACAATAAGATGCTGATTGCTTCCCTGCTATGGGTAGCCGGCATTCACTGTAAGGTACTAAATATCCTTTAGCAGTGCTGCTGGGTGTTACAAGGCGTACAGTTTACCCCCCAGTACAGTACCCTTCTCAGTGCCCAAACTAAAGAGATTTGCCAGAGGCTACCAGCCCATCAGCAGACAAGGTCACCTTATTGCCCTCTAGTTTGGTGCTTTGGCACCTCCAAGTGGGCTCCATTGCCCACAGGGTGCCAGAGGAGCTTGGTGTGCACACACAGTATTCAGAAAGTGGCCCACCACAAATAGCTTGGAGGAGATAGAAAATCCCCACTGGGGATCTCACAAGCTGTCCAACCACCACTGGCACTCCAGCCACCAAGCTTATTTGAAAGGTGGCACAGTCACCCTTCCTATTTCCTCCTACCTTCACAACATACCCTTCAGGTGGCTCCTTGCAAGCCCTCAAATCCAGGGTAGGTCATTTCTAGTCCTGGCTCACTTTTGCTGAGGGAAAGAATTCTTTCCCTAAGAAGTAGTATTCTGCACATTTGTCAAACTCAGCCTGTCTGCCTGTATTCTTTTCCTACACCACCATGTGACCTTCCATCTAACCTCAGAGAAAGCCACTTCAGACCCTCTACTCAACTACCTACCTGAAAAACAGACAACCATACCTAGAGGATTCACTACAGGCTGAATATTATTAGGCAGAATTCATACTATTTCAAGGAGCTTTTTGCAGTCCACAGTACTTAAGTATCAGAGGTTAATTTGGCTTTTCCCATGCTACAAAGCAAAATGGCTCAAAACCAAAAGAATTCACTCAACAACTTCATTATGATTTTCACGATTACTGTAAGACTGAAAAAAAATGCATCTTCATAGGTATGGAAAGGCCAACAGGGACCTCTTTAGGCTTGTCTTCTTGCACAGCAGTATGTAATTCTTTTTCCCTAGTAATTCCTCCACCAAACTCATTCATTCATGGTTTAGATGTAGCAATTTTCATCCTTTTTGACTTGCGCTTTTCAAGGAGAGGTGCTAACTTCTGTCAAGCCTCCAGGCAATAAAGCTGCCTTTTTAAGCTCTCCTTTGAGATCTCTTACAAATAGTCCACAGAGACTAACAGTCTCCAGATTAAACTGATTAGGGTTTATTGTGTTCTCTGCTTCCACTATTTGCACTCCTGTCTCCAAAGAGCTCTTTGCTCTCACGGACCCAGGCAACTTTGCAGAGAGCAGCAGAACTTCTAGCCAGATGTGACCTTTAAGGTATGAGGAAGTTGGAGACAACAATTTTCCCCACCACTGGTTTAAGTGTGCCACCCTCTGGACAGTGGTCTGAATCGCCTTTTCCATACCACCAAAATCTTGAGATAAAGCTCAGTGAGGTCCAATAGGTTGCAGGTCCAAAACAAAAGCCAGCTGCATACATATAATATTGAGTCCTGCTTATCCCAACCAGAAGCAAGATGCAAGCTTTTTACTATTAGCTCTATAGCCTGTTGCTGAAAGCAGACATCCTGTGACATGAAGAAATGAAATTCATTCTCAAATATTAAAAGTCTACATAATCTGCTTCTACCCTTGGACTACTGCTCACCTTTCCATTGTACCCATTGCAAACAGAGACGTGAATTGCAGCACCACCCAAGTTAGAAGATGTGCTAGCAGGCAAGGCTTTTGCCATTAAGGCCATGTTCCTATCTAATTAAATTTTCTACTATTTGGATAATTATTTTCTCTATTTTAAGGTTTACATTTTGCCCCAGCTCCCTTCTCTTTCCCAAAGGAAGCTAGATAGATTGTGCAACAGAGGGTCATTGTCTTCAGGAGGACTGCACAGGGTATTTTTCACTCTACCTTGCACTAAGCAGCAAGTCCTTTACAAGGAGAGCCAAGGCAAAAAGCAAACTGTCTTATACAGCAGGAGGCCACAAAACCACGTGAATAAAGTAAGCACACCGAGCCTCCAGATGGGCAGCAGACTATATGAAAAAGTTTTCTTACCAGGGAAATAAACATGTAGTCCAGCAGTATTTCTTTCTGTCCTCTCCTACTAGCTTGAAGGCTTACAGCCCATAAACCCAGTAGATTGTTTTTTAAGGTTTAATATTTACTATTCTGTTCCCAGGCCAGGTCATACTATTCCTTCTTGAGTAAAAATTCTAGGGCTTTGTATTAGATGCACATAATGACATCTTACTCATACTTCTTGGAAGTAGTGAGCCTCAGTGGGCAATTATATATGTGATCAGATTACAATGGACTGAAATGTAATGAAAGTGCTGCATAAACCAGGTTAAAATAGAAAGCCTGCATTTCTAAAAGTGACTTATCTAGTGTTTGGTAGATGGGGAAAAGAAGAAGAAAGATTCATAATGAAGAGAGCAATGTCAGAAACATTTCTTCTCTTGGAGAGCAAACTGACCAACACCCTGTTCTTAGAAAAGCAAAAGATGTCTTCACACAATTGGGCTGTGACATTACAAACTAAGAAAATTAATTGAAGCACTCAGTGCTTTACAATAGGAAAAAAACTCCCTGTCCAAATTTCATCCAACTGTTTTGTTTATGAGCTTTGTGAGATGAAATACTTTATTGTGTGACATACAGTACATACTGTGACATGGCCACAGCATCATATCCCAGACTCTTTCAGTGTGCAGAATAGCTGATGTGCAATCTGTTATTAATTCTTTTTGTGTTCTTTCTTTCAAGTGATTGTTCAGGTATTATTTGGAGTGCTACAGCCCAATGTTTTATCAAGTAGAAAGGTATTCATTACCTGCTGGAAGTTTCTGTGATGATGTATTTTACAACGATTGTTCCACAGCCATTATGAATTTGTCTCTCTGGTATGCCCCAGAGATGAGAGCAAGGGCACTTCACAGAAGGTAAGCTGAGGCATGGGGTTATTGGGTGCAATTTAGTTGATTGTTCTTCAGGTGCTTTTGAAAAGTGTTTAACATTTTACATCATCATGCAACAGATAAACATAGAAAAAAATTCATAGGTATAACTCATGTAGCATAATGTCTTAGCTCTGCAACAGAAATTGACATCCCACCTAGTTGTCCAAGTGATGATCCTGAGACGATCTTGCAGACAAAATATCAGTGGCCGTTGCTAGAGACTTCACATCTGGTAGTGGCTGACTTAAGGTTGCACAGACAATGCTGATTTAGATGTTTCCACACAGCAAGCTTTGTTGCACAGACCTGTCTTTTTCCTTATGCATAAGTTGAAGTAAAGCTGACGTTTCCGCACCCACTGTAGACACAGTTTAGTTATGTCCCCCACCCCTGTATTCCCTCATACCCACCCTTTGCCACCTCAGCTTCTCCCTCTGCTCCTAGCAAGAGTCATCTTCCTCTCTTTACTGCACGCTAGCTCAGATTTTCAGTCCCTACCAGCGCTTCCAAGCGTTTTTTTCCAGCCTGTGCCTTTCTACCATTCCTCCTGCAATCCAGTGTGACAGATCCCCCTGTTTATCATGCAAACAAGCTGAAAAGGAGCACCTAGAGAGGAAGACCAGGTGTGTAAGTTTGGCATCTGTGACCACCTGGTAGACACAAAGCAGTGCAGGGTCTCCTCATCTCACAGTCCCAGATAATAAACCCCAGAATAATCCTGAGAAGTAGTTTATGGTCATGTCTACCCTCTCCTTTTGAGGAAGAACAACCAGCCTGTGACAGCCACACCAATAACAGGATTTGAACTGCCTGTGTCTTATCAGTAACATAAATCTCTCTTCTATGCTATGCCACCAGTAAGGCACAGAGCAAGGCACTTTTTTTTTTTTTTGTAGCATGTGTTGTAAAGCGTTCCTTTTAGTAAGCTCAGATTTCTTCTTTTTTGGTCTCAGTGTGGGATTCAATTCATTAACTAACCAGGATCTTTTCCTGGTTAAAGCAGGGCCAGGAAGATCTGCCATAACTTTAACACTGAGCAGCAGAGAGAAAGGGATGAAAAGGCTAAACAAACTGCGTCAAAAGATTATTCAGTGTCTGACACTCAGTGGTCAAAATCTAGTACTGCAGTTACAATCCTGCTACAGAAATCCGTACTGCCCCGGAAGCGACCCAGTTCAAAAGTGACCCCATTCAATATACCAATAGAAATATTAAAGGAAACATCATCTACCATTTTAGGATTTTATTAGCATGTGGTTTTAAACTATGATATCTGCACACTGAGAATTAAAACCAAGATTCCTATTACAGGTAATTGAAACTGAAGAGAAGGTACAAAATCCAAACACTCTGATTATTTCATAATTCATAAAATAATTCTGTCTGATCTTAAACTATTGAGGACAGATTTTTTTTTCACCTTTTTGTGTCTTGAAAAATACCAGTCATGCTACTGGCATATTTTAACAAAACTTTGTGGTGGTTTAAGCCTACAACTTTGGGAAATTTTAGGGGAAAAAATACTAAAATATGAATTTAATCCCTCAAAAAATTACCTGCATGCAATTACTGAAGCCACCTTATTTCAAAATAAACCATTAAATAAAAATAGACACAACTAAGAGTTACTAATAAACTTCACAAAGCTATTTAATTTGCTGCAAGAGAAATCAGAATGCCTCAGTATATTATTGTCAGGTAGGCAATAAATTCTTTTATAGCATAACACAATGAAAAAGAATATTCTAAGACAGAATATAAAGAAAGATGTCCTAAAAGGCCTTTCACTGCATAGTATCAGAGAAGTTTAGGCTTTGTTTTGCATCTACAGACCTACATTGAAGACAGACTGGAACTGATGCTCAGTCAGAGATGGCAGGAATGATAACATGGTCTTAGTATTACCTACACTGCTTCACTAGCTACAAAAATTGTTGTGACCAAACCACTGTAGCCTAAGTGAGTAACCATGGCTGACGTGATGGGCACCAGAAATGCAGCTCTAACTCTGCAGGTTCAAGGAGTCTTACGAACTACTCCAAGAAAACAGCAGCACAAAACAAGAGGTAGTCCATACCCAGTAGTGTCACATTTCATGTAGGGAATACAAATTGGGGTCCCCTGTGCAAGCACCTGGGGAAGGGCCATAAGGATGATTCAGAGACCAGAATATCTAACGTATGGGGAGGGAGCTGGGCCTGTTCAGCCTGGAGAAGAGAAGGCTTGTGAGGGTCTTATCAATGTATATAAATGTTTTATGGAAGGGAATGAAAAAGATGGGCCAAGGATCTTTCCAGTGGTGTCCAGTGCAAGAGGCAGTGGACAGAAATAGAAATGAAAGAAATTCCCCTTAAACATAAGTTGAAGTTTCACTTTTTACCATGGGGATGGTCATACACTGCCATAGGTTGCCCAGAGAGGTTGTGGGGTCATCATCCTTGGAAATACTTGAAAATCAATGGAGCACTGTCTTGACTAACCTGCTACAGGTGACCCTTCTTGAGTAGGGGAGGTGGGCTAGATGATATCCAGAGGTCCTTTTCAACCTCAACCACTCTGTGATTCTATGAAATATGTGGCTTTGAATTCCCTCTGGCGATGGACTTCCACACAGTCCTTTTGCTTCTACAGTGCTCAAAAGGCACTTAGTCAAGGCCAGTAAAAACAAGTTACAAGAAGTGTTGGAGAAAGAATTGTTCTTACCCCAGGAAACCTAAAGGATACATTACACGTAAAGGGTGGGGGGGAATAATTTATTTTCTTGAGAAGCTTTAGGTATTTTCAGCATCCTGAAGACAATATTCAGCACATGAAAGTTAGACTTTTCATGAAACATGCAATAAAATGTCTTTACCTTCACTTTACCTTATAAAGTATCTATATAAAAACCTTAGGAGAAGTAGTCTCTAAGTGAAGTCACCCAATGTGAATCAGGCAATGTACAAATAAGGATAAACCTCATATTTTTGTCTCAAAATTTCCCTGTTACAAATAATAACTCAGTACCACTCAAAGGATGAGTGAGACAATTTCTTGTCAGATAGTAATATTCCCTGTTACCCCTTATTAGTCATGACATGAGACCTTGTACAGCAAAAAAAAATTACTCTTAACATTCAAACAAAATATCTCTGCTGGTTTTTGCTTTTCACTATAACTACAACATGAAAGGAGGCAGTTTTATGCTAAAAGGTTTGTGTTTTTTTTTAATGAAAAAGACCAGCAACTGTGGTAAGTGCTGCATATCCTCAAGCTCTGACTAGTAAAACTGTTGTAATATTCTACAATGTGCTGGATGTAAGGAACAGATGTAATAAAGAAACGGACAAAGAAAGCTTTACAAATATTTTAAAGAATTTCTAAATGCCTTCCAAAGACTGTAATTTTATTTTTTATTTTTTCTGTATGTGAGGTCAGGTTCTTACCCTTAGGAATCTATTCAAGTACAGTAATAATTTTTTTAAAAAGGGCTTAAAGTCTATTGCTTAAAAACAATGACAAGAAGAAGTGATGTAAAAAACATAACTTAAAATGTCACTAGGTAGGATTAGTTAAACTTTTTCTGTGTAAACTTTTTTGATAAATCAGAGGTCTTCATGAAAGGTCAGGACTTAATCCCCAAGCATATTTGAGCAGGAAAAACTCAATCATGCAAAGTGCAAACCAACAGAATTCATTTATCAGCCAAAACAGGACAGAAAAGCTCTCCACAACTTTTTTTTTTAATTATTTTATTTTTTTCCCCAACTTTTATCTCAAATCTCTGGGGAAAAACCTGGTATGAGGCATCCTGTGGTAACATGCCCATGACATAGTATCCGGTAGTCCATTGGCTTTTGGGCCTAGGGACTAATAAAGGCCTCTAACCCTTAGTCCTGGGGAGTATAATTTTGAAGATAAAATTAAATATTTTGAGGAAAGAAATAAAATCTGTAATTTTTTGAATAGGTGCCTTACTGTACTCTTCCAAATGTAGTTGGATTATTGGCTAGAGAAAAGTGAGGTGATGAAAAAGAATACCACTTCACAACATGTCCTGTTGCCACATACTTTTATGTTAAAATCAGACATACATATGTGCCTTAACACATACATATATATATGTATTATATTCTATGTATCTGACAGTATAAAACCAACCTTTTTCTGCATTAGGAGTGAAAATGTGCTCTGCAAATCAGGCTATAGCCTTTCCAGCAACTGTTTGAAGCTATATCTAAACCTTTATCTACAAGCTTCTGTGTCAAAAAAATCAAGGCTGCTGAAGTCTGCTGTGGTATCATGGGAATATGTTTGGAGGATGCTGTTTCACCAGTAGCTTTTCAGCTTGAACTGACATTTCTCACTATTCATACCCATCAATGTCAAAAACTATATCAGGTTTTGCAGCAAAGTTTCTACATTTGCCTTAAAGGGTGTCAGTCAGTCTATGCTCTGTGCAGTTAGACAGGCTCGGTGGGCAGCAGGACTCCCAGCTGTGCTGAAATGCAGTCTGCACAAACACCCATGCTAGACACCTAACCATCCTGACAGCAGCTATACTCAGAGGAGGACATGCTTTTCCCCCACACAGCTGATGCTCTCCCTCCCTGTAACTGCAATAGCTTTTCACTGGAAGTAGGAGTTAGTGTTACTATGGTAGAGTGTTTTTGCTTGTTTTTTAAAAGGTGTTTAATAGTAAGCACAGGGTTGAATGAATGTGTCATCTGCCAGACTCTGCACACATTGAGCAGAAAAGGAAGCTGAGGATTCAAGCTGTTTTCAAAGTGTGTCTCCTGATGATTACAGGGGAGTTGACTGGCTGCAACACCTCATCTCATTTCAACACCTTGTTTTGAATTCAGACCTTTGAAAGATAGGTTTCGTAGGTGGGAGACATAATAGTAAAATTAAGATCTCAAACACTTTTTCAGGTGTATTTCTAATGCTGCTTCAGACATAAACCTAGCTTTCATCTGCATGCATGAAGTTGCCAGTGAGTTGAGTTCTGTAGCCTCCCATTCACCACTAACTGGTGGTTAGATACCACCAGACCTTTCCCAGAGAAATAATATAAATAAATAAATAAATAAATAAATAAAATAAGAAAGTATGCAAGGCCTTTACCACGGCTAATCAGAGGAAGAGAAATAAACAGCTTTCATCCTATAATAATAAGTAGCCTAACTCAAAAGTAATTAGCAAAAGGGAGCAATTAATGTGATGAACAGGCAAAATTAGTCCACTTAGAAACTATCCATCTAGTCACCATGTAACAAGAAATAAATTTTCAATATTTTTCCATGGGAAAAGATTATCTGAGGCAGCAAATAGGAAAAAGGATGATCCTACTATCAGTTTAGAAAATGTGGTGACAAAGGTTCCTTTTTGCTCCTTCACCTCCTTCAGGAATAAAAAGAAGAGGAATGTACTCATGATGAAGAAACATATCCAACTATATCCAATTCAAGGCTGCTGAGGAGTAGATTTACTCAAGCTGCAACTGAAACACAAATTTCAACACAGCTTCTTCCACAAGTCATATCCAAATTAGGGGCTGTTCACACTACACATCACAGTCATCAAAAATCACAGCACAGTCCTCAAAAAGCAGTTTATTGTTCAGGCTCTCCAGTTTCTCAGTTTCATGTATTTGCAGTATTGGTGTTGAGCTCCATCATTCAAAGAACCAACAGAAAGCGCACAAGCTTGAAGGCTTCAGAAGATGTCCTTCGTGTATGAGAAACTGTACGCAGTACAGCTGGAAGAAGGAAATTCAGTGTTTTTCTTCCATCTTACTTTTGCGATTCCAGAATGACGGGAGCAAGTTTTTCATACAGGAAGAATTAGGGAGCTAAAGTGACCTCTTCCATCTTTATTTGTACTATCTGTAGCATACTTATCTCATTCCACTCTTTCCTAATGCTACAGATTTACAGTGCCAACAAACATAATGAATGAACTGAATTCACCTTTAAATCCCAGGAAACTTTAGCAGCCTGTATCCACTGAAATAACACTGTTATTGCAACAGCTTTGGGTAATAAACTCCTAACTGGACTGACAGAAGTCTAGTCTTTGTTGAATACCTCTGCTAATTATCTCAATACAGAACAAGCTGTTTACTTTAATGTTTATTTTCTTGAAACACAACAAGACTTCATTGTTTGAATTACTGCATAAATATGGAGCTGAGAAATAGTCACTGGTGAACATTATTCATGGATGTAGAGGTCTTAAATGATTCAGACTCTGATTCACTCACATCCTCAATAATTATCGCCACAAAAGGGAACACATTTTAAAGAACAAGATGTGAAATTAATGTTCTGAAGAATTTGTAAAACAAAACCTCTACAGATTTTTTTCAAGTTCGCTATGAATTGTTACTGACTCCTAATAGCTCAATCAGGAGTCTTTCATTTTTAAACAACCATGGTACATGGATTTTTTTTCATTATAAAATCAGAAGAGAATCATGAAGTAACTGGAAACTTTTAGAATTACTTTATCCCAGTTTAGACCCATTAATGCTGCACTTCTGCTTTCATGAGTATATATGGGGTTTAAATCACTGGATTATTTTGTAGAAAGATAAACAATTCTGTCAACATCCAGAAAAGTCTTCACTGAGCCAAAACTTTTGGGAGATTTACTGCAAAGTTCTTTGGGACATCTACTTGAAAATTAGGAGCAGGTTTTTTTCTTCTGTTCTTGACTTTAATCAGCCATGTAAGAGAATTTAAAAGTATCTTTAAAAACTCCATCACATGCAACCTAGAAAGCAACAAACCTGAGATTTGGGTTATGTAGCTGACAAACATTTCTGTCCTTAAGCATGAGAAAGGTGTTCTATAAAGATTAGCTTAAGAATCCTTTGGAAGTCTTAGATATTTGAACAAACACCATGTGTTGCAGTCTTGTCTCAGAATACCTGACTTTGTTAACTGAATGTACCACATGATACTGTATTTTTCTTAGCTATGTATGTCATGCTTTTCTACTTTTGGTTTTCAGTCATGCAATCAAGAGTGTTCAAAATACCAAGTGATGTAAATCAGCCACACAGCATAACATAGTTTAAGAAAATTGTTTGTATGAACTGTTTGATGAATATTCCTGAATAACAAATATGGTTGTGCAGATAAATGAAAATCTAATCGCAAACTATTCATGGGCAAAGAAAGGGGGTAATCTTTTGACCAACGCTATCAGGTAATATTTATTCAGTTTTAACTTTGGTATTCATTTGAACCTTTGAATATCTATGAAATCTGAGAAGTTTTCTCATTCTGCTTGAGGTGTGCCCAGGTCTAACAGAGCGATGCTATAATTAAGGTTTCCCTCATAAATATAAGAGATCAATCTAAATAATGAAATTGCTATCTAGTATTATTTTATATTTGCCTGGATTACCAGGAAAATCTTTGAGCCACAGGTTTGATTAGATGACCTCCAGGTGTTCGTTCCAATCTACATGATACTTTGATTCTATTTCCAGAGAAATCATGAGGTAAGTAATAGCGTAAAACTTGCACCAGGATCAACATTTGCATAGAAACCTTATGTGTTCTTCCCTAGGTCTAATAAAGTTCTACCTGATTTGTGCAGGTTGTATAATCATAGAAAATAGGGCTAAAAGAAGAAGACGCATGTAGTTTGTCTCCCTCCATCTAGTCCATGATAATCATTTCATTATGAGACTGGCATCTATAATAATTAAATAATGCAAGTTCTGTTACTGCCATAAGATGCCACATGGGCGATTAAAGCGAAAGTGTATTCCATGTAGAAAGCTTACCCATTTAATTTCATACATTTGGCTGTACATACCTTGATTATGAAAAGCTCAGGATGATACAAGATTCGTTTATTCACAAAAGGTCACTTCTTAGGAACTGTCTTCACCATTCAAGAGTAATAACACTATAGTTACTTTCACTGACTGGATAGAGATTTCTGATTACTGAAAAGGGGTTGGGTTTGGGTGATTTTGGTTTATTGGTGATTTTTACTTTGAGAACATAAAACAGAAGATAGAAAATACATGTCTTGATAATGAGGTAAGAGAGCAAGAATACGTAAGGCTGGAGTCCAAGAAATGGAGAAGAAAACAGTTGCAATGGCTCAGGTGGGAAAAGTGATAGGGAAAAACAAGTGGTGATAATGAGGCTCAGATAAAAAAGGGTTGCTAAACACTTGAACCGAAAGATGTAAAAAAGACTGTACTAAATCTTTGGCAAAGCATCTGGTTGCTCCAGCATGTCTAATCATCAGGCAAAAAAAAAAATCATAAATAGTCTTATATCTATATATAATTTCTATAATTTGAGATATTTCAGGGTTTTTTCTTTTTTGTTTGGTTGGGGGTTTTGGCAGTTTTGTTGGGGTTTTTTTTAAGGTTTTGGTGCCAGCCCCAGGGTTTGGGTTGGTGTTTTACATCACTGGGACAATGGATCCTTCCTGAGTGCATCTGTGTGTTTTAGCATTGTGTTCAGATGCAGGCAGATGTCATCCGTCATCCTACTATCTGTCAAGACAGACAACACACAGGAAGATGTGATAAGCTCAAAAATTACAGAGTGAACAGTACTGTTCAGCTTCAGTTCTTCACCAAAACCATAAGCTATCCCTTTCTCCTGCTTTAGCACCCTCCAAGGACTCTTTGTTTTGTACAAAGCATACAAATGTATTGAGTTTGAAAGCTTCTAAATAGCTATTCTGCTTCAAAACTTCTTGGTCTCATCACATTTTGAAAATAAAATATATGCAGTCTGCAGCCAGTCTTCCAAGGATTAGAGAAAGGATAAACATTTGAGAACATGGTAGACTTCTCTGCAAATCACGTCAATTTGTTCATGGATATTTTTAAATTCAATTCAGATTCATTGTTTTGAAAAACCCTAATTTCTTTGTTTGCACATAACTGTTGCCTTTCTATTTTAAATGAAACTACAATGGATCAGTAGCCATAAGGTTGAACAGATTCCTAACAAGAAGTTACGTGCTGTGTATTTTTATCCAAAATTCCCAGCCTGAGTACATCCAGAAAAGATACACATTGGCCAAGTTTCCCAAACCAGAAATGCAGACCTGAACATTATCTAAAGTTAGATCATCATACTGTGTTCACTATCCAAATCCTGTCATCTTACTCATTCTTCCTATTTTGAGGTAGTCAAACAGTAATTCCAGATCTAAACTGTTAGTAAGGAAAGTATGGAATTTACATCTGATACCACAGTTCAATTCTTCTTTGTGTAACATCAGATATTTGCACTTAGAAAATGTGGACTTAGAAAAATGTGAAGATTTTGGCTGTGAAGTATCTTCGACCTTAAATGTTGATTTTTAAATTAGTTAATTGCCCATCCATTTTAGAGATCATAAAAGAACCTAGAACTTATACCTTTTGCTCAGTTAATGTAAATTGGGTTTTTTATTTAATTTGTTTGAAATCAGTTTTACCAAGGTGAAGTACCATCAAGTGATACAAAAATTCAGTGGTTAAGAAAGAGAAATTGAATGGAACAACACATTAGTGCAATTTGTCCTATGGAAAGCATATTTGAACTACACCTATCTACAATCATATGACTTTTTCTGTTGTTACTGAACATTGACAAATCCCATTTTGTCAGTAAAATAGCAGCAAATAGGAGCTTCCCCTGGTTTTCACCTCTCTCTCATACCTAGCAAGTGTGAGAGTTGCTTTTCCTTTCCCACGACTGCCCAGGACCACTCGTCCACACAAGCAGGTTGTTCTGCCTCTCTTAAGTGGGTACAATACTTGGGCTGTTTTCTTCCACCAGCTTCTTCAGCTGATAGTCTTTCAGCTACAGTTCAGCCTCCAGCAGATGAACTCAGATTCACCTGGAACCTACCTCCCTATTTATACTATCTGTTGGGGTTGGGTTTGTTTTTTTTTAAACTGACAGCATTTGAGGCAAAGTTTTCAGAAGGGAGCTGTATGGTGGGACAGCTGATGCGACCATCCTTACTCTCTGTGTGACAGTTTGTGCCTCACTCAGCCTTAAATCATTTTCTTCCACAAAGCTGCACCTAGCAATTACTTTTGGTGTCTGTTGCAGAGCTGTCAGTCCCACATCAGCTGTCAGGAGGCTAAATTTCACTCTGTGCCTCATCCCCATGGCCCTGACTGACAGACATCCTGCAGTGTGCACATCCAACTCCCCCAGCTTTCTGCAAGGCTGCTTCTCCCCCTGGATCAAGCTCACACCCTGGGGGTTTAAGCTGTGCTCCGCTCCCCCCCCGGACTGGCTGGTATTGGGAAAAGGCAGGTTGCAGTGAGGACCAACAGCACAGAGAAGGACCCAGCAGCCCAAGCTGCTAACGGAGGATCTCTCCACTCCTAGATCCCTCTGTACCAACTCCCCCATTCCTCCCCATGAGACTTCTTCCCAGTACCCACACTCCAGCTGCTTTCTCAGGGAAGGGGGAAGGAAGCCTCTTCCCAAACAGTGCAGCTCTCCTGCTTGAACAGCTTTTGCATCCAAGGGAGCGCATCCAGCATGTGCAAGAGGTGCCACACATTCAACCAGGGATGCACAGAGCTTGTCTGTGTCAGTTTCTCACACTGGCAGCCTGACACTGCCAGGACACGTCACCTGGCCATGCCTTCCTCTCTGCATTATCCTGAAGCTGTATATCACAACACAACATAATACGTATTTTAGAAAACATCTCAGCTTCTAAAAAGGTCCAGTATTAAATGTACAATGATGCCACAACAAAAAGGATACTCTAAATAAATACACGTTTTTAACAGCAAAGTTAAATGTTTCCCAGTAACCATCTGGGATATAGTCCAGTTCTTTGAAAAACACTAACTACTTCAGTCTTTGAGATTAAACAACCTTCTTTTGTAACTGTACAGAAAATGTCTTTGGATATTAAGTACTTCTTTGTACAGAGTACTTTGTACAAAGTACAGTACTTTGCACATAAAAATCCTTAGTATCAACTCCAACTATACGTATAAAAAAAACCCAAATACACATTAGTGGCTTCTCATGCAGATGACACAACAAAATGACCCTGCTGAGCCATGCTACCTCTGTGACTAAAGTGACTCCTGGCTGTTTCAAGAAATGTGTACTTTCTGTTTTTCACAAGCAGGTTTAGTTTGGCTGCTAACCAGCCACAAAGTGAGATATTGTATAAAAATTAAAAAAAACATACAAATGACATAAGAATCCTGCCAGCTTTCCCTCCTTGTTTATATCTACTATAATCCAATGCCAAGATGCAAAAAGGTTATTTTTCCTTTTATATATAAGTGTATATTATATAGACTCATACACAGATACACAAACCTGTTTCTTTAAATATTGTGAAAGATCAGATTGTTTTTTTAAACTGATCATTAAGTACTTAAAAATAAAAATAGTAAGAAAGTAAATTTGAAAGTAAATTTGTCTTCCACAGCACAGCTGAATCAAAAACATGGGCTGGTCCTTCTCTAACCTCACAAACCTCTTTGTCTTATTCTACACTAACCTTGGAATTATTGTTTCCTAAAAGCAGCTCAGCTGTTACAAGAAAAGTAATAATTATGCATTTCCAGACATAATTTTCATGACAATATTTCTGTAGATTTTTTAGATAACAGGAGAGGACCTATTTTCAGCACTTACATTTGCTCATAATTTGCCTAAGAAAACAATGAGTGCAGCATTAAAAATCACACTGGTGTTAAATGCTTTCATTGTTTGGATTTTTTTATCCACTGAGAAAAGTAAGTCTAAAGTTGGGGAAAACATTGAAGGATGCAAGATGTTTTCATTCCTTTTTATGGTGTGTGTGAGTGGGTGTGCAAATTACTTCTCACTCTTCCTTAGATCAAATTTTTTCCTCTCCTTTAAATGCTATAGGAAAACCATAAAAAACCTGATTGAAGGGGAGACATCAAACTACATTGTTTTCAATGTTACACAAGTTTCACTTTTGACTTCATATCACAAAAATCTACAATGCAATATGGATGGAGACAGTTCACACATGGGCAAGAGTGGGACAAGTCAGGGCTGGGATGTTGCAATCAGATCATGTGAAACAGAATGGCTTTGCCATCCTCGGTCACAATGTCTTATGGGACCACTGTGCAGCATCAGAGTTAGAAAAAAGGCCCAACTTGTCAGCTGCAGTACACCGACTCTGGTGTAAGAAGGGGAAAAGGAGAAAAGCCACAGCAGTGCCCTGGTGGGATAGAAGGAGAAGGACTTAAAGCTACTGAGAAATCCAAACTTGATCTACAAATGAAAGGTTGTTTGATTATTTTCACCTTAAAAGAAAATTGCTGAAGTGGAAAATGCTCTGAGCCCTCTAGGAATACATGTGAAGTTTTGGGGAAAAAAAAAACAAGCCACCTAACATACAACCAGTTTACAGCAGACCTTTGGTGAATAAAATACTGGGCGTGAACTGCTGCTGGGCTACTGCTGACAGTGAGGTGGAAGTCGTTCTCAGTCCATGCCACTTTCCCAGCTCTTGCTGATCTTAATGCTCGCCTTTTATAGTGCTCTGCATAGGAGGTAAGACCCTATCTCATTGTTGGAGACAGAGAAACCAAGACATGGGTCAGCAGAAGCACCAGTCAACAATGGATCTTCCCCATGCTCATTGTGCAGCCATATTAAGATGGGATCAGATGAGAAGTTACAGACTCCAAATGCAGGATTTTATCTGCAGGTTCAAGCTGCCTGAAAAGGAATTAGATCTTACTCATCATTATGAAAGGAAGGATTGGGGTTTGCTGAACCCACTACTAACAGTTCTGAAAAGGAATGAAAACCATGAGCCGGAATGTACTGTCTCAACCGAGGTGCATCCCCAGCTATACTGAAATAAAAGGAACATTTTAAGATATGTATGTATATGTATAAATATATATAGATATATGTATAAATATATAAAAAAACCCATATCACATTACATATACACAGTAGATGTAATTATATACAAGGTTAACATATATCTTGTATATATAAGAGGCTGAATATGTTTGTTAGTGAGCTAAGTAAAAACAAGTTTAAATAATTGTTAGGGGTTTATTCACCCACTAATCTGTGAACATTTGTGGAGGCAAAACACAGTGATTGGGGTGTCAAGCACAGCTGGTAATGCTTTTAAAACAGATAAATGCAAGACCATGTTTCCCTGAAGACAAAACATATGCTAAGCTCACAGGCAAGCATTACAGACAACAGATCCTGAGGAAAGATGACTGAAGATAACGTGTTGTAGGGGGTTCAGTTCAACATTAGAGAACAAAATCACACTTGGATATATAGGTGGGAATAACAAAGGGGCACAATACTGTGTGCAGGTCTAAAAAGAGAGGCCCCGAGTCCCAGGGGAAGGGAGATGAGAAGTGGAGGCACAAGATAGCTATGATCAACTTGATGTGCAAAATGGGAAGAAACACCACCATGCAAGTATAACACTCTGCTTAGTCTGCTAGGCCATGATACTACTGAGATACTCCTGGCTGGATGAATCTAAAGGACCAAAAGCCAGTGCACAATAGGCAACACAGAGCACCCTTTTTCTTCCAATGGTAGTTTTCCTGTGGCCGAGTCAGGGTGTCTGTGCAGAGGTATCTGTTCCCAAAGCATCTGTGCACCACAGTAACAGAGATGTTGGTAAGAACTGGGGGGGGGGGGGGGGGGGGGGGGGGGGGGGGGGGGGGGGGGGGAACAGAAAAGACAGAAGGTTTGGAGAAAAGTAATAGGAATGACAAATATTTAGCAACACCTTACATGAACAGAGTCTGGTTTGTTCATGTGCAGACAGGCTTGTGAGACCAGATCACTTACCTGTTTTTTTCTAGCTATGCTAACCTGGGCCCTTGCAGCTCACTTTTCCACTCCGACCAGTTTAAAACAGTAAAAAAACCCTCTGAAGCTCTGAGGTAGTGGTGCCCACAGCAGCTGTGCTGCATGCATCTGCAGCAGAACCAGTCAGAACAGAAAAAGGGAGAGGACTCAACTTTGCTAGGACTCTCATTGCTTATTATAGGAGGTAAGAAAACGAGAGGAGCATTACAATAGGAGTGACAGTACATTCAGCCTCCAGGAGTGACTTGCATTTGGGAACTACCATGTGTTTTTTGCCTCAATTAAAAGCAAGCTAAGTCCCTGGAGTGGTCTGGTTGCTCTGAGACACTGAATCAAGACTAGGTGGGGCTTTTTAAAAGGCCAACCAGCTTTGTTGCAGGTCAGCACAGAAAGTGCCGAGTGAAATTCTGGGCTGGCTAGAGAAATTGATCCCAAAGATGCCTTGGTCCTCTCTTTCCTGACCTTGGCCTCTGGATTTACACTCCTCCTCTCTCCCAGTACAGAAAGAGCAGGACTTCTCTCCAGCAGCTTCCAGAGCAAGCACCCAGCTGAAGAGATAGTTCTGAACTTCAGCACTGGTCACTGAAAGGCCTTTCTATATGGAGTAGAATCAGCTTTGAAGGGAAACGACGGGAAAAGTGTGGCTCTGTAACCAACCAATACCCTCCCCACCAGAGCTGCAGAAGAGGACTGTGCCCTTCTCTTTGCTCCCAGAGGGCTAGGACAGGAAATGACTCTCTGAAAGTCTGATCTGTGTTTTTCATGTAGTTTGCTTCATGCTGGGTGGCTTAAATTCTTTGCTATAAAGAGAAAAGGAGAAGGATTTCAAACAGCAACTGGGCTATCAAGCTTGTATTTCTTCTCTGCCATCAACCTGCCAAAGACCTTTGTTAATTATGATTTTGGCTGGAGTTTCAAGTAAGTTTGAGACCAGAAGCAAAAGTCCATTCCCTCTCCATGCCACCTTCTCACCAAGCCACAGTCTTTAGAAAATAAACGCAGAGGTTTTCAACAAAGAATGGTCAGAATGAGGCTACTGCTTTTTGTAAGCATCAGGAATACTGTGCAACTCCCATGTAGCTTTAAAAGGGCAGGAAAAGGAGTGCAAGAGGATCATTTAGAAAATCAGCTAGCTATCCTGCAAACACCTCATAAGGCTGCCTAACCAACATGCACTGGAAGAGGTAATCTGCAGCATATGCCTGAATTTCCCAATCTCGGTCTGCCTCTGTAATATTAGTTGTATTTATAGACTGCAAAATGAGAATAGAACAGAGTGATTGTTTAGTCTGATATTTTGTGTAAGAGAGGCTTTAACATTCCCCTACATTAATTCTTGATCCAAGGCCAAGAGTCAATTTAGCTAGTCCATTAGTTTTCAACCTTTTACAATTTGCATACCCTTAAACTTTCCAATAGGTTTGAAGATGCTGCATAGGGATCCCAGGCCCACTGACAACCAACTTGCTCTCCTTAGTTACATTTTTTAGATCCCTTCAGAGTGACAAGTGACCCCTAGACCACCAGGTATTCACAAACACACACAAAAAAGCACATATACCTTTCAAAAAAACAACCAGTCAATTTTAAATAAATTCAATTTTTAAACTGAGGATGAAGGATTCCCCCTCAATGCTGAGTAATAAATTATGCACATGGATAAAAGCTCACCATTTCTCACCTGAATTACTCTGGTTTCAGCTTCCAGACGGTGTATGCTGTGTCTCTTTGCCAGTTAGGCTGAAAACTCCTTCATTACAGTGCTCCTCTCCTGATGTGGACTCTGAGAGAGTGCTCACATTGCCCTTTTGCCTTCTCTTTGATAAGTTAAATGGATTAAGCTTCCCCCAGCCACACTACAGGGTATATTTCCCCACTCATTAATCATTCCTCATTATAATGTAAACAAAATCAAAAGGTATTAAACTCATTCTTTGTATTTCTTTGTTCGTACTTATGTTACTGCCTGGTTTAAAAGACAATTTTATCTGACTAAGTTATAGATCATTAAGCTGAAAAAAAGTTTGCCCATTACTGCTGTTTTACCATCTTGCCCCATCTTGTCTCATTAGCAGGAACTGATTGAGCATGAAGGTGTTCTCTGGCTGTCAGTAGATAAAGTAGGTGCTCTTGGCTTTCATCTGTTCTGAATTCTCCTTGTCTCATTATCTTTACAAGGTCAGATTCTTTGACACCAGGACTGCTTGCTTAGCACTCCATTCTGGTAATTACTTGCCTGGCAACCTTAACCATAAGTAGATTGCATGTATATGGCAGCAATGAAAATATCAGCATACAGGCCAACAGCCATATATCCATATAACACAAATACCATTAGAAATGTGTTCATTCTACTGATGTAATTGTTATGCCTCTGTATTATCGTACTGCTGCAAGCATGATGTAGACATTAAAATGCACGGTTTATATTACAGCACTGAAACTGAAGTTGCAATTCAGCTCTCTTTTAGGGTCGGTCCCATAGCCTTTTCCCCACAAACTCATGAACGGATTATTTGGAAAAGGTTCAGCTACACTTCCCTGAATCTTTTTTACACTGTGTTACAAAGACAAACTCAGCTTCTGAAATTATGAAGTTACTAGACAAGTTTGGGAAATTCTGGTGACACCTATTGCTCGTGGAAAGACTATCCTCAAATCAGTGCATAGACTTCTGCAAAATAAATGCTTCCCCTTAGATCTTTTCATTGTTGAGAAAGCAAAAAATGTAGCCCATGATGGATGCCTCATACATCTCTCCTTTTTTTTTCATTTTACATTCACAAAAATTACTTCTTCTACAACAAATCTTATCTACACAATTCATCAACAATAGTCAAATTGTATTTGAGTCACTTTTGCAAAGTTGTAACAATAAAATATATGTTGTTTATGTTCCAAGAAAATCCATAAAGGGGATAAAAATGTGAACGCCTCATATTTTGGCAGAATGCCTAAATAAAAATACCTTCATACCACCACAGTTCAAACTCATTTATATCAAATTTAAATATACTTCTTCTGCTAATGCAGTTCTTTCTCTGATCACCTCATTCTTCTTAATGTGTCAGTGATATTCAGATTTACGACAAAGCTTTCAAATCACTTATTCAATGTGATTTCAAAAGTGGCAGAGTATCTGAATAAAAATCTGTCCATGAGGCACTAAGAGTAGGTATCACATTGCCCTTACACTGTGCAATTTATTGAGGGTGGCCACATCATCCACGTTTCACAGATGGAAAAACTGATGCCCTGAGAAATTAGATGAGTTGGCATTAATCGTACATCAATCATACAGCAAGTTGGAAACAACAATTAGACTTGCTGCCTCCTAGTTTCATAATCTAATCAGTCTAGCTTGTTTTATCTTGACCCCTCTAACAACCACAGCCCCTAGCTCAGGTACAAACCCACAGACCCATCCTTTCTATTGGGAAACACTTGCTTTACTTCTGAACCTCTCCACAGCTAACAGCTCTGTCTCCAGGCTCAGAGTATTTCTTACTACCCTTTTCCCTGCTCACCACCTGCAGTCATAGAATATCCATACTCAGGTTGTAGCTATCTTCAGAAACAGGGATCTTTTCCTATATAGAAGTCATGCCCTCTTTGTACTCAATTCAAAAACCCATTTAAAGCAGAGGACACCCTCCCAAATTACCCCACAGGAATCCAGGTTTCCTCCCTTGTGACTCTTTCACTGCACCAACACTCTCTAAATGAGAATCTTCTTTATTTACCAGTATAGAGGTACCTATAGGAATTGAGTTCTTTATATACAGGCTGTAGCTTTTTGTCATCAACTTTCTGTCTGGAAATCTTTCCCAATTCACTTAGAACAATGAAAATCAGGATCAGCCTTAGTACCTGAAGCCCTCAAAGGGTGGAGTAGAGGGGCAGAATCACCTCTCTCAAGCTGCTGTTCGTGCTTTTTTGATACAGCCCAGGATATGGTTGGCTTTCTGGGCTGCAAGCACACACTACCTGCTCATGTCAAGTTCTTCATCTACCAGGATCCCTAAGTCCTTCTCCACTGGGCTGCTCTCAATCCTGTCATCCCCCAGCCTGTATAGATGCTGGAGGTTGCCCCAACACAGGTTGCAAGATCTTCCCTTGACCTTGTTGAACTTGTCTCAGTAAAAATTAAGTGTATGCAAAGACGGAGATTGTGTTAACCTTACTCATAGTGGTTAAAACTTAGCTCTTGTAAAAAGTACCCACATTAGGTTCATGCACCACCAAAGTCCCACCTAAGAGGCTTTGTGATGTATAAGTCCTCTGATGGCACTCTGCATAAGGGTCAGTTCATCCCACAAAACATTGGTAAAGTGTGGATCTGTATCCCTAAATTTAACCTCAAACTGCAGATCCAGCTGTCTCAGCAGATTCCTTAGGTGCTGCCTCTGCAGCATGTTAAGAGTTTCCCACCAGTATTAAAACCATTGACCCAGCCCAGGTTGTTTTATTTCCTCATTTAGCCAGAAAGAAAGACTGTGGTACCTTTTTTATTTTTTGTGAAGGACAATGTATGACAAGTCTTACTGGGTCTTCTTCAATGTAAACACACAGTAATTCTTAAGGTCAAACAAGTACAGATTCTCAGGAATGAATAATTAATAGGGATATACAAAATGTCAGTACTCAAGTTTCTAGAATTTGCTAAAACACAGACAAATTGGAATCTGACAAAAACAAATTGTGTTTAATAACCCTTAAAGATGTGATCCCTGAAGCATCCTGCAGTGCTCAAGTCTCCCCTTGTCCAACTTGTTTCATCTTCATTTACACTTGACAAAGACTAGTGAAAATAATGTTTGAACTTTAAGTAATAAAATCAGTTATAAAATCACTTACTTTATCACATATTAAATGTTTTTCCTCACTCTTGCTTTTTTTGACCTTCCTGACTATTTTTAGTGACTGCACTTTCCAGCTGCATAGAACCACTCCTGGCTGAAGTAGCCCAGTGCCACTGGGGTAGTGCCTTGCAGGCACAAGAAAAAGCACATCTTTTGCCCTCTCTTCTGCAAGGTGATGACAAACCTTGTGACTGTAGAAGACACAATACTGAGCCCCAGTTACCAAGCCAGATAATATATAGTCTCTGGCTAATTCAGTTCCGTGGATTACAGTTGACTGTGATCAAGGGCAGAGTGAGGTCACATATAGATAGACCTTACGGGGTAAATCACAAATGGTATATAACTCTTAGTTTATGCCTCTTATATCCTGTGATGTCAGTCTGCCATTGGCATCAGTCCAGCCTTATCACCAGTCTGTAAAAACTGATCTACTTCTGAATTATGTCAATGAAGAATTAATCTCACTGGAAGTGCAGAATCAGGTGATCTACTAATAATGAAAGAAAGGGAGAACATTAAATTGTTGCTATTTATTCCATGGCCTTCTGGAGACTTCTTGGCCAGATTCATAGATCAACCCTGCACCTTAGAGTTCTAAAGCCAGATGATCCTATGGAATTATGCAGTTGCAGGCAGTGGGCAGTTAATCTGGATATTTCAAACCGAGAAATAATGAGACAGGACTATTCAGAAGAGGAACCACACATGTGAAGTCCTCTGCTTTCAGAAGGAAAAAAAAAAGAAAACACAACACAAAAGTGTTATGTGCTGCAAGAAATGTTTTGAGTTTTCATTTGCTCCTCAATGTGTGCAGTTTACTCTGGCAGTGCATTTAGGCACTCAAGGAAAAGGCATTTTCTCATGAACATAACTTATCATATGCACGGGAAATATTTGCAGTACACATCAGTAATAACAAAAGGAATGAATAATTACCTCAAAATAGAATAATTCAGAGTATAGAAATATGCAGAGCATTCAGAATATCTGAATTCTTAGATGTTTCTCAGCAGATGACATTGTTAGTTGATTAGCTGGGCAGATTCTACAGAATTTGCCCTGTATTTTTACTGAAGTGGCATAATAACAGAGGATTCAAGTAGCACCCTGGATACTAAAATCTCCTTTTGCTGTGAACAGACACAGCTCATCAGCCAAACAGCCAGACAGACAGTTGATCACATATACAACCTTTTTATACAGGGACACAGGAGCAGCCTTATACCTTGAACTGCAAAATTGGAGGCTCCCAGGCAGGAAGCTCAATGAAATTCATGGAGGTTGACTGAGGCCTGTAGCAGTAGGTGCTGGTACTCACTGTCCAATTCCCCACTTCCTCAGTGTGGACTGTAATCGGCCCCACAAATGTCCACAGCACAATTTATTTTGGTTCAAAGATTAACTGAAAATTGGGAAGAAACACAAAGACGACATGAGAGGTGAGGGCAGCGTGCAGAGTATTAACACCTGACAAGAACACACTTAAGAGACACAGAGCTTCTCCATCGGGCTCTCTCAGGCAGTGCCTATACTACCAAATAAAGCAAGTCTCAGGGCAAAGCCTCAAACTCATGATCACTCTGTGTGTCAGCACACTCCTGGTGCAGTTTTGGTCTGTGCCAAGCAGCAGCAGCCTGCACTGCATGGGTATGGCTCAGAGAGTAGAACATGCCAGGACACATGACCAGGTGGTGGGTTGGATACAGCCACCCCCTGTTTAGGAGGACAAGAGCTTGTGCATGTGAAAGTGAATGCACTGCGCTGCTTAGCCTTACTGCCAGAAGCCTGTCCTGGACTATTTTTCAGTAGTAGAAAAGGCTTGGCTTAGTCAAGCTTTTGACAAAAGATAGTTGTTTTTTTTCCATATCCTTTTGTTTGTCCTTGCATGTCAAATTGGGGTGAACACCCATGCTCTGCAGCAGCTGTATGTGCAGTGACAAGTGAGCTGTACCCCCCCTGAGACTTCTTTGTGCCTAATCTGGAGCCCCAGTAGAATTTTTATCCTCAAGTTGCAACAGATATTTCTAGAAGTTTCTCATTTACTCCTCTCAGATAGGTAGGAATTTAGACCTGAATTTCATACATAGCAATTTCACACATAGCAGTTTCACATTTTTAATGCAAGAAATTCTTCTTTCTTTTCTGGTTCAAGGTCTAGTTTCATAGCTTCTAGACTTCTCATAGAAAACAAGGAATACAGTATTTCCTCTTTTTATGGTAATTCAAAATTATATAGAAGCTTGTGCTTCAAAATTAAAAATACTCATATGTGATATAAACAAGACTTATGCTTTATGTCACAGATTATATGGCTTTATTTTTTTTTACCTATCTCGGGTAAGCTTTTTCTGTGTTGTACACTTGGTTCATTATCTTGACATTCAGATAAAGAAAACAAACATATAGAAATAACACAACAGGAAACTTTTTCCATGCTGATTCCAGTCAATGCTCTTTGATGCATTTAGACTGGTCAGAAATCTTGCAAGGCTGCTAAATTTCAGATACGGATAAAATTTTGTTTCCAGGTGTGTATGCAATATAAAGGAACAGAGTAAGTTTAACTTCACAAAATCTAAAGTCTAAAGAAAAATACTCATCTTCCCTCCACGTTTTGTATTTTTAACTGCTTAGAAGTCTGGATGTTGTTACTTCTATAAACACCCAGTCCTAGTTAAATTCCTAGTCTCAACAACATAGCATTATGAGGAATTCTACCATCTGTTACCTTTTTTTACTATTGAACATTTTACCTTTTGGATCCACAGAATAGACCATGGTTTCTAAATCCATCTGTACCTTCCTAAACTGATTGTCACCACATTTAGCATGGAAACTGTCAGTATCAAGGTTGGGAATATTATTACCCCAAAGGCAGTCATGTTTTATGTTCACCCTCCCAAACTATGATGGTTTAAAGAATGTTTAGAGTTTCAGAATATGGGATGAGGCTGGGATTTGAACCATGCTCAGCCTGACAATCTAGCCAATTTCCAGTTTAGAGGGCAGGCTAGTCCTAATCACCTCCAGGCCATGCCCAGGGGACATTAGCATTTTGAAGGCAGAGGCAGCCCTAGTCTTCTGGGAGGAAGCTCAGCACTCCTCTCTGGTAGAGCTAAGGATTAGGAAGCCCTAGGGGAAGACAAAGAGAGCAGATTTAAATCTGAATGGGACCCATGGAAGCCCTTAAGGAGGGGGTAGCATCTGAAACCAGACTTACTTTCCCAAGTCAGGGCTACCTGGAGGTAGAGATGTGCACAGTACCACATGGGTTTAGGAAAGCATCCACAGCTTCAATGCTGAATAAAGAGATGGAGAAAGATCTTTTGTATTTGACCTTGCAGGCCAAACATGACTCATTTTGCTGCTTCTTGCCTGTCACTTTATGCTGGTCTGTTACTTAATTTTATTTGCAAACCTTTTAACCTCACTCGATTTTCAGCATAGCTAGCAAAGCACCAAGGCCTAGCCATCCTATAGGAGTAGCACACCTTAAAACAAAGCTAAAATCTTCTCTAAGTACAGATATTTTAGTTTAACTAATCATTAATTGAAAACACCTCTGATTAGTTGTTCAAAGCCTTGCAAGAGCTGGAAATGCCTGCTTCTTTACGGAAGAACTGTCTTACTAGCAGCAGCCTGGAAAGCTTCCAGACAGTAGCAAAAATTAGCGAGAAGGAAACATGTTATAAGAATGGGCCACAGATGTAAATGCTCACTTCCCCACTTTGGTGTGCTGATCAATTAAAGATAGTTAACACCTGACTGGTGTTGTCTTGAACGTCTGCAGACCACAAATGCAGCTGCTTCATAACTTCTCACTCCCTTAGAACAATCAAGCTGCTGCTGTCTCATGTAAAAATTGGTCATCAAAACGTGTGTAGCATCTACCACCTTAGTCTGAACAGTTTTTCTAAGACTCAGTAATCTGTGTGTTAGAAAGATACTGGCCAAAACCAGCTTTTAAATTCTAAATTGAAAGTTTTGACATTTACATTTTATACTGAAGTTACTCATTCACAGTTGATAAGCTAACCCAGAAGGAACCTCTTCACCTGTAAAGATGCAGGCAGACAGATGACCCAAGAGTGCTGTGCTTTTGGGAGGTTGATGAACCACTTTTTAAGGCATATTAGAAATAAATTATCAGTAAGTAGAAAAGCATCTGAATCACACAGACATTTTTCACAGTTGCAGGAAGGCATTATATTACTGCCGCCTGTCTTTGTAGTAATGTCAGCCCTATGTGTAAAGAGGGTAGTGAGAGATCTGTTCCCTGGCTCAAAGCGCATACAGTGCAATACCATATGCTCCCATCAGAAGGAACTGTGGGTGCTCGCAACTAATCAAGATCAATCTCTCAATTAGGCAGATCATAAGGTTCAAACACAAAGGAGAAGTGGTAACTCCCAGTGATGCACTTATTCTCTTAGCTGTGTTGTTTCTGTGTTGGATTATTGCTGAAAGGCTTTGGTGGAAAAAAAAAAGTGTTTCAGAGAAAAGGTGTCACAATATGTCACTTATAAACAGTGAATTATATTGCATCATACACATTTATAATACATCCATGTGGACAGGTGCAGATACATGCAGGCTGCTTGGTCAGTGCTCTCAGATGGCTGGATACAAGCCAGCTCTAGTCTCAAAGCTGTTTAGACACAAACCGGTAATATACACAGCCTGTCACCAGGCCTTATTGACTTGAACACAGTGCAATGCTAACACAGTTATATAGACCAGAAATGGCTCGTGTCTGGCCAGCTCGGAGGATGAGGAGACAAATTTCACACCTATATCCACCCTCAGGAAGGTGCACCCAAAAATTCCCCTGAACTTCCCCAACTTGTTAAGGAAGATACCAAGATCTGAGATACAGTCAGTGAGAGGGGGCGTTTTCAGACTCAGACAGAATTAAAAATAAAGACTTTGCTATGGGAATAAATATCTATACTGGTCTTATTGCCTCTGAAGTTTATGGGTGAAAATATCTATATAGATCTTTATCTCCCTTTGAGGTTTGTTTTGAATTTTTACAATGTTCAAAGATATGCTGATAGAAAAAAAAAAATACCAGTGTTGCATGTCTTTCAAGCATATGGCTCTCCTTAGAGCCAACAAGGCTTTTGTATGAAAAATGAATATGAAATCAGGGCAAGATTTTAGTATAGCAAAGTAAATTTCCTCCAGCACTATGTACAACAAATAAAAAGCGAAAAGAAAAGGTGGAAAATCTGTAAGATGATCAAGCTACCAGTGAGCTTAACTCAAGTCCACAGGCTACCTCAAAGAAAAGATACAAAACAAATGAACAAACAAACAAAAATCCTCCTTAGAGATTGTGCCAGTCAGCTGGCCAGAAAAAAATGCCAAAGCAACAGTGTACTGGTGCCATCTGGCTACTTCTCCTCCTTCCAATGGCTCCCTGCCATGTTCCTGACCAGGATATTGGAAGAACCAGATACAAGCCACATCCAAAAAAAATCCTCACAGGTTTTATACTGGACCCAGTGAATGCTGAAACATGTTTCTGGCAGTTAATGTTATATAAATATCATGCAGTATGAACATGCCTGAGACAGATAAAATAGGTGAGTACCAAATCTTACCACATTAAAGGTACACTGGGTCTTTGCAGGAGTAAAAGCAGCCCCACATTCAAGACAATTTAACAGGGTGCGGTGTGTAGAACAACACTAGGTTTTTTCCTCTGTGGTTACTTTTCATTTCAAACTTCCCTTTCAGATCTGAAATGGGACTATTGACTTGAAGAAGATGAGATTTGGGGTCACTGTGCCAAAAACTAATCTTTACCTAAGTTGAAGAAAACCAGGTTGTGATTAGCAGACAGTTGTATTTATTTTGCCTGATATAAATGTAATCTAGGGATTGAAAGCAAAACACTACATATTCAGTAGATAATTCACAGTTTTAGATATCAACTGAAAATCAAAATATGCACCATTTGCAGTCAGCAACATTCGCGAACCACATGTATAGGGTATGTACAGCTGGTGTAGAATTTAATTTGAATGCTATTTATGTGCTATGCATGCTGCATATAAAGCAGACTGTCAACTGTTCACTTCCAAAAAAGGAAATAAGTGACATAAAAATTAAACCTACAAACCCTAGGAACCTCAAGTTTTCAAAGCAAGAACAATGGTCAGAATAAGATTTATATCTGGTTTGAATTTCACAGGTTTTTTCCAGTTTAACAGAACTTTTGACTCATTTGGAGTATTTCTCTTAATCATAGCGCAATTTGCAATTATTTATGCGTGGTGGTAAAATTCAGATCTCTCTGAGGCACAGGAATGACCCCTGCTTAGTGCCTTCTCTACAAGTTGAAATTAAATTTAGCCCTATGCAGAGCCAATGCCAGAGTCACCAGGACAAAAAGTAACAATTATAGATAGTGACAAAAATGTGTGTAAAGGCCTCTATTTAATCTAAAAGACATTGGATGACCTCCTTTAGAGACCTATACACAGCTTGACAACAACAACAATAATAATAATAATAACACAGAGCTATGCAATAATAAATTTTACTAGCATCAGATGTGCTACATCTGTGCCAGTAAATAAAATAAATCATGGGCATTTGATGACCCTGAGAGCAAATGGAATAGCACAGTTTGTATCTATGTGCCCGAACTCTTCTCTATCTAAAGTTAGGCGGCTCATCCACACCTATTGAGAGTCCTTGCTGCCTACCAAAATATGCTAGACATTCTCTGCAAGAAATTACATGTCCCATCTAGCGACCTCAACATGAGAAGGATCTCTGCAGCAATATGTTCCTCCCATTGTCCCATGTTATTCAAGTGAGTATCCTTTCCACCACCATTCACAGTGGTTAGGAAAAGCCAAAGCTCACCTAAAGCTCACCTTCACAAGGGATGTCAAGGGCAACACTGTGTTACTAGTAGTAAAATGCTGAGCAAAACAAATGTGAGCCCATGTCTGAATGGAGCTGGTGATCTAGTGACAGTGGACACATAGAACACTAAGGTGTTCCATGCTTTTTCTGTTTCATCTTTCCCCAACTAAAAAGCACTTTCAAGGCTCTTTGCTTAGAAAGTTTGAGAAGAACTACCAGCAATGGTTGAGGATGCAGTCCTCAAAACAAAGTACTCCAAAATTAACTAAAACTACTTGACCCATACAAGTTCATGGGACTGATCAAGCTGAATCCAAGAGTGCTTAGAGATCTGGCCAATGTTCTTGCAAGGTGACTATCATTTTTTTCTAAAGTTGTGGAGAATTAAATTGATCCATGACTCATGGAGAAAGGTAAGTGTTGCATGCATCTTCAGAAAAGGACAAAATGGCCATCGAGGAAACTACAGGCCAGCTATCTGCACTTTGGTCCCTGGTGAAATTGTGGAGCAAATCATCTTGGAAGACATTTCTGCGCACATGAAGAAGATGATGATGTTTTGGAACAGTCAGGATAGATTTACTAAAGTCCTTATGCCAAACGACCTGATCATCTTTTATGATGAAATGACTGGTGTGGTGATCAATGTGAGAGCAGTGAATGTCATTTACCTCTGTTTTGAAGGATTTTGAAAGGGCATTCTGCAGTATTCTATTCTTATATCCAAGCTAGGATGTTTTGGTCTGGACAGAAGACAAGTAGATGGGTGAAAACATAGTCAAGGTTTAGACTGGTTAATGAATTGAACTCCACCTAGAGGCCAGTTACAAATTGAATACTGCAGGATCTATACCAAGACCTGTCCTATTTAACACTTTATCAATGGCAATGTAATGCAGTTTCATATTGTTTGCAGATTATATCAAACTGGTGCCTGTCCATATGCCTGAAAGAAAGGCCAACATCCAAAAGATAGCCAACAAGAACTTAATGGCATTTAATAAGGACAAATGCCAAGTCCTGCACCTGGGAAGGAAGAACTCATTGCATTGATGCAGGCTGGAGATGCACTGGCTGTGGAGCAGCTCTGCTGGAAAGGACACTGGGGTTTTGGTAAATAGGCTGAACATGAACCTGCAATGTGCCCTGGCAGACAAAAAGGCCAACAGCATGCAAGACTGTATCAACATTGCACTTTGCTCAGCACTCCTTAGATGGCATGTAGAGTACTGCCTTCAGTTTTGCCTCTCCTGGTGCAAGGAAGACATTGATGAAATCGACCAAGTTCAGCAGAAGGCCAGAAACATGGTCAGCAGGTGGAGCAATTATCCTGTGAAGATAAGCCAAAAGAACGGTGCATGTTGAGCCTGGAGAAGAGGGCAGTGCATAGCAGCCTTCCAATACCTACAAGGGGGTTCTCAAGATGAGGGATCCAGGGCTTTACATATGCGTGTGACTTCAAAGCTTCAGCTGGAGTTTGGACTGCAAATCTGAATTATTCTGTGATTCTGTTTTGGCATCAATAGTGATTTAAGATGTAGCCATTATTCATTTTTATTAAATTTTATGTGCAGGTCAAAATTATTCTTGTGGGGTGGACAGAAAACATGGCAGCCCCTTGAATTTGTATCTCATAACTTCTTTCCACAGAAAGACTTAAACTTACAAAATACAGTGGGCTTCCTATAACCTGCTATAATAGACTGCTTGAGCAGAGGGTTTCAAACCAATGACCTCCAGAGGTCCCTTTCAAACTCAACCACTCTGTGATTCTGTGAATAGCTGGCAACTGACACTGAATACACTGCATTTAGAACTTGTGTAAAATATTAATGGTGAGGGTATTTAGACTTCAGTGAAGTTTTTCAGTCATTCTGATGGCTTCCCGTCAGCTGAAGACTCCGAATCAAGATAAAATACCTGCTTGAAAAAGCTGCTCCAGCTAATGCAGGAATTAGACATTCCTGTAGCTATAGCAGGTGCATTTAGATGAATGTGATTTCCCTATCAAAATGTATCTGAGGGTTATGTTGTAAGAAATTTTGTATACAAGAATTTCGGAAGAGTTGACAAAGAAACTCACTATTTTCAATAATCTATAAAGTACTGGCAAAAGGATATGGGGCTATTGGAGTAAGTCCAGAGCAGGGCCACGAGAATGATCTGGCTGGAGCACCTCCCGTATGAAGATAGGCTGAGAAAGTTGGGGCTGTTCAGCCTGGAGAAGAGAAGGCTGTGTGGAGACCTCATAGCAGCCTTCCAGTATCTGAAGGGGGCTTATAGGGATGCTGGGGAGGGACTCTTCATTAGGGACTGTAGTGACAGGACAAGGGGTAATGGGATAAAATTTAAACAGGGGAAGTTTAGATTGGATATAAGGAAAAAGTTCTTTACTGTAAAGGTGGTGAGGCACTGGAATGGGTTGCTCAAGCAAGCTGTGAATGCTCCACCCCTGGTGGTGTTCAAGGCCAGGCTGGATGGAGTCTTGGGTGACAGCCTTCTTTCTGCTTCTCTGCAGGGTGGAGAGCTAGCTGGAAAAAAAGTTGTGGAGTGATAACAGAGCTTTTGGTTGGTGAGAGAAGGGTGTAGAAGGAGCAAATGTTGCTACGTAGTGTAGCTATAAGCAGGAAAACTAAGGCAGGTAGCATCAAGGACTTACCCAAAGCAAAAACTCAAATTCGTACTGAAGTGCAAAATTGTCTTTTTCCCCCTTCTAGCCCAAGTTTTTCTTATTTGCTGGACAAAAATAGTTTTCTGTGTGATAAATAACATCACAGCTTGAAAATGTAAAGGATACTTAGACTGAGATATTGGGGAAGGATTTTAAGAGTACAAAAGATCTGTGTGATCTGGTTTAGTGGAGGTGTCCCTGCTTGTGGCAGGGGGGGTTGGATCGAGATGATCTTTAAGGCCCTTTCCAACCCAAACCATTCTGTGATTCTGTGATTCTGTGATTCTGTGACATGGTTTAATGTGCGACATTCCTGTCCACGGCAGGGGGGTTGGAACTACATGATCTTAAGGTTATTTCCAACCCTAGCTATTCTATGATTTGATGATTCTGTAAGGTAATATCATGCCCACATCTTAAACAAAATTACTGAGTTGATTCTAAATCAGTCAGTTTGACAAAGAAAGAAGGCTGGATTTATTAAGGGAAAAAGTGGCCAGTGAGCTGAACATGGTTCCAAACACAATTCCAGGGCTACTAAAATCTTTGGATACATAAACAGGGAATATCCAGTAGTTGAAAAGAGCCTGATATTCCAGATCAGCATTCAAGCAGCCAGTCAGGCACTGACCCCTGAGTGCAGCTGGAGCACAATGCCCAGTTCTGTGGCCCACTCCTCAGGAAGACAGCTAACAGTATGGAAAGGGCTCAGAAATGAGCCACAAAGAGTCACAATGAGGTTGTATCATTATAAATGTAAAAACTATGAATGTTAACAAGTATGAAGTAGATGGCTCAGTTATGTTAGTAAAAGTGGTCTTCAGTGTAGCTGAAGACATCTTGTGCAATGCCAAGAGCCTGAAACTAGCCAGATTCAGGCCAGGAAAAAGTTGCATGTTTTAAACGGTAAGAACAGATATCACTGGAACAATTTCTCTGCAGTCATGGGGCATTAACATAGGAAGCTGAAACATTAAGATTTTCTTTTCATAGACATGATCTATTTGGAACAAATTAATTCAGTGCAGTCTTACACATTGTACGAGGAGTCTGATTATCTAATCTTGCAGTGGTTCCTTCAGGCTTTTAAACTGTAATCTGCACTTTATGATGCTCCCAACATCCTCTAGACTGCATGTACATGTAAACACTGCTCACACAAGTGCACATGCGTGTAACAGTTACAAAGGGATGAATTGCGCACTCCCTCCATGGCACTGTAGCCCACATGTTTGATGCTTCAGCATTTGACTTTGGCCCAAAGAAAGGGAGAACAGCTGTTGTTTAGACCCATTAAGAGCCAAGGAGGCTGACAGAGGTCTGTTCCATGCATTGTCTGTGCACAAGAGGATTGGTATGGCACTACAGGAGCACAACCCAACAGTTGTTTCTAAAAAACATGTGCCAGCATCATCTCACAGCATGCTTCCCCACACCTTCCTTTAGCAGGCACACACCATCACCATCTTCATCGCTTTCCTGCAGTTAACATAGCAAAGACCTTCAAATACTTGTAAATGAACTATTAACAGAATTGATTTTGAATTAGAGTTGTATATTTGTCATCTGGACCTCTGAGCGTACCCTGACACTGCCTTTTCCTGTCAATGTTGTATTTTGGGACTCAGTCAACTCTACCTGCTGGTTGTTGCCTGGAAATGTCTTGTGCAAAACAATTGACTTAATGCCTCTTGTCTGCTCCCCTCTTGGCAGAGCATGTGTCCATCTGGAGTTACAACCTCCTATGACCACCAAGCTACCTCTGATGACACAACCAATATCCTCACAGATATGCAGACTGTTTTTATCAGATGGTGGCAGCTCGTAGAGTGTTCTTCTTTTGCCTTATCCCCCTATTTTATTTTTGCAAGTATCAGTCTCTCTCAGTTTATAACAGATTTTTTGTGTTGTTCTCACAAGCAAAATCTGAGGTTATGTTAACCCTGTTTCATTGCTACCATTCTGTAATAGAAGTACTAAACATAGTCAGAAGGTATGTTATTTCAGCGATAGTTTCCAACAAACGAACTGACGAAAATGGGAACTAAAGGGTGCTCACCTAAACCTGCACTCTATTGCAAAGTGCTAAACCCATGTCCGTATAGCTGAGACTGTATGACTCTAAACTGTGCCTGCTGTTTCAGACAGGCAGGAAAAATTACCTGAAATACCAAAATCTCCTGTTTAGTTGTATCAAGGCTGTCTCAGGGTGTAAGAACAGGAAGATCTGTGAGGTTTTTCAAACACATCAGTGAATAATCTATGTCAAGTTTGATCAAAAGGAGTAAACCTTCCCTATAGAAACTGTGTCACCTCTGAGGTTAGTTAGTCTTTATGTCCTTTTGCTTTAATTGATCTGTATATTTTGTATAAATTATAATCCTTGAAAGCATTTGAACACTCACAATTTCTTTGCAGCCATTGTAACATCCCTTTCACATTTCCCTTGGATTTTCCAGGGGGTTTTGTTGGTTTTATTTTATAATAAACCTTTTTCTATAAGTGCTTAAGAATCACAACACAGGCTGAAATAAAATCCTGTGAAATTGTGAAATAAATACTGTGAATATCGTGAAATAAAATCCTGACTGCTCTGGTCCCTTCCTTCAACTGACAATAATTTTTGGAAATAAGCTGTTGTGTCTATCCTGTGCTAATGCCCATCTTTTTTTCTTCCAGGCTTTCATTCCAGCAGCAGCAGTTCTGGCAGCTGTTGTCCACCTTTCATTTGAAGTTGGATGGATTTCTGTTTTTCTCACAACATAGTATAAACATGATCTAGCATTTATGTACTAGACTTTGTTATACTGCATTTCTGTTAACTACAACACCTCAGTCAGGTTTGTATTCAACCTGCAGCATCACTGATATGGAACTTAAAAATATCTATAATCCCAAGATAGAAGCTGCCAGGCCCTCCTTAGTGATGGCAGTAAGTGATGTGTGGTCAGTCTCTGACCATAAATGTCTTTCCCATTGACCGGTAAGGTAAAATAAAACTAAATCCAAGGGCTGAAATGAATGACATTGAGTCTCAGTTTGTCCCTATAATTTGCTGAGACTCCTCACTGCCTGGTTTGTCCAGTTAAGCATGACAAACTTTCCTTCACCCTTTGACATCTTGGGGAAATCACGCAACCTTTACTTGTCAGCTGAAATGGTCCCAGTGACGAAGATTCAAGCTTTTAGGCTGTATCTGCACTCCTAAACCAAGGGGGTGGGAAGCAGACTAGGGAGTCACCAGTCTCCAAGGTGAAGCGGCACATACTGGTGGATACCAGCATCACTAAGGCCAGGCTCCTCTCCAGAAGACTGGCTTCACGCAGAGCCTAGACTGCGTGTCTCCTCAAGCCCCTGGTGGCCCTAAGATGTCATTATTAGTTTGTGTTTCTTTTGTCAGTTTACAATACCTGAAATAATATGAGAGATGTGATATAGGCAGCCACATAGTGTGTGCAACATCAAACTAACAAAAAACAGAGCATGCTGACAGATTTGGCATCTGCAAACACAAGCCTTCCAGGATGGACTAAGAGGACTATGTAGCATGAAAGGAGTCAAACTTAATGCAGTCCTTATTGCCCCTTGGACAGGAACTGACATAAACTCCTTTCAGACTCTTAGAATCACAGAATGGCTTGGGTCAGAAGGGACCTTTAAAGATCATGTAGTCCAACTACCCTACCATGCACAGAGACATCTTTCACTACATCAGATTGCTCAAAGCCCTGCCCAGTGTGATTTTGATCACTTCCAGGGCTGGGGCATTCACAACTGCTCTGGCCAACCTGTTCCAGTGTCTCACCACCCTCATCATAAAAAATGCCTTTCTTATGTCCAATCTCAATCTACCCTCTTTCAGTTTAAAATCATGGCTCCTTGTCCTGTCACAACAGGCCTTGATAAGAAGTCCCTCTCCAGCTTTCTTATAAGTCATCATTAAGCCACTAAGTGTTGAAAGGCTGCAATAACGTCTCCTCAGAGCCTTCTCTTATGCAGGCCAAACTATGCACACTCTTTCAGCTTGTCTTCATAGAAGAGGTGATCCATCCATCTGACTGTACTCATGGCCCTCCTCTAGACTCACTCCAACAGGTCCATGTCTTTCCCATGCTGGGGGTCTCAGAGCTTGATGCAGAACTCCAGATGGGTTCTCACCAGAGCAGAGTAGAGGGGGAGAATCACCTCTCTTGAACTGCTGGCCATGCTCCTTTGGATGCAGCCCAGGATACAGTTGGCTTTCTGGGCTATGAACACACTTTGCCAACTCACATCCAGCTTTTCATCTACCAGGATCCCCAAGCCCTTCTCCATAGGAGTCTGCTCTCAACCTATTAATCTCCCAGCCTGTATTGATACTGGGAGTTGCCCCAGCCCAGGTGAAGGAACTTGCATTTGGCCTTGTTGAACTTCCTGAGGTTCATATGTGCCCAGTTTGCAAGCCTGTCTCTTCCCAAACTCTGCTTTGGAAGTGGCTGGCTGAAATGGTTGAAAGCAGAGGCAGAGTGGGTACCAGCAGCTAAACAGTGTACACAGCTGTGCTCGGGCTCGCTCTCTGCCTTTTATTTTCCTTTTCGTAGAAGTGTGGCCTACCTGCTGAATCTCCAGTGAATATATCTCTTACTTTCACCTCTTATTGTATTAGCATTTTTCCCTTACAAACTTAAAAAAAAATATTGCACTTTATTTCACTTTACAGTAGTGTTTGATCTTTTCTGTGAGAGCTATTCAGGTCCTGTGATCCATCATTTTCAAAATATCCTCAAGTATGATGCAGTAGGTGCCCCCAGGCTGCCTGCAGCCACCAGGATGTTCCCGTCTGGCCCTCCATCCTTTCTGTAGCAGATAGGGACCAGATGTTCAAGGAATTAAATTCACCAGGACAGCTGAACTCCTCATGATTCCAGAGCCCAGCACAGGGAGAAGAACACCACCACTGTGTCCATCAAAGCTGGGGTGAGAACTAATAGCACTGTTTCTGCCCATCCTCTGGCTGATTTGTTAGCATCCAATCTGAACTCTTAAACGGTCCCCTTGCTTTCTGATTGAGCCTCTGGACACACAAGCAAGTTATCATGAGGCAGAGCACAAACCACAACAACTCTTTCAATGCCCACTTGTCCCTGTTTGAAGCTCCTGACCCCACAATGCATAAGGAGTAATTTACCCAAACCCACATGTAACATAGGATGAGGGTCTGTAACCACAGCATGTGAAAAGAGAGCTGACAGGATTGAAATGTGTACGTGGTCCTTTCTATAATTTAGTCTTATGTTGTTACCTTTGAAGTCTGTTTGTCTCCTGCTGTGGTGTAGTCTGACTTAACCTCAAAGAAAGGGTCCTACTCAGGCTCCTCTTTCTGCCAACTAAAAACAAGTAATACATTAAAGTGTTTCAAAAGCAAGCATTGTCATTTATATGGCTCACTGCTGTCTGCCTTCCATTCTTCTGCCACCCACTGTCTGTAAACACAGAGTTTAACATTCTGCAACTGTCTTGGGAAGAATTTCAGCTCTACTGGTGGTTTTAATTAGTCTTCTCTCTGACTTAAGGTCCTGAGTTTGCCATAGCTACTGCATCCTGTGTTGTAACCACGTTGTCAGGGCTGGCAGAGCTCCACTCCTCTCGGGGCTTAGGTCCAACTGCTCCATGTACTACATCAGGAACCACTGTGCAGGACAGCCACAGGCTCCCAAGGGCTAATGACAGAGCCTTTAGACACATGTTCCCTCTGAGAAGAGTCACAGATTTTGGATGGAGTGTTTTGTGTGCAGGCAGCAGGGCAGGGCAAAACAATGAAAAGAGCTCAGAAATACTCAGGAAGCAGGTTCTGGGTGTGTCTAACAGGCATTTCTAAACAAGCACTAACTGGGGTGAATCTCTTGATGAATAAATCTAGGAAATGCAGGGCAGTTTCCAGACTCCAGGCCTACATGCCCTACCCACAGAGCAAAGTGCAGCAATCCCTCCTTGCCGAAAGCTCTCATAAGGATCTTGACTGTGGGCAGCAGAGGAAAAGATACTCCCTTGGTCAATCCTGGAACCAATTTTATACTGGACAGGTCATAAATGCAATAAAGTACACTTTTTTCTGAAGGAAATGCTGCCAGAGCCTTAACTGAATGGCACCAAGACCAGTGCAGCCTATTAGAAAGGCTCAGGAAGCATATTATTTTAAGTAGCTGAGGGATAGATTCTGATGTGGCTCCCTCAGGGCCGTTTGCACATCCCACAGCTTTATCCTGGGATTGCACCAGCACCACAGAGATTGGCTGCTGGCACCAGCTGAACAAGCACCGTTTGTGCCAGTTTCCTGGTGGGAGTGATTGATTAGAGCTGGTTGAGCTTGCTCTGTCCAGAGCAGGTGTGGAGCAAATTTGCCCTGACTCAGTCAATTAACTTTATCAGAGAATCAGAATCAACAGTGTGAATATGATAAGGGTGTGTTGCAAGCTCCATGCTTCTCACTGTGCCTGATCTCACACTGCTGCCATAGTTCTGAAGCTATTGTTAAAAACTGGTGCCCAAATCTTGTGATGTGCAAGCACTTGATCCAGATTCATCCCATGAATGAGCAGAATGTTAGCAAGCACGCTGAAACTACACTCCTCTGCACCATGGGCTTCATTTGATACACAGGAGTAATTATCACTGCTGAAAGCATTTAAGTCTGTTTTATCTTTGAGGGGAGTTGTTTTGGTTTTACTTCAGGTGAGGACTACAGAGAATCTGCCCTAATAAGCAAGGGAATCGTGAAGGAAATCATATGGCATGATGCAAAGAAGGGAGACCAAATTTAGAAAAGCAAAACATGGACAAAGTGGCTAGATAATCAGATGCCCAAAGGTCAAATCTGATATTTATCATGGGATGTAGAACATACGTCTCCAGGGTGACTTGGGTTTATCAAAGCAAATAGTGTTGGAACCTCCATCTCCCATCCTTCTGCCATTAAACTGAAATTCCTGCATCATTTCCTATGGTCAGAATCAAGAGAGGGAGGCAGGGAAAATTCCATGCCCTGTTTGGGAAGTCTAAAATTATGTGTCTTGGGGATACTTTGGCAGTTCAAGCAAGCACCCCTCCAAGCCTGATGACTGGTCAGACAAGTATAACGTTACCCTTAGAACTCACCTCTCAAAAAAACTGCATGTCATTAGTCACTAAGCTCTTAATTGAGGGTTATTGGCAAGAAGATAACCAACACTTAGACTAAACAGGGCTTCTTTCCTGTCTGATGCTGTATGTAGATGTGTATAACACCAGAGAGATGAAAAGGCTGCCTATACCATTTCCCTGACAATGCCTCAGCTCACAAGTCTCCACATGCAACCTTCCATGTTTTGTAGACCAGATGAACCTATCTTTGCCCCAAACTACACTGTTTTCATGCCCATTTAATAAACCAAACTGTAGTCCAAGTGGATGGCCAGTGAGAGAAATGGAATGATAATGAAGTAAATAAGTTTGAAATATGTTCAGATGTCTGTGCAAACTTGCCTCTTCAAAGATGACTGTCACCTTGGTGGATTCAGCCTGCAGGTGCATGGAGCCCCTTGCCTTCAGCAGTCCTCTCCTGGAATAATCAAATAACTCCACAGGGGAAACATCAGTAAGTCTCTGTGACAGGCTCAGACAGGACTAAGGATAGTAAAAGCTTTTGTCAGCCCTCAAGCATTCTCTGGTCACTCAGTCTTATCCTCAGAAAGGAAGTTGTGTGTAAGCTTTGTGGCACCTGGACTGCTCTTGGTAACTGAGGCTGTGTTGCAAAATACTCTGAAAGCCAAAGTTCCTCACAAAACTGACCTGCACAATTATTTCCCCCCCTCCAAGGATAGCATTTGCCCTCTGTCCTTACCCCAGTTTGGTTTGTGTCTGACCTCTGGCAGTGGGTGTGCTAACCCTGGGTTTGAATGAAGGACTAACTGAGCTACCAGCACAATGCAGAGCAACACCAAGGCTGCTTTAGGTAACTTCAGATGTCAGAGCTCAGCAGCTGGACCTCTCAGGAGCACAGCAGGTTCACTGCCTCACCTGCTCGTACCTTCTGGCTTTTCTTTCTCTTGCCCTTGTGGCTGCAGTGAGGAGAAGTCCTTCGGTTTGCACCAGCAGAACCTCTGACCACACAGTATCATTGACAGGATGGGACCATAGCTGGCAGCATCCTCCTCTCTGGATTGAAAAGCAAGTTCAAAAGACATTGCAATGGTTTGGCTCAAAAATATTGTAAGTGTCACAGCACTAATCAGAGTTAGGCACCGTTACAAGGAGCTTTATTCTTGGTCATGATTTCTGCTGTCATTAAAGGGTCCTGTAACTTTTAAAATGAAGTAAGACCATATGGTATATGAAGCAAGCAACAAAGCAAGAAAGAAAGCAAAAGTAAGCTAGCAAAGGAAAGAAAGAGAAAGAGGTAAAAAAGAAAAGGAGAGACAGAGAAAGATGGAAAGGAAGCAAGACAGGAAGACAAGCAGGCAGGCAGAACGAAAGAAAGGAAGGAAGGAAAGAAAGAAAGAAAAGGAAGAAAAAGAAAGAAAACAAGGAAAGGAAAGCAATAAAGCCAGAATCTCTGTACTGTATTCCAGTGAAGGCAAATAGAAATAATACCGAGAAGAAAAAATGTAATCTAAAAAATGGAAAAGTTCTCCTGGCTTGTATTATGTGCAATTCCAGGCACTGTAACAGTGAAACATGAGCTGATATCTCTGTTTCCGTGAACATGCTATGTTTTAGAGGATGTTACTCTCAGAGCTTCTAAACTTCGTGACATAAACAGCAAACCTAATTCAGAAAAAAGCACCTACCACACCAGATTACCATAACCAGGAGCACACACCTTTAAATCAAAAGTCAGTTGAGTTGGAAAAGGTTTAAGTTTTTTCAATAAATTATTTTTTATAATGACTATAAAAGTTATATAGTACACAGGGACTTGCTAGAGGTAGATACTTTACTGTACCTGAATTGCTAGGAATACTTCCTGAGGCATAAAGCTGACAATCAGACATCTGAGTGCATTTGAAAAACATCATCTACCAAAAGACTAAAGTATGAATTTAGCAAAGTAATCCAGGAAGGAAATTCTTTGTTCTTGCTTGTTACTTATCATGGCAACTGAAGTGATGTAATGGGAAATGAATTTGCACTGTAATTCAAAAATAGATGAAATATAGGAAGAGTTTGAGAACAAAATTATTTTTCACTGTTAAATATATGGATTTTGACTCTTCCTGAACTGTATTTCAACACATTTTTTTTTTATTTTATGCCCATGATAAGTTATTAAACATATAAAATTGCCTTATTTATAGAGTATAACAGCATTGCTAGTGATAGTGCCCCCATTTTTCAAGGTAGCAACTACTTAGATATGTATAGATTCTAGATGATCTTTTAATTACAAGGGGAAGAAGGAAATTGCTAGAAATAAAAGAGGTTTCTCATTCTACAAAGAAGGGGACAAAAGGAGAGATGATTCTAAATTAGCAAAATTACTGAATTGCAATTCTTATAAAAATTAAAGTACAATCAGAAAGAGCAACTTGTGGTTAGGATTGGTGAGAGAAGGTCATAAGGAAGGTTGAGGGGGAGAAAACTAAGGATGTGAAACTGCACAAATTCCTGTAATATGCAGCATGGGGAGGAAAGGGAATTAACTAACGAACTTATTCAAACTCCTGACAATTATTTTCAAGTGCTCCTGGAGAATTAGTGATCCCTAAGACATCTGAAAAGAAAGAGGAGCATGTTACTGGTCTTTAAAAGCGGCTGGGGAAGAGGAAGAGAAAGAGTGAACCTGTCATCTACCATCTGGTAAGCCTAAATTCAGTCTGCAGTAATATAGTGGAAAAAATATTAAAAGGTAAAAATCCTAAGTACTTAGGGGAGAATGGATCCACAACCAGTAAACAGCATGGATTTATAAGGAATGGAAGAAAGCCACACACAAGCACTTTTTTTCTTCCTATAATTGCAAAGTGGTGACTGAAGGGAATACAGTAGGTGTAATATACGTGCCTACTAACATATAGATTTGGATGTATGAGCTTCAGTAAATTAATAGGATCTAGCAGTGTGACCACAAAAAAAAAAAAAAATCCAATGTAATTTTTGGGCTTCTAACACAGAGGCATTGTGTCATGTTCCTGGGAAGTGATAGATGTCTCTCTCAGTATACAGTACTGATGAGATAGCACCTCGACTACTGCTTTCAGATTTAAGTACATTCAGTACCAATAAAGATAAACTGGAAGGAGTTCAAGAAGCTTGGAAGGGAAAAGAAAGACCTATAGAAACTGTTTGGTGATTAAATGTTAACTGAAAATAGATATCTATAGCCTGGCCAAACAAGGGTGGGAAAAGTAAGATCAGTGCCATATTCCTCACAGTGGAAAGTTTCCAATATAAACAAAATAGGGTCAGGTGTAAGAGTGAAAGGTGGACAGGGAGTAATTGTTCCTTGTACACGGTCAGAGCTCTGGCCTCTCTTCTGACGAGACCCACTCAGACATTTTCTGGGGAGTGTTTGAAAGGAGCAGAGAGAGTAAGCACTTACTCTGAGAGCTGGAAACAGGAGGGGAGCATTTAGGGAGAACTGCATGAGGCAGAATTCAGGCTGAAATAGATAAGCATAACAGGTAGCTCTGACAATCCAGGGAGTGGTTTGCTATGGGAAGCTACACCAGTAACCCTGTTTTGGCCAAAGCAAAAGTGCACACATGTGGGAAATCATGTGCATGAGGAGGGGAATTGCTTAGAGGACCTAGAAGAGAAAGGAAGGAGAGATAAGAAGGAGAAGGCAAAAGAGGAGAAGGAGAAGGAAAGGTGAAAAGGAAGAAGGAGAGGGAGAAAAAGATGGAGAGGAAGAAGCAGAGGGAGAGGGAGAGGAAGAGGGAGAAGAAGAAGGAGGGAAAGATTGAGAAGGGAAAGAAAAAAAGGAAGAACGAAATACATACTAATAATAACCCTAAACCTTCCAAAGCTAAAACAGAGCACACTGGGTCTTACAGTCTTTCTCCACAAAACTGATTGTAGTGCCTCAGTGGGTTTGTCACTCCATATACACCCAGTGTTGTCCCTGAAAATGGGACACCAGCAGGCTTTTCCAGCCATAATCTGTTTCAAGTACATATATTTCCTGGTGTGCACCTATGTAAATGAATATACATGCAATACCTGCTGAGACCCTTTTGACTCCTCCTGTCCAAGCACAGCCCTCAGCCCATTAGACTTCAGCTTCAACAGGGAGACCTGAGGAATGATTATTTAGCTCGCTGTGCCAACACACTTTACAGGGTTACTTTAAGTTTCCATGGTTTGCTTGTGGTTTTTGTTTTGTTGTTTTTTGTTTTTTGTTTTTATGGTGTTCTGGGTTTTTTTTTGCCGTGTAATTTTCTGTCTCCAGCCCCACGCCTGTCCTTCCTTCCATCGCAGGCATAAACTCCGCTTCTGGAGGCGGGCCATGCATTTCTCCCGCTGACCAGGAGATGGTGCTGTGGATTTTGGATCTGGAGCGCAGCCGCCAGGGCCGGGACTGGGGGGCCGGTTAGTCGCGGTAGAGCCCGAGGAAGACTTACTGGCCACCTGCGGGTCTCAGCAGAGACTCTCAGGTGCCTTTGATCCCATTGGAGCTCTTCAGGCTTTCCTTGCAATCTCCAGCGGTTCCCTCCCGAGGGCAGGGCCGGGATACCAGGTGGCATCCCTCACCTTAAGGGGCCTCAACTCTGCTAAGGTGTCGGGTCAAGTCCATCAACATATTTTTTCTCCTCCTGAAGGACCTGGGATGGAGCTGGGAGGATGTTTTCTTCCATTTCTCAGCCTCTCGCCTCACAAATACTCTCAAGCTCGACTGCATCCTCCAGGTCCCGCCACCTTGTCCCATCCCCTATCCCTCGGTGAGCAGGAAGCTGCGCCAGGCGTCCTGGGGGCTGAGAGCATCGCCTTTTTCTCCACTACCCGTCGCCCCTTCTCCTCCCTTACACGCGTCCCTGAGAACCGGGTGGGCTGCCGGTCCCAGTCTGCTGCTGGAAACACTTCCCAGGCTGGGAATTCACTGGCCTCTGGATAGGCACCTCTGGGGAGGTTTGCAGTAGGAGAGAATGCAAGGAGGGTGTTGTTTTCTTTCTTTTCACTGTCTTTTCTTCACCCTGAAGTTAAAGAAAGTTTGTCTAAGAGTGAAGACCGCACAGAACCAGCTGAGGAGAACGAAAATCGCTCTCTAGCACTTGGCGCTGAAAGAGCCAGGCGGATGGCTGGGGATGTCCCCGCTGCCCTCGGAGCTCGACTCCCGGCCCTGGTCCCCCAGGCTCGGCTTGCCGGAGGCTGAGGGGCTTTGGGCCGAGCCTCTAGAAAAGGACCGGGAACTTGGGTGATCCCAAGACCTAAGCCTGCTGCCGCGGAGTGCACGCCGTTCTCTGCCCCGAGCAGGCAGGGAGAGGCTGCCTTCAGCTGCCTAAAATCTGCTTCACCAGCATTCAGCTGCTGGACGCCTTTAGGGAAAATCTGGAGACCGTCTTTCCTCCAGGAGGCTTTTCATGAAACGGAAAGCCCAGCCCTGGGGAGAGGGAAGGGGGGGTTTAACTTCTCCCCCGGGTAGGGAGCAGAACAAAGTGGCTCTCGAGCAGATTTTGCGAAAGACACCGTGGAAAATCAGCAGCCGCTGTGGCTCCCCGCTCTCATCTGTATTCCGGGACCTTCCCGACTCCCCGCAGCCCCGCCGGGACGGCCGGTGCCCGAGGGACGCAGGTGATGCTCCAGGACGGCCAGAGCAGCCCTCTCTGCAGCCCGGGTCCGAGCTGCTCCTTGCCCGAAATAGTGCCCAAGTGGAGCGGAACCGGTGACGGAGGGCTGCGGTACAATTAAGCCAGATAACGAGACGCTGGGCAGATGTGTTTTCATTGCGCTGTAAGATAAACGCAGTGTTAAATGCCTGACAACTTCCCAGAAGCAATCAGCAAAAGTTTACGAGTGCATAAACCTCAAAGACCATTCCTCGGTATTTTTATAAGCCCCGCATTTAAAGCTTCTATAAATTCTTCTGCCTGCTCCAAACTAAAGTTCCCGTAGACTATTAAACAGCCACTTCTTCGGGAGGGGGGAGAGATAGACCGTAACAGGCGGGTCCGGGAGAGGTGAGTTGGTCTCTCTTTTTGTCTCCTTGTGCCCTCCACTTTCTTCTCCCTACCTCCCCCTCTCCAAGCTAAAGTTTGGGAGAAAGTTATAGCACGGCAAGTGACAGGTGAAAGCATAGGCAAGAGGACTGGGATACATCAAGAACAGGGTCAGACCCAGAAAGAAAGGGAAAGGAAAGGATGGAGAGAAGTAAAAGCAAAAGAAAGATGGATGAAAGGACGGGCAGAAGCGGGGACAAGCACGTAGCTATATTCTCAGGCAGATCAGCATCAGGCAGGCTGACGGGTGTACGGGGACGAGCAGAAAGCTTAGAAGGAAAGAGGCAAATTTCAGGCACAGGGCGCAAATCTGAGCGAAGGCAGCCGAGGCCAAGGGGAGACCTGCTGGAGATCGCCGCAGTGTCCCCGTCAGCCTGCCCCGACGGCGCGGCCCGGCAGCTCCCGCCGCCCCTCGGGGCACTGGCCCCGTCGCCTGTGGAGCGGGACGGCATGCCGTCCCCAGAGGTGCAGGGAAAAAGTGAGGTAGCACTAGTGAATCCACAGATTAGCTGAAAAGATCGAGCCAGGGAAATCCGTCTTACAAAAAATAAATTGCGAGGAATTAAATGTTTCCCCTAACCATCATACTATTACAACAGTATCTGTCATCCTTAAGTGACCACATGAGTTGTACAAGTTTGGTATTGAACAGATAAAATAATTAATTTTTTTAAATAAACTATTGCTATTATAAAATCTTTTGTTTATGATGCCAAGGAAAAATGAAATTGCTAATTAGAAAACAATAAACCGAAAATGCCTTTGGATTAATAATGATAGAGGTTAAGGGTGGCATCCCTTGGAAAGGGGGAGGGGAACGAGGCGCTCGGTGCCTGTGCGCTTGGACGGCGACGAGGGACAAGCGCAGCAGCCAAACGGGGCTGGGAGGGAGGAGGACGGGGGAAGAGGACGCGGGGGAGGCCCCCCCCCCCCCCTTCTCTTCGGAGGTCTCGGCTTGTGTGTTCGGCTCTGATCCGGAGACACGAGGTGAGGAAGGTCTGTATTGTAGTCATGTCCTCGCTAGATGAAATCTCAGTCAATTACTTTGAAATCTGCAGCTTGGCTTCTTTTCATTCTTTCCAGGTGAAAATTCAAACGTTTTCTGTTGTCGCCTGGTCCTTTCTTTCCTGAAACAAGGCACCCAACTGTTCTGATATTACCATTCAAAAACAGGTTCTGTGGCAAACCTCATTTGTGAATCTATTACAGAGATTAATAGATTATTTCTCCTTTTTCAACTAATTCTCAGTGGGGAAATTTAACCATATGGTAAGGAGAGAATTAGAATTTCATCACATTAGAGCAAAATGTAATGAAAAGAGTCCAACACCTGGGGCCAACTCTGAAAGACACAATTAAAAGGTTTTTAATGAAACCAGAGAAACTAAAAAAATTCATAGCCTTCAGTAATTCTGCCACATAAGAATGATTTACTGGAAGTGTTGGGAAATATTGTTTTTTACTGATGTCAGAAGGATGAAAACCTGCCACTAAATACCCTGAGCACTAACAGTAGAGCGAGAGCGAGCTGCTCGCCTCCAGCAGTAGAGGAGCAGCGGGACAAAATTTAGACCAGCCCTGGGGTTGCAGCTTCAGTCTCTGAGAGAGCGCAGAAGAGCCTGTGCTCGGCAAAAAAAAAGGGGGGGAAGAAGCTCCGGGAGGAGAGCAGGGTATCTTCCCGACACCGGTGGCGGCATCTAGGCGCTGGGGAGTGGAGCGGATCTCTCCTGCCGAAGGAGGCGGGGAGGGAAGGAGCTGCAAAGAGTTGGTCAATCACAGTAAATAAATAACAATAAAAAAGTTTGGTGGGGTTTGCCCTTTCTCACCCCGCCCTCCCTCCTCCCCAGATAGGTTCATTTGCAAAGTAACTGATGGGGCTTTATATTTTTTATAGGGACACTGGGGATCATCACTCTAAAGCGGCAATCTGCTGCTTGGAAAGGGCTCAGGGAGGGAGGAGGAGGAGGGGAGCCTCCCTGTAATTTGGTCTCCGCTTGCTGGAGAGGGGGGAAGCGGGGGCTAGGGGCCATCCGGCTCCCAGGAAAGGCAGTTAGACTTTGGCGGGGGGCAGGAGCGGACACGGCTGCTGGGGTCGCTCCGCTTCTTTTAGTTATTATTTTAGGATCTTTTTCTCTTTCCCAGGCGACGCTTTTCGGGAAGACCGGTGGGGGTTGGAGGGGAGCTCTAAGTTAATGTAAATGCAGGGGGTGGGTGGGCTAGGGTGGGGGGAGAGGGTGTCACTCCTGACTCCACGGCTAAGTTAGCAGAAGTCTGCTGGCAGCACTCGGAAGGGGAGCGTTGAAGCGGGCTTTTCTGCAGTGCAGGGTTGTAATTTGCTGAAGAAGGCAAAGAACATCCTTCGATCTAAGTAGGGCTTTTAGTGTGCTCATTGATGAGTGAAAGTCGCCACACATGTCAAGCTAAAGGCAGTTGTTGGGTTACTAACAGGACACAACGTCTTGCAAACATATGCGTTAAGCTGTGTATACAGATGGCAGGGAGAATAATGGAGCAGGCGCCTCTTATAAAGCTCTAGCTGCTGCCTGTCTTCAGACCTGGGAAAAGCAACTATTCAGACTCAGGGCCAGATAGCGCCTGGGATTGTTTGTTACCGTTTTAATCCTATTAATTAAAACGTTAACCTGATTGGGTAGAAAGCTCTGTCCCAACAGGCGAGTCTTCTTCATAATAACCTACTCTCAGAGATAATGATGTAAAAGACTCCCCCGTCTGCGGCGGCTGCTGGTTGATGGGTCCGGAAATCTCTTGAAGGTGAATCCAAGCAAGATAAACGGTGGAAGCGGCTCCACTGCCAGCGCACAATGCCCCAGCGCGGCGCCTGCTGAGGGCGAGCCGGAGCCGGAGCTGCAGCCGGAGCAGGAGCCACAGCCAAAGGCACAGCCACAGTCGCCGCCAGAGCCGGAATCGCCAGAGCCACAGCCCGAGCCGCCGCCGGAGCAGGGGCAGCAGCGGCGACAGGCACAGCGCAGCCCCGGCGGGAGCCGGGAAGCGATTTCTGCAGGCGGGACGCCGGGGAGCCGCCCGCCGCGGCGCGGAGCCTTGGAGGAGCGGGCCGGGAGCTGAGGGGGGCGGAGGAGGCGGAGGCGAGCGGGGCGCCGATGGAGCGGGCGCTGGGGCTGCCCGCAGAAGAGGACCTCTTCCACAAGAGCCTCGCTGCCTCGGCCAAGCGCATGGAGTCTGCTTTCCGCTCGCCCCCGGGGCTCGACCTCTCTCACCCCCGCGACCGCCAGCCCTCGCCGCTCGCCTGCTACGAGGCGGCGGAGCCCGAGGCGCTGCTGCAACCCGGCGTCGGCGGCGACCCGCTGGCGCTGCCGCCGGGCTCCGTCTGCGTCAAGTACGGCGAGAGCGCCAGCCGCAGCTCGGTGGCCGAGAGCAGCGGCGGCGAGCAGAGCCCCGACGACGACAGCGACGGCCGCTGCGAGCTGGTGCTGCGCGGCGCCGGGGGGGACCCGCGCGTCGCCTCGCCGGCGGCAGGCGGCGGCGGTGGCGGCGGGGGGGGCGGGGGGCTGAAGGCTGCCGAGGGCGGCTGCTCCAACAGCCACGGGCACGGCGGCAGCAAGAAGTCCAAGGAGCAGAAGGCGCTGCGCCTCAACATCAACGCGCGGGAGCGGCGGCGGATGCACGACCTGAACGACGCTCTGGACGAGCTGCGGGCGGTCATCCCCTACGCGCACAGCCCCTCTGTGCGGAAGCTCTCCAAGATCGCCACGCTCCTCCTGGCCAAGAACTACATCCTGATGCAGGCGCAGGCCCTGGAGGAGATGCGGCGCCTGGTGGCTTATCTCAACCAGGGCCAGGCCATCTCGGCCGCCTCCCTGCCCAGCTCCGCTGCGGCGGCTGCTGCGGCGGCGGCGGCGCTGCACCCCGCCCTCGGCGCCTACGAACAGGCGGCCGGGTACCCCTTCAGCGCCGGGCTGCCCCCCGCTACCTCCTGCCCGGAGAAATGTGCCATTTTCAACAGCGTCTCCTCCAGCCTCTGCAAACAGTGCACGGAGAAGCCTTAAGGGCCGCTGTCGTTGCCGCCCCCCGCCACAGCCCCGGGGAGCGGCGACAGCCGGTGTCTCGGCCCCGGTCCCGGGCTGGAGGTCGCGGGGGCTGCGGAGGGACTGACCGCCGCTCGGTCCCCCCCGCCCTCCGCCCGGCCTCGCTTCGCCTCGCTCTTCTCTTTCGGTCTTGCCGGAACGGGACGTCCCCGGGAGCCAGCGTGCGTGTGGCCGTGGGGCGGGGGGCCGGGGGTGCCCCGGCCTGGGGGGCGCGGGGGATGGGGTGTTCGCTCCGTCGGAGCGCCCGCTGAGCGGCCGGACAAAAGAGAGGCCGGGAAGAAGCGTCAGTCTGTGCCGGGAGCCGGAGTAGCGCCGGGGAGAGGGCTGGAGAGCATCCCTCATCCCGGTCTGGCGGCCCCTGGGAGGGGAAGGAGCCGCGACGGCCCGGGCGCGGAGGTGGATGGGACAAATCAGAGAGGGCACTTGAACATAGATTTTTTTTTTTATTATTATTATTATTATTAGCAGTATTATTATTATTCTAAGCCAGGAAACAAACAAACTTGAAATGTAAACTTATTTAAGCGACTCGCAGAAACAAAGACCATTGCTATGGAAGACTTTGTATTTTTTATCGTTTCTGAACTTTGATCCTGTGAAAATGCGCAAAGTTTGGTGAGAGTGATTTAAAAAAAAAATAAATTAAGAGAGTTAAAAAAAAATCAAAAGCCTACTCCGTGTGGCTGAAAGTATCGCATTTTTAAAAGAAATATTTATGTGCACCTTGTTTCTTTCCACTTTACAATGATGTATAAACAAGACATGCTATTTATTTGTTATTCTTTAAATGACCCTTCCACACCAACAATGTTTATCATGTGTTAAGGTCACGGGTCTTATGTGCAGTTACTTTAAATGCTTCTGAAATTCTGTTTATGGATTAACTTAAACTGTGTGCCAAGTGTTTAAAACGTTTATTTGCCAACAACGTATAACCAGAAATGTTGATGTATCCGAGCTGCTTAGGCTTATGAAAGGTCATCTGGATTTTAAGTTGCATCATCCCTGTATTTAAATTGAGCTTTAATAAATTGCTTCAGTCCAAAAATTACAGGAAAGGTGTATTCTTAATTGCTCAAGCAACTAATTTTGAGAGGGTATTCTTTGCGTTAGAACAGGTAATAGCTATTTACTTTTACAAGGCATCAGACCAATAGCTGCTACAGGAGCACTTGCCAAGCCGGTGTTTTCCCAGGCGCTGTGTTTTCAAAGGTATCATTTAAACCGCTTTTAATGTGTATGTAAATTATTCTGACTGTGGGTGATTATTTAAGTTAAAATACTTTAAAATACTTTCGGCTGATTTACGGAACGCGTGGAATTCTTCTCTTTTATTTATGGGGCCTGGGGGGGGGGGTGGGGGTGGATTTTGGGGGAAGGAAAATGAGAGATGAAAAGCAAGAAGTAGCTGTTCACCCAAAGTGAGCCTTCAGTTTGAGTTTGCATGGCTGGGTGGCTGTCTCTCTGCCATTTGTAAATCAAGATTTTTTTTTTTATTTTTTTTTTTTTTTCCTTTTCAAAAACGAGTCCTGCTATTTTCCACTACTTGCAGATAATACAAATTCGGACTGTCAGGTTGGATGGCAAAATAGGAGCCATGATGGATCTGTTGGCAGGTCACGGATGTGTAAAGAGTGATATATATTAAATAGGTCAGATTATGACAGCAATGTATGATCGTTTGTATGTGTACCTATGTCGGAAAGAATCTTTATTAAAATATTTTGAACAAACGCTTTTGTTGTGTTGTGCTTTGTTAAGCGTGTGTCTCCAGATTTAAGGAGGTGGGTGGGGGGATATTTTCCTTTACCCTGCTCTGAGGGCGCCACGGTACCCCCTCGGCACCCCACTCCCAGCTCAGGGTATCCCAAAGAGGGGAGGGGAGAAAGGTCTTCTCTGTGGTCCGTTTCTACCGTGATGCTGGGTGTGCTCCCGGGTGAGCTACCGGACTCCCCTCCCCCGTCTCCTCCCTACCCTCAAGTTTTGGAGCCACCCGTCCCCTCGTGTCGCCTCCGACCTGCCGCAGATCCGAGGTCAGAGGAGCAGGCAGCTCACGAGAGCTGCCAGCCCTGCGCTGGGCCCGGCCCAGGGGCCCCGATCCCGCAGGGTCCCCCCTCCCCTCGGGAGGCCCAGGTCGGCGGCGGGGGTCCACGGAGCCGCCTCTCCTAACGGCAGCACCAGAAGCGGAGGAAGGGGATAAATCTTTTCTGCTCCACTTCCCATCAAAAAAGATTAATCAGAACCTGTAACTTTTCAGGAAACATAACTGTAAAGTGCCACGGAGCTGTGGGAAGGCAGCCCAGAGAGGGTGGGCAGATCAGCCTCCAGGCGCAAGGAGAAGCGTCTCTCAGCATTTACTAGACAAAGGCTGGGTGCGTCTAATTATGATTATTAAAACAATTTCCATGACGATGTCTAATATTATGTTAATTTGAAAACAACTGTGTATGAAAACTGTCGACTATAATACCTAAATTCATTTAATGAAACACATCGTTAAGGCAATTAAACCTCCTGGATGTGATTAAGGAACATAATTACGACACTGTTCTGCGCCATAATTGGGTGTCTTTAATCAAGGGGTAAAGTGATCAGCAACACAGCCATTAGTTTGTATTGTTCTGTCTCTGCTGTCCATCATTCTGATTAGGAATTAACCACCGCCACCAGCTTGGCGTGGTGCGTGCCTGTGTGTGTGTCTGTGTGAGCGCGTGTTCGTGCATCTAACATCGAGGGACACGTTTGCTGCGATATTTACCGCTTAATATTACCGCCTACCGAGCGGGCTTCCCGGAGGGGTTCCCCGGGAAGGCGTGGGACGGGAGAAGCAAGCAAGGTCCCAGCAAACTCCTGGAGAGGCCAGGACCCGGGCTGGAAAGGAGGGTGAGAGGGCCCGGGGCGGGGGGCGGCTCTGCCTCCTGGTCACTGATGAAGGGCCTAGGTGTAGGCCGGGCAGAGCGTGGGCTGCGGGGCCGCCTGTGACACATGTAGCGGCTCCTCTACTCCCCTCTCCCTCGCCTGTCACCGCTTTGGAGCGGGAAAGTGGAATGAAACGCCCTTCATTCCCTGCTGCCGCCCGACTTCGGGCTCTCTCGCTTCCTCCTTTCACGCTGCAGAGGGGGGAAGGGGTGTCTGGCAGGGAGGGGTGCTGCCTGTACCCCCATCCCTCTGCAATCAACAGGCTCGCCGGGGAGCGACGAGAAGCAGCGGGACCAGTCCCTGGGCAGGTCTGGCCAACGTGAGCGCCGTGTGTGTGCTGGGGGTGGGGGGAGGAGAGAGGCCCCCCCGCCCCTCTTAACGCTTGATGGATCGCTTAGCCGGAACAGAACGTGTCCCCCCCACCTTCCAAGGAGCTTCTTCCCCGTTTCCCAGCGCCCCACAGCCGCTGTCTCGCCCCCAGCCTCCTCCGAAGGCTCCCTCTGCCCCCCGCCGCTCAGCCCGGCTCCTTCTCGGCCCCGTACCCGGTCTCGGAGCCTGAAATTGTCCCAGCATGAGTGACATTGGCTTTCCTAATGTAATGACTTATGAAAGATATAATCATGTGTTAAATTGAATCCTCCGCTTAACTGTTAATGGTGTGCTCTGGGCACATTTACGTATTAGATGCTATGGTAACTAATTACCACTAGAAGAAGGGATAATACACTTTCCAGACTTTGACAAATAATTATGAGTGTTCACATCCCTGCTAGCAGCAGTTGCAGCGGATCTGCTGGAATGAGTAAGTGAATAAATGAATGGGTAAGTGAACTTGTGTGCATGGAGGGGACTAGATAATGAATAGTGGTCAAGTGAGTTTTCTTATTAAAACCTTTAATGAAAATGTGATTTAGAGTGGAAGGGGGGGAGGGGGGGAAGTACGACTCTGCCTCTAAACGTAATTAAATCGCGTAATATAAACATCAGAAACATAAATAAGTTTGCTTTTAATTAAAACGCAGCAGACAAAGTAAATTATCCACGTGTTCGGAAACTTTACAGCAATTAACACCTTCTTTTTTGGTGGTGGTAGTGGCGGAGGGGGGTAAGTTGGGGGCTAAAATAAAGGAGTCAGATCTCGGCCACTTTTCTCCGGGATCATTTGCAACTTTGATCGCACCCGCTGCCAACAGGCCAGAGGGATCCTAAGGCTTCAGTAAGGGTGGAAGAGCTCCTTGGCTGGGCGGGACAAAACTTTGGGGAACTGGTTGTGGGCCCCGGTCCCTGTCACAGCCACGAGCTCCGCGGGGCTGCTCGACGAGGCTGGGCCCCCGCCCGGTGGACTACCGTCGAAGGGTTAGTGCTGGCTCCCTGAGAAGTACCACGCTTGGCTCAGGCGGCGCAGCAGGGGTTAAGCCTGTCCTGCACGCCGGCCAGGTGCCCTCCCGGCCCTGGCGGGGGTGAAGGCAAGAGCCACGGCAGGGAGCAGGGCCCAGAGCGGCGGCCGCGGCGCCCCGGCCTGACTCGGGGAGCCCCGGCAGCCGGCTATGCCACGGAAGGAACAGCTGCTAAATGAGCAACGAGAGGGAGCCAGCCTCATTTCCCCGTGGTCACTCATCAGATCGGTGTCAGACCCCTCCCCAAGCGCTCCGGAGGGAGTTTGCGCTGCTCTGGTCGGCTCTCCACCTCGGGAAGGGTTAAATCCTCCCCTAAGCCCCTAGTTGCCCTTGTCCTCTCAATCTGATTCAGAGACGTGTAATAAAATATGAAGCAAATTTATGGTCTGTTTCAAGCACTTTACTGCTGTATTTTTAAATTCATATATGCACATATAAGAACTATGATCTGTGAATAATTTGAAACGCTATAGGAAAACGATGCATTTTAGATCAAACATAGCCGTTTTCTTACATAATTGTCTCAGATTAAAATAAAAAGATACATTTCGAACAGAGACAAAGCTGAAAATCTAATGACAGCCATAAACTGCTAGACAGCCATAAATTAACGTCTTCATCAAACGCTGAAGGGATCAGTGCTTATCTAAATCAACAATTATTTTTTCCGAGAAGTTGCAGAACAGATTGCTCTTCTAATACTATTTTGAAATCCTCGTAATTGAGGATTAAGGGCAAACAATCGCCTTTCCGGAGTAAACCTCCTCTCCACCAGCCGAAGCCCTCCAAACTCCCATAACACCCAGACCTCTTCCCTAGGAACCTCCCCGGGAGTCCTCTCACGCTTTTCCCCACTCCAGCATTCCTCGAAGAAGGGGTTGCTTTTAGGAAGGGGCGGCAGGAGTATCTCCTCACCCCTGCAGGGGGTCGGAGAACCGGAGCCCGGCGGGTTGACGGAGCGGTCGGGGGGGTCGCGGTCCCGCCTCGGGCCAGTGACACTCCGAGACGAGATCCCGGAGCGGAGCCCTCCAGAAGCTGCGGTATGCCCTGTGCTTCAATCCGGTCCTCAGCAGTCCCCAGCCCAACTAATACCCGTCCAGTTTTCAGGTTCAAAGCTTTAGCGGCACTACTCCCAGCTGTAGCTACCTGCGATGCCGATTTTGCGAGGGGCTGCGGTAAAGATTTCATGTTTAGAAGTCATCTGAAAATCACATTGAGCAGAAAGCCGATGTACTGGCTCACGGGGTGGAAATCAGACAGGGAAAGCCTTGCTGCTTGTAGGAGTTTGCGGCTAAAATGTTTGGAAGAAAGAGGTAGTTGGAAGGATGAGCTGGTAAGAAAGAAGTCACTGTCAAAAGTCATCCCGTGGTGTTTACTTACTGTCTTTCACTCTCCCTGTAGCCAGAACCTCGACTCTTATTCAACTTCGCTGTACTCATAGCTGCTGCTTAGGGGGAAACAAATACAAACCAACACATCAGTGTCAAAATCGGTTTAACAAAGTCTTGCAAGATAGAATCCTGCAAGGCTCCTAGCAGGAGCAGCTGAAGCTTAGGCTTCTTTTTCGTTACTTGTTTTGGTGTAAACAGTTTTGAAAACAAGCACATTTCTGCTATTACAAATGATGTATTCACACAGAATCAGTGCCTGATGCACAGGACAGGCTACACAGACACAGTACTGGTTTATATGAGGATAAAGATCCCACTACAGTTTAATTCTTTGCTTTCAAATTAAAATCCTACATTTTCTTTTCTTTTTTTTTTTTTTGTGTGCTTCTATATATGCAGCAATTATTTCTTCATACTTATTACTGTTTATAAACATAGAAAAGAACTTAAGGATAACAATACTTTCACACACGTAGTTTTAAAGGGTGTTTTTGTAATGAGATAATTTTTCTGCTATGTTGTGGGTATCAGGACGTGGCTAGCTAGGGTACAAAGGCTGGTTTAGGCAATAGGAGGGAAAACACTTCCTATGGTGTGACAGTTAAAATAACTCTATTCATATGAATTAATCATATGTCATGCATAAATTGATGTCTGAGTAATTTTAAAATACAATGTGATATAAGTAACATCAAGAAAGAATTTTGTATGAACCCAAGTATTATACAGCGTTAGGAGGTCTTATTAATCCCCCCTGCCCAAGCCATCTTTCAGACCATCACAGAAAGCTCAGTCAGAAATGTGCCCTTCAAGAAATCTCAAAAAATGCCACTTTTTGTTTGTAAACTTTACTAACTTCTACTATAATCTGGAGTTAAAGCAATTGCATAGTTACAAACACATTAATCAAACCCAGAAAACTGCTGCAAGGTCTACCTTCTCTAGGGACACACCTTCAACAACCCTCACAGCCATACCTGACAAGCATTTCTGCATGAGCTAATGAATAAACACTGATGTCTTTGGGGCACAACCTTCATATTAAATACCTACTTGTAGAACTCCGTAGCTACAGTGATACTTAGAAAAGCCAAGCTGTGCTTTGCTGGCACAGTGCTGTTTATTGTAACAATTTTCATTCATTTCCCCTTTTAAAATGAATGATCTGAGAGGACAGAATGCTTTACACCAGGTAGTACATCTTGTACTATGCAGAGGTTTGCAAAAGGAAAAGCCTAGGAGCTGTATTTGGGAATCACTAGTGGATTGCAGATCTTTATACTAATTTTGAATAATGTCCTAGGAATGCCAGCAGTACCACTCCTTTTTCTTATCTGGTAAGAAGTGGCTTAAGTTTGATGGGAGAGTAAAACAAATTTAATAATTTCCTAAATTCAAGGAAGTTCCTCCATGCCAGTGCTGAATTAGAGTTTGGTTTGTTGTTTTTTTTTTTTAATTTGTTGAAATACCTTTCAAGATCAAGTTACAGAAAAATGTGGTATGCTGAATAAATACTTTAAAAATTAAAGCAATAGTTGTGAATCTGTGAGAAAAGCATAAATGTGAGGGAAAAAATACCATAGGCAGTCATTCAATATTAAAATATATATATTCATTTTTATTGTGTCCTTAAAATACAAAATTCATTTAAGATGTTAGATTACTAAAATAATGAAATTTTAATTTTCTTGCTCAGAAATTCACAATAGACCTTATGCGATCTAAGAGCCTTCATGGTGGATATTAACTATTAAAGTAGAACCTAACCATTGTTCATCTATATACAGAATGTCAGTTTGCACAATTAAGAGCAATTCACAATATTTTGAATGTCAGATAGTTCAACAATGAGGAAATAAAAGATCATTTATAATTCTACAAGAGAAATTCACAGTAATTATTCATAAAAATAGCAACACCCACCACATGCAACTGGCTTAGAAGCATAAACTCAAGAACAACTATCACAGTTTTGTATTAGCACATTAGGACATATTGGGAGAGATTAATTTGCAAACAGGTACATGTAGACTAACATGGTCTTTTAAGCAATGTAACAGTTTAAAAATTTTACAATAGCTTATAGCAGTACTGACTGCCAGCATGAAAATAGAAAACATACGATCTGTAAATTGAAATGGTAATAAAAAGTCACATTTTAGCATTCACATTAGTTCACAATGAATTCAGTTTTCTCAGGTGCTGTAAAGGGCCATACTGACTTAAATCTATTTTAAATGAGAAAAAGTTGATTTTTTTTTTTTAATAACAGAATATACTATCAATATAATCAATATAATCAATATAACCATAGGCAGAGACAACTTACAGTCGGAGGCTCCTACTGACCAGACAAGTCATATCTCAGACTGACAAGTGCACTGTTTCACTAGAGAAAGAGCAGAGAGATTCCAGGAGCACCCGTGCACTCCTCCTAGCTGACCCTACACCTGGCTGGTGAGATGAGCAAGCACTGCTGGGCTTGCAGGGCAGACCCTCCTGCTGAAGGGGAGCGGAGGGACATGGACAAAGGAGGCGCAAGGTCTGACTGTCTCTCACCACTCACTCCTGCAGCACCACTGGCACCTGAATGCCTGTAAACAGCACTGCTGTTTCTGTGTCAATGACTGCTGTCTTTGTGGCCCTCTGACAGACACTAAGAGCTGGTCACTCCTGGGTTCTGTGGCAGCAGAGATCATCAAAAACTGCATTGTGTCCTATGTCATAAAACATGCTGTTGTCATGGCTCCAGCTGTGACCTCCAGGAATGGTGTACCCTCATCCTCTTGCACTGCTGTGGTTTATTGACATCATGGGCCTTTCACTCCCTGCTCCATGGAGACCAAGTCAGTCCTGGTCAGAGGAGCTGCTGACTCAGTAAGTCACCTCCTCAGCTAAGAAATACATGGACCAGAAGGGCTTTTCCTCTGTCCTGTTCTAGCTCTCATGACTGTATATGGGGGTGAGGACTACCTCCTCTGCAGCTGGGGTATGCTAAGGTAGTGATATGTTACTTACCAGTAAAACTAATCTACCAGGAGTACGAGTTACTAGGGACACAGTTCCAGGACAAACTGGGTAGGCCCTGCTTTATCTTTGATTATTTGGTCCCTAAGCAAAAAGACTAACTCACTCTTACCCAGTGAAATGCTGGCCTTTTGTGTAGTGCAAGGAGTGCTCTCCAACCCCATGCAAGCCCTTCAAGTGCCTTCACAGAGGTTTCCTGCAGCTCCTGGGAAAGACTCTGATCCTTTTATTCTTTTTTAAATGGATGCATGCCCTACAGATTTAATTGACTATTTCGGAGACAATCTAACTCTTTTAATTTCAAAATAGATACTATACAAACTGATCAGCAATTAATCCAAAATTACTAATGATTTGCACATACTTTTGGCACAGTCCTATTATGTCCTACCAAATTATGAATCAGCCTGTGATATCCTAATTGAAAATCCCCCAAATAGAATACAATTATATATATAAAAAGTCTTCCGTTTAAAACTAATACCTATGGTTATTTTTGCAGTTGCTTCAGGTTTGTTTCAAAGTGCCAAAGAAAGATTTATCAAAACTGTGGCATGAGACATTTTACAGCTTACACTCAAGCAATAATGGAATACAGTCAGCAGTGCAATGATACCAACATCTCCTCTCTCTAATGTCCAGACTGCATTGTGAGCTATGGCTGAGTACAGAACAGCTCCTACGGAGTAACTACAGGAGCAAGTAACTTGAGTACAAGAATCTTTCCACAGAAACAAATTTTATTCTGTAGCACAAAGCAATAATCAGCTTTTGCTGTTGATTAAATGTTGAAGCAAAGTTAAAACATTTAATCAACTGCAAAGCCCATTTAATGTAAGCGCACTCCAACACTGCAGACATTATTGATAATATATATGAAGATAAAATGTTTATCCAATATATCTCACAAAACTACAATTTTCTCCTCGGAGGATTTAGAGTGTGGCTATGCCAATCTCTGAAAGCATTTCTACTGATGCTGATGCTTATTTAGGGTATGTGCTTTACATGAATAACTACACAGGCTCCTACACAAATAACAATAAATAATTCTCACCCTTACTATGTACGCAGAAGTTTCCATCCATAGGCCATCAAATGCTTTAGAGATGAGTAAAATTTATGACTTTAAAAGACTTACACTGACACATCCCAAAGAGAGAGAGATGTTTTTTGGGAAAACAAGACAAGGCCCAGAGACATGGCTACTCTCCCATCACAATTATCCTCTTGGCAAATTGAGACGGGACAGCCACAAGAATCCTCATCAGTCTTTGAAGTGATGGCTGGGAAGAGACAGCGACTAAACATCTTGCTAAGTAAAATTAATTAATTTTGGAACAAAAGCTGGTCACCCAGTGAAGCAGGTTGGGCAGTCAGGATACAGGTAACTTCTGTGGCTGCCCAGGGTTTTAACTTGGACAAATTTTGGCCGCAGGGAAGAGCCTGTTTTCCAATTTGTAGATGGACAAATACGTTTCCAAACACAGGTCACACTACGCATAACTTAGGCACAGTAAAACACTATTAAAAACTAGGTTTAGATACCACACTTGCTCTGGAAGCCCTCTTCTTCTTTTGCCTTCTTGGAGAAAAGAACAAACACAAGAAATGGTCAAAATAAACACATGGACATGTACTAGGAAATCAGTGAGAGGAACAGAAGGTCATTTTTGAGATGCTAGAATATTTCAAACAGGCTCATATATTCTCTCCTGAAGAATATACTTTTTTTGGCTCAAAAGCCGAAATAGATAATTTAGGCTTGATCCAGATCCTATTAAAATCAACAGAACCTCCCTTCTGACTGAAAATGACTGCAGGAAAAAAATCACAGATTTTAATTTCTTTGCACTGCAGAAAAAAAAAAAGGGGAAAAAAAGAGAAGCAAAGCATTCACCCTCAGTACATCAAACTGAAGTCAGAAATGTGTTGCCAGTAAGACAGTCTTGCAAATCATTCCCCACCACCCGACACAGCTTCCATTACATCTCCCAAATAAGGGCTAAGACACAGAAGACCATGAAGGGAACAGAGTAAATAGAAAGTTAGAATAATAATCACTAAAAAGTCTTTCACCCCCTAGAATGAAGTTCCCCCTTTCTTACTATTATTCTTCTATGACCAGATGCAGAGATGCCCCCAGATGGTGAGTGTATGGGACCTTCCAATCTAATCCCTGTGACAAAGGGTTGCTAAGCCCATTTGCCATATAAATGGCCTGGATTCAGCTTGATGTCATCCTCCCTGTAAATCCTACCCAATTCATGGCCAAGAGTTGGGGGGTCTGTCTTGTAGGGACACTGGACCATTTACTTGGCCAAGCTCTTGTCGTCTCAGGTTACTACTCATGACTCAGGCAGGACAAAATGAGGTTGCATGTCCCTGCATCTGGTATCTACTTCCAGCCAAAGGGCTTTTCTCCTTAGAAACAAATAGGAAGGAGGTAAAAGCAGAGAGGGAAAAGCAAATGCTTCCAAAAATACAAAGCTGAGTGATAAAACAGAGCAAACACAGAGATTAGTAGAAGGCATATAGGCAGCCACTCACTTTCTTAAGGACCTTAGCTTGTAACGGAAGTCAATATCGACGTCTGGCAGGAGGATACCAAGGCCCATACGGCTGTTATCAAGTCTTACAGCTTTGTTTTCCACTAGTTCTACATCAAAATGAGCCAACAGTAAGAAAAGAAACATCTTCATCTCATTCATTGCAAGGAACCTCCCTGGACACATGCTGATCCCAGAGCCAAAGGGCATTAGGAAATACTTCAGTTTTCTTCCTGCCTTGTAGAAGGTGGTTTTCTTCTTGCCATTCTCTATGTATCGATCAAACTTATACTCCTGAAAATAAAAGAGAGACAGCGTGATATCTAACAAGGCAGTTACATGAGTGGCTTTGTTTGCACAACAGTAATGCTTCTGAAACTCAGAAAATAAGATAAAGAGGAAGACAAGGAGCTGACAGCTTCTCCTTTTTAGTTGGTTCCCTCAGGTTTCATTGACTCACATTACCTTCCTTGCAAAGAACACTCCTCAAATCCATTTACTTAGCTTAGCCCTTTTACATCAAGCTCCTTCAACTTCCATGTCTCATCCACTGTCTCACCTATATTGATTGTAATTAGATTTTGACCACTTTGTAGCAGGGACAATGAACCTTAGTGGAAAGACAATTTTCTTGTAAAGCATCATACACGCTCAGTGTGGTACATACATCATGAATAAGGATAATCTGCCAAATTCTGCAAATGCCTATGAATAAATTAATGCATTGCACCGATCTTGCTCTTGCAAGCTAGAGCAAAATCCATCCTTCTTTTGCACCCAGTGGTGCAGGTTATTTGAAAACCAGACCTGATGCTTTGCAGTCAATTTTCCCTTCAGTTGGAGATGGTTGCTGCTTAATTTGCCACATCTTACCTTCAAATGTTTTGCTCCAGAAGCTGTGTGCAAAGCAGTAGTAGTGACTGACCATTTTAAGGCAAGTGCTTTCAAATAAACCTTGAGGCTGCACTTGTAACCTATGTCCCATAAATTGTACATCTTTCTGACTATTTTCCAGTAGCAGGATCCCTGTTCAGAGATAATTCATGTTTTTGAATGAAGGAGATCTGGCATCCTCACTCAGTCAATGGCAAATTAACCACTTACAAAATCCTCCTGCATGCTTTGAATAAAAATGACAGACACTTCTTGCTTATGGTCACTCATTAGCATTTGTCCTGCTTTGCATACATCTGCTATAGCAGCAGCCATTTGGAGCTGGCTGGGAACAAGTCAGTCAGACAGAAACCAACCTCTACTGATTAAAAAAGAAACACGCTACAATGAAAAACACAGTGATACTGATCTACCCATTAGATTAAAGGCTTTGTAAAACATGCACTGCAGGTCTTGCTGTCAAGAAAAAAAACAGAGGCGGGGGAGGTGGTCTATGAGAAGGGGAACAAATACAAGGTGCATTGAAGGGGATGTAACTTTGGGTTGAAGAACAGGATCTTGTTTTTCTAAATTGCAGAGGTCTGGATTTTCCACAAAGGTGTGTGTGTGTCCACTGCCAAGTAATTCTTTTCAGTCTCTTTGAACATTCCAGACAAAAGGAAGCATGGCATATTTTTTTCCTTCATAAGTTATCACTTCATTTGAAGAAGCACAATGACAAATGAAAGCCCAGAATATCCCTTCTCCCTTAAAAAAGATTCACTTCCTGTAATCTAAATCCTACTGGTCTAAAAACACCACTGCTAAATATGAACTGCAACAGCTTACAAAAACAACACAACCCAAACCAGAGCTCTTCACTTTGTTGGAACATTTCCGCAAGGTGCACTCCTAGCACCTGGAGCAATTATGAGTGGTGGTATTGAACACATAGACATACTGGGTCAAACCTTATGCTTTCTTTATCCTCTTAAGAGCCATCTGAGACTTGTAATTGCTTTTAACGAAAAATAAATTGGTGTCTAAGGAACTGGGAAAGCAGAAAGTAAGTGTGAGACAGGAACTGAGCCAGTGACAGTGACATCAAACTCAGGCTTGCGCTGCTGAAGCCCCTTGGGTAGGACACTGTTTCCTTAAAAGCCAGTTCATTGGCTAAATAACAACTAATTTTTGACAATAAAGGAGCTTTCAGTCATGCACAAGGCCTCCTGGGAAGAGTCAGCGTGATTGATGGCAAGGAAAGGGTGAAGACACTGGGCAAGAGCAGATGATAAAGTTCCTTGTGGATGGCCTGTGAAGAATATTATGAAAATGGAGCAATCTCCTGTGATCGATATAAGTCTCCCTCTGTCACATCTTGTATTTGGCTTTGTTTGGGAAGCCACCATGTACGGTTTCCTGATATTTCGCTCTATGGGATTTGCAGAATTCATTTACTGAGCTCTGTAACTAGCTGAGTTAGGATTTAGGGGTTCACTTTATCCACTTCAGAGAGAAGTGACTCTTTTATTAGGTTTTGATGAGTGGAGAAAGAGGTCAATAATATATGCTTACACTTATACAGTGTGGTGCCAAAGCAGAAGATAGCTTGAACTTAAATTTATGTATTCAGGAGAAAAGCATTGCTACAAAATTATCTCGTCAAGCTGCCTGTTTTCCCAGGAAAGTTTTCCCTAAATACATGACAAGCTCAAGACTGCACCTTTCAAAAAATTCATTCTCCATCGCTATCTGATCCTCAGTAGTTATTGTTGAAAGCACACTGCATATTTTAAGAACTAAACAGAACAGTGATTTCCCCACTTTTCGAGAGGGCCCATGTGCTGAAGTCAATGTACCGCAATGTGTGGATTGCTCATTCACTATCAAAAAGATAAAATATATGAACTAAAGCTGTACTGTGAAAGCTGAGCTGAGCTGATACTAAGCAGATATATTCAAGCAATGGAAATATGGTAATATATTCCGGCAATTATTGGATAAGGGAGGGGATCAGTTTCTACACTGATGCTTTTGGTCTAGGACCTAAACAAACAGATGGACTTTGACAAATCAATAATGTTCTCCAAAATAAGGTGTTAAGAATAAAATAAGAAAAAGCTCATTTGTTAACTGTTACTTTTTAAGGATAGAAATATTAATTGACTATTTGCCAATATATGGATACTTTTTTAAAATTCTAATTTTCTCAGTGGGCTTTGTCCTCATTTTTGGGTGGGGACAGCCAGCAGAACCATCCTGAACATAATTTACATTTTTGTGGCTCCAATGCTCATCCCCGTGACTATTCCCCTAACCCTAACCCTAACCCTAACTCGATAAGTTAAGGTAAGAAGGCTGGTGGAGTTCTTGTACAGTGAGATGCTAACATGCACCAACAAGACACCTGAATCTCATCTTTCCTCTGCAACCTCGTATCCCCAAATTCCTGAAAGGCAGAGCCCCAGCAAGAAATGCCTCTAACATGAGTTTTCTATAAATATGTAAAAAAATCCAGTTCCCTTCTTCTTTGGCTCAAATGCCAAGGATGGAAATCAGCATGGTTGGGAGACAACCATTTGCTTAGGAAAATGGGGATCAGGAACAGATCAGGTATGAGCTCTTGCCTCTCAGGCAGAGGAGCCATTTAAGAGCCTCAGTGTGGAGCTCACTCTTCCTTCATGGCACCCTGTGCATGGGACAATCTGTGGGAGCAACCTAGCCAAGACTAGGACTACCCAATTTGCATGCAGGTGGTGAACTTCTGAAGCTGTATTAAGGCTGAGGAAGGGTGGACTAATTTCGAGTCTTTGATATTCATTAACTCCAGCATCAGAGAAAAATACAAGGAGATGACACAATTACCCTCTGAGCTTTGCTGCAGAGCAACATCTTTACAGCCTCAAGTTCACAACACTCTACTAATTGATCAAGAAGGGGTGAATCCCTATGAAGGGAGGTGAAAAAGCATAAGGCTCAAGTAAGACACTGCTATTATAGGGCTTCAGAAAGTCAATGATGCTTTGCGGGCACTTAGCTAAATGGCCCACATTATTTGGTATTTAAACCACCTTCTATTATTCAGCCCTCCTTGGGTATCAAATGATCCACTGCCAAACAAAACCCTAATGTTTATGGTAGTGTATGTGCAATTGTCAATTCCTTTGAAAGCAGTCTCATCACCATATTTTTGTCTTCAGGCCATGAATTCTTTGACCTATCAGGCCCTACAAAATACATCTGAAAGTAGCAAGATTTGTTCCACAAGAAGGAACAGCAGTAAAAAACCCCACAACCCAGAGATCACAAAAGGCTTGGCTGCTGCTATGTGCCTGGAGTAGGAAGAGTAGCACCAGCTGAATGTTTACCTTAGGATCTTCATAGACCTCAGGGTCCATGTGCAAAATCTGTGGGTAAAGGGCTATCCAGTCTCCTTTCCTCAAACCGACTTCTTGATTCCCTTCAAGCTTGAGAACAAAATCCTCCTGGCTGATGCGAATGTTCATGGAGGATGAGCACATTCGTAAACTCTCGTTTAAGGCACTCTCTGCGATTAAACAAAAGTGGAGGGAGGGAAGCATCAGAAATATGGGAGATGACTGGAAGTTACACATGGCTACAGCTGCTGAATCCTGATGGGTTTAGTAGGGCAGGCTAAAGGAAAAGAAGAAAAAAGGAAAAAAAAACAACACAAACCAAACCAAACATAAAGCAGAGACCAGGAGGAGGCAATAAACAACCCCACAGGGCTGGGAGGGGGGAGCCACGATGCTGAACCTCCCGATATGATTCTCACTGATGGTGCTGAGAAATCCTGTCAGCTGTAGGCAGCACTGAGTTTTGGGTAGAAAGTCATTATTCAGGCATCACATTGAAAGCAACACAATCAAAAGACAGGAACGCTTTATGCATTTACATGCATTTTGGAGGTTGCTAGCAAATACCAGTGAAAGCATCCATGGAGCTGTTTAGCTTGCCTTTTGAAAGCTGTTGGATGGAATGTCAGGACTACATGTTAGAAAAATAATTTTGCTTGTTAATTTCATAGTAAATCTAAGGATTTTAAAATTTCTTTATTTTATTTCCAGTGTGCTACATTGCCAAATGATAGTGTCTGTTATGGTCAGAGTGAATGAAAGCAACATTATTTGCCTGGTAATCTTAAGAGAGAAAGACACTTTTAATTAGCCAAGAGAAAAGGAAACATAGTCCTCTCAGGCTTAGGGAAAGCAAGATTTCTGTCTCCACCATCACATCCTGGAAGGCTCCAGAAGCTGAATGTCCTTGCTCTCCCAGTGGCCTTCACCTTTTGCTCCTAGCACGACAGATTTTATGGCTAATTTCCGGCAATTTATCCTGGCAGTTTGAGGAGGAATTCCTTTGGGAATAATATGCATAATTTGCATAAATCATTCTGATAGCATGTATATCAGTATGTAGCTCCTGTCTAGGGCTGCATCTCTCACTTTGTAATCAAAACTGACTATTTTTCCACCAGCGTATATGGGCGCTGTTATATGTGACTTGATTCCTTCTAATCATCAGTGTGAAAAATAGCCTAAAATAGGGTTTCATTTGCACATAATCATCCATTTGTGTCTGCATTTATGTTCTGTGGTATCAAATAAGCCTTCTTTAAGTGTTCACCAAGGCACTATGACTGCTGCACCCGAAAGGTTAGTTTATTAGAGATAGTAGCTACTCAGTGTAGATGCCTCTGAAAAAAAAAAAAAATCAAACGTTCTTTCACTAAAAATTAAATCTGGTGCAGCATGCATAGCAAATAAAGTGGCCCTGGATGCTTTCTTGCAGGAGGTTTTTCCTTAAGCATGCATTTGTCTAAAGAAATGAGGCTGCGGTCAGCTTTGTGTGGCCAGCACCATGATTCAATGTGACGTACAGTGAGTCTGTGCATATTCTTTTGGACTGCCTTCGTTACTATAATCAGGCAGAGTCAAATCGGCTTGTTGGTGACGAAGCCAGAAAAGAACCCTGGTTCCAGAAGATGGCCTCTACTGCGGATAGCCACAAGGCACCTGACACGATAGATTTCAACTGGCAGCGTTCTGGCAACAAAACTTTATGTGGTACAAAGAAAGGGTCCAGCCCCTGCTCCCAGATGGTCTTCAACCTGTGGAAAATGAAGCTGGTAACTCTGTGATGGTCCACTATTTGGACATGGTGGTGACACATGTAGCAACAGCAGAAATCAAATGAGGAAGAGTGAAAATGGGGAAAAAAAAACCAAACAAAAAACAACCAACAAAAAATTATTAAATTGCTGCTGCAAAATAGCAGGTTTACATTTAACCACCCAACTGATGCGGTCACATCCCATCAATGGACATCTTCCCAGAAAGCGTGGCAGTCCCTGCCCGCTGCCGGATCCCAAATGACAATTGGGCAGCATATCTTATGCAGAAGTTAATCACAATAATGGAGCACAAAGTGTGGCTTAGCGGTCAGATCGTAAATGACAAATCTGTTTTACCTTCCAGTACCAGTTATGTGTGGAAGGCGAGCTTGGCTCTTGCTCTGAGCGATCATGCCGATAATCATTAGATGACAAAAGTAATGAGTCACATTATGATCAACAAAGGAGAATGGAGCTTATATCGCTTTGCAAGCTCACATTAAAAAAATAGACAGTCAGCTTTCCACAAATGCAGGGGCTATACATTGAGAGGAATGACAACTGCACAATAAAACTGCAGCCTTTACTTGCAGTTGTCATAGTTCAGCAGACACCAGCCATCGCTGCTGACAGACCAGCTGGGTAGCTTGGGAGGCCTTCCATTCTGAACTGTGAGGTACAGTAAATTATCCAGCACGGTAGAGCAACATCTGTTTCTGTGCTTGTGCCGAACAAACAAGGCAATTTAAAGCATACCAAGGGATAACCAAGCAGCAAATGAACATGACCCTCATTTCCCCCCCCCCTTCTTACACACATGAGATGCTAAACGTCACTGTGCAAGCGCTACATAAAGAAGCCAGGCTGTTGTTTGATAAGGTGTTGTCAGAGAGATTTTACATATTTTCGGGGGGGGGGGGGGGGAAGAGAGAGATATCTCTCTCATAGTATTGTTATTCTTAGAATCCTCCCACTTCTCTCTTCGTTTCTTATACTAAAGCTAGCACTCAGCTTCTAATTCATTCTAGATTTTTTTAAAAAACTGTTTCAATATACTTATAAATATTCAGTCTTTAAACCCTAATTTGCTATACTTAGTTCACATGCCTTCAAGCATTTGTCTTCCAATTTCCACTGAATAAATGCGTACTAATGAGAAATAGAGCAAGCTGCTGAGGCAAAGCTGGGTGACTTGAGCCTGGCCTGCCACCAGCTTGTGATAGGCAGGCAAATTGAGTTAAAATGAAAAGTCTTGTCAGCTGAAATACAACATGGTAGCCAAACAGCAAGCTGTCAATCATCCAGCCAAAACAAGGGACTGCAGGTAATAAAAGGTCATTGGAATCATAAGTGCATTTGGCTTTCGTGGGCAAGTTAATTTTAATTAAACATGATCTCTATCTATAAATGTTTTATAAAACTTATTGTGCATAATGGATTGTTAATTTTGCACTAACACATAGCAGGTAATAGGGTACTATAATTATTAGAGTGTATTGTAGGAAAATAGCTATTGAGTATGCAAATATTTGGGGGGGGGTGTGTCATTTACACACAGGCATCCCGGTGTGCCAACACAAACAACAATCTGAAACAAGTACATTTGCATCTTACTATGAACTAAATAATACTGCCCAGCCCATTCCAGGAAAAGATATTAATTTCTCTCAATCCAACCAACGATTTTAGTGCTTAGCATTTTTATGTTATGACTACACACTCTGTATGAGCTGTTTTTGGGTTCCTACCCTTTCTTGTGTACAAAACAATTTTTCAAGCTGTGCTCTTTTCGCAGGAGATATCTGGGATTCAGCAATGACCTGGGGCAAGAATACTTCACCATATAAATGAATGGACTAATATTAAACAAACGAACTGACTAAACATGTCTAGCATTAAACATGCACTAAGTACATCTCTGCTTTACCCTTTGCGTTTCCATTATAACCATAAAAACTGACAGACCATTCTCATGTGTTGTTTACCATATTAGAGCTCCATTGTGAGCCATAATGACTAATAATGTATGTTCCTCTGCACACACAAATAAGTGCATTTGGGTTTTGGGAAAAGTCTTACGCAGACAGAAAAAAAATAATCAGGGTGAAAATGTGCTAGTTCTGCTGTGGGTTGAAAGCCCTCTTTTTTTTTTTTTTAATAAAATATCACATACCTATGCTTTGAATTTAGAAGTAAATAAGGGCATGTTGTTCCCTAGACCCAAAGAATCTGACCATAAGAACAACTCTGCTCCCACAGAAAGGCTTTTTAGCAATTTTTGCTTGTTCTCCATAGCATGAGGAATCCAAAAAAAGGCTCTTGTTATAGTAGGCCAAAAAGAGGACAGAGAATCAGAGCGCTTAAAACAGGAGAATGAGATGACAAGGTGCTGAGCATACAAGAATCCCACCTGGTCTGCCTTACTCAAGAGCAGGGACACAAATCTTAGTTTCCTACACTCTGGGCTGGCACAGGGAGAGTGGGAAGTGGAAAAGCTCGGCCTTGGAGGTTGGGATAAGTGAGCTGCAAGGGCAAAGGCAGTTCTTGCCCATAGCCTTTCTTCAGTGTGGGGGATTTTTGGTGCACAAGCAATGCAAATGGGGACCTTTGTCCCTATTACACATTTATTAACAAAACATCCCTTTCCTCTTTCCAATGAAGCATGATTTTAATTCTCTTATGGTACAGATTTTTTTTCTATATTATTATTTTATGGGGCAGTATCCAGCCCTTTATGATTTAAGTGCCAGAATAACTGAAATCTAGCTTCTGTTCGTATCACATTATGTTTAACATGATTATAAAATTTAACAAAAGTGTTACAAGAATACTACAAAGTAAAGTAGGATGTGGCACTTTCCTCTCAACACATAAATCAAACGTTACCAAGGTACTTCAAGATTTCAAAGCGAAGCAGAGCAATGACACAGTTAATGTTTGAAATTGTTCATACCACTTTGCACCAGAGGGTTTTAGTGAAGTACACACTTTTATTTTCCTTATTCCTACACTTCTGGGGTGCCTCTTTTTTTTTTTTTTTTATCTCCTTGCCATTCCCATATCAGTTTCCAAATACAAAGTAAATTCTGTCCTGATCTTAGTGAAACTTGATAACTTTCCTTTTATCTTGTTTGGTGGATGCTAGGTCTGATGTTAAGCAGTTTTACCTATGTTCCTTAAAAGTACATTAAATGCTTAGAATGTTGTGTTATTCTTCGGAAGTGCTCTTGTCATCCATATCTCCCCTAATTCAAAAGCATTCTTCATCAGTTAGCGATAAATCTGCACCAAAACAGCCATGAGTACAGATGAAACCAACTTACTAGACTTACACTATGTAAGATTAACATTAATGCTCTAACAAAAAGTAACTGAATCAAACTCAATTTTATGTTCTTACTATGAGAAGCAAATCAAGTTTGAACACAGATTCTTGAGACATGCCACACTGAATGGTCCTGAAGAACAGCAGTTATTACTTAGATCCAAACCAGGCACAGAAACTGCACTGCTCCAACACTCTCTTGACACAGCTTCATTTAAGAGTGGAACATCAGTTCCGGCCATTAGTCACCAAGACATACAGCCGTGAGATACCAAAACATACAGCCATGAGGTCAGTTTTAACAGGGACTGGTTTTGATATTTGAAAAGAGAGGAGTACTGAACCTTTTATTCAGCTGATGTCTACCCTATTAATGCTACCCATAGAGATTTTCAGAGGCTTAAAGGTTAGGTTCTGACCTGATACACCCTCTCTCCTCTCTTGACCTAATTTTAGCATTTATCTTACCAATGCCTGTGCACTAGCAAACAAAGTGAAACCATCAACTGATGCTCTGAAGGCCTACCCAGCTTCGGAATCAAACAAGTTCCAATAGCCACTGGCAAGAGTCTCCCTCTGAACCCCTGATTTAGAATCGGAAGACCTGTATCTCCCTTAAAGCTCCCTATTTTGAATCAAAGTAACATTTCCAATACTGAAAAAAAATGTTTCTACACTGCAGAGCTTTACCTTTGTATATTTTGTTTGGAGGCATCGCTCAACTGAAACCCGCTTTAGAAGCCTTTGTTTTGTTAGAGAGAAAGAAAGAAACTGCTTGTGATAAAATTACATTTGCAGTTTAAATACATTATCCCACTTTAATTTCAGAAAAGGGTCGTTCTTGGCAGTACCATACAGAAGTATTTGAAATGCATTAACACTTCGGCAGATGCTCAGAATCAAACAACTTATTAGGCATCAACTTTTTTTCAAATAATTGCAAAGCTTCTATTTAGCCTTTTGCATACCTTGCATAGTTAATTACCTAGGCTTTAATGTTTACATGCAATGAGAGTATCTACAGCTATAAACTACATAATTTATAATTGATGTAAATGGGTGTTGTTATGTCAATTAGGCAGCTGTGTCCTCCACCTTCTCAGTAAGCAGAAATGAGTGATAAACTGAGTTTGCTGGGAGAGCCCCTCTTTTCTTCCTAACAGATAAAAATAAATTACCTAGGTAGACCAGGTTGTCCAATTGTTCTCTGGTGAGGTGGATGTTATATGTGGGCCCTCTCTTTTGACCTGTTGACTGCAGCAAATGGTCAATCTCGTCACGCACCGCTGCAAGAGCTTCTGGGTGCCGCAGAAGATAATACATGGCCCAGAATGTAGCTGGAATCGTGTTTCCCACAGAGGCCCACAGGAAGGCAAAATGATGTGCTGGGAGAAAATAAGTGAAAAGGAAGATTAATAGCATTTATTACACTGATTAGATTTGCAGTGTGCTAATTAAAAGATGTTAGGACACAGACCCAGCCAAGGATCAGTGAATGCTAATGAGGACCAATAGGCTTCTGAAGTCTAATTTTCTGCTTAATGAGAATAGTTTGAAATGTAATGTCGGGGGGGGGGGGGGGGGGGGGGGGGGGGGGGAGAATAAGGGGAGGAAATGCAGCTCAGTTATAATCTTTCTCATTATCACCATTAAGTATCTTGTTTTACCACCTCAGCACAAAAAAAAAATCAATTATCATAGAGGGTTGTTTCAGAGTAAAACATTTTATCATTAGCCAATTAGAAAGAACATAAAAAAATTTCAAGGTCGCCATTTTGCCTTTTTATTTCAAAGGTCTATAGTAAATTATTTTATTTTAGACAAGCAATCATTCATAAGTTTCCTACCTGCTTTGTCATAATCTCCAAGCAGCTCATATTTCTCAAATATATCTTGTCTGGCTTGGACCACTTTTGACCCTCCCAGCCATTTTGTCATGTTCTGAAGTAAAAAATGATGTATAAGCTCCTTCCGAACCTTCTTGGTAGCTCCTAGCAACTCAATTGGTATGTTTGCAGCTAAATAGGGAAAGCTGGCATCAAACTTGATAAATTTGTCTCTGATTTCACTAATAACTTTGTGGCCATCTGCAGCAGGAACTCTTCCATACAGTGTTACAAAACTGGCTTCAAACATTACAGAGCAGCAGAATTTGTACATTTTTTCTGTTTCCCAATCTGTTGCTTGTGAGCATTTCCATTCAAATATATCCTGGAGATTTTTCATCATGTGGTCAGAAATGATATCCAAAGGCTTGCCTTGTAGATACTGGTAGATTCTATGCAGGTTTTCCTTGAGATCAGGGAATTTTCCTTTTGACAAGGCTGGGTAGTCAAAAGTTTTGGAAGCCATTTTATCAGCGAATTCATGAAATTCAAGTTGCTTGCTATTTCGGATGACATAGACATATTGAAATGGGTCCATGATAAAAGTAATGTATCTACCTGAATTGAAGAAAAGAAAAAAAATTGAGACGTGCTTTTAAAATCTGATGACGCTTTCAGAAGTAATAACTGAAAATAAGCCAATGTCTGGAATAAAAGAATGCAGAAATTTCCCAAAGCAAGAATCTGTAAAGAAATCTGCAAAGAAGAAAACAACAACAAAAAAAAATCCAAAACAAACCAACAAACAAAAAAAGTAAGACACAACAAGTTTCATTTAGATTCCCTTAGTCAGGATGGAGATTCCACCTGTGTATAATTTCATGGCTCTTTTAAAATCAGTGTGAAGCCATGTCTATGTAGACTGATGTACTGGTTTTGCCAAAAGTGATCTCTGTCACTGTGGTATTCTGAAATAAATCATCTACTACTATGGTGTAATTCATGAAAATACAATGTGTGGTTGCAGCAGCATTAGAAGATTACAGGGTATTTTACCAGCAGGAAGGGAGAGACACACACATTTCACCTGCCTGGAGGAAAGTGAACAATGGGGGCTGGAGTGGAAAACATGCCACTTAGGCAGCTTTTCTTCAAGCAGATCACACAGGAACGCAATATCTGCTGGTTACAGCTTTAAATGCAAACTGCAACCCCCCCAACATTAAAGCCTCTCTTACATCTGTTTTGTTTTTTCCTGAAGTTTTGCTAACTTTTTGTTGAGAATGTGCTTAGTATCTGTTAAATCACTACTTCAGGGCTTGATTTTGAAGCCACGGAGCAGGCTACCATTTTAACATGGATGCCATTCTGGGATACACACTGTCCTAGTGCTATCATCCATTGAGAATGCACCGAGAACCTTCTACCCTTCCTGAGGTTCTTAGTGAGGTGACACACCCATACGTTAGGCTGCTTGTACAGACAGACAGGATTGCATCATCTGACACTTTAAAGTTGCCCCTGACAGAAAAATCCTGCAATTTCTCCCTAAACTTTAAGTCAGCTACTAAAGAAGAGCATTTTGGGGAACAACCATGAATCAAAATGGTAACACTCAAAAAGCTCAAATGAATTTTAACCCTTTATTCCCATGTTAAGCCTAAATTTAGAATTCCGGATTCTCAACTTGAATAGAGAGATGAATTAGGGAAAAAGGGTACCCATCCTCTTTAATGTGTACATTAAAATGTACACATCCTCTGTGAACTATCCCAGTTACAAAATAGGAAAACAGCAAAGCTTCAAGGACTTACAGTCTAATTCTGTCTCACTAAAGGGACAAATCTCCTTTGATTTTAATGGGAACACTACATGCTTAACGGAGGACCAAATTTGGCTCTGTGACAGATGTCCTGAGATAAAGTAGTCACTACCACTAAAAATGTCAACAAGTATCCATGGTTACCATATACTGATATTTGAATTATCATAGTTATTCTGTATTCTGTTTTACATATACTCAGTGCTCTATGGTAAATCTGATTGCACCACTCTGGATGTCCTCTGCAATTAACAGATGCCATAATTTCCATCCCAGTTACATCCACTGCAATCCCAATGAACCAGTAAGGAAACACAAGGGATGAATTGAGAAAGAATTTGACACCCTTATTTTATTTTATTTTTTTTGTCAAAAGCAAGTCAAGGTTTTTAAGATTTTTGAGTAGAATTTGCTTTACTGTAACATAACCAATCAGAAAGATGGAAATTAATTTTTTTAAAAATGGATATATCAAGAAACCAGAATGAAAAAGAGATCCAGAATTCTCAGTCCTCTTGTCGGACGATTTCTTCATTCCCAGACCACAGACATCAGTAGGAATTTTTAGCCTGGACCTCTGCAGGATCTTTGTTAAGAGTCCTAGAATTGCTTTATCTTTCTAGTTTTCACCCATTTTCATGCTTTTTATTGAGGCTACCATCTTTGCAATCAAAGCTTGGAAAGAATGCCCATTGGAGCAATCTTTAATAAATAGATCTGGAGTGTTATTAACCCTAAAGATGAAAGCTGGCTTCCTAACTTTGCGTTTACAGGGTAAACAATTTAAGTTAAGATTTTTAATTAATATTAATTTAAACCATCTGTCCACCATCTGCTTATTTCTGATGCAAAATATGAGTTTCTTTGTGATCTTTAATCAGACACTTAGCAAACGCACATCAATTCTTATCATCTTTATGTAAGAAAATGATTTTCAGCAAATGAGTTTTCAGACAAACAAACTATTTTAGCAATAATTTTAGATCAAAACTCACTCAACACGAGCATATACTTTAAAAGAAAAAAACAAACCAACCAACAAACCCTTTGAGAAACAGCATATTAAAGATCCTGATTTTTATTATTCTCATCAGGTTCCTGGTAGCAAAAAGTAAGTATGTACTGAAATATAATTCATTTTGTAGAATCAATTCAGGCTCCAGACCACATCACTGCAAATAAACAATACATACAAACACATAAACCCAAATACTTTTGTTACTGCAGTTAGTAAAGGTCTACGTAGTCAGAAAACTAGAACCCCTTTGTAACAAAGGCAGCTTGTTTGCGTACCTCACCAAGAATCTAATTTTAGATCTCTTAATTAGAAAAAAACCCTAAAATCTAGGGCTAATTAACGGCAGTTAGAAAGTTGTTGTGAGAGTGGGTATGGGAGCCTTTAGCAATTACAGTCATACTCGCACACAGATGCACTACACGGCTACACCGGCTACCCCAGTCTCTTCCACACAGGAACAGATTGCTAATTACAAAACCATGCCCCAACACCTCCTCTACCCTGAGCAGCAAACATCCGAACTGGAACAAACTTTCTCACCTCAAGTTATGATTTTAAATTTTGTATGTGTCAATATGGTCCTTAATTTTGCTTTTTAAATTCTGTCGCCCCCGATGAGGTCTCTTCCCACTGATTGTCCCTGGCGGTGTCAGAGACCAACAAATGTAAATCTTTCCTAAAGTTTCCAGTTATTATCTAGTATTTTAAAATGCAGCTTCCCCCCTCCCATGCCTTTCTATTGCAGCTAATGCCAAGAACTATCTCTGACAAGTAGCCTTTTCTGAAAATGAACCAAAATCTAGATGCTCATGAATTTCCACCAAAGTAGTGGTAAAGGTAAATGCCAGATTAGCCAAAAGTGGAGGCACAACACATGCTCCACAAATCAGGAAGACTTCAATATTGAAGGTATTTATATAAAAACCACTGGGGACTAAGCCTTTCCTTGCTAGATTGTAAAAAAATCCTTCAACACAAAAAACTAAGTAGACATGTCCATATAGAAATGTCACACTCCAATTCCCAATAGTTCAAGTCACTGAGCTATTTTATTTAGTACTATAAAAGCCAGTGAAGATGAGATGTATCCTTGTTTCTGTAAAAAGCCCTCTGATTTTATTTTATTTTTTAATATAGCTACAGAGAATTCATACTTCCCAATCCAATCCTTCAGTCTGCGTTACACCCATGCTGCAAATAGCTTGGTTATCTCCATTTAGTTTTTACAGTCTCTTAGAAATAGAAGATTGATGTGGAAAATATGAAGATTGTCAACTTTGGTAAATCCAAGCACAGAAGCCAGTATTTGTATGATAGTTAAGAAATTACTCTAATAATGCATTCTGGAGCTTTCTAATGCTAATGATAAAAGACAAGCATTTCAGATGGCATGTAATGATGGGATATTATTTCTGTAATGCTTGCAGCAGGCTTTAGCTTGGTAAGGAGTTAATGTAAATTACCTTTTGCTTAAGAGAAAAATGTGGTATGTTACTGTAGCTGTATCATGATTTAAAAGAAAAGAATGACTTAGCAGCAGCATTTGAAAAAAGCAAGTGTGTTTAGTGGAAAACCCTTATCTTATTAAAAGTTGAGTTAGTCTCAGAGAGAGTGTTGTAAATTTCAGTATCATTCCTAATAACATGCCAGGAAAAGGAGACAAAGTTTAATTCCAAGAAACAATGACAAAATTGTTTCAAGTTCTTACCTAGCTGTCTGCCTATCCTGCTGACCCTTAACAAGCAGAGGTTGGCTTGGAAAGTATATCATCTCAACACACAGACTCTCTCCTCTCTCTCCCCCCTCCTTTTCTTTTCTTTCTTTTTTTTTTTCTTTTTTTGAAGACTATTGCATTTACGTAATCGTCCTCTTATTAGGGAGATTCGGCTGAACTGCTGACAATGATGTACAGTGGTGCTTCGCTGGCATGACGTTTGGGGAAAACGATTCTGCTGCACCACCACACAAAACCAATTAGAGAACTATTTTCTGCGACAGGTCAGGAATTTACATTGTTTCTCATAGAAAGATGTGCTTTTTAATTTCTTTATTAAGATGACATCCATGTCCCTTGCGACTTTTAGGGATGACAATCATTCGCTCATCTCATGGGAAAGTACAATCAGCAAAATCGCATTACCGGTACGGGGCAACGCCAGAAACTCCGAGCATCGTTCCACATTTTCCAAATGAACTAGTTTGAGAACCAATAATTAGAACAATATATATTGATAGAATTTTTTGACAGGACCTTTAGACACCCACCAGGGGGGCAAAGTAATGATAGTCCATATACAGCAAGCTATGCTGTGTTTGCCGAACATATAAACATCATCTTTCTCAAATCAGTAAGACATATAGAAATTCTGTACGTCTTCAGATGGGGACATGATAGGAGGTACTAACTAGCTTCAGCTTCTTCCTTGACTTGTGAATGACAAACTGTTTCTCCTCAGTGAATTCTTGATGGCTAGTATTTTCATACCAAGAAAAGAGAACTTAAAGGGGAATATCTGTTATGACAAACTCACAAAATCAAAGATCTTCCTGCATAAGGCTGAAATGATCCAGAACTCACTCTATTTACTCAGTCTTTATCAAGGAAGGCTTCCTCAAAATACCCAAACACAGGGAGATTAGGTGAAATGGAATTTTGTCTAGCACACAAATAGAAATTTGTTAAACTAGATTACACTCATAGATTGCTTAAACACACAAAACTCTAAACATAGCCTTGCATAAAGAAATAAGCATTTGATTAAACACAGTAAGGATTCTGAAGTATGACTGCATCTGGTTCTATGAATATACTAAGGTAGTCTCTGAATTACAACTATTAATCTGTATTCATAAGAAGCCACAACTGTATATAGTGTGAATATACATTAACAATAAAAAAGACTATATTTCAACAAAAACTATATTTCAACAAACTCAATTTCAAGTAGGAAAAAACCCCTAAGTGTACCAGTTTCCAAAGAAAAAGCCCTGAATGAATAAAAAATATCACACATTTAATAGAAGTAAAAATGCTCTTCCAAATAAAAAAAAAATGAACAGATTTGGTAAGAGGAAGAAAAATTTTATTAACTTAACATATGGCTTGCAATTTAATTAATTGACTTTTGAAGAAAAATATTATTTTTATTGCAAAGTATTACTTGTATCGAAATATAAAGCTAATATGAATGTAATTTCAAGCTATTGCAGGAAATTACAAAGCACACTTTATACTTTACACTTTACATTTTTATTTGAAACTCCCTAAAAATACAGGAACAGCTAAAACCGAGATAGACTTAACTCTAAAGTTGATCATTTGAACAAGTATATCAGCATGTAAAGGGGAAAAAGTTCCATTACATGCACCTACACTAATAAGAGTTTGCCTTTTTCCAAATAGAAGAAAAAACTGGGTTTTAAATTGATTTTAGTTAAAAGCATATCTGTGTATATATGTAAACTTATATATTAAGGTTTCATTCAAGATTCCAGTTTCATTCTATGTTTTTTTTCTAGAGCTATATGTCTACGTGAAATCACTCAAATGTTTGTATTCAAGCTAGTGTAGTAATACAGCTATAAATACAGAAAGCAGCAAGGTTATATCATACTTTATTATATTGTTATTTTCAGCAAGCAAGATCAGAGTAAAAGGCTGGCAATGGGAAGTTTCTATGTTCCAGTCCTGATTGTATCACTGAGTCAATGTGTCATTCATTCCCTTGTGTTCCTGTCAACCAGTTGTAAAATGTGTGAGAACATATTCTGCACTTTTTTTTCTTGTTTTCTAAATTTAATCTGATATTTTTCTGTGCAGTGTCAAGATGATGTTAGTTCTCCCTTCTTTAGGAAAAAAATCCCCAAACAATACACAATTAAATGTGCTGGCAAAAGCTATGCTCATACATTACATGCCTACAAATTCTGTCAATATGCATATACACCTATAGCTGTACATAAATCCACATGTTCATAATTATATCCTATGGATAATTATTATTTATACAATACACGTGAATTTAAGTAATTTTTATTGGTCTATGCTACACAAAAATGATTTTGGATACAGAAGATTCTAAACGAAGCATCTGAATTAGTATTTAACTTCACCGATGTAAAAAAAAAAAAGAGAAATACTAAAATATTTCTCACCAGCAATATGTACAGTGAAAATATCTCCAAGTTTCTTTTGCTGATCCAGTAAGAATTTGAAAGCATCTTTTCTAAAAATCAGAGCCTTCCCAAGGTAAGGGATCCAGCCGTTTATTAGTGGGGGCTCTCCAGACTTCCTGTTAAAAACAGAAAAAAAATGATCAGGAATTAACTTTGGCATGAGAGCAACTCATCTTTTTATCTATTTATATATTACACTTAGAGCCACCATTTACATATATAATTCTTGCAATGTATAATATGTTGTACAGAAAGTTCTTCAGATATGATGGCAGGTTAAATCTAATCACACCTCTGAGCACAGAAGGCTCTGTGTGGTGATTAGGAAAAATAAGTGAGAGAAATTGAGATGCATTTAACTACAGGTCATACAGTTATTACCATCAAGTTATGAACACAGAAAAATGATATTCGGTAGAAAGTCTCCCAGTAAAGAGTCATCTCATTTTCAATATTTGGCATGTCAGAGGAAGATGTATCAGAAGGCAATTATGACAGATTTAGGTAAATAGGACGCTGACAAACCACACAAAACTAGCCTTACAGATAATGTTTTAATAATTTCAGTTTACCAGCACACAGAACAGCTACCATTCTAACTAAATAACTTCAAAATATAGAATAATAATAGAAGTTAAACATTTACCATAATAAATCTTAGTCTCCATATATTCATAGTCTCCTAAGGTAGAAATGTGCATGAACAGTTAAATTCTAGTGATGATATTTGCATCCCAGTCTAAAAAAGCAGCCATGGTGTCTTGGTTACGTTTATGGAATACTGAAAAATACCTTTCCAGAATCTAGTAAGTTACATTTTTCTTTAAAAAGGAAAAAAAGGTTCCCACACTTTCCTATTCCTGCCTGCAAGTAAATGTCTTTCCTTCATGCTGGTCTTTAGTTGCTTGAATCTGATTTACAACAAAGAAACATAGAGCGTGCTTGCTCTGGAAAGGATTAAAACAAATATTCGCGAACAACTCTGCTGCTACATCCCATCTGTGAAGGTGACTTATACTACATGCAGTACAACTCATTCTGATTAAATACAAGATATTTACTAGCTTGGATCTAATCAAAGATCAAGGGATCACAAGCTTTACTACTATTATACACAGCATGGATTTTTATGTAGCTGGATTAACCCTATCATAGTCATATTCTCCCTTGAACTGCTGCAACAGAAATGAAAAAAAAAAAGAGGTAAACATCATAGGCTGTATTCGCATCTTATATTTTCCTTATTAAAATTTTCTGAACAAGAAATTAAAAGCCTGAGATTTGCTCTTGGATTTTAAAAAGTTGCTATGAATTTAATATATGGACAAACAGACGTGGCCAAACCAAGCTGCGTATCTTGATCTCTTAATTCAGTTTACCACTTATTTTGAATGTTAGTTTTCAAGAGCATCTTTTTGCCCTCTGGAAAACCAGTAAAACTTCTGGTCCAAACCCCACAATCTCACAGTTGACAAGTTTGTCCATGCTTTTTGTTTCTTTGGGTTTCATGGCTTTGTGGTTTTGTTTGTTTTGTGATAGGTTTTTTTAATTGTGGAGAAGGTGCAGCCCCTTTTTTACAATACCTCCCATAAACCACTGCATTATCCATCCTCTAGTGGTGGATGGATAACGAAAAGTGGTCCAAAAAACTTTGTGATGGCTAATTCTGTAATAGTGAATACAAGAAAAGAACTAATCTGAGATTACATGAGAAGGATGACCAGCCCTGGAAGCATAACAGCCAACTTGATACCCTCAATTATCCCTTCCAACCCCATAAGGAATCTGGATGATTTACCCATATTTTTCACCCCCCAAACTCCTAAATCCTGAGAGCAGCCGCCTTTCACTTCCCAGTCTGGACACTATGCCCTGTAAGTAGTACCCTGACAAATATTTAGATGGTCTTTTTGTCATCTTCTAATTGAATGCATCTAATTTCACCCTCTATGTTCTGTCATTCGGTCAGAAGCTGTATTCTTCACAAGCTCTCCACCGGGTAAAAAGAAGGCAGCTCAGAAATCCAGGGGAAAATTAACTTAATGCTCCAAGTCTGCAGGATCACATCAGGGAGACATTTTGCTATTGCAAAGACGTGAGGGTCATCGTTTGCTTCAGACATGTTTAGCTCAGCAGCAATAAGCTTAATACTGTTAAACACCGTGTCAAGGCTATGCAGCTTTCAGAGGAAAATATACCACCAGTTCAACTTACGACCCACAGCAGACTGATAACAGAAATGTGTCTTCATTTCTAGCTTTCCTTCTCTTTGGAAGATGGAGGTCATCTCTATGACTTATTGATGTCTGCTAATACAAAGTGAAGAAAAGAGCACCTCATATATTTTAGTGCCTCCCAAAATACAATGCTTCACTGCACAAACTCTTAAGCAGCTGACCCTGGCTTCTTGAAGGACTCTCACCTGCATCCCTGGTACCTCCAGAAGTTCTCATCAGCTTCAGAGGCTACACTGAACCATTAGAAAAGCCCACAGAAACTTTTATGGGTTAATCAATATGTTTGTGAACATTAACTCTGGACTCACACTTCACAGACATTGGAAGATTTGATAATTAGGCAAAATATTGAAAACGTTAGTTACATATTTCTCATGACACAACATATAATGTTGTACCAAATGTAAAATAGAGCTAAGAAATACATAAGAGCAAAATCAAGTGTTTTGATGGCAATTTGAGATTATAACTCTTTTAATCTAAAGCATTCAGAACGTCTTACCTTTTATTCAGAAGTTGTTTAACTGCTTAAATTTTAATTTACTTAACACACCTCAAAATACTCCCAGATCTTTTTGCTCTATGTTCCTATGCTTTTTATGGCTTGGGCTGGTTTTGCTTGCATACAGGAATAAGTCTAGTTATCTAGAAGCCACTGTGAAGTCAGTAAGACTTAATGGACAAATTTCTCACATATGTAAGTGAATTTTACAAATAAAGCATCAGCAACATGTCCAATACAATCTATAAGTAGACAGATCAGTTACAAAGTGGAGGCAAAGAAACACATTTGTATCATCCATCATTGTTAAATGGATAATTTCAAATGGCATTATGCAAAAATCAGCTGGCTACAAATACAGCCCATAAATAGGATGAACAGATTTTGATACCTAATTTTTCTTTGCTTTCACAGTAAAAAGATACTTTCTTGCTAGCGAGCAATAAAGTTGCAATGTCTTCTCTACCAAATAAGCAAAGTTTTGGAGTTTGCAGTTTCCTTAAGGTGAGATTTTTTTACCTCACCCAGAACACTGACTCAGGTGTGATTATTTAGCTCCTTAGGTAAGGTGGTATTAAAAAATGTGGATGTTGTACCTATATCTCGCTCATAGCAGCAGTGATGAAATAAAGCAGGAGAAAAATGGTCTACAACATCAATTATGTGAAAAAATAGATTGAAAAAATATATATTTAAAAAAAAAATTAAAGTCTCCAAACATTGTGCTTTCAATTACTGACAGGGAATTATTTGGGAAACACAAATAAGGTCATTTGTTAAGCTCTCTGCACATTTACTTTTCTTCTTGTTTTTTTTTTTTTCAGTTGTAAGAAAATACCCTAAAAATTTACAAGCAAACAGACTTTGCCAACATTATCTCTCATAGAAATATTATTGCTTTGTAAAAGCAATTAAGACTATTCTTTTGTTGGTTAAACCATTCAACATAACTGCAGTGTAGGGCACTGGATCAGTGTAAATGAGAGGAGAATCCTTCTCATTTCACTGGTTATTTGTATTCCAAGGGAGCAGATGCCTTCCAAATTATGCAAAAATCCACAGCGCATCTTGTACTACAGCAGATGAACAGGTTAATTTTTCTTTTTGCACATAATAAATCATAAGTGCTTTAACACCCATAGTCGCATTTCATGAACATAAACCTTCTGTTTAATAATGTCTGTTTACAACTAGAATCAGACATACAGTAATCTCTTTCCTGGGATAAACATTAATCCAGATCTGTCTAGAAAAATTATACAATTCATTACCATAAGTAATCTCTATTGTGCCCTGTGCTTAACCTTCATCTTTTTTCCTGTCCTATAATCTTGCAAATCCACTGGTGGTGTATGATTGGCATCTGGTGTTAACGCAGCCTTCACTGCACACAGCGCAGCTGAAGAAGCCCCACATCAACACGTCACTCTGCAGGGTACAGCCGGTTCAGCTGACCGCTTCTCAGAAACTTTCACCAAAGGGAGAAAAACACCTGCAAGCCAGGGAGAAAAACGTCTAACAGTAATATCATGTGCCACAGAGGGGTCATTTTCAATGCCAAGTCATTGTTACGTTCCACAAAAATTAAAGGTAACAGTCCGATTTTCTCGTAACATCTCTGGCCAAATCATCACACACTGCGTCCAAGCTGGAGCACTCCACGCTGGGGGACTTTAAGGAATGGAAATGGATGGGTACAGAAGTAGAACAAAAGCTATTATGAACATGTCAAAGCAGTTTGAGATTATTCACAGGCTGACCACAATATTTAAGCAACAAGACATGACAGACACTGTCTTTCCAGGGGCTTATGAACCCTCTAACTGTGAGGAAAAGAATGAGGCCAAAGGCTTCAACCCCAACAAAGGAAATCCCCAGAATGTGGTGTCTGGAGTGTCTTCTTGTATTATGAGAGAGCAAACACAAGAAAGTTAGGACAGGAGAAAGGCAGTAAGTCTATCTTCCTATGTCCTTTTAATTCAGCAGTTACAGTTTCCCCCAGACCTGCTCACAGCATTAGTTGTTTTGTATCTAAGAGGATATAAATAAAAAAAACTTCAAAATATTTGTCCACAACACAATTTTTTAATACTTATAAAATTATGCAAGCCATAAATGCCCCATCCAGATCATCTGCCTCAGTGACATCAAGAACTCCAAATTTTCCAGGCTGAACACATGCATTATGAAAAATTATTCCCTGCAGAACAAGCCAGTTGAGAGTTTTAGCAATACACAGTCTACTACCTTCGAAATCCCAGCTCACATACCTCTTGCAGAGGTAAGGACCGGACGCTGCTCCTATCTGATCACTACTTGTGAGCTTATGCGGAGTAAATGGATGCATCAGGACAAGTCTTGACAGAGATGCAGATACGGATTGACTCAGTGAAGAAGAAACAAGAGCCCTGGGATGGAAAAAACTGCTGTTGACACCTGTACTTTTGCCTAGGTAAAGTGATTTTGTGCTGCAGTACTGATAACCTCCTCTTTTCATTAGGCTAAAGATCACTTGTAAAAGAAAATGAGAAAGACTCAGGAAAAAATAGCAAATACACTGTTAAGCACACCAGGAAGAAAGGAGTTTATCTGCACTCCCAAAAAGAGCAGTACAGCAAAGGCAGACTCTAGTGATAATGTGAGACAAACTGGGAGAAATGTTGATGAAAACAAACCAACCAAACAGTGAATTTTTTGCAGTGATTTTTTTTTTTCTCCCCCACAGAAAAATGCAATCCTTTAGTTGAAAGTTTTTCATGTCAAGAACCTCTGGGATTTAAAATGAAAATCCTTTCTTATTTTAAAATAAAAATATTACAAGCTTTTCGTTGCTGAGATCTCTAACTTGTGTTGCCATCCTCACAGGAGCTCTTCTCTTTTCTCTGTTCCAGTAATTTCCTTTAGGTCATCCCCAAATATCCAAAAGATACCAGTACTCGACAACTCATTCAAAAGCTCTGAAATATTGCTCTCTAGGAAATTATATTACTTTGCATTTTTTTAGGCTAAATTACCTCAACAATTGTAGGTTGACATTGTATGTACACCTCTTCGTATTTCAGAATTGTGTGTTGAACGACACATCCATAAATTCAACCACTACTTGTAGTGACTGGCTGGGACATTGTCTAAAAGGAAATACCATTGTGGGAAAGTAATCTGAATAGTTTTAAAATGGAAACCCACTGCAAACCCCCTCTTGGCTCAAGTTGCATCTAATGCTGACAATTCCCAGAAAGGTCCTTTACAAAATTTAATGTAAAGTTTCTTAACACCCAAGATAAGAGTCACGGGAAGACAAGACTTGGTCAATGCAACAGTAATTCAGCAATATCAAAAATTAATATAAATTAAGTGCTTATGGCCCCATCCTTGAAATCCTACCTTACTTCTGCTCTGGGTGAGGTCAGTGAGGGCAGCCACAATTACTCAACGCTTTGCCTGACCAAGCCCAAGGTTATTCTATTACATTTAAGTAACATAGATTTGAGATAATTTGCCAAGCCAAGGGCTTTCCCCTTCTTAATTTATATTTAATGAAAGAAAAATAGGAGGGAAAGGGATGATGAGAGGTTATTTATTCCATGCCTCATGTCCCAGGTAGGGTGCTGTGCACTGATATCTTGGCTCATATTTGTCTATGGTGTTCTGGAAGATGCTCAGTAATGGAGTTTTGTCCTGGGTTCAGCAGTATCAGTCATTTTTCTCCTCCTTGGTAGCTGGTGTAGTGCAGTGTTTTGACTTTCAGCTCGGGAACAGAGCTGATAACAAGCGATGTTTTGGTTTGGCCAAGGACTTTGTGAGCCTGATGCTCTGCCAGGGAGGAGGGGAGCCAGGAGGAAGCAGAGACAGGACACCTGACCCAAACTGACCAAAGAGGTATTCCATACCACAGCACGTCATGTAACTGGGAGTTAGCCGGAAGGGCCGGGAGACTGCAGGGTTGGAGGAGGTATCGGTCAGAGCTTGGTCAGGCTGGGGGGGCGAGTTATCGGTCGGCTGGTGGTGAGATGATGTATTCTCTTCCCTTGTTATTTCCTTTATCATTATTATTATTGGTGGTAGCAGTAGTGATTTGTGTTATACCTTAGTTACTAAACTGTTCTTATCTCAACCCGTGGGAGTTGCATTCTTTTCGATTCTCCTCTCCGTCCCTCCGAGAGCAGGGGGAGGGCAAGAAAAGGGGGGGGAAGTGAGCGAACGAGTTACCTGACTGGATTTAAACCACGACAAGTTTCTACAGTCTCCTCAAGCAATCTGTCATTATCAGAAAGTTTCTCCTCACATCTAACCTTTATCTTCCTGTTGTACCTTAAGCCCACACCTTCTCATTCTGCCTGCAAAAAAATAAGAGAATAAATGATTCCCCTCACTTCTGCAGGAGCACTTAATATATTGAAAGGTACTTATCATGTTCTCCCTTAAGTCTCCTTTAGGTTAAATAACCTCAATTTCTTCCAGTATTTCCTCATAACGATTTTCTAGACCTCTATATACTTATGTTACTCCCCATTCGATTTTCTTGTGTTGGCCCACGCCCTGCTCTATGGCAGTGCTCTGCACTGAGTACAGCAGAGGAATTACCTCTCCCATCTCGACGGTGACACACCTGGCTTTGCCTCCCAGCACAACCTCAGCTTTCTGTGCAAAATCACCACTGTGACAAAAATCCAGCTTGGGAACCATTACAGCCCTCAGCCTTTTCCCAGAGAAAAGACTGTGCTCCTGTCCAGATGTTGTTGGTTAGTCCTCTGTGTTTTCCAGTTTGCCATTTGGAATGCTAACCTCTCCTTTGCAGGATTGAAGCTGCTCCTCTTTTGGTATTATCCACAAACACAAATACTTATTTTCCTGTATTCATGTGAGAAGGATGAGATCAGAATATAAAGTCCACTGGTATTTCCTTTTACCACTATTTATGCTTGCACATCAACTGGTTTTACTCAAGAGAACCCAACAACTCCTCCCCAGTATCCATCTTTTTCGTAATCAATTTCTGCACTTTCATATACTGCCTTGCTGCAATACATGTTAAAACTGTATACAGTAAGTAGCTCATAGTAGGAAATCATATTAACCGTCTGGCCTAGAAATGACAAGTGAAGTGTGGATAAGAATGTCAGCACTCCCCACAGAAATATATTCAAACAGGCAGAAATCATTCCTTACGTAATAAGCAAACAAATAAATTCAGAAAATCTCAGAAACAGTGGTGGGACATTATCATGTTTAAAAAACCCTGGTAACAAGGCAAGAGAGGGGAATGTTAGATGGAAAGATATTGCTGCTTCTATGTGCAGCAATTGTGTTTTCTTTGAGTTTATAATATATAATTTAAAAAGGAAAATGTAAAAATCAAATATTATTTCCTGAAAAACTGTACGAATGCCAAATAATGAGGATATTCATTGGAACAAAAAAGGTAATGAAAATAGTCCCTTCATTTTCATGTAACTGAGCTGTCCAAAAGTTTGGTATCTTTTTAGGTTCTTTATCATCACTAGAGAGAAAAGGAGCGAAAAGGCTTTTTTCTTTTTTTTTTTGGTCCTTATTAACAATACAGACAGGTTAAAGTTGTTCACTCAAAGCTGATCTTATATACTGAAGGAAGATAACTGACACTGTCACTAATTCATATATCACAGGAAAACAGCAACTGAATACTGTACTTGGGTGAATAGTTCAAAAGCCTTAGTGTCTGTAAGATGTACATAGTATGAGTAGGTCTTCTTCCCTTTCAAACTATTACACATACTTCCTCCCGAGATCCTCATTTTCCCTCTTTTCCTTGCAGTGCTGCAAGTCTATTGCACATGTTCTGAGAAACAGTCTTGCAACTGGACTCTCCACTACACATTCATTCTCTCCTGCTTCATCTGCTTCTGCCACCAGCCTAGGTTAACATTTCAGTTCCTATGTGATTTCACTTCTCTCAGGAGAAACTATAGGTGACTTATTTCAGCAGAAAGCATGTTGCAATCTCAGCTATTCATCTTTTGCTCCTCACAAGTCTCTCCTTTCCTCCTTCCTAGATGTACTTCTGTGCTCTTTCTTCGCACATCTCCTCTTTGAAAACTTCCCCACTCTGTTTTCCATTCCACTTGTACCCTTTCCCTCATTCTCCTTCCCCTAGCTCTGTTCTGGCTCTGCCCCTGCTTCCAGTAGCACACATGGGTCTTTTTCAAGCCAACCTTTCTTATAGCTCACAGTTGGCTAAGTCCTATCCCTGCCTTATCAAGCTGCCACAATTAGGGAGCAAAAACTCTGACTGCTTGCAAACTTGTTTTCTTAGGGGTGGGTAGTGACACTTTTCATGTCACCATGTGTATGAGCAGCACCCTTCTATAATTCATGCTTCCTGCTATGTAACGACAGCCCATTAGAGTCTGAAGTAAGTGCGTATGAAATGTAGTTTTTTACTAAGCATTCTTTGGTAGGGCTAGCAAAAGCTAAACCTCTCATTATGAGGGAAGCTCTGAAGTATCTTAAACCAGCCTTATTTTTAAAGATTAAAAAAAAATCTCAAATATATTTCCCACAAAACAGCTGCTCCTCAATTTTATTTAGCAGATATCAGAATGAAGACCGTTGCAGCCTTCTCAGTGTGCCCACAGTTTTTCCTAGGAAAGGACTAACGAGAGGGATGGTTGTGCTGTCTCCTCCCTGGATGGATTTACAGAGCAGTATGCAGCCACCTGCAGCCCACACGGACACCCTGTGAGCTGGGCTATGCATTTCACAGGCGATCTCTGCCCAAACTCCCCCTGGGGTGCTCTCATCTGCTTTTCCCTCTCCTGAGCCTGAAACTCTGCTGAGCCCTTAACAGACTTAATATGTATCAATATGAGAGCTTCAGTGTATTGCCTGAAAACAATGGTTTGATGCTTGGAAAATATATTCCTTTAATTGGTCTGCAGCTGCCCTTTTAAAATATTTATGTAAACTCTATTGTGTTCAAGGGCATAAGGGTTAAACTCTTAAATGAGGCTCTTGGCCTTCTGTTTGTGTGAGTTCTCTGGAATGTACAACATCCTTGTCACTTTTAGGCAACCTAATTAATTCCAGTTTTAGGTAAATCAAGAATACATTTTCATTCTGCAGCCATGGAAAGTAAAATATTATTAATTGAAGATCATAAGATGGAACAGTAACTGGGACATTGTAGGTCTGAACATGTTTTAAATCCCTCTGCTGTGAAAGATGGAGTAGAAAATATAAATACAATTCTCAATTTTTTTTAATTAAATTGAGTAAATGTCAACTTGGGGACTGTAATCAGAGATATTACAATTGCAAATGAATACTTGTTTCATTATTTTCCTAAGCTGTTTCCTTCACAAAGTAATACTTGAATTATGATACAATCATATTTCTGAATAGTCCAAGACTTGCCTGTCCTAGATCTATTGAAATATAGACTTTTTTCTTTCCCAAAAAACCAGATACTGCACAATTGCATCATTTCATAGAATCACAGAATTGTTAAGGTTGGAAAAGACCTTAAAGATCATGCTCAAATGTTAAACTAGCACTACCAAGTCCACCACTAAACCATGTTCCTAAGTGCCACATCTACATGTCTTTCAAATACCTCTAAGGATGGTGTCTTAATCACTTCCCTGGGCTGCCTGTTCCTGCACTTGACAACCCTTTTGGTGAAGAAATTTTTCCTAATATCCAGTCTAAACCTCCTCTGGTGCAGCTTGAGGCCATTTCCTCTTTTCCTGTCACTTGTTATTTGGGAGAAGAGACCAACAACTACCTTGCTACAGCCTCCTTTCAGGTAGTTGTAGAGAGCAATAAGGTCTGAGTCTCCTTTTCTCCAGGCTAAACAACCCCAGTTCCCTCAGCTGCTCCTTGTAATACTTATGCTCCAGATCCTTCTCCAGCTTTGTTGCCCTTCTCTGGACCTGCTTCAGCACCTCAATATCTCTCTAGCAATGAGGGACACAAAACTGAACACAGTATTCAAGATGCAGCCTCACGAGTGCTAAGTACAGGGGCATGATCACTCGCCTGGCCATGCTGGCCACACTATTTCTGATACAAGCCAGGATGCTGTTGGCCTTCTTGGCTGCCTGGGCACCCTGATGGCTCATATTCATCAAGCTGTTGACCAACACCCCAGGTCCTTTTCAGCCAGGCAGCTTTCCAGCTGTAATGTTGCCTGGGGTTGTTGTGACCCAAATGCAGGACCTAGCACTGAACCTCATACAATTGGCTTCTGCCAATTGATCCAGCCTGTCCAGATCCCTCTGTAGAGCCTTCCTACCCTCAAGCAGATAAATACTTCCACCCAACTTGGTGCTGTTTGCAAACTTACTGAGGGCTCCTCTCATCCAGATCATTGATAAAGGTATTAAATAGAACAGGCCACAGTACTGAGACCTGGGGAACACCACTTGTCATCAGCAACAAATTCTATTTAACTCTGACCACCACCACACTTTGGGCTCGGCCATCTAGCCAATTTTTTACCCAGCAAACAGTGCACCTATCCAAACCATGAGCAGTCAGTTTCTCCAGGAGAATGCTGTGGGAAATGGTGTCAAAAGCTTCATTAAAGTAGTCAACCTCCACAGCCTTTCTCTTGTCCGCTAAGTGGGTGACCTCGTCATAGAAGGACATCAGGTTGTTCAAGCACTACCTGCCTTTCATAAAGCCATGCTGATCAGCTGTGATCACCTGGTTGTCGTCAAGGTGCTCTGTCACTAAGCAGAGGAGTTCCTCCACTTGGGCACACCTCCCCAGGGCTGCTCACTGCTCCATACTGGTGTAAGAGCCAGGCACAGCCTGCAGCCGGATTCCTGGGAGACAGCATGCTCCCACCAGAGCTCTGTCTGGATAGCTGTGTCAGCCATGGTGGGTGCAGATCTTAGAGAACCCATGGCTTTCTGCTGCGTGGATACCACTGCTTCCTGGCTGAGCTGGCAAGGCTTCAGCACCCCTCCTGCAGGCTCTTCTGCACAGACTGCCACACCATACCATCTGCTTGCCCAGGTCTCATCAGCCACTGTGATGTGAGCCACAGGCTACTGCCAGCTCTCTGGACTCCCCCCGTTCAGGAAATCCCACTGTGCACTGCACTGGAGTGCTCCAGTGCCAGTCGTGCCTGCACTGGAGCTACTCACCTCGGCAACTGAGTAATTTCCAACTTTGGTTCAAGGGTACAGGACAGATCTAAACTCCCTGGTGTTGGCAACAGTAATTTCCATTTTCCATCAAGTAAAAGGCTTGAATTTGAAAATTAGGAAATTCCTTAAATAAATGTTCAAGATTTTCCAACCAGCTATTCCAGCTGAGCACTATTACACTTGGTTTTGAAGCCCAACAAATGTGAATCCCAAACAGTAGATGAGGCAGCTGTCTATACACAGAACATAAAGTTCATGGAAGCATCAAAGCTTCATGAAATCTTAAAAGTGTAAAACATTTCTATTGGGGTGATAATGAGCTTTACAGGTTCTAATGAAAAGAAAGTGGATGCAGCCTGACAGAGACAAAGGTTTAGGACACCTCATCCATGCTAATATTACTGCATAGGAATGAATGCAAACTTGGGACTATGGCCAAGTGGCTTACCCATTCATCATTCTCCCTGCTGAAACGCCTCCGAGACTGGCTGCACAGCCACTCATCTCATACAGAAAGCTGTAGGTGGGAGTGTTTTAGAATACACTCAAGGGTGCTCTCTCAGGTGACTGGCTACTTGATCTGCCAGCTAGCTGATTTGCACCTCAATTTTGTCATTTGACTAATGCTGAAGAGACAAAGCAGCTCAGATTTCTTCCTAGAAGGACCTTAATATTGCTTGCCAAAAGACAGTTGGATATGTAGGAAGTCTGAAAATCCACTAACTGAGGTTGCCAGTAAAGGTGATGAAATTCTGAGTCTTGTGAATGCCTAGACCCTGTTGGGGTAAGCCACCTCAGATAACTCCTAGATGCAGCTTGCAGTGGTATTTCCATCTGTATGTCTGAATCCTGAAGCATGTACTTCCCATTTTCCTAGTATTTGAGTATTTTAAATTCAGTCAGATTTAGGAATTTTTATTTGATCCAGCTGAAAGCCAGTGTCCTACAAGTACAGTGGACTTCTATTATACCAAAGGGTGGATATCAATACCATCATAAACTGATGGAGAAATGTGCAAAATATGGACTCACTGAAGTCAATGCTAGTAGCCTGATGTCATGTTTTAAGCCTAATTCAGACTAATTGTGAAAAGATTTCCTGTTATGTGCTGCTCTGAGACGTCAGGTCTGGGCTGTGTCTGGAATTTCATATTAAGATCCATAAGCTGCCCGTTGTTCATGAACAACTGGTGACATTATACAAATGACAAGGAGTGCATCAAAAGGTGCATTGGCCATATTGAATTTTGCTTTGAGAGTAGGCAGGAATCTTGAACAACACTTTCTCCTAGCTGTAGGTCTACTTTGGTATGAACTTGAGTCTTTACAGAAGGAGTTTATGTTCTCCATCACCAGTAATTGTTCCATTTATATGCTGTATTATGTACCTTTGGCTTTATTACTTTTCAATTAGAAAGAAAAATCATAAGGAAATGAAAATTATAAATGAAAGGTTATCAGTAAAAAAATTTAACGTTCCAATTCCAAGCATTTGCACTGTTCTCATCCAATGTAGCCTTCTGTTAATGATACTACTGTCATTTTACTGACAACCCTAAACAGCTTTATTCTCTTTTCTAATTAAGAGACAAAGCTGATTATGTCAATCTATGAACTGACATCTGAGTGCTTTTGTTATAATGTAAGAAGCAATGAATATGACTATTGTTATGCTAAAACAAAAAATTGGGAATTTTAACAGGAAAACCCAAGATAGCAAACTATATAATGGCTAAATTAAAACAGATTCTTCCTATTCACGCAAAATGCACATGTGGTTGTATTATATAATGAAATGAAGACACTGTGTGAGAAATTAATTTCCAGTAATAGAAAACATAAAGCAACAATGATACATAAAATACCTGACTAAAATATGTGAGGAGAAATCATCAGATCATAAAATATCTCAAACAAATAAATGACAGACTAAGCCATCAATCCTCAAGGAAAAATTAAGCTATTAATCCAAAATGTTTGCATGTCAAGACATGATTTCAGCTCCATCCTGCTGCTAAATCAAAGATACCTGCTCAGCGGACTCTCCCATGCAAAGGACTACATCTGGAAGCATTCTCCAGTACTGCCTTATGCATTAATTGTGAGTGCAGTGAATATCCAGTTCTCGCCACTTCCCCCAAGCTACCATAAACATTCCTCTATTTTGTGAACTAGAACTAGCTGCAATGACTGGTCAACCTGGTAGCCAATAGTTACATAATGTGGATGGGATGAAATGCTCACCATTGCAGGAAGATCTTTGTATTTGCATGGACACAGGTAAGACTCCGAAACAATCTCCCACATGCAAGCATTAATAGCTGCAATCTGTGCTATCTAAAAAGGCCAGGGAGAAGAAAGCAGCAGGCAAATCCTGTAGAATCAGATGAACTTCAATATTTTGGGATGTTAGCAGTTTTAAGACTTCAAGATGGAATGAAACAGTTTTCCCCTCAGTTGTGATTAAAGGCAACAGACAGAGATTGTGCATCTTTTCTAGCAGCTCCAGATCTACAGGACCACTGCTGGTGCTGAAGCTTCTGTCAGGAAAGCCCTGAATCCTCTCCAAGGAACTCTACTTATCCTGTATAAGAGGTTCCTACCGATGGTACTGGGTGTCCTTGAGACAGAGCTTAAAGTACTGCAGACTGACACAGCTCTCCTGGCATCATCTGAGCTAAATGAATTTACACCCTGAAGATCAAGTCCTCAGCTGCTGACAGTGTCAACCAGCATTGACATACATCCAATGAACACATACATCTTTTCCTTCCTTTAAAAACTTCTGTTCTAAATGATCAGAAAAAGTCAAGACATTACAAGCTACAGTATCAATAGCACTAAATTTAATTATGGATTACAGTATATGTGCTCCCTCACAAGACCTGTGGTTACAAACTACCATTGCCTTACCATGGATTGTATCAAGGGATCTTATCCTCTTGCCACAGGCAAGTAGAGACAGCGAATGACTGAATATCTGTGTTCTTCTATACCTGCCTTCATGGAGGTTTAATCAGTGGGGAAGATACCTCCTTACACTTTCATTAAAATAGATCTGGAAGTATAAACTATATCCTTTGCACTGGATGTGCAGGTTATGCATATGCCTGCATAACTGCAGAGATATGCAAGATCGGAGATATCTATTTGTAAGACCAATGGTGCTGCTCAGTACTTCAAAAATCACTCTACTTTTGTTGCACAGGACAGAATACCCAGATGACTGAAAATGAAATTTTTGGAACTGCTTTTAAGGCATTATTAAAAAGGATAATAATTTTTCCTGTGCCACGGGATCTCCTCTAACAGCCTGTTCAATTACTTGTCGTTACTAACCAGTTCGATAGAATTACAATTCTGATGGCTACCCACTAGTAAGGTTAGGCTGTTCACTGCTTAATGAGAGAAAGGGAAGGTTTCAGAATGTATGCCCTTTGGCTTGGAAAGCATCATGATCTTCTAAGCTGCACACATTTTGCTCGCAGTGAATTAGCAAGAGTGGGACACTTAGAGAAGAGTTTGGAAACACATCACACTCTTAAGTGCAGCTTCCATCACACACAGGGTCACCTCAGAGGTGACTGACAACAGCATCCAAATCCAAAATGTAAATATTTGGAGTTAGGATTACTGAACAGAAATTTTGGTATTTATATTCTTTGGAATTTTCCTCTTCAGAGAAGACAGGAAAAAATCAAATCACAGTCTCATGCTTTTCTCCTGATCTGCTATATGCATTTACTTTATAAGAGCAGGTAAATAAGAGCCAAATTAAAATCACGACCTATACTCAATGGTATAAATCCACAGTGCAGCATTAAATACTGCTATTGCTAGGCCAAATGATAATGGGCATGGGATAATATCTGATTAACATTGGTACAAAAACAAAAGTGATCATGGTGGTCACAGAACATGAACTCCTGTCAACAGGAGCTACAAACACATCACTGTTATGATGAGATTCCTGGGAAAAGGGAACTCTATACAATCTGAAGAACTCTCAAAAAAATTCCTTTGAAAAGCAGATTATTGAAAACAAACCCTACCAATGCCTCTGGCCATTGTTCTGCCACAGAACTTCTCTTGCTTGTGCTGGGATTGGTTCCCACCACAGTCAGCTGCTGGACCTTTGCCAGCCACAGCAGAAGTGGGGGTCTTCCAGTTGAACAGGCATCACGGCTATTTCTATGCTTTCACTTCTCTTCTCTCCCGATTCCCCTTCAACCCCCTCGAACTCCTCTGGTCAGGCTAGAGGACACGGCCAAAAGAAAAGAAGTACGGCCAAGACTTTGGTATGCCCCAGCAACCCCTCTCTGCTGTTGCAGGGTCACTGGCAGCCAGAATGATTTACAGCAGCCTTCAGGCTATGCTAACTTACAGTGAGGGACTTGACTGACTCATTGCTGCTCCAGGACTGTGGGAACAGAATGCCACCTTCAAGCCATTTTCAGACATCCCTGCTTCTGAGCTGTGCTATTTCATCCTTGCCTGCGACTGGAAAAAACTGTCAGAGCATGGTTGTTTACACATATTGCAGCTGCAGCAATGGGCTGGATTCTTTTGCCTTTCTTCTGCCTCAGTTTTTTTGTTCTTTGCTGTCTGTTTTGGTGTTACAGATAGCTCTGGTAGCATTCATAGCCCCATGCTCCATCAGAGATGGTGATTCATGGCAGTGTCTGCTGTATTGACTGGTCTTCAAAAGCTGACACTCCCGTCAGCTGCGTGGCTGTGAGAAGGCATGCTGCACTGGAGTTTGCTGTCTGCAAACAGGATAAGTGATATTCTCACAGTTCACGTGTGCTGTGCCCATCAGGAGTAATTTTTTAATTTTGCATCTTAATTTTTTAAAGAAGCAAATGCTAATGACAGGCTAAACTGAAGAGAGGTCAACTGTTTCATTTCACTGCTTATCAGCTTTACTGATACCAGCTTTCCACTCTGAGGTTTAAATTTCTGCATGGATAATCTATTTCGTTAGTGCACAGAAAAATCAAACTACATTTATTCTACTAATTTCTGTAGTATTCATGCACTTAATATATATCTTCTATATGCTCTTCCATTTTAGATTTGCCATTTTAATTTAATGCTCTTGATTGCATATTTTTCAGTTACCCTCTTTGTCCTTTTCTTCTGTAATACCTTTATTATATTCAATCTTTTTACAAAAAAAAAGTACTTCCATTTTTAATATTATAGCTTCTTCTCTATCACTATCTAGACTTTACATTTCATTAAGCAGACAGTTTTAGTTTTACTTTTCTCTGGCTATTCCTTTCATTAGACTCTTTCTTGTCTTGACCCTTACATTTTATTTTTTTCTTCTATAATTTGCTTTTACCCTGCCTGATGTGTATCTCTTTTCAAGTGTGCTTTTATTCCCTGTTACTCTCTTTGTTACTCAGCGCTGACAGTGTTTTTCCCCATCTCCTGTGAGTGACAGTGACAGCATTTGAGTGGTAGCTGGCAGATTTAGGGACAAGAAGTATCTGTCTGAAAAGATTCTATTTGGTTTTATTTTTATTTTGACTGTAAAATCAGACCTCTCGAATCCTAGAGCACCAGGGGGCATTGTTTCATTTGGAAAATAAAAATTGTCATGATAGCTATTAACTTCCCAACAAGTTCACTGCAATACCAATCAGAGCCAAAGGAAAAAAAAAATCAAAATGGAGCTATTATGTCAAATGCAGCCACCAAGGTGGGTTACAGGTCAAATGTTTTAATGCTTGAAGATGGGTATTATTCTGGAAATCTGGTCCATGGTGAATAAGAAGTGTTGTACTCCTGACCTCCAACCCTGTACATCTCAACATTCAACCATAGCACTGAGGGGGAAATAAGAGATCAGAAGCTGCGATGACAGTTCCCAAGCTGAAACCTTAATTTCATCAATAGTGGAAAATTTTGACTGAAGTATTTAGAAGGAAGAGGCAGTGACAGCCAAAGGAAATTACACATAAATGTAAAGAAACATCCTGAACTGTCATTAAGATGAATGGAAATGTAAAGCAGCAGGAGAAAGTGGAATATCCCCCAAGACTGGGCCCAGTATTTCACATTTTAATGAAATAATTAATAAGCTGCATTTCATAACTAAGTGCAGGGTAGTAACAAACGTAAGCGCAGCTTCACAGCTGGCTAAACTTGCAATAGCAACAGGCAACACTATTACCACTAGTGAAACAATCCTGTTTGCCAAAGAAAAAAGAGAAAAAAACGAGGCAGCAAAACTGTCTACAATTACGAGTGAAATCATCTATGTAACAACTTAACTAATGCCCAGAAGCCAAATCACTCACAGCATTCAGAAATTTACAAAGGGTGCTCAGTAGTATTATATAATCCAGGACATTAGAATATCGTGATCTTAACATGCCAGCAACAAATTTAAACACTCTGCAATGTATGTCTCCAAACCCTGCAGAACGCAAGCAAACACTTAATTCAAACCACACTGCAGAATGAAGCATGCAGCTATTTATGAATTATGGATCGAAATGTCCAAAGGTGGAATTTTTATGTTCTTCCTGTTGGTTTGGGGGATTTTATATTTTGTTTGGTTGTTTTATTTTCATGTGCTTTTTGATTCTTGGATAGCTTCAAGACTTCATTCTCTAAGTGTGTTTATAAGGGAATAGAATTGAAATGTAGCTATCTCTAAACTGCCTGCTGCACGTGATGACCTCTGGATTGAACTGATGGACAGCACTAAGTGTAACATGCACACTGCTCACAGTACCAAGTCTTGCTCACAGCTTTGCTAGCTCAAGCCATCTTGATGCAAGCCCAGGGCCAGGCCACATACAGACCATAGAAAGAAAGTAAGAGCAAATGTTTGGGCCCCATTTCAAATGTAACAAGAAGAATCACAAGTTCTCTTGACAAATACCTGCTGAAACCCACAAGAAACTCCTGCAAGTTCAGATTTTCCCTAGGAAGCGACAGAGCCCTGGAGTGTGTGCCACACTGTGAAGATAGATGGAAGATATCAAGTTCAAAACTCACACAGCAAAGTTCTTGGAGAGTAACTATGTCATAAATCTCCACTCCTTCATGTTGCCTTCTAAATGTCTGCCTCTCTGCATCGTAACAACAGGCCACCGCCTGACACATCATACTCTTCCTCTGAACTGCATATTGATTCTCCATGGGAAAGAGAATCACACAGCAGACACTTCAGGGTTTGCTGTAAAGACTACTCAAGATTAGAGCAATATATGTCTATGTATATATACCTACAAATAAATCAACAACTGACACATGAAACACAAAAACTTCCTTTTACCCCTCTATTTCATGCAAACATTTTCCTACTTATTACAACAGATATATTTTCTTCATTTTTACTAATAAAGCTCATATTGATCTCTTTCCTTCAAAATGAACAACAAAGTATACGTTCACATTACATATAAAACACATGCATTATCACAGACACTTATACAGAGCTAATTCAGTTCCTGCCGTTTTCCTTACTATCAGTGCTGTATTTTACCTACTTGTGCATTATCATTTTACTGTTACAACTCGCAAGACTTTAAATGCTCATTTTCTTGTTATATTATAAGCAACCTGTTGAAGCCTAATTGACTAACAGATAATTTAATCTTGAGCTTCTACTGCCATCTGTAATATTAGCAAAATATTGTAGGTAAATTATAACAATATACCAAATTGGTTAAGAGTTTACAGTCCTTCACAAAAACGTTCAGCACAATAGATTGAAATAACTGTGTATTGTTTTCTGTATCTACTATCAACAATATCTTGTATTTTCTTGTAAATTAGCATTTTAAAAAAGTAATTGTTTATGTTTATTGTTTCCTTCATTAAGGTTTGTTTTGGAAACAATATGGCTAATTCTGAAATACAGTGTTTGCAACTAATAAAAATCCATGTTCAATGAATGTTTACTTGCAGAGTTAAATGTATTTACAACACAGGTTAAAGCTGGTGAGGAGGTGGACACAGCCTCATTAACCTGTCACCTAGATACAAATCCACCTGTGAAATTTGGAAGCATTGTTACAATATAAAGCCTACGAATTCATTTAGGGTAAGTCTCAAAATCTTTAGCTGGAACATCCTTTTAGGATATTAGAGACAGATCTGTGAATATCTACTGATGAAAACAGATCCACTTCTTCAATAACTGCTCTAAATTTCAACTTAAGCAACTCCATAAGGCTGCAGCTATGTTACATCTGCCATTTCCTAGACTGCAATGATAAAGAGAATGTTATTGTTCATTTCAATTTAATGTGTGGATAATACTGTCCCTAGGCAGCAACTTTCTACCAAGGAGGTTAGATCATTGTAATATCCACATAATTAATTGCATTATCAATTTTCTTACTTTTTAAACATTAGCTTTTGCTTGGAGAAGATTATTGCATTGCTTATAAAAATGTCTTTACAATTAATTATTCTTCACTGCAGCAAGCAACAAGGAAATGGATATTAATAATATAAGACTTTCTCAAATTGCTGGGATTATCTCATTTTTAATTACAGCTGTCATAAACAGTTATAAGCCTGGTTGTTTGTGCAAGAAATGTGGAAAAATACTTACAGCCTCTGTAATATGCTGTTTTGTACAGCATTCAGGCTACTTATTTGTTTACACAAATTATTCCGGTCTGCCTTGGAAAGGCTCTTCAGCCTTCAATATCATCTCTGGGAAGTTTCATCACAGAAAGCAAACACCAGCCATCAGTTCAACCCTGCCTTGCAGGCAGTGAGTCAGGGATGTCTTCCTAGGGGCTTTAAGCCAGTTGTGCTCCTAGACAATGCTGAGCAAGGCCAGCACCTTATTTTAAAGACATCTCTGACATATTAAAGGCCCATATTCTTTATTAGAAGCCCTTCTTGATTTGAAAATGGAGCTAATAATCCCACTAAAATGCCAGTTTTCTGGCATCCCTCATTTCTGTGTTGGTAGGATCCTCATCTTCCCTCCAAAGCTCAACACTGTGGCTGAGGACAGGCAGTATAGGTGGTTGTGCTGCCTCCATCCATGATGTACCCACAACATCCAGCACTTGGCTAGTGTGTCCCATCTCTATTGTGTGAGAACAGAGCTGACGCCTTGCCATACAGCCAGCTGGGCAGAGCTGCCTGAAGTAAGTTCCAGGAGAGAGAAGAAGGAAAGGAAAGAGGGAGAAAGGAGAACAGGATCAAGAACAAAACAGTGGGGAACATCAAGCTGAAAGAAAAAAAGAACATATTTGGGAGTCAACCAAAGGTCTAGGAAGGCAGAAAACAAGAGAAGTAAAAATGCTGAACTCTGAGGTAGAAGAAGGCAGAATCCTGATCAACTTGGTTCAGATCTCATAGGTTTCAAAGGGCTGTCCTTTATCTGGAGTCTGGCAAGGTGTCTGTGTGGAAAATACTGTAGAAACTAAAAGTTTGACGTGTTAATCAAAGATTTAGTGAAATTCATGTGTGGAAAGTCTAAAATTAGAAAAATACTGCACACAGACCCGAAATAAACCGAGTCACAGATTCACAGAAACTAGATGAGGCAAAAGGCATGTGCCTGCACAACCTTCTCCTGACATGCACTCCCTGGCACACATCTGCTGCTGGCCCTAGAGTTAATGTGAAACTCAGCTAGGGAAGCTGTTAGCTTCATCTTGACCACTTACCTTTAAACATAACATAACCAAGACAAAATGTTAATAAATCAGGTTTCTGACTTGGGGAGGGGAGGAAGGAAGCCATAAACAGACACAAGAGAATACGTAGTCTTCATTCAGATATACCCCTAGGCCAAAAGCTTGCTCATTCTCTAGTAATGCATCGTAAAAATCTACTTCCAAAAGAAATATACTAGATAAAAACACACAAGCTGATATATGCTTTTTTGCAGTTAGTGAAGCAGAGGTCTCATCTCACAGCCGTAGTGCTGGAAACTGTACTGCTTAATGTGCGTGCTCACTGCACTGCTCTCAGAGCTGCTTTTCATATAAGCTCATTCCTATCTAGCTTTTTACTTCATCAGCTAAAGTTTTGACTGAAGTTTTAACCATGTATAAGTTGTAGACAAGGAATAAGATTTACCTGATTCTTTCTGTCAGGTCTTTGTATTCCTGGAGAGTTTCCGTGTGAACATTTATTTGCTCACCTTAAAACTTAAAAGTAAGCAGCTTGTGAGTTATATAGAGACTATTAGTTCTACCTAGTATGATCTTCCAGTGCAATTAAGGCTAACATGCGGCCTTCCTGCTTCTCAAGCCTGTACTACCTCCAGGCCTGTACTACCTCCAGGAAGTACAACTCACCTCAGAGGGTGACAGGGTTGGACATCAGAAATCCTGATGTCCATTTTTCTCAGAAAGTGCCCATGTCTTTTTGATGTTAGCACTAATAATAGGATGAAATCTTCTGATTCTTGCAGGTGACACTGACTGTTCTACAAAAACTTTATGGGGGAAAATTCCACCCAACAGTCTTTGCTTTCTTATATTGTCTCCTTCAGCTAGGTATTTCCTGAGTCAAAAGTTGTCTGTAAATGAATGGACGGGACTATGACATGTCACTAATTCAGCCCTTCAGTGATGAGATTTTATTAGAGTAGACAAAAAGAAGAGATAAAATATTGCTACAAAGGAAAGGAGAGCTAAAGGAAGGAAGACAAGAAGACAGGGATTAATCAATATACAGTTAAAAGCAGTAAGACACAGGAAAAGGAGTATGGGTCATATGTTCAAGTGGACTTGAAAAATTACACAGAAACAGAAACTGCAAAGAAAGCATCATGACACCAAGTAAGACATAGAAGAACAGGGAAGATACGGGATTGTGCAATCACCCCATTTCACAATATTGCTCTAATAAAAAGCAAGATTCCGAGCAGAATTACACTAAAGTAATCTATCTTAAACAGTTCATACACTATTAAATATGCTAGCTGGAATTTAAATTCAAAGCCTACATCTCTTTCACAGTTACTATGGAAGCGCCTACCCTCTGTATATTTCAGATCTACAGTCTTAGGCTTGGCCTTCTTTGCATATTAGATTATAACAAAATGTTACCACTTCTTTCTGAAAATATCTCTGAAGATTGACCTTCCCCCTCTCTCATACAACTAGAAATCTCTTCAAGTGTCCATGTCATCTTGCCCCTCAAAGTTATGGGACATGGTTCAGTACGGATTAAATTCTTCCTTCTTCACTCTGAGCCCCTCAGAATTACGGTGTTCTGGTGGGGAAGGAGGCCACACCTGCCCCTTGCCTTTCTTCTCTCCCCTCTTTTGGGTACAAACTTACCTTCTGTGCTGCTAATACTCTTCATGGCTTAGCTGTAGTTTTGGGGAAAAAAGAAATTTCAACTTGTCCTGGGTTCAGCAGTAGCAGTCATTTTTCTCCTTCTTAGTAGCTGGTGCAGTGCAGTGTTTTGACTTTCAGCCAGGGAACAGCGCTGATAACACCGATGTTTTCAGTTGTTCCTAAATTGTTTACTCTAACCAAGGACTTTGTGAGTCGCATGCTCTGCCAGGGAGGAGGGGAAGCTGGGAGGAAGCAGAGACAGGACACCTGACCCAAACTAGCCAAAGAGGTATTCCATACCACAGCACATCATACCCAGGATGTAAACGGAGAGTTACCCGAAAGGGCTAGTTCACTGCTGGAGTTGGGCTGGGTATTATCGGTTGGCTGGTGGTGAGGTGTTGTATTCTCTTCCCTTGTTATTTCCCTTATCATTATTATTATTGCTGGTAGCAGTAGTGATTTGTATTATACCTTAGTTACTAAACTGTTCTTATTTCAACCCGTTGGGGTTACATTCTTTCAATTCTCCTTCCCATCTCTCTGGGAGCAGGGAGAAGAAAGTGGGGTGGGGTAGACTGCATGGTTCTGATTTATGGCCTGGGCTTAAACCACAACACAGCTAAAGCCTGAATATGCCAACAGTACCACCCCTCACTCCCCAGGTGCCCCTTTCTTACTATACTACTAGCATTTGTGAAGAGACAGCTTCATGCTCTCAATGCCCGGGAAAATGGCACCTGAGAGAACAGCAGGGCCATAGTCCCCTCACATGGGCCATTTGGTGTAGGCATTCCCATATCTTTTTACAAGGCTAAAAGGTGCCTAACTAAGATGTGTCTGCTCCTGGTTTTCACATACGGTGATTTTCTCACACTCAGCTGATAACAGAAATTTTAGCTATCTATTGGCTGTCAATAGCCTAGCTGAAATAAGCTCATGGCTCATTTCCATCTAAGAGATGGATATATATCAGTAAAACCATCACTGCAGAACTGAGGTGACTGTGCATGGTAGATGTACAGGACTCAGGACTTTAGGTGCATATTTAATTAAGCTCTCATGCAGAGATCATAGAATCATAGAATAGTTAGGGTTGGAAAGGACCTTAAGATCATCCAGTTCCAAACCCTCTGCCATGGGCAGGGACACCTCACACTAAACCATACCACCCAAGGCTTCATCCAGCCTGGCCTTTGAACACTGCCAGGGATGGAGTATTCACAACCTTCCTGGGCAACCCATTCCAGTGCCTCACCACCCTAACAGGAAGGAATTTCTTCCTTATATGCAATCTAAACTTCCCCTGTTTAAGTTTTAACCCATTACCCCTTGTCCTGTCACTACAGTCCCTAATGAAGAGTCCCTCCCCAGCATCCCTATAGGCCCCTAAATCACTCTGCTGAAGATGAGTAAGCCTGCATAACTGACTCCATGGAGTAAGAAAGGACTCTAGGGCTGTCTGCAGTGTTTGCCACAAATTCTGGAAGTGCATAAACAAAAATTAATTCCACATATACATGATTTTCTGCATTCATATCACAGGTCGTGTCTGTCCCTGGGTCATATATCTTTAAACAAAGTGTCTTTGCTGAGGATAGAATACCTAAGACTCCTAAGACAACATGTCATCTGAGATCTTTTCCATCATGGTACAAACTAGATTTCAGTAATATTCATAAATAGGATAATTCTAACACTGCCAAAGACTCCCAAATGTTTTTTTAAAGCAAAAGACCAAGGTAAAGACGGCCTGTTTATTCCTGCCTAGAATAAAGCAAGAAGTTCCTGCATTGTTTTCAAATGGTAGATCTAAAAATTAATCATAAGTTAGTAAAGTGAAACAGGGAAGCAATGATATTTCCATTTTTTCCCAATTATTATTTAGAAGAGAAATATCTAAAAACATAGGATCATATATAAACCTTTATGAAACAAGTAACTCTTTGTAGGAGTACATGGGACAGGAGTACAGAGAGAGTTAGATAACGTTACTCAAAATAGACTGAAGTGAAATATGCCGGCTCTGCTCACTTTCCAAACTTTTTATTTTTTTTAAATGCTGACCAAGCTCAGCTGGGCAAGACCTGCTTAGCGTAGTAATTTTCACATTCCCACTGAACATATCAGCTCTGACAATACTTTTTTTTTAAAATCTCAACAGCAGAAAGTACCACATAATTCCCTCTAACTCAGCCAAGAAAAAAAAAAAAAACAAACAACAAAACTTGAGAAAATAAAATTGTAGATACGGTATTATATGAAATTGCATCAAATTTTACAACAGTCCGATGTTCCTGATATTTTTATCTTAGCACATCAAGGGTGATAGAAGCTTCTTTTTGCTGTCAAAGTGATCAAAGAGAGGTTGAGAAAGAATCTATAAACAGATGCTGCCCAGTGACAAACCTTAAAGAACAAGACTGTGGGGCCAGATGTTTGAGTGACCTTCGGACTACAGAACATGTTGGCATGGTGTTGATTTAGATAGCTGTTGGCAGGGGCTTTCGATCCAGCAGCTGAAAAAAAAATCCCTAAATTATGGAAATATTTTTTCTCATCTTTCCCCTAACTACAAAAACTGAAACTACTGGTCAGTGGGGCTGATGGCTGTCAAAGAAGTTGAATTCACCACACAACCCTGCCAGTAGGTATCACATCAAAAAGGAGTTAGCTGAATGAACAAGAACATCTTCAGGCTGTGCCATTTTGCATCCCTCTCAACTTCCAACAGCTGTTTCTTGAGTGAATACAGATGCAAAATAATTATATGAAATGTTTTACATTTTCAATATACTACATAATATAAATACGGAATTTGTGAGCACCTATGGGTGATATGACATAAGCTACCTTCAGGAATGGAGTTGGGAAGTGGAATAGGAAATGGGATGACTAATCAATAATGGCGACTTTCCTGAATTATTTTATTTATACACCTTACTTGTAGAATCAAAATGGCCTTAAAAAAAATAAAATAAAAGAAACTGGAGATGATTGATCACATACATATTGCTTATGTCAAATACTGGAAGACCTTGAAAATTATTATTACATGAAACATTAGTTGTGCTGCAGTTTTCCAGATCTCAGTCTCAGCAAGCCCTTTCATTTTTTAATCAGATTGGAGAAATGAGTCATGCGTTAGGAAATACAAAAAGAAAATAGAAAGTTCTCAATCCAAAATTCCAGCAGATACTCAAGTCTGAGCCACTGCGTGCTACTAGAACAAATGGAGAAAGCAGAAAAAGTCTTGCTTTATAACATTAAATGTGATTGAAGACTGTACAGTTCTTCTTACGCTTTTAGACATTTTGTCACTTTACCTGGAGAAATATACACTGCTTATTCTGAATTGCTGCTGATGTCCAGCACTTGTCAAAACCGCTATCTGTCAAGCACTTCACAAAGTGTTGCAAAATGACAGATCAGGATGTCTGAATAGATGGAGCCCCAGGAAAAACAGAACAGATAGAAAATTCATGACTCTAAACTACATCAAAGCGACTTCTGTCAACATCATGTCAAAAGAAGGAAAAAAAGAACTGTTCATTTTAGAGGGTTTTTTCATTATATAAACACTTTTTTCACGTATGAGCTAAGTGTAAGGAAAAATTAACTTGGTGTACAGTATGATCATTCGAATGTGCCAAAAATACTCTTTAAATAATCCAGGAATAAGGAAAGTTCTAACAGTAGATACTGTCTGGCAGTTAAAACCAATGACATCCAAAAGAAATGCATGAAGAATCTATCAGCTTAAAATAGGACAAACCATCTGGCTCCAAAGAAATAAAAGTACTCTGCTGTGCATGTTTGTTGGGTTTTCAGAATCCTACAACTGGATTAATTTTGTATTTCCTCTCCAATCAGTTTTGATCATCTCTACTTAGTCTGTCAATTGCACAACCCTAATGCAATGTTATATTCCAGGCAGCAGATTTAGTAATATCCAGGCATTACTTTAATTTAAAAAAGAAAAAGAAGCACCACCAGAATTGCTGGATCTTCCATTACAGATAAATCTTTTAAATAGTTGCTCAAAGGAGACAGAAAATAAATGGGTTATGATACATAACTATATACATTCCAATTATACATAATCAAATTTTGAGAAAGAATCTGCCATGGTTTAAGTCCAGAGAGTAACTCAGAACCACGGAGCTGCTCACTCACTCCCCCACCACTTCTTCCTCCCCCCACTCCTGGAGGGGTGGGGAGGAGAATCGAAAGAATGTAACTCCCATGGGCTGAGATAAGAACAGTCCAGTAACCAAGGAATAACACAAACCACTACTGCTACCACCAATAATAATAATGATAAGGGAAATAACAAGGGAAGAGACTACAACTGCTCACCACTCGCTGACCGATACCCAGCCCGATCTGAGCAGTGATCTAGCCCTTCCAGGTAACTGCCCCCAGTGTATATACTGGGCATGACGTGCTGTGGTATGGAATACCTCTTTGGCTAGTTTGGGTCAGGTCCTGTCTCTGCTTTCTCCCAGCTTCCCCTCCTCCCTGGCAGAGCATGAGGCTCAGAAAGTCCTTGGTCAGAGTAAACATTACCGAGCAGCCACCAAAAACATCGGTGTTATCAGCACTGTTCCCTGGCTGAAAGTCAAAAACACAGCACTGCACCAGCTACTAAGAAGGAGAAAAATGACTGCTACTGCTGAACCCAGGACAGAATCACATACTCTGAACACTATGACTAGTGAAGATTGAGAAAGGCTTTCTGTCTCACACGATTTTCACCATAGACACTTGCCATTACTACAAAATTCAAAGAAGTTTACCAACATCATACCCATCTCCAGAAATAAAGAGGTTAAATGACTCTGCACAATGGTTTTGGTGGTTTTTTGAGTATTGGGAAATATGGGAATTATACTGGGAAATATATACAAGCTTGGAAAAGGAAAGCGGTGCTTCAAGCATAGTCAAGTAGATATTAGCAAAGCACGGCATTTACATCAAGTTTGAAACTCCAGATTTTCCACATTTACTGCCTCTGGTGTCATCTTTGCTTGCTAGCATGTGGTATGTGGAACCATATAGAATGGGTTGGGGTGAAAGGGACCTTTCAAAGACCACCTGGTCCAACCCCTGGCCCCAAGCAGGGACATCACTCTTCCACTCACTTTTCCAAAGGGCCTATAAAGCTGCAGGCTGTGACAGTAGCGACCGCTGATCCAGAAACCAGCACTTGCTCAATGGCGCAAAAACACTCCAATTTTCCTTGGGGAAGCTGCCCATTAACGGTTGGCCAGGCAAGTCTTGCTAGCTTCAAAACATTTGCAAGACATAAATGAGCAAGGAAAGGAGTAGCATCTTCTGGTTCACAAAGGTGCTTTAGGATGTCCTGTTGAATATGTACACACAGCTGAGAATTGCAGTCTATTAATACTGGAGTAGACTGGAAGGCATGCCTGCTTCTTACTGTACGTAGAACCCAATATATCTTGCTTCCTACTCACAAAAAGATGTTTATTACCTGTAACTGTACAGAGGTGTGTGCTTCACAGCAGCAGTGATTGGTAATAAGCCTGCTTTTCTCATTTACATTGATAGCAAGCATTAGTGAAGATATATGCATTTCATTTCATGGTTCAGAAAGAACAAAGTATATGTATATGTGATAGCAGTGGGTGGTTAATGAAATGGTCTGACAAACATAAGCTAATACATAATCATACCAGAATGTGGACTGGAACACCTGTTCCTGCTTCACAGGCTTACAATTCTTAAAGAAAAGTTACTATTTGCAAGAACTGAAATCACTACTATTTAGACATCAATATGCTCCGAGGAAATTTTAGTCATTTTTTGCAAACACTAAAGGGGGGGATTTTAATGATATCAAATCTCTTCTGCTTGTGTCCTAAGAGTAATGAAAACTTCACACATGCATGAAGCTCCAGTAATTATTTTAAACTGCCTTCTGTTGTCCCCCTGAGGAACACGGTGGTATTTGTTTGATGCAGTTTAATTAGTGTCAGGGTAATTAATGCTATGCTATCTACATGAGATCAAAACCCTTTCTTTGTAACACTCTGGTAACTAAGAACTAAGAGAAGGAAGTGGTTTGAAAATGTGGAAGCTGGGCAGGCCAGATTCAGAAATGAACCGAATCGCCTAAATCTGCATTTACGCGCCCAAAATATTAAACAGATCTAGCCAAGTCAGCACCTTCAAGTATGAGATTGGGATCATAATGCATTAGAACGGCACTGTAAGACAGGAGACCCACTGCATTCCATGTAAGTGAAATGCTTTTTCTATGGATGTAATCAAATTAAGTGAAACATTCATGGACACCATGCACCTTGTAAGGAGTTTAAATCCTTTAATAATGAAATTATATACTTTTGCACAACCGGATCACCATAGTTATTTATAAGCAGCATGTGGTGCTACCATGTGCTGATATAGTTTTCTAAATAAAAGCATCATTTGAGTTTAATGAATGAATGTGATTCGCTTTAATGCCTGAATAAAATTTGCATTTAATTGAATGTTCAGTCTCCACTTCAAAATACTGCCCTCAATGAAAGGGACCAAGGAGCCACCAGAGTGCAGAAGTTGGGAACACAGAGAAATTCCAGACACACACACCACATAAATCCTTTTTAACTGTTTCTTTGGTAATAAGGAACTGCCGTATAAATCTCACAACATACAAACTCAGGCTGATTACAGGCTTAAGGAAATAGCTACAGTTATCTTGACTGGATAAATTATTAGAATAACCTAGAGGTTATTCTGTTTTTTTCTAATAAAGCTTCAGTAGCAAACAGGGAAGGAAGGAAACAGGGAAGGAAGGAAACAAGGAGGGAAACAATGAAAGAAGGAAACAAGGAAGGAAAAAAGGAAGGGAGGAAACAAGGAAGGAAACAGGGAAGGAAACAAGGTAGGAAACAAGGAAGGAAGGAAAAGGGTGGGAAGGAAGGAAGGAAGGAAGGAAGGAAGGAAGGAAGGAAGGAAGGAAGGAAGGAAGGAAGGAAGGAAGGAAGGAAGGAAGGAAGGAAGGAAGGAAGGAAGGAAGGAAGGAAGGAAGGAAGGAAGGAAGGAAGGAAGGAAGGAAGGAAGGAAGGAAGGAAGGAAGGAAGGAAGGAAGGAAGGAAGGAAAAGATAAAGAAAAAAAGAGAAAAAGTAAAATCTTGTGAAATTATACTTTGTAACCAAAGAAATTGCAGTCTTACCATAATGCCTTTGACACTATTACTTTGAAGAACAGAAAAAAAATAAATAAATTGAGAGCCACACACACCGCCTGGAAAACACATTTTATGCAACAACACACAGTTTCTGTGAAGCTTCTTGCAGAAAAGGAAACCCTGATTTGAAAGCAAGCAAAGAGGCTTGGTCTACTGCTTGCACGTCCTAAGGGCGTAAACAATATGAGCCCTGTTCAGAAATGGCAAATATCCTGCCAAAAAGCACAAGCAGCAGCCCTACAGCAGTCTGAAGATTGCATTGGTATCCATCACCATTAAATTCATGTTTCTCTTCACCACAAGAGATTTCACCAGCTTACACTGGTGGCACAGCAGGGTCTGAGGATCTCTGCAAAACATTGCTTTTGAGGTCATCCATGACCAAACACCTCCTCAGATCAGCTGACCAACAAAATATGCTCCTTCCTCTCTCCAGTTCTGCTTCCTGCAACTCAGGCTGTTTATCAATTAAAGTGATAAATACAAATGACTTTAATAAGGCAGGTGATGTAGTAAAGCAACCTGCCGAAAGCCTGCCATAAGAACCGCCTGCAAAGTTCAACAACTGTGAAAGAACTATTAAAAAGGACACACAAACAAGTGACCTTGACTGACAAGCGCACTTCATCCCAGCAATAAACAGCAGCAGGGCTGATAAGTGTTCATTGGCGCAGAGAGTAATTACCTATCTGTCAGCGTTGCTGGTGTGTGCGAAATAGTATAAATGAAACATACATAATGTACAGCAATAATATCGGGCATGCAGAACCTAATGCATTATCATCATTCTCAGGGCTCAGGTTTATGTGGCTGCCACCACTGAGTAAATGCCTTCTAGCCATGATAATTTCATTCTAATCTCTGTTCCATATTATAATTTTCATAGCTAAAAGATACTGAGGAGCAATACGTTTCAATCAAGGGCTAAATAGAACACAACCTGTAACTGGGTATTTTATACACCTATATATATTTTTTTCTTTCAAAAAAAAATTTAGTCAATTTATGAATAGACTGAAATAAGCTGTAAATTTATGGATGACAAACTCTCTCTGTAGCAATGTCACAATGTCTGGAGACAGGCTTTACATATCTTGTACAAGGGATGCCAGCTTTGTCTATCATATCTCACAAAAGAATTCAGCCCTCTGAAAGAATAAAGGTTTCTGTGCCCCTTCCTAGCACTGTATCAAACAAGGTTAACTTTTAAATTAATAAAAGAAGGGTCCTACCAAGTTAAGATAATTAAAAAAAGCTTTTAGACAATGTAGGTTATTATTTTAAAAGATGTTTAAAATTCCATTTTATTACATAACCTTCACAGCTAGACCACCACTGCGGTGAACAAATCTGCCGGCTTTCCCATTAATATATATTCTACAATAAAGCCTTTGTATATTTTGAAATTATTTTGGGAATGTTTATGAAGAGGCAGGACAGTGATTTAAAGGTATGCTCAGCCTCCCCTCCCCATCTTGCCACGAAAAGGGAGAGAGAATAGCACTTGCTGCTTTATCAAAATTCATTTGACTGGATTTTAGTGTTGGAAGAAAAGCGCAGTAAAACATGCACTGGAGCCTATGTGGCACCAGCCGCCCACCTGACAAACTGTTGCACTGCTGCTGGCCGTCCTCCGCAGAGCAAGGGGGTTGCACAGACCTAATGTATTTGTGCTCAAGAAGCCTCAAAATGGGACTTCAGCTGAGCAGGAGTGCTTCACCTGACTGCACTTCAGGGGGAAAAGTGGTGCCCTTGGGAACGCTTTGGGATTAGGGTGACTCCCTGGGGAAGAAGCAGTGTGCTGGGAGCTGGCCCTTGCTAGGTGGAGGAGATGGAGGGAGATGGATGGCCAAGCAAGTCAGGGACAGCCTGCTCTGCTCAGGGCTGCACTGCAGCCCCCATCTCAGCAGGCTCCCACCCTATTTCAAAGGTTTTCCACGCACCTACACTCACCTTGGCCAGCCCCACATATGCTCAGATGCATTACACCAACACCCTTCCTCATTAGATAAGCAACACATGTCTGGGAAGATAGGGAAATGTGAAAGCTCTGTGATTACAATGAGCAGGGGTGGGAGGTTTATGCAAACCTTCATTTCAATACCCATCAGCAGCCTGTCTCATCATTAACTTTTTTGACCTTTCATCTGCAAGAAACTCAACTTTCTCCCAAGGCTCACCTGGACTCAGCCCTGGTTTGCCCAAATCTCCCTGGCAGCATCCATAGCTGCAGGCGGAGCTTCTGCCGGCCGCCTTTGGAAAGCAGCCCGCGTTTGCAGACAGATTTCATGAGCAACCCCTCCGACAAACCCAGACGAAGCTTCAAGTGGTATGGAAACCTGAAAGCCAGCATGTTTTGCCTAGCTAGGAGTTTCACTAGAGAAATTTCACATGGCTCTAAATATAACTCAACAGCAATATTTATTTTATTTAAATGTCTGAGAACATTGCATTTGACGGAAGACAACAGACTGGAAAATTGCTTATACAAAATGCAAGAGGTAGGTGCAGTATTTTCTGTCATGTGGCATTGCTCTGCACTTTGTTGACATCTGCATGGCTGCAGCCACTCCTTACCCCTGTCCCAGGACCTTCCCACTCTCCCCTTCCAGACACAAGCCCTTAGATGATAGTGTTTCAAATAATTATCCATGTCCCAGGGGATGAGCAGACACAGGGCAGCATTTTGGCTGCTGACAGTTGTATTTTTTCCATATGCCTATGTCTGAAAGTCAGGAGGGTGAAACTTTCTAATGAAGTCAGAGTTGGATCCAAGGATGGGCATAACAAGAATATATCATGAACTCAGCCCATAAGCAGCATGCTGGTGATCTGCCTTACAAATCTGACAACATGTTACCTATACAGAATTATTATACATTTATTGTGAGGTAAAAAACAGAAAAAAAAATGCCCAAGGCAGGTTTCTGTGTCCAATTTACAGGATTAGAAGTGTGGCCAAAAACCTATTAAGCCACTACTCCCACATTTGCAGTCAGGATGAGTCTTAGAGGAAGAAGAATTTAGAAACAAAGGGCTTTGCCTTTTCTGTCTGTTTTCAACAAAATAAATCAGCCTCTTGGAAGAAGCTTTCTTATCTGAGAAAGAGGTGAAAATTATAACTTTTTTTAATTATTTTTTTTAGCCCAGCTCAGTATGCTGGAGTGAGCAGAACAAACCCAGAGCTATTCTGTCCCATTTGCATCAGTCTGCTAAGGCAAACCAGAATACAAAACCCCTCTTCGCGATGCTTGCTGACATCCAGATGGTATACAAAATTTAGTGCCTTACTCCTGAGCACTGCTTGCAGGTGCAATAAAAAGGAAATACAGCGTGCTTAAAGGCAGCAAGAGGCAGGGCCCCCAAGAGCCACTGCCCCAGCAGAACCCTCCTCTTTGCAGACTGTGCATCAATCCCATAAACAGCCAAATCATTCAGAAAGCAAAAACTTCTGGGACTCAATATACCCCATCCCAGGCTGCTGGGGATTGTCCTCCAATTATCCTTCAGTCCTCCTTTGTTTCTTTTTCAAACCCCCCCCCCCCCATAGGGCACCATTTAAAAATGATGTGCATACCCCTGTGATAGTTGGTGCCTAAAGGATAAAAGGCTTATTACGCTTCCAGCTTAATCCCCTAACAGCCTGTACCATAGTCCTAAAGGCCCAGGGTTGGATGGGTGATCATCACCTATGTAGGAAGTTGTTGCTACAATGGCAAGCAGCACATTCCTTTTGGCTTTCTGAGAATACAAAGAAAACAAAGAATGGCACTTTACATCTCAAATTAAAGGTACATTGTTTTATCAATCATAAAGTTAGGAAGTATCAGAATTAAAGCCACCCTTAATTACAAGATACCATTCTCGTCCTTTTTCCATGTTACACCACCAGCTGCATGCTTGTGTGTGCTCTTCCAGAGCCTCAGTGTATCATAAGGCCTGAATTTAAGCAGGCTTGAAGCACTTAAGAGTTGGCATAGGTTTAAAATGGTTTGGAGATGCAGTATGTCTGTCAGTAAAACAGCATGGCTTGGAGATGAGGCAGAGGACTAGGAGTTATTTAGGAGGTCTTACGCTATCATCTTTGCTCCATCAGTGGTTCACCACATAGAAGTGAGTTGCCTGAAAAATCTCAGTTTTCCCATCTGTAAAATAGGACTAATAACAATCTTATATCTCCCAAAGGAATCGTAAGGATTAATTAAATTCACATTTAATGGTCTCTAAAATATTCTACTGAAAAGTATGAAAAAATTCCAGCTAAGTCTGGGTTGTTGCAGTTGCTAATGCAGTGAGGCACATTTCCAAGAAGTTCTTAAACCATCCTCACCTCCTCTATCACAAACCAAGTAATTACCTGAAGAATAAGAAATCTGAAGGCTATCGCGTGGCAATAAAAAGCTCATTATTGTTTATCACACTGAATCTAACCCTCAAGACTATCTGTGTTGAATTGAAGAGAGCCAGGAGGACCCTGGGAGGCTCATGGTGCCCTTAGAACTGTTAGCCCTGTTGAGTCCCGCAAGCGCTCAATGTGACGTAAAAGGCGAAGCACCATGCATGAGCTGAAGGTGTAGTTTAGAGGTGACAACTTGAAAGCCCAGATAGGTAAAGCTGTAAAGGTACTCTGCCCTGTATCCTTATAGGGAAGGTATGCCAGGAGCTAGGCAATTCTGGTTCTTTATATTTAAGATAGAATATTCAAACTCCAGTGGGGTTTTTCCCTGTTAAAAATAAATATCCTTAGCTGTTCCACTCCCTGACCCCAACATGTGAAAAAAAACCAAGAAAATGCAATAGAGAAGCAGCCTGCTGTCCTTTGCTGTTCCTCTTCCCAAACTGAGGCTCTTCCCAATACACAGCCCAGGCACAAAATACTTGGTTATAATGCAGTACATTGGTAGCTTCCCCCCAAGCCTAATGATGACAGAAGGATTCTACTGGTTTTATTCAATTATTATTAAATTCTCCAATTGTTAGTATTGCAGAAACAAAAAGAAGTCCAATTAAGATTTGGAATCCCCTGTAGTAGGTGCCTTCATACCTGCCTCTAATGTCTTTTTGTGTTACTGTCAAACACTGAATTTCACCCAGCATAAATTTTTCTGTTGGAAAACACTGGCGTCCTCCCTCCTAAACAGCCTTGTCAGAGAGTGGACTAAGGCAAATTACACTGAGGCCAAGAATATGCCTATTCTGGATATATACTTATTTAAAGTCAAGGACATTTTAAAGAGCAGCTCCGAGCTACTGTAGAGATGCCAGCCTATGATATTTTGTGAAGTATTTCTATGAAATAAATAAAAATAAAAAACCCCAACATGTAAAATAATCTATCAGAGATGTTACCCATTACACAATAACCTCGAAAACTGCTGTATATCCTACCTGTTAGTCTGAAAATAAAATATAATGCATTATAATTTAAATGTTCTAATATGCTTTATCCATCACCAGAGATGAATTATTTAAGAAATTACAAATCCATAGTTTTTTTTACTAGGTGCTTCATACTGACATATGAAATAATTCCTTCTCCTGAAGTAAACTGAGTTACTCCAATGAGCAAGAGTGGCACATTTGGGGCTTTTATTTACAAACATTTATGCTTCTCTAATTCTCTAAAAGGTCCTTTTCTTCTCCATAAAGGCTGTCTTATGCAGCTTCCAGAACCATATAAATTCCTGACTGACTAGTGAGATGTTATTTTTCTTCCAGGAAAGAATGATTAATAAAATATTGCCTCAGCAATGAGAGATTATAATACATTTCTAACATAAAATAAATGCATAAAATTACGTTTATTTCACATAGAGATACCTACTGAAAGTTGTATCTCATGTTGTCTAGGATATAGGTGTTGTGTCGCCTATACCATGTACCACCAGATCGTAATCGCAACAATGAAAAATACCAGAGCTTTCGTCCCATTTTTTTATGCAACATTATTCAGATCTTTGTAACTTTCTGATAGAAGAAGACCGTATGCCACAACCAAACATACACAAAATGTCTGAGTTATGGAGCGTGAGAGAAACATAAACATTGGGCTGTTTCACTTTTATGAATTTATGACTTGGTATCATTTGAATGTATGGTTTATGGTTGGATCTCTGAAAAAGGCCTCACATGATCTCTCATTTCACATCCACAGCTTAACAGTGTTAAATTCAAATCTGCACCCATAGTATGTGGAGAAGTAGGGTTATCTTATCAATGTAGCTGGCTGAGCTTTCAGAGCATATGTTATACTGAACATCCAAATGACATTAGTTATATCCAAGTCTAGCTATTATGTAAAATGAAAAGATTAAGGGTTTAAGGCTTTTAAAAACATACAATTCCCTTCCTTAGTATTTTTATCATAAAAAAATACTATTTGTACACACAAATGTACATGAATTCTTCTTATATAAATAAGAGAATAAAGAGCTTCCATATCCCTAGAAGAACAGCCATACTAAACCAGTTCCATTCATTACAATAGCTATGTTCTGAAACATTTTAATTCAATCAGGACAAAGCTCTTCTTATAAAAATTATAATTAATGTTGAAAATATATCAGTTTTGTAAATCTACAAAGCAATAATCCTACACTGAAATAAAAAATAATGAAATTGGTTTACAACTGAAGAGAGGCACACACAAGAAACCATGCCCTAGTAAGGATATAGTTTAAATCACTTGGTTTTTATCAGCTCGCAGCTTGGCATGAGTTTGAACTTGTGGCTGGAGGTGAAAGACCTCAGTACTAATTTACTACATCACTGAAATGCTTCCTAATCCCTTCAGTGACTCTAAATTAATTTAAATCTGTCTTTGCAGGTTTTTTCTCCTGCATTCAAACACATTCAACAGCAACTTTTGCTAACACTGAAGATTTTTGTTCTTTCTTTTCTTCTCTGTAAACAAAATGAATCTGAACAGATGTCAACATCAGCCCTATTCCTGTGATAACACCAGATTTCATCCTCTGTATTCGGATCTAGTGTGGCGCAGCAATTCACATCTGCAGGTTACCAGGAGCACCCTTCCTCCAAGTATTTATGTATAGTTTGTATTTACTCCCTGTTTTCAAAACCTTTGAAACACTTGCGCAGCATTCATAGAAGACAGCCTCTTTTCCTCTAAATGTCAACCACTCCTGACAGCTCTGCCCCTCAGGAACTCTGAATCCTGAAGGATGAATTGTGTGCTCTCAGATCAGGGCTCCTTCAATACCCAGCTTCCTCCAAAACAAGCCTAACATGCAACCTGTGAGCATTCACATTAAGGGAAAAAAATAAAGTGGAGCCTTCTGCTTTATGGAGAACTATCAGGGGGTAATTTTTCCTTAAGATGAAAAATAGATTTATTTTTATTTATTTTATTTAAAGAAGTATATGTCTATCTATATATGTATATACAATATATACATTTATCTATACATGTATATATAAATCATAGAAAACATTTAATCCAGTCTGCCTTCAGTATACCTTTTTCCCTAAACTTCTATCCGTGGTCCGTTTTGATATCAGATTTTATTTAATAGAAACATAGAATCACAGAATGGTTAGGGTTGTTTGAGATAAGGATTGAATTCAGTTGGGGATACCATGATTACACTGAAGTCAAAAGGAATGCCTTCAAAAAGTATGCAAGTTCTTGGCTTCCGAGGACATTTGTCCTTTTGAGGACAAATGGCACTGGAAACTGCACATGAGATGTTACTGCAACAAAGGCCAGAGGCACCTCAGATGAAGTCTTCTGGGCCTTCAGTTTAATCCAGCACAGTCACTCCTCTGAGCCAGCAAATGCCCACAATGCTGAAGAAAGGCAATTTTAGTCCAGGGGGTTGTTGTTAAACAGCTGAACCTGGAGAGAAGCCGCGACTCCCAGGCACTGCCTGGGACTAGCCCCCACTAGAAGTGCAGAAGGAAACAGATAGCTTCTTCACTGGGCCACCCAGTTAGCAGAAATGAAAAGAGTGGTATTTGTGAGTTAAGACGGGATGGGCTAATTTACCAATGGTGCTCTGCTGATTTACACTGCCCGATGTCAATGGAGCTCTGATAAGTTTCAGCAACAGAGGCCCTTGTCCCATTTAGCTAAAAGCTTTCTGCACTTGAATTTTGTGCACACTCATCTCAACTGCATATCTATGTGACCATGTAATGGGTCTAAAGCAATCTCAGGTACATTTGTTCAATGTGCATACCTTACACAAAACACACAGAATAGCAGAAGGGTGATACACGCTAAAGCTCCTCCTCTTACTAAGCCTCCCCAAAAAGTAATGTGGCCATTAGTGGTTTCAAAAAACATGGCACATTCATCAGATTTAGGAAATTCAAAAGCTTTGTACATAATAAGGAGCTTCTCTTTTTCTTCTTTTCCTATGTTGAAAATCCCCCTCTTCCCAGATTTCATCACTTGCAGCACAAAATCATGGCAACACAAGACTATCATCATCATCATTCTAATGGTAAAAAACACATTTATCATATCCAACACCCCGTCGCTGAGGTCCTTCTGATAAAGAAAGAAATTAGGCCTCCACACTGGGAATACAGTGCCTGTCTAATCTTTCTTCCTCTGTTGCTGTGTCAAGAGGCAGATCTTTCCAACATACTTATTGGACTCAAGGCTATTGCAGGACGCTTTAAAATGAGATATATGGGCCATTCTGCTCAGCTCCTCTGAAGTCTTTAGGGCCTTGTGTGCCTGCCAGATTACAATTTGCCTCTGGCAAAGAGGCCACTATTTTTTTTTGAGTCAAAACTAAAATCTGTGTGTAAGAAACTACTCATTTTCTAGGTAACTATTTTGGCAATGCCTACCTCTTCACACAAAGTCTGGAGAATCAGTCAGAAGAAAAATTAGAAAAAAGAACCCTAACCATCAATTAAAGATTTTGGGATTTCTCTTTCCTATCCATACAAGGTTGTTCAAACAGACGTCAACTTTAAATGCAGTCAATTAAAAGCATGATTTAAAAGAAGCTTCAGGGCCCAGACCTGCCCTCAAGCCAGTTTACCAGTTCTGTGGGTTTGCAATCAGATTTGCGTATTTTTTGCTAAAAAACCCTGAACCCAACCTTCCTTCTGTATCAAAGGCACAAACAAACAAATGTCAAATGTGACTAATGCCCCACTGGCTTCAAGAGGCTTTGGATTCATTCTCGTCATTTCCTTCAGGGAAACCGTGTAGCAATTTATAAACAAAGTACTATAAAATAGAAGCAAATGGAGAAAAAAAAATATTTTTTTTCCCCAAGACAACTGCCTTGGAATAATAAGATAAATGCAGCTTAAATTGTTGGTGTCCTTTATTTTTGTGTTCAATAGTCCTGCATGTTTAAGGAAGGTTTTATCTACTCATACTTCATAATCTCAGAATGAATTTTTCTGACTTTGAAATTTACAGGAATTTACAAGTTATTGCTTGCAAGTGAAACTATAAAAATGACTAGACATAAATAATGCTATTAGAGGCAATCACTAGAACAATCTAGTAGTACTTTATTATTTTTTGAACTATATAAGCTGAATCACGGATCAGAAACCCAATGCATTAGGCATTGCACAAAGCCAGACCAGATGAAGAAGGTGTTTTCTTCCTGAAAGATCATACTTTAGACAATAGAAAATGTCTGTTTAAAGACAGAATAAAATAGCACAGAAAAAAATATTCAGTTAACATCAATTAGCAGTCATCTTGGCACATAAGCAGATGAACCGTTTTTCGTGTCATCACAAGGAAATGCAAACTCTGAAAGTCAATTCTCAAGGGCAATATCCTCAATACCCTCAAAGATTAACTGACATTCTGGACTAATAAGGAAGAGTGCATAAATACTTGTATACTAAATGAAAGGTTAGTTGAATCAGTGAGAAGAGAGACCATGAGAGACTGCAAGAATGAGACCAATCATGTTGCATTTGATGGATCCATCGCTGGTGGTCATGTGCTAAGGTGCAATAACTGAGGCATAACAGAGCAGGGAACTGAGCAAGCATGAGAGATATACAAACGGACAAGAAAGGTGGTCTCTTAAAAATGTTATGCAAAATAATCTGTAAGATTTGGCATGGTTTGACTAGAAGCCATGAGTAGCTGATAATGGTGTCTGTATCACATGCCTGATTCACAGGAAGACTGGTAGCAGGGGGGACAGCAATGGAGAAAAGGGCAACAAGAGCAGTGGGGGTTGGAACGAAGACTGGAAGAATGTAAAGCTCTTTCTTATAACAAGGGCAGAAATAAGAAAATAAGGCATGCTAATTAAAATCAAGCATGTGCATATTTCCGCCTTTAAATAAACGAGTTCAATTCTATTACTGGTGTTTAGGCAGTTAGAAGCTATATTTGCCTACGTGACCTAGATGATAAACTGCTGCAAGTTTCTGGAAAAGATCAAAAAGACACTGGCTGTTCATCATAAGAAAAATAATAAATGTTGAAGCCTAAGTACTCATTCTATGGCATGTAAACTTGCAGTGAACTTAGAAAACCAAACCCAAGCTTTCCTCATCAAGGATAGCAACTATCAGTCAGAGAAGAAAAATATTCTCCAGAAGCCAGTATCATCTTGGAAATAATGAAAGTGCTATTCAAAATGCTCATTTACACATAGGCTAGACCTGTAAAGGTGAGTGACTTGAGGTCAGGAATTAGCCATAGTTTCCTCAAGTTCTAAGGACAAATTCTTATAAACGCAGACATAAAAGAGAGTTCCTTTCATCCACCTCAGAAAGCTGTTCAAGCTGTAACTCAGCATCAGCTAATACCCAAATTGTTCATTCTTTGGCCAGTGGAGATCTACAAGTAATAAAACTTAAAAAAGATAAACCAGATATTACATTGATCAAGGGTCAAAAATCTGTGTACAGATCTTAGGCAGACTAAGCATATGTGTGTCTTGACTTCATTAATTTTATGGAGAAAATGTACAGGTCAGTCCACCCTGAGAAGTAAGCCCTGCAGTCATGACTGAATCCCTTCAGTGGCTGTTCCAGTACTCACTATTCCTTCCTAACCTGGAATAAGTTGACATAGCTTTACAGTTGATGAGCAACTGCTGGATACCTTGTTTGTTTCTAGCTCTTAGTAGATTAAATTTTTTTTTCCCAGGCTTTTTTCAACACATATTAAACAGCCTTGGACACATTCTATATAAACCCAACAATTTTTTGTAAGATGCTTCCTAATATACATAATGCCACATCCATGTTTTGCGTCCAAGGGATGAGACAAAGGACAGTTTGTCATCCAAAGCAACAGTATTTATCTTAACTGAGACTGGCATATCTGGCCTCAGTTTCTGAACCAGCCATCTGATGCCCTTTCTTTAGCAGCTATAAACCATGTCTGAGAGCAGAAGAGACAATACACGTCCAAGTGGATGCAACAACCATGTCAGGTGTGCTCTGACTTAAGTTAGGTTAGAATATATCAAATAAAGATAAATGATTATGATTATAGCAGCAGAAACAACCCACATATTTATACTAACAATGTCTGTTTTAATTCCGCTTTCAGTTCCTCCCAGTTATCACTTTCCCTCTGAAATTTCCTGATCTTTATTTCTGTCTGAACATACTTTTTAAGGAAAGCTTGAGCATCAACAGCTCAGCCATCCATAAGAAGTGGAGTAAAAGTCTTGCCATAATGAAAAAAAAAAATAAAGTAAAATCATTGCATGCTTGCTTTAAATAGCTCCCTAGTCAAGATGGCCACAGTTGGAGAGCCAGCATTTGGCAAGAAAATTTCTCTCAGTGGGAAGATATCTTGGCTTCTTTGAAAGAAAACTTGCTTTGATCTGGTACCTTCTTTTCAGTACATACTGAAAGTTCACAATATAAGGTCTGCTGGAGTGAAATCTTGTCACTGACTTTTTTGGTTTTGTACCAGCTCCCAGTAACTAAGGAGCTGAGCCCACTTGAGTACTCTTACACGTGCACTGAAAAATGAGGGAAGGCAGTGTTGTGAAATGGCAGGGATACCAAAGCTTGAAGAAAGAGCTCCCACAACTCTCCGAAGCCATTCAGAAGTACTCCTGACCAACCTGCCACAGTCTGAAAGAGCTGTAACAGGGGAAAGAATGGCTCCACAAACATTCAGTTACAATGAGAGCTGGCACTTTAAGTACTATCTTACCTACAACCAAATGGATTTATTTCAACACCCCTGGAAACATCTGCCCAATAATGAGTGAAGACCTGCTAATCCCCCCTCCCCTATTTTTACATGTGTGGTTTTGCTGCTATTGGAGAAAAAATCCCAAACCCCGTGTAATCAATTTCAGCTGATTCAGGTCTTGCACACTAAATTTGGAAACTAACCCCCTTTTAAAACCAAAGGTGTAGTACCTTGAAAGCAGAGGGTCCAAGAAAAAAGCTGATATGTCTTAATAGTGCTGCTGTCACATTTTGAACACCTTGTTGTTTGAAATTTCTCTGTGCCTTTGAGCTTTGTCCTCCTGTATACCAGCTATGCAACTTTTGCATCTGAATTGATAAGGAATGGTTATGCTTCTGCATACAAATACACTTACACTTCTACTTAAAGCTTCACTGCCCAGACCTCTATACGTGTGCCTGCAATTCTATTGCAAGCAAAAAAACCCCAAACCAGCAACATTGCAAAACAATTGTAATGGTGCTGCACGGTGTTAGGGCCTGAGTCACAGAACTGGAAGGTTGTCAGGAGAAAACTGCCTTCCTGATGCCAATCACTTTACCTGTCAGTCTCTTCAATGAGCCACCGCCTAGACGAAATTAAGGCTTAAAAGAATGTTAACAGCCTTGTTTATTTCTGTAAGACAAACGTAGTGTTATGCCTTCTGATGTTGCTTTATTTTTCCTCATCAAAGCAGTTTTACTTTGCAGAAAGAAAACTTGTGAGGCAGGTTGTACTGCCTGTAAACCACAATTTTAATAGAGAAACTAAGCCCTTCTTTTAAGGGGCTTTAAGGAGACATTCCGTCTAAAAAGAAAACATGGGAGAGGTGGGATTTACCCTGAACTTTGAGGAATAACTCCTTTTAACTGCAGAATCACTGGATGTGTCTGCCTATCCTAATCTCATGCCCCTTTTCTGTCTTTGCTGTCAAGCGTAACCTACCTTTTCCTCCCTTAGACCTGTCAGACTCCCAAAGAGTTGCTTTGAAGCAAAAATTCACCAAGCTATTATTTCCAGGAAAGTATTTTTCTATTTTTCCCCAGTATATCAACAGAACTGACTATAAATTACACCTTCACAAGCATTCTAAATAAAAGGTGTACTTACAAATCTTTTAATAACATAAAAACATTTGGATCCGATGAGGTATAAATCAGCAAGTTTTTTACAATCTGGATCTCAGTATAGAAACCAAGCTGCCGTGCCCAGGAGCACTTTTCTTACAATTAATTTAAGCTGGAATGGTGCTGCCACACTCAACCAGCATGACAAATGTACAGTAATGGGTTTTAAATGTTATAGAGTATGAGTATTTGTTTCTGCAATAGTTTGCAATGAAATCCAGACCACAGTAGAAATTGTTTTTGAAAAACACACATTATAGCTGGGTGGGAAGGGATAGGGCAGCCCAGTATACTGGTGGCCACTGGAGCTGTGCTCCATCTTAACAGGCTATCCATCAAGCCAGTATCAACAGACTGAACGGAATACACAAATGTGGAGTTCAGGATGTAAACACACATTGGTCTCATAAACAGGCACCATACAAATTCAAACAGTCATACAAATCAGCAATTATCATCATAAAGGCAATTTGAAGTATACACCCATTACATGGTAATGTGATTCTCAGAAACCAAGCTGACAAATGAGGCCAAAGCATAAGACCTACAATAACTGGATGAAATTCAGACTTTGCTGATGGCAAAACCAAGCACCTAGCTAGTTAGAAATGCACATACAACAGCACTGAAGAACTCAAAAATGCACTTTTCCTGAAAATGTCAGTGATTAGTCTGTGGGTCTAACAGAGGAATGGCTAGTGCATGAGCTGATGCATCAAAAATGCAAGAATGCTGGAGAGGGACATTTTATAAGAGCAAGTAGTGATAGGAAAGAGGGCAGATTTATACTAGATATTAGGAAGAAATTCTTTACTTTGAGGGTAGTGAGGCCCTGGCACAGGTTGACCTGAGAAGCTGTGGATGCCCCATCCCTGGAAGTGTTCAAGGGTAGGTTGGATAGGCCTTTAAGAAACCTGGTCTAGTGGAAGGTGTCCCTGCCCACGGCAGGAGGTTGGAACTAGATGGTCTTTAAGTCCCTTCCAACCCAAATCATTCTATGAATCCATGGACTGTGAAAATGAAGACCCTAGGCCCACTGTAGGAGAGGATCTGGATCGAGACCATCTTAAGAACCTGAATGTACACAAGTCCATGGGACCTGATCCATCCGTGGGTCCTGAAGGAGCTGGCAAATGAAGTTGCAAAGCCGCTGTCCATCATATTTGAAAAATCATGGCAGTCAGGTGAAGTTCCCGATGACTGGAAAAAGGGAAATATAACCCCCATTTTCAAGAAGGGGAAAATGGATGACTCAGGGAATTACAGACCAGTCAGTCTCACCTCTGTGCCTGGCAAAATCTCGGAGCAGATTCTCCTGGAAGGCATGCTAAGGCACATGAAAATCAACAAGGTGCTTGGTGACAGCCAGCATGGCTTCACTAAGGGGAAATCCTGCCTGACCAATTTGGTGGCCTTCTATGATGGGGCTACAGAACTGATGGACAGGGGTAGAGCAGTTGATGTCATCTACCTGGACTTGTGCAAAGCGTTCAACACTGTCCCACACAGCATCCTTGTCTCTAAATTGGAGAGACATCAATTTGATAGGTGGAGCACTCGGTGGATAAAAAACTGGCTGGATGGCCACATGCAAAGAGCTGTGGTCAATGGCTCAATGTCCGGCTGGAGACCAGTAACGAGCACCAGGGACTGGTGCTGGGACTGATCCTGTTTAACATCTTTGTCGCTGACATGGACAGTGGGAATGAGTGCACCCTCAGCAAGTTTGTCGATGACACCAAGCTGTGTGGTTCAGTTGATACCCTGGAGGGAAGGAATGCCATCCAGAGGGACCTTGACACGCTTGTGAGGTGGGCTGATGCCAACCTCATGAAGTTTAACCATGCCAAGTACAAGGTCCTACACCTGGGTCAGAGCAATCCCAGGCACAGCTACAGGTTGGGCAGACGGACTTGGGGGTGTTGTTTGATGTGGAACTGAACATGAGCCAGCTTCAGTGTGTGCTCGCAGCCCAGAAAGCCAACCGTATCCTGGGCTGCATCAAAAGGAGCATGACCAGCAGGTCGAAGGAGGTGATCCTGCCCCTCTACTCTGCTCACGTGAGACCTCACCTGGAGTATTGTGTGCAGTTCTGGTGTCCTCAACATAAAATGGACACGGAACTGTTGGAACAAGTCCAGAGGAGGGCCACGAGGATGATCAGGGGACTGGAGCACCTCCTGTATGAAGATAGGCTGAGAAAGTTGGGGCTGTTCAGCCTGGAGAAGAGAAGGCTGCGTGGAGACCTCATAGCAGCCTTCCAGTGTCTGAAGGGGGCCTATAGGGATGCTGGGGAAGGACTCTTCATTAGAGACTGTAGTGACAGGACAAGGGGTAATGGATTAAAACTTAAACAGGGGAAGTTTAGATTGGATATAAGGAAGAAGTTCTTTAATGTAAGGGTGGTGAGGCACTGGAATGGGTTGCCCAGGGAAGCTGTGAATGCTCCATCCCTGGCTGTGTTCAAGGCCAGGTTGGATGAAGCCTTGGGCGAGATGGTTTAGTGTGAAGTGTCCCTGCCCATGGCAGGGGGTTTGGAACTAGATGACCTTAAGGTCCTTTCCAAACCTAACTATTCTATGATTCTATGAATTTCAGTGGGCACATCTGTAAGATGTCCTCTGTTGAGATAAACCAAGGGACAGGAGGAGACTGGGGTGGGTGAGGAGGACCTGGAGCAGCTCCAGCATTACTCAGCGTGGCTCTCCTCACATACACACCTATGAGAAGGGACAATAATGAACCTCATCTGTTAGGAAAAAAAGGCCCATTGGGAACATTTACAGCACAGGTTAAGACAAAGTCTGCAGACACAGTCTGCCACAGGAAAGGTTTACTGTCCATACTACAGCTTGTCATTGTAAGTGACTGTATAGATAACTGCATAGTGATAAATTAACTAAAAGACTATCAGCCATTGGATAGGATGCTTAATTTCAGAGACACATTATCATGGCAGTAAAATGCTTTCTGTGCATAAAGCTCAGAACCGGCCTGTGCCTTAAGGCACTTCTACTCTGCTTGAGCCTTACCTAACTAAGACACCAAAATGTACTTTGTGACAGTACAAATCAGTTTATATTTCTGCGCTGGTCACTCCCTGATTTTCAGCCTGATGGCACTGCACTTTCAATTCTTTTTAATGAAGAGTCAGGCCCGTAAGGAACTGAGAAACTCTTGGCATTATCTTTTATAAATATCATGAGAGCAGCTGTTTGCCTGTCCAGGTCTGCCTGTCCAGGTTTGCTTATCTGTGTGACTGTGCTCAGAACCCAAAGAAACAATAAAAGCAAATATGTAAAGGAAAGGTTAAAAAAGTAATGACAGGTTCCGAGTACACAACTCAGTGTGTTGTATAAAGTAACAGCTTCTGAGGAGTTAAAATAACCATAGTTATTTTCTTTTCATACTATAATCCTCCCAAGATCAGATGGCTTGAGAAGGGAGAGGGATTTTTCTAGGCATGTCAGAAAAATCAGAGGGTATATTAGTGAAAGAGCCAACAATTTGGAAACATTGAAAACCAGAAAGTAGGAGTATGCTGTGGGCTGAGCAGGCTCCTCCTCCCAACTCAAACATGACGATTAAACTGGACCCATCTGAATTACACCGAAGAGAGCACATTTAGGTAAAGGAATATATGTACTTTTATATACATGTAATGTAATATAGGTCCTAATTTCATAAATGGCATGGCAGCTAGCAATTATCCCTGATAAGTAATATCTACAGCATGCCCTTGTAGATGAGGAGATTAAATTATTCACACAGATTTGAGAAAAAAAAAAGGCATTCTAATTTACACTCATAGATTAAATTAAAATATCCACCATTAGTACTGGAAGCTATCTTGATGGGCAGTTTGCAAGTCTCTGAAGAATATAACCTGTTAAGACTATGCTACAGACTAAATTATTAAAAGACTGCCATTTGCTAAAATAATTCTTTAAGTGTATGCTGACTCCAGACTGCACCAGGAGGAAGTTACACACTTAAAAGAATGGATTTTCCATGACTCCTGCCTAACAAAATTTTGATTGAAATCAAAGTGGCAGCACTGAGAACACAGGGTTGACATAACAAATGCCATAGCCAATTTGAACAATTATGAGCCCAAATCTGCTGTCATTTACATATACATGTGATTCCAGCTGGTGAGCTCAAATTATGTATGCAAAACCAACAGAGAATACTTTTTCATATATCTCTAAGTTTCACCACACAAAATACAATGGAAATTCAAGTCAATGGCATTTAAGCAAAAAAAAAAAAAAAGATGCTTTAAGGTATCTGCTGAAAAATCACCTTGCTCCCTGTATTTGTCTTAAATGTTGCAAGAGTTTGATAATGTATGTTTTTGCATATAAACTTGCATTGGAAATGCAAAAATGAATACAAAAGGATACACTAAGGTCATCAAATGCAGCCACAAGTCAATGTTGTTTTGTGTCTGAGCTCTTGTATTGCTGTTTGTACCACTCTCCTCTGTGGGTATGCAGCTCAAACTGATGACAACAAGGCTTCCCAAATGGCAGCTTACTCGCACAACTTTCTCCAGGGTCCAAAATGGAACAAAATCATTCCTGAATATGGCTGATTCAGCTTGGGAATCTGAAACAATCAAAGCTGAAGATGATCACACTGTGCTTCTTCCTCCAAGTGCGAGATGGAAGAAGTAGTGTTTATATGCTTCCTAGGGCCAGCTTTGCCCATATGAGCTCTGACAGTCCAATGACTGAGCTACTGGTGGGTCTGCCTACACTACCATAGCTCTCTACAGCTACAGAAATATCAGCTACACCTGTAACAGCCACTGCAACTACTGCTTGATCAGTGCATAATTTTAGCAGCTCAGCATGTACAATGAGATGACACAACCCTCCAAATGCCAGGAGTTTTCAAAGTGTAAGCCCCAGATCTCAGACAATGATCTCAGATGTCTGCAAAGGTTAACTGAGAAAAGCAAGTCTCTTGCAACCAGGAGAGGTCTGCATCTTCATAGGAAAAAGAAAGCAGGTGACCACAGATGAGTATTTTGAAAGCATCTAACTTGCTCCATTTCATAGAGTCCAGTGGGGTGACGGCACTAAGATAAGGCCATCTCTTGGAATTTACATGACCATAAGGTGGGGAATTTTGATGCTTTGCTTCACATATTCCTCTTTCTGGGAAGAGCTGCTAATGTGATTCAACTGTAAGTGCCTTCCACTAATGTAACTGAGAGACCACAACCCTTTCAAAATGAAATTTCTTAGCTTATGAAAAACCCAGATCTAAGCAACATTCATATAATCTGTGGCTTAATACTTGGATACTACTTTAAGACTCTACAGTTAATTATATTTTTCCTTAATTATTCACTTTTTTCATTAATATGCTTCTTTAAAACAGCTACAATACTGCTTTGTAAAAAGATCTATTCTTAATTAAATAAACTTTGTCAAAGGTGAGCTTTCTTTTACGAAGAAGAATATAGTTTGAAGCTATCTTCTCATTAAAATAATAAATTCCAACTTCAGTATTTCACCTACAATGCATCACCTTCCATTTGTGTTACATTCTTCTTTTAAAGAACACCGAGTGTTTCAGCAGCAAATACTTACAATGCAAACAATCTCCATTTGCTGATCAGCTTTTTCTCAAGAAATGAACAAAATCAGGCATGGCCAAAAAAAATTACCATCCATCTCATAGGGAAGGGCTGGAGCAGAACAGAGCCTGCAAAATGCTAAAATAAAATGCAACCCCAACTTGCCATGCTACATCACACCACTTGCTCTTTTGCTAGTATACCTAGAAACATATATTGAGAACAAATGGTGCATTTGACCTTACTGACAGTATCACAGGGGGAATCCTGTGTTGTTTCAGAGTTGGTAAACCTGTGTGTATATATATATACATTATCACTGGAATGCAATTTGTACTTATTTTTCTTAAAAACAACCACCCCAAACCCCTTACAACTTAAAAAAAAACAAAAAAAAAACAACTGTTTTTTTTTCATAGCACTGGTAGTTTAAAACACTATGTGCTTGTATGTATACATTGATACTTTCTGGAAAGAAAATAAGGATTTGCTTGACACCGCAAGGGTAAATTAAGTTTATGCATGTGTAAATACAAACCACAAAATACTATGTTTATGCTGTATATGATAAATGAAATCAACCTTTCATGATTCAGGAGGAATATATTTATTGAACTACTTTTTTTTTTTTTTTCCTTCTAGGCATTAACCCATGAAAAGAAAATGATTCCTTGGCACTATGCATATTTGAAGAGAAAATTCAAAAGGACCCTCTCCTATAACCAAATAATGTCTAAAGCTGCACACACTGGGGCAAGGGTAGGGAGGTTAAAAAGAAGCAAGGGGCAGATAAAGACAAGACTGAAAGATTTTCACCCTTTCAAGTCAACAAGGGAGTGTTCCAGCTGACATATGCAGCCTCTGCTTGCCCTTTGTCATGTCTTGTTTCACCTCAAAAACTGTCAGTGACTTGTCAGAATCAATCAGAAAAGCTAATGCAATTCTGCAATGATGTACAAGTTTGGACAGCATGACATCAAATTTCTGGTAGTGTGTGTCAAGTACCATATGAAAACAGATGTCCTCATTACTCCACTGCTTTTGTACAAAAGAGTACATCTTACCTTTTTGACCCATATCTGGCAACTGGGGGATTATAATAAAGGACAGCAAGCGATATAGCCTCTAGCCAGTACTTTTACCATATAAATCAAATTCCAACGCTCCTTATCTTCCGCCAAAATAAGTTTACTTTATCAAGTACAGTTTTCCTACTGGATGCTGCTTTATGTTCCAAAGACTTAGAAGTCAGACTGCCGGTGCTCTGCTGACCTGAAACAACGCTTAATGCAACAGGGATTTCCAGAACTTGGGTCATTAACCGCTACAGCTTGACCAGAAAAGCCAAAGCCCGTTATTGAGCAATTGTGCAGCTCCTGGGTGGAACCTGAGCTCCGAGTATGACAGGGACCTGCAATGCAGTGTCAGCAGGGAGTTACATACATCCTAGTCCTTTCCTACAGCCAAAGTGTGTTCCATGGTCCTCAGGTGCCACAACTGCAGGTGATGCATGGAAAAGGACCTATGGTTGCAAATTTATCCAAACTACAGTCAGGATTTTAACTGCACATTTTATTTCATTATCTTAAATGATGAACTGCTCTCTTCCAACAACCTTCCCTTTCATTAAGGTAAACTCACCACCAAAGCTCAACTGATGGTATGTAAAAGAGAATGGCTTTTAAGATGGTAGTAAGTTAAGGTGCCAGCAGACTCTAACTGCCCAGGACTCTTTTCTTTGAAGGTGCCTTGCAACCCAAACTATTCTGTGATTCTATGATTCTTCTTCTATGAGCCTTGGGTGACATGGTTTAGTGTGAGGTATCCCTGCCCATGGCAGGGGGGGTGGAACTAAATATCTTAAGGTCCTTTCCAATCCTAACTATTCTATGATTCTATGATTCTGCCCAATGTGTAATTGCTGAAACTGGTGAAATCCCCTGATGAACTAGTCTATCCAATGCAAAGCACAGATAACCATCCTTCAGGGCTGTGGAACAACAGGCAGATTCTCCAATTCCATTAGTAGAGGAATTAAGGGAACTCTATAACCTGAGGTATATTTCCAGGTAAAAGAAGCTTGATATAAAACTGATTTAAATGTAAAAAGAATAAATTCCTACCTCATGTAATTAGAGGGAGAAGAATAATTTTCTCATGAGGAAAATGCAAGCACGCCTCCCTGTGCCAGGTAATACCCAGGAACAGAAGGCGCACTGCTCCCTGCTCAGAGAGAGCTCTAGAATCTGAGCCTTCTCAGAGAATTGCCTTTGTGCTTACAGGGAGTGGCAAAGTGAGTCTTTAATTCATCGCTTCATGGTTGTGCCTCTCTCTCTCTCACTGGGCTCTGTGGGGTGTCCAGTCTGCTGCTATTTAGGATGTCTGTACAGCCACAGGCCCTCCCTGGGAAAGAGCTGGAAGTGAAGCTTTTGTGCAAGAATGGGCATTGGCAAGGGAATGAATCTCATCTGCAAGAGCTCACATTTCATATTCCTCAGTAAGGAGATTTGCTCGCACAAAGCCACTCGGCATAACATAATACAGTAATATCCAGAGTTTCATATTACTATTCCTGCTCAAATCTCCAAGTATGTTACAAAAGAGAGGCAGGAACCAGTAAGAAGACCTGTTTCATGGAAATATATGATGACTGCTTTAATAACAGACCATGCTACCACCAGTTCCTAGAACACAGTGTTCTTCAACAGCAATGGACAGAAAAATGTAGTAAAGACAGAAGTGATCAGTCCAAGTAAGCTGACATCAAACCTTTAAATCCTTTCAGTTAGTGACTTATCTACTCAGAGAGCCAAAAGACAACCTGCACAGTACAAGTTCTTTGTGACTTGGATTGAGGCTGCAATTAGCTCACTCGCTCACAAGTGCCTGAGGAACTCATCTTGGGTGCTAAATAACTTTGGTCAGCACTAAATTAGCCTGACCTTTAATTTGCCATGGAATTGGCTTCATCTGTGTCCAGTCCTCACAGAGATTTTAGCAGCTGTCTTTCCCTCAAGTATTTCAAAGCTTCTTACTTAAGTTCAGCCTTTCCAGCTACCCACATCCCAACAGAGTTGTACGCACATTTTAGCAACACACTCTGAGTAAAAGTATGGTTTGCAAGAGTATGGTATAGCACGTAAAATCTTTATTGCTATGAAGACTAGCTAGGGTTGGCATATTGCATTACTGGAGCAGTTAGTGTATTGCACATAAAATAAAGGGTTTCTATGCCTCATCCTAAGTCATTACTTAAACACACTGATGCACAGTTTAGAGGCACCATAGCTACAGTCCAGGATTCTCTGGTATACACTAAATGCATCCATTTGACCTCCCACATCTTGCACATTATTTCCTCTTTCTGTGCCACTTCTTCTCACAAGCCCAACTTGTTCTGTAATGGATAAAATGCAGGTCTTCTAGCTAAGAAAACAAGTATTTTCATCCCCATCAAACAGCTGACTGAAGAATGATCAACACTGTTCAGTAGAGTACCAGTTAGTAAAGCAACTATGCCAAATATTAAGGCTAAATAGAGATTTTTTTTTTAGACATAATAAGCATAGAATCATAGAATAGTTAGCGTTAGAAAGGACCTTAAGATCATCCAGTTCCAAGCCCCTTGCCATGGGCAGGCACACCTCACACTAAACCATCTCGCCCAAGGCTTCATCCAAGCTGGCCCTGAACACAGCCAGGGATGGAGCATTCGCAGCTTCCCTGGGCAACCCATTCCAGTGCCTCACCACCCTAACAGGAAAGAATTTCCTCCTTATATCCAACCTAAACTTCCCCTGTTTAAGTTTCAACCCGTTACCCCTTGTCCTATCACTACAGTCACTAATGAAGAGTCCCTCCCCAGCATCCCTATAGGCCCCCTTCAGATACTGGAAGGCTGCTATGAGGTCTCCACGCAGCCTTCTCTTCTCCAGGCTGAACAGCCCCAACTTCCTCAGCCTGTCTTTATACGGGAGGTGCTCCAGTCCCCTGATCATCCTCGTGGCCCTCCTCTGGACTTGTTCCAACAGTTCCGTGTCCATTTAATGTTGAGGACACCAGAACTGCACACAATACTCCAGGTGAGGTCTCACGTGAGCAGAGTAGAGGGGCAGGATCACCTCCTTCGACCTGCTGGTCACGCTCCTTTTGATGCAGCCCAGAATACGGTTGGCTTTCTGGGCTGCAAGCGCACACTGCCGGCTCATGTTCATTTTCTCATCGACCAGCACCCCCAAGTCCTTCTCCGCAGGGCTGTTCTGAATCTCTTCTTTGCCCAACCTGTAGGTGTCCCTGGGATTGCTCTGACCCAGGTGTAGGACCTTGCACTTGTCATGGTTAAACTTCATGAGGTTGGCATCAGCCCACCTCACAAGTGTGTCAAGGTCCCTCCGGATGGCATTCCTTCCCTCCAGCGTATCAACCGAACCAAAGAGCTTGGTGTCATCGGCAAACTTGCATACATAAAAATGATTTGCCTACCTTCCCCAGGTACTGTATATAAGCTGATGTTGCTCCAATTACCATTGCAGATTAAAAGCTAATCCTTACAGTAAAGGAGTTTTTTTGGCAGCCAATCTGAGAATGACCTCCTATTCCATGTGCAAGCTGCACCTTTCTCTCTTTCCTGAAACACACACCAACAACATACAGTATTAGAACCCAGACAACATGCATACCAGGATAAAAACTTCTGGCATTTAGGTTGCAAGGAACCCTTTGAGATCATACAGTCCAACCCACGTGGTCAAGCAGGCTCATTTAACACTCATATTGCCCATGGTCCATGCCTAGGGCCATGTTTTGATAGATGGCAGACCCCATAACCTGTCTAAGGAACCTGTTCCAATGTTTTGACCACCTTCCACAGTAAAAAACTGTTTTCTTGTGTTCAGATGTAAGGAATAACAAAGAATAACCACGTGACAAATATTAGCCAAGCCACTTCACACACCACTGAAAGATCTTCCTTTACCTAGATGTCTAAGAAGGGTAAGAACCACAGAAAACTGTAAGGTCTTAAGTGACCTTCGTGTAAGTAGACAACAGACATTCCCAGAGGAATCATCTCTCCTGCTTCCTCACAAAAAACTTCTCCCTCCTGCCATCCATCCCAACTGTACCCACACTGGCACTCCCTCCATTTTCCCAGCTGTTCAGGATTCTTCACCTCCTGACTTTTCTTTTACCTCAAGAATCAGGAAACTCCAGGATACCCTAAGGCCAAACATCTTCCACTGTATCTGCGTGACACCTCCAAAGTGAGGCAGCCACTAGATGCCACACTCTGAGTATTGCTGCTCAAACAAAACCAGTTATAACACCAATATTAAACAGTTTTTCTCCTTAAAATGGAAACGAATGACATTTCTTCAGTAAATATGCAGAATATTTTAATTGAGTTTGTATTTGCTCTTCTGTTCACTGAGATCTTTTCAGATCAAGCAACAAACAAATCTGGCTCTGGGACTGCTCTACCTGCAAAATAAATCTCTTATCTTATTGAAAACCCCTCAAAATCCTAGATTAACATTCTGATTTCTTACTATATTGAATACGAATCTTTTTATGGTTCTTTTGCACTTGTGACTCTCAGTGCTGTCACAAAAATATTTTACTAATTTCCTCAAAGTTGTTAAAATTGTTTTTATCTAATATATGCTTGGTAAAAACATGAGCAAGGGCAGCAAAATTTAACTTCTGCAAACATCATTTTTTTATGATAAACCAACAGGGCAGCAGATACATGCATTATGAAGTTAATGGTCTGTCAAGATATTAACAATGTTGATTCCTGAAGAGAAGTCTAGGATTTAAAAAGACAAAGCTGGGTTTATCAGATAGGACAGATTGCTGCTTGTCTGACCGACTTAGTCTGTGTGACAGAGCTACAAGCTGCCTTTGGGTTCACAAGTCCTTCAAAACCAAAGATTCATGGTAATAGAAAGCTTTTCAGCATAAAGCACCCAACAATCAGAGTTAAACTTTTATTTATTGGCTCTGACCATCTACTTCTGTTATCAACCATAAGGGCCCATACACTTCATCAACTCCCAACAATAGCCGCAAGCTTGGACAATCTGTCTTGTGTCTTCATTGGGCAAAACTTCAATGGAGCAGCATCGATTAAAGAACAACCCACGCATAAAATGGAAACTCATTAAAATAAACTTTTTCAAAGGGGAAGAAACTTCAGTTCCAATTGAATTGAACTGTTTTTATTTCAGAGATGAAAGCTCCATTACCCAGCCATACATTCATGTGGTCTTGGCTTAAGTGCTTTTTATTTGACTTAAACTTTTGGTTTCTTCCCATGTCTTTTTGGAGGCTTGAGAAACATAATAGGAATTCAGAACTTATTGAGCTTGATTGGAACACAGTATCTGTGACCCTCATCATAATATCTCCTGGACTTTTATGTTTATCGTCTCACTGTGGCCTCTTTTGTGTGTTTTCCTGGCCTTTACTACAAGAATAATTGTCTCCTTTCACACATATTTGCAGAGACGTTTTTAATGCTTTAAACATTTTTAAATGAGCGGCCGCAAAATAATGAAGAAATAAAAATAACACAGGTGTAGTCATTTAAATAATAAATGGAAGACTTAATAAGCTGCTGATGTCAAGATAGCTTTTCTGAAGTGTTTATATGAAAACTGACTTGCAGCTTACTGCCTGAAAATCTCACCTTGAACTTATTATGAGGGCAATAATAATATGAAAAAATACAGATGGTAACCTGTGCTATCTGGAAACTTCAGTTTAAACAGAGCAAGCTTAATACATGGTAGATTACTCATTTATATCAAAGCTAAGTAATAATATCCCATCACATGACTGAACACTAAATGAAATGAACTATATTCTCAGTTACTTACATATACTGAATGTCAAGAGAAATTTGTTTTACACTGTAAATCTATACAGAAATATTCACTGACTATGCTGCCAACACCCTGCACTGCAGAAAATGAGCCCACAAATGCTTTATAAAATTTCACTGCATTATGTGCTTTTGTCTTCATACGTACTTTCATGAAAGATAAAATAATTTAATCTTCTTAAAAATACATGCAAATATTTCTTAAAGCTTTCTTCTTACATAATACCATAGATATGCATAAAGACTAACATACAGAAGCTGAATATTTGTGCTTCATATTCACACCAATATTTTTTTTCACTTAAATTTAAATTCTGATTTGGAGTGAAAAAAAAAAATCAAATCACCTTTGACTTCAGCTAGACACAGATGTATACAACAGAACTCAGTTCCTCAAGTTTACATATGGCCACACAAAGGCTGAGAAAACACAAAGGTCTATTAATGATCATCTCCCCAGAACACAAAAAATGTACTTCATGAAGCACATTATTTAAAAACAAACAATGTGTGGGAATCAGACAGATTTAAGACCTGCATTATTCTAAATTTTTGCATAAAGACTCAGTGTTGATTATAAATTAGTTTTTCTTATCAATGTGTTCATTCTCACACATTTAATTCCTGAGACTGATAGACATTAGTCTAACACTTAGACAAGACAAGGAGAGTCTGAATGCTCAAGAGAAAACCATGCGAATCTGGGAGTCTGGGACTCTTAAATCTGATCATAATCTTACAATTTCTATATTGCATTTGTCCTTAGGATGTTGAATGAAGACACAGTTCACAGTATAGTAAGGCAATCTCCAGTTAGCTTTCATCTTGGTACTACAGGCAGCATCAGTGAAGATACACCTAGGCTGCCCCCAAGTCCATTCGCTGACCACTGCCACAGCTTCCCTACCCTTCATTGCTCTTACTCTGGCTAGGTGAAAAGTGGCACAGTTATGGCAGCCTGCATTTCATTTTCTGCATAGAGACATTAAGATATGCTTAAATGCATCAGAAAGTCTAGGTTTTCCTTCTCTGCCTCAGTTCTACCAGCTGCAAATTTAGCCTGCTCCATGGAGGTACCCCATATTAGTCAGGCCACCAGAATCTGCAGAGAGGATTTTCTGCACAGAAAGTCACCCTACAGTAGGGTGAAATAACATATATGTTAGATTGCTTTGCTAGTTAACATTTTTTCATGCAAAATTCAAAAGGCAATTCAGAACAAAAAAGGTGTACATCAAATACAGAAATGTGCAATTGGCATCAAAATAAATTATAAAATAGGTAAATTAAACACGTGAAAAATACAGCATTATTAGAGTGTGATAAATATTTTCACAGTGTATCTTGAGGGACTTCACAGTTCAAACACACTTATGTCAAAAGTTAAACATACAAACCAAAGCAAAAGTCTATAAAACTGAGCTATGCTCCTACGTTGCTGTTCCTGGAGTTTATGTCCAGTATAACTCACAGGGATTGCTTCTATCAGACATTCTCAAGCCAACTGGAGTGCCTTTAAGAATAAAGCAGAATAAGAATAAAGAAGATACAGAATTCTTGCTTACACTGTCTTCGCAGGTCATTTCATTATTTTACAGGTCATTGCAATCTGCTTACATTTTATGAAGATAATATTAGATATTGTCATATTCAGGTTCAAAAGTGCCTTTTATAGCCCAAACCTGAATGCTGTAGTTAAAAAATGAAAATATGAATACATTATATTATTATAGTTTAACCAGAGACTACTTTTTTTCCCCTGTTCTCACAAAATACAAACTTGTATTACACACACACACAAAAAAATATTCAGAAGACTTTGCTTATACTACTACTGTAACTGCTGGCACAGAGCTCTATCCAATTAGACATTAAAGAGATGTACTGTCCTATTATCTGAGTGTGTTTTTGGAAATGGCAGTCAAAGAAATATTCTAACATGAACAAGTGTTTCTAAGTGCTAATTATTCATGGTATCACTTGCTGATTGGTGCCTGCGGCCATGAAAATTTATTTCTAGGCTGTATTTACAGTAAAACCAAAAGTGCTCAGTGGCAAGTAGCTTAATCAAATTTAAGAACAGCAGACAGATAACATAGGAGACTTTTTTTTTTCTTTGTGGCTTTAATCCTCTCATTTGGTTTTGAAACATAAGGCCCTGTTCACTTCATTTAAGTCTCACAATGACTGGAAGCCTGATCAATCTGTCTTGTGTCTTCTTAGGGTGAAACTGCAATTGAGTGGAAGCAACAGATGAACAAAGCCCACATTCAAATCTGTAGCTCATTAAAATAACGTTAAAATAGGGTAAAATCGCAATTGTAAGTGAATTGTAGTTGGCTTCTTTCAGCTACATACATTTGATTAATAAACCATACATTCATTAGCCATGAACCGCTGGTCTTCAAGTAAATTTAAATGAATGACCATGCTTTTTTGATCTTCAGACAGTTTTGAAAACATTTATGAAATAAAGCTTAAAAAAATAGGTCAAGGGCTGTTTCCTACAAGCCAAAGAGCTAATGGGATACGATCCGCCAAATCCCATAATCAATTCACATTCTGATACAGAAACTTTGAAAGCTGCAAGTTTACAAGAGACATATTGTAAAACAGCTTTTACAGAGGGAAGAAAAAAGAAAAAAAGAAGAAGTATTGTTAATTTGCTTTAAACTCATAAGCAGTCCAATGCTTCCAAGAACACGTTTTAAAAAATACTGTAAGATGGCAACCTTAATTAAGGTTACAGCCACTCAAACAACAATGAGTGAACACAGGGCTGGAAGAAACCCCCTAAATCATGACGTTGAGTTGCCTGCAGGTATTCAGCCCAGATCACCCCATTCAAAAAATGGATGCTTCTGCTTGAAAGATGGGTAGAAGTTAATCTAGTATTTTTACACTGACTTTCCCTCAAGATCATCACTGGTATTAAGCAGAGCTGCTGAGGTAGGAGGTTGCTGCTGGGAGACAGGAAGGTGTAGCATTTCTGTCACCATCAGCAGAACCTCAGGCATTGTAATGACCCCTCATGGGGAGATGCAGGGTAGTACAGCTGCCTGTACTTCATATTTGGACAATTCTAACACACCCCATATATTTCAAGATTGATTCTTAATCTTGAAAAAAACCTCAGCACTGTTGTAATTAAGTGGACAACTCACTGTGGCAGGGTTAGAAATACAGTGGAAGAATAGGGCCTAAAGCCTGAAGCTGACCCTCTATGAGAAGAGTCACATCCCTGCAAGTTATTACTTCTTGCTCAGCTCTTGTGCAGACCCAAGTGAGAGCAAATATGCAGCTCCTTCCAGCTGGGCAAAACTTTGGGGAAGGGGTCTCTGCACCAGGGACTTCTGCCCAGCAGAGATGCTCTGCAGGGGGTATGGGATTCAGGTCTCTCTCTTTTTTAGTCACCTTGTTTTATTTCCCAGAAGAGCTCTTCTGTTTTCCAGAGAGAAGATAACTAAATTAAGAGAGCTTTGTCCCACAAACAGAAATCATTGTTGGAGGACAAAAAGAATTACCAGGCATTGCTCCCAAAGAACATTAGTTTATTCTAGGGATGTATTCCTGGGAATTAATCAGTGTTTTCCCCTTCCTTCCCACTGGAATAATCCCCTGTTCTTTCATGAATTCACTACAGAGAAGACACAGACTGGAGGTCATGGTTACATTACCTAATCACATCCCTGACACAAAATCACTAGGCCATGCTTTTAAAGAAGATGAGCAAGAAAATAATTCCTAACTCAAATTTAACAGTCAGCCCAACACCTGAGTCAGCCAGCCACCAAATCTGTTTGCCTGCCTCCCTAACATTGCTGGGGTACCACTCCACACTCCTCGCAGACTGTTTATTATACCTGGTTTACGTTCTAGGAACATTCTCCGAAGCTCTAACATAAACCAATTTAGGTCAAGATTCATTTTGCTTAAATTATAGCAATCAGTAAGGATTCTAATCAACCTGCATATCTTATATAGCTGATGGAAAGTACTGTTCCTAGCGCCAATTCAGGTGCTTGAGATCTGAATTCTTCTATAGAGCTATCTGTTTTACCTCCCTTGACTGCAGAGGGACAGCTACAGGCTCCACTTAATCTGGTCAGGTGCACGAATTTAGTAAGGTTGAATGTATCTTACACTTCCTTTACCAGAATGTCACATTTTATTTAAAGAAGAGTATGCACCACAATGGCTTTAGGTTGGTAGAGAGTGGTATACCAACAATTTCCATCCTGTGTCCTGTGTACCAGAGAAGATAGTAAGTACTCTGCTTTTTGCTGCACACATGGGATTCAGTTTCAGATTAAATTCAGGTACTTGAATGTATGTATTTAAAATGCTCTGTCTCTGCTTTTCCCTGCCCCCAACAGCAACCAGTACAGTCAATGATGCTCGAACTGATTTATATCAACTGAAGTAAACAAGCAGGGCTCAATTCAGCTGCCTCAAGACAAGGTTCTATCTAGTACCGTGAGATGCTCCATGGTATTTATTCCACATTCACACAGAGCTGGCAGATTTGACACTGCCATGGAGGGAGAATTACATCCTTCTGGACCCGCAGCTGGAGGCCATGCAGGACAGACATCTCTGTTTGGGAGAATGAATGGTGCCCTTTATGTCTTCATTACAGCATGTCCCTGCATCATAAATGATTTCCACAAAACCATTAACAGCATCTCAGGAGAGGTGACCAGGGAGAGAACAAAACCAGAGTACAAACTCACATTGGAACTGCTCTGAATGCCTATTTGGACACGCCAGAGACTAAACGGGTTCAACACACTGAGGAACAAATACCACCACACTCAGATAAGGGGTCTGTGCATGAATCCCACCAAGCCCTGGGTAGGAATCATGCTGAAAACTGGACATCACATACGGGTTATCTGGAGCAGAAGAACACTCCCACTTCCTCACATGGCAGCATTGATTTTATCCTTTAATAAAGTAAATGCTTTGATCCATTTTCTGACAATATCTAAACAATGTCAACATCTATTTTAGCAAAAGTTACTGCAACTGTGGCAACCACTTTTTACTCTCCCTTAATACCATGATTTTTGATATTTATAGATATAATAATATGTATTATTATATCTATAAATATAATTAATACCATTATAATACAGTAATTCTCCTAACGGTAAATCATCTAGACTGAGGAAAAAGCGTGTACCTCAGTTCAGCTGGACATGGGGAGTCTACAGTTAAACTCTTAATCTTTATCCTGTAGTGGCATATAAATCAACTCAATTAGCCCTTTGTAAAATTTCTAATAAATTTCAGAAAAAAGTAAATTTTACTGCTAAGCCTTTTTGAAAGAGGCTAAACAAAACTATTGTGTTTTTTTTTTGTATTAGTTATGCCAAATATTTATTTTGCTATAACTGCCATCCATTGTTTATGACTGTATTTGAACCACCACTGTGCTATGTTATTACACAACATTTTCCATCAATATTTTATATTTCCTGTGTTTGATGCAGAAGAGAAACTGGCTTTAAAACAGGAGTGGAGGTAAATATCCCTCAGTTAAATGGTAATGACGGTAAAATCTTTAATCTTTTAGGTTCTGGAACTAAACTGATATTTATGACCATTTATATTTATTTTATGCATAAACTCTGTTTATTTAGCCTCATTACTATCATTAAACTTTGATTCACTCATTGCTGGAATGAGTCAATATATCATTTGAGAATAAAGCCTTTACTTCAAGTTGAAGGCTGAGTACGCATTCTTCATTTGATACTGATTACTATTATGCATATCATGGACTGAATGTGCAGTATTTGTCTGCAGTGAGTACTGAATATCAAATTTGCTTGATATATCAATACATTAGTCTCCATGACTTAGAAGTGCTGCATCACCTACTTTCCCAAATGTGAAATTCACATAGGAACTGAGAGGTCAGCTATTCCTCCTAATGAAACATGAGAAAGCTTCCTGAGAGACACCCTTGCTTCAGGAAAACAGCCAGGAAAACTTCCCTTTTGCTGGTGATCAGCTCTGTTTTAAGGGCTGACCCCACCCAGTTACATGAGAACTATGGTAATGAAGACACTTAGAAACTGCTATTCACTGGTTTGGAATTAAACCATGGACAGCTGAAGATAGAAAATAAATAATGAAGTGTCAAATCAAACCTAAAGCAAATATTAGTAAGGGGAAGGTATTTTCTGAGATGATGGGGATACATGACTTGGTAAGCATCTAAAGCAGGAATGGATGAGCATGCTAGAACAAAGATCGCTACAGGATCTCTTAATAGCCACAAGCAGTCTCCTTTTTTGAAACTCATTTGCAAGTAGGATAATTTTTCTCTCAGTGCAAATGGGTCCATATCTGTTAGCTTATACTTGGAAAGCCAAAAAGACACCTTTCAGAACTAATAAGTTTTTGATTAAAAACCATATAGAAATGGAAATTCTGCATGTTAAACTGCTGCATATAATTCCTCCTTGTGACATACAACGCACATAAAGTGCAACTGAATTTCATTTCCAAACACTGAAAAAGTTTAAAACTCAAGAGTAGTCTGCTTTGAAAAGATCACTGTGCTAATTTTTGTGGAAATATATACACTCTTCATAGAAATCAGCAGTTGCATACAAATCACGACTATGTCCGTTTCTTTCTAGCAGCAATACTGTCCTAGGGTACCACACGCCTGTAGAGATACTGAGGTTTTGAAACAATTTTTGAAAGGACTCAGCTAGACATGAAATCTTTCTTTTCTAGCAGTACTATGGGTTAAAAACAAATACAACAAAACCAGTAATTCATAATCTATCTGGAACTCAGCAGAGCATCTCCAGTGGTCACAACCAGTTCAAATGTTGAACTGGAAGTGACTGCAGAAACCAGTAGTTTATACAGAAAAAAGGCTGACTCATACAGGAAAGAGGTTACTTTAAGGACAGGCTTTAAGATTAATGATGTTTAATACTTTCCCCAATAAAATATTAAATATAAGGATGCTAACGAGAACTTGAAGTCAGGATTCATTGACAATAAAAAGGACCAGAAACCACAACAAAGAAACGTGGGACATGAGTAATGGAAGATCTGTTAGCCTCAGCAGAGAGGTTGCGCACTTCAGGACAGATACAAGAATTTCTGCTGGGTTGCTTCCATAACTGAAAACACAAAGGAGGCCAAGGAAGAAAAGCTATTAATTTCTCCCAGTAAAAAGATGCAAAACCATGATAGTATTGTCATGCCACATATTGTCAACAGAAATACTTGTATCACCCCAAAAAATCTCTGATTAAAGCTCATCCAGAATTTCAAATAAAATTTATTGGACAATTAAGAAGAATAAAAATTTATATGCTACAGGAGTGAGACCAGTTCTTTGGACAGGGAGATACACTTATTTAGCATAGCAAAAATACACTGGGAAGAAGCAGAAGGTGAAAACAGCAGATTTATTTGAGGTAGTGAAAAGTGCGGGCACAAAAGTCTGGGTGCAAATTACCTATGAGCTCATTCAGGGTTGAGATAAGCAGTCTAATATTTGTCTTCAGTTTTTTACCTCTTTCTTTGTTCTGTCAAACAGAATGATGCCTGGAACCACAAGTCAGAAAACTTACTGTGCTCTTATAAAAATGAAATTCCTATTCAAGCACTTCACAAACTGAATCCTTTGGTGAAAGATAAACCAACAAACCAAATTTTCCCTGTTTTCTGAAACTTGCAGTAAAATGACAGTTTGCCACAGGAAGAGTGGAAATCAAATCTCAGTAAGAGAAGCCCTTCCACGTCACAAATTAGGCTTGATAAATCAGATGCCTTGTCATACAACTTTCAAATTCATGTGCCAAACTGGGTGTAGCAGGCAGACCTGCCTTTCCACCATGGTGACAAACCTGTCTCTGCCTGAAGTCCACGGGTGATGTGAGGATTCTTAGCAATCTGACAGCTAAAAACGTGACCCACCTTCAAAAAAGAAGCATATGGCTTCCAGCACCCAATTCTGACAACATTTTGTCCTTATTCCAATTTTGTGCCAAATTCTCTAACTCTACTACATTTTCGCCTAACATATTATTCACCTTGTGAAAGGATGTTAATCAGTATCCTTGTCAAAATGTTTCTTTTTGAAGAAAATTTTCCTCAGGAAAAGGAGACTGCTTAAAAAAAATCTTTTTAGGGTATTATAACAGCATGTGTTAAAACAAACAAATAATGAAAGAAAAAAGGTGGGATCAAACGTATGCATTTTTATACTAAGATGACTAAAATCCTAAAGGAAACAAAGCGAAACAGGCTTTATTTCTGTGTGTCCACTCCAAAGAAACATTTATGTGAGACTAGAATTTCCTTGTCTCCACCAGGATTTAAAGATCTGAGCCTTCCATTGCTGTAAAAAAGAAAGTGCCACCTCTTTTTTTCCTATCAAAAAGACTTAGCTGAGTAATGTTAATACACAGACATGCAGCACTAATAGTTCTGCATTACTGTTTGCATCTACCTCTCTTACAGTCCAGGTTTGTATCAGGAAATGGGGACACTGGGTTGACCAATGTAGCTTAAAAACACAAACAAATGATTCCTTCAGGTAACTCAGTATGAAACCACAACCCTACACCTATACCCAAGTGCATCTCCACAATTCTTCTGATGAGAACAGAACATGGGAAAAGGTTAAAGTGCAACACACTAGTGATGCATTATTTTTCCAAGGCACTGATTTCTGTCTATCTATATCTTTATACTGCTTTTCACTAGCAGGACTATAAACAAACGCTGATATTCTGTAGCTCCTGTTTGTGTAATTCCATTTGAGGTAAAGCAGATCCAGGAATTGCACTTGGTAAAATCTCCAGCTTTAATTTCACAACACCAGTATTTAGTGAAACTGAGTAACATTGGAAGTAGGCACCGGAATCAATTGCTGAAGGCATATAAAAAAGGAGCATAATAAAAGCCCACATCCAGGAAGCTATGTGAGAACAAACAAAAGATTCAAAGAAGAAGGAAGCTGCTAATGCTTGAGAGAAACCAGGGTTCTTTCAGGATGGGAATGGGTCTTACCAGTATTTTGTGCAGCACACTGCACACAGATGAAAGCATCCTTGGGCAGATGACTTTGGCCTCCACTACAACACAAGACAAACACATCTCTGAGTCTAACGCAAAGGGTGAAACTTTGAGCAGACTTTCACAGTACCTGAGAGTGAACAGAGATTCCCAGGATTCCTCAATACCACCCTTTCCAGGAGGTGAAGATAGCAGGTGGCTTGGCTCCTCGTCATCCTCAAACTCTGGTGGTACAGCATCTCCCTCTGTCTCTCTCATGCTCAGAGGTTTGGTCCTCTGGCAACCAGTGAGTAGGTGTCTGATACATTTTTTTCAAACTTTATGGCAAGGATTGCACTTTGTTAATACTGCCAGACATATATGATAGCTGTCAAGCTGGTGAGTTATTTTAACACTTGGGGAACTGGCTCTGAAACAGTCAGGTAGCAAACTGCTAATGAAAAAGATAAGCAAACGAGTCAAATCAAGTATGCTACACTGTCTGTCTTAATGCTGCATGGTATGTCTGGAAAGTAAAACAAGTCTTCTACTGGCCAAATTCATTTTTGTAACACCCAAGTACCTTCCTGTAATCATTAACTCTTCCCTAGGACTCACTCTCATCCCCAGGGAAGGAATGTAGGTGCACTATTTTGTAAGTACTTGGTGGTTTATTCATCCTACCCACCCTTCAGTTCTTGCCTGTGGAGTTTTCCTGCCACCTGCTATGGACCTACACACACTCAGAAGGGTAGAAACTTTTGAAGAACTTTATTCTTTATTACTTAATAGGAGGAACTACTTAGATTTGTTGTATACACTGTATGTGCTTGAAAATGAACCATTTAATGCAGAATCTGGTCCGCGCCCAGGAAAATGGCCATTACATGATTTATGGCTCATCTGCTTTACTATAGTCTTTTGCTTCAAACAACTTCATGATCCAAGTAAAGACTTAATTTAAAAAAAAAAATATTTTTTAAAAAGCAGGCCAAATCAGACAGCAACTAGTACAGGAACACTGCCTTATTCAAGAAAATAAGCAGGCTTTTGTGGTTTTTTTTAATATGTATTAAAAGAGTTATTAGTCAATTGACTATTCATTCTGTTGCAGCATCTGCACACCTATGCATCAGATAAAGCATTCTGAAAACTAAAGTAATTCAGACAAAAACTAAGCCCGGGAAGTAAGCATTCATATATACTGCTAAGAAAGTGACTCCCAAACAAGTTAATAATGGTGCAAAGGCAAAGGGACAGTATCACTGGTTTTACTTGTTTTTCACTTTTTACACAGAGGCAGAAACTGGTTTAGTGATAGTTTAAGTTACAGTGGGGTGTCACTTCATAAAATTATGCAAGCAGTCTGAAAAGAGAATACATTTGAAAGGCTACCCTAAAGCTGTGAAAGGAAACGTGTTGCAGCTGGTGCAGGTGATCATCTTTTCATCCAGGCTGGCATCCTCTTCTTGTTTGCTTCCCTCCTACATGCACATATACATCATTCATTGTTAATTTTAAAAAGACACATCCTCAAATGTATTCCCTCTGCAGATTCTTTACTACTTCATCATTTCCACCCATAAATCATGAAGAGACAGGAAAAAAGATTCTTACACGAAGAAATAGATATTAAGGTTTATGTGACTGTGATGATTATGAAAGACAGCAGTCCCCTAACCACAGTTGTTGACAATTGCAATAGGTTTTCTAAAGCATAATTACAACTTAATTGTAAGTTTAGATTTTGTAATATCGCAAATAAAGAGATGTATCTATGTATCGTAATTGGCTGATCATACAAATACTTATTAAATATAAACACATATGCTTTTGTAGATTTGTTAGAAAGATTCGTTAATTGCTTAATGAAAGATGTCTTTCAGATACTAATTCCTTCATTTAGTTCGACAGATTAAATTTTATATGAGGAGATATTAGCATGCATGCAATGAAGTGACAAGGACAACTAAAAAGCCTAAAATGTTAATGGATGAAATGCAGCTTTCTCAGTTACTCTAAACTAAAAGCTATAATCTTCATTACATGCACTAAAGATCATCTTTTCCCCTGCTTTCTGCAGAGATAAGACAGCTATATTTAACACAGAAACGAACACCACAATATGTTTCGATTCAGCTGCTATATTTTCATCATCATAAATAAATTATGAAAACTTTAAACAGTGCATGAATGTTTCCACATAGAAAACAACAACAAAAATGCAATTAATTTTTATAGAAGAGAAAATTGATAGTTGACATCCAAGCAATCCCATTGCTCCTGGATTTCATTGCAGTGGCTTTAGGTAACTGTCTTGATAAACTCTTTGCAATATGCTTGCAGGAAAACTTCCCAAACAATTGACTTTAATTACTAAGGCACTACAGGGTTAATGTCAACCACTGCTGTAAAAAGCAAATTACTAGCAATACCAACAGTCCAGAGCCTTCTTTTTTGCTGTAGACTGGAGTTCAATCTGGCATCATCTTTTCTCTTTCCCCAGTAGGGTGCAGGGAGCCCTCTAGCTTCCATGTGGGTTTCCTACTGTGGTACATATTGGCAAGCATACAGCTGCTCTAAACAACTATTTGCATCTACAATGCGGTCATCCCACCACCTTCTTTTCAGATCAATATGATTGGGACAAACAATAGTTTGATTTTGATTGCTCTATAGTACGCTTGGGTAGAGCCTCTGAATGCAAGCGAATCGCTCAGAAACAATGGGCCGGTTCATCATCCAAAGCGTCCCTTTTCAAACAGCTGCCTCTGCCACACTCACCCTGACAAACGTCCAGAAAAACAGATGGTTTCAGCATTCATGGGCAGTTTAGTGAAAGCCCTAGAGTCAACTATTCAAGACATTTTATCATCTAGCTGATAATAGAGCCTTGCTTGCAGATAAAAATTAAAAATACATTTAAAAACTCTATTAATTCACATCCACGTGCAGCTCCCCTCGCAGACACGCAAAACAACTTCCCCGTGCCCCATAACACTGCAAAACGCAAACACTAAAGGAAGCTTCACTTTTAATCCCTTCAGTGGGCTAGCCGCATCGCTATGAAAAATGACAGCAGGTAATCTCACAGACCCCATATACTGCAATACCCACAAACAAAATAAATGAATTAATAATTGAATAGGAAGTTCAAGTTTGAGCTGCCTGGAGTTCGCAGAGATTAAACTAGGTCCTGATTTTTTCTTCCTTTTTTGTTGTTGTTGTTGTTGTTTGTGTGTCTGTGCGTATATAAGAGACAGAGATGTTTTTTGCCTTTTTTTGTTTCAGGAAACACAAATGCTTTTGAAGCATTGTATTGGGGAAGGCACAGGCTGAGTTGTAATACAGATGCTGCTCATATCTGTGGACAACTGCATCATTTCCACTCACATCACAGGTATTTGCAACCTCAAGGCAGAGAAGCTGTGTTACAACAAAGCAAATGGTCTCTGCTCCCTTGAACACAGCCATGCCACACCTTGGTCTGGAAGGATGTGAAGGACAGGATGAAACAGAGACATAACCATGGCTCCTCAGCTCCACTGGCCACAAAGCTTCACCTAGGCATGACAAATGGTCAGTCTTAGCCTTCTGGGAAGCCTGTGCAGTGTTATCCTTTGCAGGATACAAGACAACTTTCACTTGATCCAGAAATCCCTGCAACTTTGGGGAAGCTTAAACTCCCTCAAACCACATTGGAAAGCTAACTCTTCTTGAGGCAGCATAGGAGGATTTGGGTTTTAGGAAAAAAAGTAATTATATATATTATTCCTTACTTAACAGCTTACAAAGATATGTTATCTCCTGTTCTATTAATATTTTGTCAGGGACCATATGAACTTTCTGCAGCAAAGATAAATGCCATACCTGGCATGGCATTAGTCTGCTGAGCTGAGCTGCTCCACAGTTAATCTGGACTTTTTTACCCTAGCTCTGCCTTTCAGAAGAGCACACTGGACTGAATCCTTCAAACACTGGGAACTTTTTGGTAGGTATAGGTAAATATATGTCATACATCTCTAAAGAAAAAGCAGAAAAACAGACAGCAAGGGCCAGCAATCATTTTACCAATACCTCAATGTCTAAATGATATATTTCAGCAGATGTATCTTGAAATTGAAAAACAAGCATAAAAAAGAAAGAAAGAAAAATCTGACCATACACTGTAAATGTGGACTTATTAATTTCTTTTAAAAAATTACTCTCTAAATACATTGTTCTTACTCTACTGCATTTGAATTCAGAAAAAAAAAAAAAATATCTGTATCTAATCAGAAATCTCCAGCGAAGAAAATTTTACAGAAGGAAACCAATTTGTCAAAATGATGATACTTATATCCATGTGGCCATGCACAAAAATAATCATCATGTATAAAGTAGTTTTTTCTCTACATTACTAATGATGTCAGCTTTGAACACTGGCTTCTCTATTTCACCAATAAATTTGAATTCCTTACTGCTGTACTTGCACAGAGAAAAGCTGAGAAGCCACTCCAAGTATCTGCCTATTCTTTCAGATCTTTTCTGATGACTCTGTTATGACATCGTTAAAGGTGCCTCTACTAGGTCATTAACTAATCATGACTGAGATGAGTACATTATTCAGATAGCCGATACTGCAGTGAGGACTACGAAAATACGAGTATCTCAGATCTCAGAAGACTGTCTAGACCTTCCAGCATCATAAAAGAGGTGAGTGCAATAAATATTCGAGGCAAACCTAATTCTTTCAACCTTTCTTTTTAAATCATACTTTGAAAATTCTTCACTTCCTCATGATTTCTTTTGGAAACTCTCCAATTTATCTACATCTTTCTTTATATGCAGTCCCCAAAACTGGATTCAATACTCCAGCTGAGGCCTCACCAGCACCATATGGTGCAAAATAATTACTTCCCATGTCTTACACATGACACTCCTGTTAAAGAATCCCAAAAAAAGAGGTGCTTTATTTGCAATAGCATGTCCTTTGTGAGTTATATTTCACTTGTGATCTCCTAAAACCCCAGACACTCTTCTGCCTTCCAATTACTTCCACCTTTTGTCTTTGCGCATTTACCGTATCTTTTCCAAGGGCAGTATTTTGCACTTCTTTACCAAATTTCACCTGGTTGATTTTTATATAGATCCTTCTGAACTGATTCATTCCTTCAAAGTGTTGCAAAAATCTCCCATCAACCCATTGTCCCTGTAAAATAATAAAGCATATTTCCTCATTAGCATTTTGAATAATAGATTAGGGAGCAGAACGTCCTACAGAAGAGACCTGTGAGTAATGCCAGGCGAGCTGCCTCTGCTGAAGTTGGAAAGAGTACCCCTGATAACTTCTCTTTGAGAACACTTTTTTTAACTGCTTTGCAGCCACTTATGGCAATTTCATCTAGGCCATATTTTTCAAGCTTGCTCATAAGAATGTCATGTCGGACAGTGTCAAAAGCCTCATTTAAGTCAAGGTACATCACATCTCCTACTTCTGTTATCCACTAGGCCAGTTACCCTGTCAAAGAAGGAAATGAGATTGGTTTGACACAATTTGCTCTTGACAAATTCATGCTGGCTGGTTTTTATCACCTGATTGTATTCTAGGTGCATATGAATTGTTCCAACATCTCTCCGGGGGAGCAGACCAGGGCCAAACTGGGCTTGGCAACTGGAAGAAGGAGTACTTATGGAATTAATGGCTAAGCCTGACTTTATTCAGTCCTGCCAGGCTGCTTCTGTTTTATGCTTTAAGATCAAACCAACAAAACCTGGCCACCTTCTATTGTAGGACAATCTAGCACTTAACCACTGTAGCTGCACTACATCACTACTGTGTAAGACCCATGTAGAAACTCGAGCCAATTCCTGTCCCAGAAGCTGCAGGGCTAAAATCCTACTCCCATTTTCTTCAGTAAGGCCAGGATTTCAGACTGCATCTTGGGATGAATTATCTCAGGTGTCTACTGCTCAGATGTTGAGACCTGGTTCTACATCTCCTAATGACATGTTACTGCAGTATGTAGACACATACTTAGTTTTCCAGCACATTTAAAATGTTAACCACTAATTCACATTAATGGGAGTCTTCACACGGCCTTCAACAGCCTCTGAACCAGACTTCAGCACAAAAAAATTTATCATTTTTCTTTGTTTTCACAGCCTTGCTCCCAGAAAGGTCCTGACCACATGTTTGGTATTGCAAAATGATAATAAATATGATGGTGGGTCAGAAGTCCCACCTCAGTTTACAGAATGACAAGAAGTTGGGCAATCAGGAGATTTTTACCCAGGGGGAAAAAAAAATAAAAAATAAAAAAGTGTGAAGGGTGTATGTGTGAGGAGGGAGCAATCTGGGAGCATTCTATTGCCAAAAACCCCAAAGAAAGCCCTTTTCCTCTCCATTTTGATTCCAGTTTAATGCCTTCCTGGTCAGCCTTCCTGAGTCTTTTTATCTGTTAATGTTCAAGTGAGCTCTTCCTCCAGCAGAAGTTTTTATGCAAGAAACAAACGAGATTCTTTTCTTCCTCATTTCTATCATCTCTTTTCTTTTTATCCCTCTAAGTCTCCAACACATTTATCTTCCACCACAGGCTCATCCCTCCCACTCTCTGTAATGCATTTTTTCCTATCCTACTCCATAGGAACTATTTCTTATTCCCCTTTCAGAACTTTTTAACCATACAGACTTTTATACAGGTATGGAATTAAGAGTTGAACATCATCATGCAGTCACATCTAGGTTACCTCAATTCAGCTTCCCATACTGTTATTTCCATTCATGTCTCTTACAACACATTTCAGCCTTCGCATCAGGGAAAGCATCAAAGAGAAAAAGCAGAAGAGCAGCCATGGAAATAGCTATTTCAGCACCTCTGAAGACAAGTGATTGTAGATGACGAAGACTGGGCACAAGAATCCACAGCACTCAACGTGGCTTCACCAGAAAGAAACAGTCTTGAAGGACAGCTCACACTTGACTGTAGTCATGGGTATTCTTCAGCTTTATACAGATGAGTTGTTTTGCAACTGCTGGGGACCATAAGTGGTCCACATACCATTTTTAAGGATCTATGGTAGACAGCTAACACATGCTACATAGCTGCCTACATGCACAATTGTCCTATATCTTAAAAAACTCAGAGAAGCTAAAACAGCAGTTCTGTTTTTTTTTTTTAAGGTGGTACTGAAGGCATTCAGTAAGACCTTGTTCCAGTACTTCTTGATGAAAATCTCTGACCTACTATATAGAGCAAGCCATTTCAATTCATCTCTGTTTCCTCTACAGCCATCTGTCTGTCTTAATTTCTTAAAAGAGAAATTGTTTCCAGCTTTTACCACACTCACCACTAACATCATAATAAATAGGTCTGCATTTATAAGCAACACTAATAACATAATTAGATTCTCTAATCTCTGTTTACTTTGTGAAAATAGAATTTGTGTAAAAAATTCACATAAAAATTTGTGTTTAAAAGTACCATTTTGTTTGAAGTCTGTTTCATTGTTACTCTGCATAAATGGATTTTCCCCTGCTTTTGTGAGAGCCTTGCAGTCCAACACAGGAGATAAGAAGTCATTAAAGAGGAAAATATAACTGCAGAATTACAGAAACTGGCAAGATAACATAGAAATAGAAACCACTAACCACTAGCTCTTTTTTTTTTTCCTGTGAAATGACAAGGTTTCAAGTTGATATTGTCAGTGCAAGTAATCTTGAAATTTAAACTACAGCAGTTTCACTACCTCAAGTCAAAGGCACAGATTTTAAAGGAAAAAGTTCTTTTTGAAAGCTTGTGCATTAAAACTTTGAAAGTTATCTATGTTGGCTTGATATAATGATTATTGCACTATTGACAGAAATAACATTTTTTTCTTATTAAGACCCATATGGCTACAAATATTTTGCTGCAGTGTTATTAACAGAACAATATACAGTAAAGTTTCAGATTTTGTATCTAGTCTAAGTGCTGTGAAATCCAGTCACCTAAGCAGCAAGTTCAGTTTTTATACTTAGTATTTCATAGGAAACATAACACTAGATCATTCAGGGGTTAAGCACAAGATTAGAATAAAGTATATCCTGTAAAATTTGTATATGATATAGGCTGCATATGGACAGCTCTTCCATCTGCCTAGATGACTACAACAAAGATACAAGTAGATAAAATTGTTGTTAATTTAGTAACATGTACCCACATGATAGCAAGTCCAATTTTGATTGAAATCATTTGAAGGTTCTAACATTTGCATCTCTTCAATCAGCTTTCATTTCTTACACAGATCCATCATTTTAGTATCTGGCTGTATTGGACAAAAAATATGGACCCCCATTAATTTCTAGAACGAAAAATTGAAACTAATCCTCGAGACCATCTGGAAAGCATGAGTAGCATAAAAATTCAGCTCCTTGCCTGTAAGGCCACATCAGTTCTTTAAAAAGAATGAAAGCAATAGCACACAAACTTGGTTTCATTTCTGGTTACAAGTGCAATTCAAAGACCTCTGTTACCTCAGTCACACATGTCTAAGCGTTGGTTGTTCTGAAGGCAAAGCAGCAACCAAACAAATAAGTCCAAATCCTATGGAGCTGATGGCCAATATATTTCAGAGCATTCACTTCTTCTATCTGAAATAGTTCTGAAATGCAATGAAGACTTTCTCTTGATGGCTACAGAGAGGACAAAGTGAATGAGAAATGCATATTTTGGGACAAATCTTCAAACCATTTTCGATCCTAAGTAAAGGTGTCTATGTGAACTTCAGGCTTGCCAGAAAAAAAATGGGACTGTCAAGCCACAGAAAGAAATGGTAGATGAGATAATCCTTGTCTCATGTTACTGCTACTTGCATGTATAGCTTCACTGCAGCAAGTTTGATCGTGCAGACTTTCATAAGGGTTAACAAACAACTCCAGTCTTTTACAGCATCAGCATGCATATTTTTATCGTTCATTCTCTTTGAGACTAAATCTCATTCAAAGACTTTAAAAGTTGTATACCATAATAACATTAAAGATGTGTTTAATATCACTGTGTTTCCTGAAAAGACTCTGTCTACATTTTGTTTCAGGGCTAGAAAGCATTTGGGGAAGAATGGGCTCATTCAGAATAAATGCTTCTTTAAATCGGCTTTAATTTTTTCTGTTGAGTTAATCAGATATGACACTGATTTTATCCTGTATTCAGAACCTGTTAGCTATTCTGTCCAGCTGAAATACAAACACTGTTTCAATTACAGAAGAAGGCAGGTAGAAATTAAAAGAGGCATTGCTCCTTTAGGTTTAAAGTCGCTTGGCTAGTCAGATCTTCAAGAATCTCTGTTACCGAGCTGAAGATTTAAACAATCGTGACTTTCAAGAGTGTTTCCACCCCATTAGTGATATAGTAGTTCACATCAGAAAGAAGTACGGCATTTTACAGAATTCAGCAGAGAAATGATTCTTCTCTAGTACTTGGTAGTGGCAGTATTTCAGGTTTTTTATGCCATGGTTTTTACAATCTAAACACAGAAATTAAATGCCTGTAGTCATAACTCATATCCTCCAATTGCTTTAAAATGGACATTTAGCTCCTCAAAGGAGTTGACAATGTCTTTTTAAATTATTACTGCTGATTTATACCACTGTAATATGACAAAGTAGACTTATACTCCTCAAATCTGAAGATAGAACAAATATTCTTTGCATACAGTAGCGGGCAAAGGTTCTTCAGAAATAAAATATGCCTGCCCTCTACTGACCATCTAAGAAACTTTTCTTTTTTAAACAATATTTGCACCAGTAAAAATTTTCATGAAAATTTAAATTTAATTTCTTTCCTCATCTGAAGTGGCTCATAACATCATGTCTCCAAATTAGATTTTCAGTCTTCACATACTTGTTGCATCCTTCCAGAAAGCTCAAAGCCTGTCACTTTGCACAACATGTAAGTATCCATATTTTTTTTCCTGGATTCACTGGTCTCCTGAGAGAATCAGGGAGAGAGAATAGAGTAGCCCAGAGTTTAAAATCTGACTGCCTGCCCAGGACTGTTAATGTAAAAGACTCTCTTTCTTGCAGCAGCTGTTACAAATCAAGCAGCAATTGTACTTTGGACATTCACACAGAATGAGTCTTAACCTCAGGAGAGTTTAAGAAAACAGAAAAGTGTTTGGAAAATTCACTGGATACCAAATTTCCAGGATATTTTTAATCCAGTTTGAAATACTGTGCATATGTGTTATTAGAATGACCAGTTTTATTTAAGAGTAACAAGAAAGACAACATCCTGGCTTGATGTATGTGGCCAGTTCTGGCAGAGGCACACAAGGACACATCTGGATGAGCGATCTCCTTTTAACTTGCAATTTGTCTAATCTGTTTTAGACTTATTTAAAATGAGATGAACCATGCTTTAGAAATGCTCCCTTCCCCCAAATATACATGCAGTCTGATGAACCTCCAGGAAGGTACTCTGCATCAATATTTATGCTAACCACAAGCCACACTGAGGAATAAAAGGAACAAAGGAAATGCTCCTCGCCTAGCGAATCTAGGACATAAGCTCCTTCAAAGCACAAGAAGGAAGAATCAGTCCAGAGAGATCTTAACCCCTGAACTCTGGGGATGAATGGCATTCCAGCTCATGATCTCACCACCATTTCTTTTCAGCTCAGGAGGACCAGTACTGCCTCTAGCATGAAACAGTGCTGCCGCTTTCAAAAGCTTTCAGAATTTGCCTGTGCACTGCCAATACACTAGGCTTGTTTATACTGAAAAACAAACAAATTACTCCTGACTACTTGTCCATGTGGGCCAGTCAAGGGTATGAAAGCATCCAGAGTGAAGTTAACCACCTGATAACACAGACATGACCTCAGTGGTGGGCTTTCCAACCCTGACACTGGTTTTAGCAGTGATTTCAGTAAGAACTGTCCCAGACCAACTCATAAGTGCTACTAAAAGCCAATGATATAAAATTCATCCATTGCTCTTGCCATTGAAACCCCATAGTTATTCACTAGGTGTAGTCCTGTACTAATGCAGGACTCATATACTATGTTTTACTTTCTATATTAATGATATGACTTTCCATCAGGCTTTGAAAATCAGTTGGTATCTCCAGAAACTGCAGAATGGATTTACACACAAACCTCTGAACAGGTGTATGAATAGCACAGGGATAGATTAGTGGAGAATTTGAACTACAAATTCCATTGAGGAAATAATTTTCTTTTCCTACGTGTATCTCAAACTGTGCTATGAAAATAACCTGAGAGAAAGAAAAGGTACAGAAGCCATGTGTTTTAATAAGCCATGTGGATAGTTTGCCCTTTTCTGAATATCTCTATGTATGGTATACAAAGATATAGAGAATATGTAGAGGTATACACTTTCCCTCAGTAAGAATAATAAATAGCTACATCTTTATGGAGATGTACAATAATGGTGCTTCTGCTACTGCTGCTAGACATCTGCCTAATGCTTGTCTGCTACTGAGAATCAAAAATGGTTTGCAAACAGCAACTTTTTGGGACTGAATAAAAAGAAAATGCTCTGGAATAGAGTATTTTCAAAATGGAATCACCTGCTCATGAGTGAAGTTTGAAGAGCAATAGCTTTTATAATCAACTCTCCTCCCATCTGGGTATTTGAATACTCCCCCAGTGCAATTTATAGAGCCCTGCTTTGAAAAATTTCTCTACTGGGAAGCTGAGGCTCTGCTTTCTAAGTCCATGCAGCACAGGCAGCACACCAGCATCATGTAGTCATTGGAAATCAGTCCCATAGTTATGAAAGTGGAAAGGAGAAGATAGACCACCCATGCTTATATCAGCTATTTAAAGATGAACTTTCAGTATAAAAAACCCTGACAGTAACAGTAGTGATACAGAGAAACTATTAAATATGAACAATATAGTTTATATTCATATTGATTACCTCTGGCTCTTGACAAGACCTATGAGTTCATGACAGAACACAAGTTTTAAATAATGAAAAAAGTTATGTTGATTGAATACTGATCATTAATAAAGCACACATGATCCTTCTCACACAAGCCCAAAAGGATTACTTAGCCATGTGGAGACAACAGATACTAATAAATCCGTACAGTATTTACATCAAAATTTCATCACTCTTCCCTTAAGAATAGCCACAGGCAAAAAAGGTTAGCATATTATCTCACACTAGAATTAATCACAATCTTTTGGAAAACAGCATCACTAAAAAACTGAGTCCAGAGACATCTTCACTATCTATTTCTTCCCTATCAACTTTGCTATAGATACCATAACAGAGACAGATGCACAGTATCAAGAAAAGCAGTTCTGAGTGCTGCTGCTGCCAGACTATTGAGCCTCACAATGTACATAAAAAAAGTGTTACCCCTGAGGCAAATAAACATAGCAAACACAGTCCTCCAAGAAATACTACACAGTATTGGAAGTTTATGCTATATTTAAATCTTGTCCTCTCATTTTAATATGGAAAAATTGGTACTGCAAAAGGAAATTACTCTTTCTGCTAATTTAAAACCGGCTGTTTATTTTCACAGTAGGACTGTTAAGAGCCCACTTTGAGGTTCCCCTAATCCACAGAGCCTTGGAGAGGCTGGACCTGTCTGGAGATAGAGGCTAAGCAGAGCAGATAGACACACTTCTCTTGCTGACAGGGAGAAGTTTTCATTCCTTTATCTGAGAGGTGATGCCCTCTTTCAACTTAAGCACAGCGGCAAGAGTCCCTAGGGCTTTGCATGGTAAGGAAATACGGGATTTTACAAGTGGAGGTCCTAGGGAAGAGTTATATATTGCCACCAGACACCACCTCCTAACCAGACAGACAATTAAAGAAGACATGCTGACCTGTGCTCTGTACTGTTGAACACTTCCCAGATTAAAAAAGAAAGTTGCCGCTTTATAAACATCTTTAAAATTTTTCCTGCATGCCAGGACACAAGACTAATCATTGTAATCCACAGTCTTTAAAAAAAAGAAAAAAAACTATCATGGTAGTTTTCATTTAACTTTATACATTTTAGCTCTGATCTTCAATTTCTTCCTTTTCCTTCTTCATTTCAGCTTTCTGAAACCATCTGCTTTCTGTTAAGATGAATTCTTAAAATCCTGTGAGCTGCTCATATGAAGTGAGTAAGAGTTGGATTTTCTAAAAGAGGCAGAGATTTGCAATGTAAACAACCTATATGCAGCTTATATCTTCATTCAGGTTTATAGCAAGTGGGTGGATACATTGCATAACTACACTTCAGAAGGGGTAATTAGGTGCTGAAATATGCATTTGCTTGTGTAGTGAACCAACTGCACTAACCCATACAAGCATGTATATTTTTGTGTTCATAATTGTGTTTCTCTGCCTTCTGAAAATGTGATCTTATAAGAATGAATATTAAAGGTTGTAAGAGCCTAAAAATGTCTTTCAGCACTGCCTATAACTTCTGAGCTTTGCTGTCTTTAGTTAGTCTTCACCACTCAGGAGAGCATAGATCCCCATTGAAAATATTTACAGTGTAGATAGCTAAGACTGGTAAAATTTATGAACTGCTTCATAAATATTAAAAAATAAGAACAATAATCAAACTGCATCTGATTTGCGTTCCTTAGGTATGTTATGTAGCAAAGAGGCAAGCTGTAACCCAGAAGCAGCCTAACTGAGGTTACACAAGAGTAGCATGTGCTGTAACACACCTGCTGAGATGCTTTACTGGCAGGTTACTGCCACAGAGCTGTGTGGAGCATCAGACGGCCTCGTTAGCTCCTATTTGTTTAGCCAGTGCTTCTGTTCCCACTATGTTGTTTCTTCTTGATTGCAAATTAATTGAGATGGTCTGCAGGTTACAATACCAAGACAGCAAACTAAGAAAAGTTCAGTTATGATGGCCAGCACCCATTATCTGATCCAATGCATAGGAGATGCCCTGGCCACAAGACCAGACATGGTTCCATGACATCTAACTCCAGCTGCATAGCCCAGCCCCATGCTGGTCCAGAACCCATTAACTCTTAACAGCATCTTTAAAGTCTCTGTCTGTCAGTTCCCTCATCAATAGGTTAAGGAAAATAACGCTCTCTAGCGCTAAATTACTGTAATGACAAGATCCTCAGACAGGAGGTGAAAGGTGACTGTATAACATAGAATCATAGAATAGTTAGGGTTGGAAAGGACCTTAAGATCATCTAGTTCCAACCCCCTTGCCATGGGCAGGGACACCTCACACTAAACCATATCACCCAAGGCTTCGTCCAACCTGGCCTTGAACACTGCCAGGGATGGAGCATTCACAACCTCCCTGGGCAACCTATTCCAGTGCCTCACCACCCTAACAGGAAAGAATTTCCTCCTTATCACAGTATCACAGTATGCTAGAGATTGGAAGGGACCTCAAAAGATCATCTAGTCCAATCCCCCTGCCAGAGCAGGAACACCTAGATAATGTTACACAGGAATGTGTCCAGGCGAGTTTTGAATGTCTCCAGGGAAGGAGACTCCACAACCTCCCTGGGCAGCCTGTTCCAGTGTTCTGTCGCCCTCACTGAGAAGAAGTTTCTTCTCAAGTTTAAGTGGAACCTCTTGTGTTCCAGTTTGTACCCATTACCCCTTGTCCTATCATTGTTTGCCACTGAGTAGAGCCTGGCTCCATCCTCGTGACACTCCCCCTTTATATATTTATATACGCTAATAAGGACACCCCTCAGTCTCCTCTTCTCCAAACGATAGAGTCCCAGCTCCCTCAGTCTTTCCTCATAAGGGAGATGCTCCACTCCCTTAATCATCTTCGCTGCCCTGTGCTGGACTCTCTCCAGCAGCTCCCTGTCCTTCTTGAACTGAGGGGCCCAGAACTGGACACAATATTTCAGATGGGGTCTCACCAGGGCAGAGTAGAGGGGAAGGAGGACCTCTCTCGACCTACTAACCACGCCCCTTCTAATACACCCTAGGATGCCATTGGCCTTCTTGGCCACAAGGGCACAGTGTTGGCTCATGGTCATCCTGTCGTCCACTAGGACCCCCAGGTCCCTCTCCCCTACACTGCTCTCTAACAGGTCGTTCCCCAACGTATACTGGAACCTGGGGTTGTTCCTGACCAGATGCAGGACTCTACACTTTCCCTTGTTATATTTCATCCAGTTATTCCCTGCCCAACTCTCCAGCCTGTCCAGGTCTCGCTGGATGGCAGCACAGCCCTCTGGCGTGTCAGCCACTCCTCCCAGCTTAGTGTCATCAGCAAACTTGCTGATAGTACACTCAATTCCCTCATCTAAATCGTTGATGAATATATTAAATAATACAGGTCCCAGTACTGACCCTTGAGGCACTCCACTAGTTACAGGCCTCCAACTAGACTCCGCCCCATAGACTACAACTCTCTGGCTTCTCTCCTTCAGCCAGTTCGCAGTCCACCTCACTACCTGATCATCCAGACCACACTTCCTCAATTTAGCTGTGAGGATGCTGTGGGAGACTGTGTCAAATGCTTTGCTGAAGTCAAGGTAGACCACATCCACCGCTCTGCCATCATCCATCCACGATGTTATTTCCTCATAAAAGGCTAAGAGATTGGTCAAGCATGATTTCCCCTTGGTGAAGCCGTGTTGACTGCCCCTCATAACCCTCTTATCCTTGATATGCCTTAAGATGGCACCAAGGATAAGGTGTTCCATCACTTTCCCAGGGATGAAGGTGAGGCTGACCGGTCTATAGTTACCTGGGTCCTCCTTCTTGCCCTTTTTGAAGACTGGAGTGACATTTGCTTTCCTCCAGTCCTCAGGCACCTCTCCCGTTTCCCAAGACTTGGTAAAGATGATGGAGAGTGGTCTAGCAATGACTTCTGCCAGTTCCCTCAGCACCCGCAGGTGCATCCCATCTGGACCCATGGATTTATGGGTGTCCAGATTGCTCAACTAAACTTCCCCTGTTTAAGTTTTAACCCGTTACCCCTTGTCCTATCACTACAGTCCCTAATGAAGAGTCCCTCCCCAGCATCCTTATAGGCCCACTTCAGATACTGGAAGGCTGCTATGAGGTCATTATTAAGTACTGCTTTATTCTTAAGTAGACAAAGCATAGATCATTTTAGCCTTTAATCACATCCATGTCTTTTGCTCTGACATACTGGCCTATTTCAGTCTGAAGTTAGTGATGAATACTTTTAGGCACCAGAACCCCCCACAGAAATTAATTTAGGTCTTTTGCTTTTAAATACAGCTGGCTACTTAGGTCTTCCTGAAAGAAGTGCATCCCATTTGCAACATGGTTTGTCCCTGCACATCTTGATCACCTTGGCTTAGAAAACAGCAGCAATGCTACTCACAAGTTTCAGGCAAAGGACAAGTTCAGATCCATAGTTGAACCACAGGGTTACACAGAATCCGTAGATCTGATCTTGGTTTGGAGAAGAAGGGTTACAAGATGGATGTTGCATTTTCAAGATTTGAATTAGTTAATACACACATGCAAAAATGTTATGTGCCCCATTTCATAAATGATGAGCACAAGCAGAAGGGTTCTGGATCTTAACCCCATTTAATTCTGCATTAAACATACAAAACCTGAAGGAAGATACAGTGTCTCAGTGAAATGCCTGTGGTGTGATGTACCTCTGGAGACATTCAAAAGGTTCAGACTTCAAGCACAAGGGAAAGCACTCCTTGCCTAACTAATCAGTCACCATAAAAACACTAAATCAGGTACATAGTTGAGTTGCAAAGAAAAAATTGGGGAGTTGGTGGTGGGGATTGTCAATAAATCTGCCCTCTAATGAGGCTATTCTATTAAAAATAATTTGTAAGTATATTAACCTGTAAAAAAAAATTGCTGATGAGTTCATGGGTTGAAAGAGATTGTTATAGAGAACCATTAAACATGAAGAAGAGTACTCACAAAAGGAAAAGGTGGAAAGTATAAACTGGAAGTTAGGACTACATTCTTTTTCCATTACATCAGCAGCATACGTACTGACACTAATTTATGGCAGCATCTACACTTTGTTCTCAGCTTTATAAATTTTACTTTGAACCCCTTTTTTCCTTCTTCACATTACACAAAAAAAAAAACACACTGTTTTTTTTCTCTCACACAGACATTTTGTCATGTTTTTAATTATAAATACACATCCTAGCTCTTTGGGAACTTAATGGATGACTGGAGAATTAGTGGGACTGTAACATGAGAGGTCTGAGCCTAAGCAATATGCAAAACAGATTTTTTAACCACACTTCTGAATGTTACTTTTCATTCACGCCCAGTTAATTCGTTCATTCTATACACTAGATTATAACAACCGGACCAGACGCTATGTTTTAAACCATGTCTTGTATAACAGAGGTTTCTATCCAGGGATATTCAAGAATTCTTGTAAAGCAGTTTTTTACCAAAAATAAACAGGTTAAAGCCTTAACTGATATCTGATGGGAGGTGAAGCAACTTAAGGACTGTAAATCTGAAAACGGTGAATACAGAATGAGAGTGCTGCAACACACACTTGAGTTTTAAGGTGAATCTGAAAAACACTGACCCAGGAACACTGAGCCCGATACTAAGGAGACTCTCAGGTAAAATACAAACACTGTAAGGAAATATATGAAGGAAGACAAGCAGGAAGAAAGAGTCCAGTGACACAGAGATAATCCTGATTAATCAACTAGCACAATTTTTATATCCTAACTCAAAGTCATGGCTTTTCTCCTTAATATTCCTCCCATGACAAAGACACAAATGAACAGAGAACTGGCAGGCAGCTAAAGACACCGTCTGTGCACACACTTCTAGCATGTGAGTTGGTTGTTTACCATGTGTATCGCTAACACTATTGCAAAGACCACTTTTCCTGCAGCATTGTTCCTACAGTTTTTTATGTTTCTTTTGTATTTGCTTTGTATCATCCTTATGATATTTTCCGAAGAAACACTCACAGTTTGCCCACAGAAGACCTCTTGACCAATAGTTACTCTGCCAATAGAAAAAAACTTCATTTTCTGTTTTTCTTTTTGTTTGGTGCAAACAGTTAGAAACAGGAAACAAGCTCAACATAAAGTGAGAAAAACCCAGCTAAACCATATGATGGAAACCATCATACTTAATAGTCCCTTTTTTTTTTCCTTTTCTTTTTTCTGGGCACACATGGTCTTTTCCCAAGTGTGTACAGATAGATGTATGCACCAAACATGAAAATTCTCTGACTGAACACTGTATTTCATCTTCTCTGCAAATGAAGAAGGGAGATGAAGAGGTGCCATTCTTCATGGCATGATTCCAACACCAGAGCAGCTATCAGCAATACATATTGAAAAGAAGAAGGTGAATCATTTCTTGCTATGAAAAGAGCTGTTAGTTTGCCATGAATTCCTTTGTTAAAACAAAATTTATTTAGTTTTAACATTTTTTAACAGGCAAAATATTCTAAGCTGGTACTTTAGAATTTGCATAAAAGGAGACCTCTTGGACAGACTTCATCATTTCAAAATATACACTTTACACCTAGGAAAATGTATCAAAGCCACAAATGCTTTGGTCAAGAAGTTTCACCCCTCTTGAATTGACTGATGATATCATATGTTCTAGGAATATTTTTATCATCTGGCATGTTGCGCGGCACCATATGGCACAGCACACTGACAAGAGAGAAAGGACTAGTTTTAAATATTATATATATATAGGTAGATAAAAATAAATGTTACACTTCTATAGAAGTATAAAGACACTATTGCACATTTCTGTAATTCTTATTACAGTAGGGGCTCATTGTGGAAGGTATGCTTTTTGTCCTCACACTGAAATACAGAAGTAAGAACTACAGAAGTAAAGCGTAAAATAGTTTGATAAAAAGAAATGCAACCCTTCAAAGGGAGCTTGAACTGAATGCAACACTTATTTTCTCACTTAGTAATGCTTCTTTTTCCAAGACTTGTAATTATTGTAATAATGACATATTAACCCTTTCTCTTGGAATTACTTTCCTGCAGTCAATTCAGATAGACATATTTTACAGTCACTTATAATTTTTACATAGACTAATAACTCCAGTTCTGTCAGTACTGGAGGGGGTGAAGTCTGACAGTTTTTCCAAGAAAACTCTTTAAATGGAAGCTCATGTTTTTTGGCTTTAATATACATACATTATCTCTTCATTTTTCATTATTATTTGAGATACAGTGACATTATGCTTTGTACAAAATACTGTATTGAATATTTACTTAGGTAGGGATCACACTTTTTTTTTTCTATTTGGCAAAGGAAATGTGAACTTTCTGGCTTTTTGTAGGTGAGGTCACTAACTGGGTAAGATGGAACATTTAGCTCAGAAGCATTCACCATTTAAAAATCCTCTTTTCCTCTGTGAAGTCCTCTTGATATATCTTGGTTCAAATTCAAATACAGCAAGATCTCATTTTATCTTCTGACATAATTAACCCAGAATGTGAAAATGTGTCTAGAGAAACAGAAAGTTTAAACACATTCTATACCAATACAAAAGCAACCAAATGTCCACTACCGCCTCTTAGTTATCTTCTGCTGTGATTTTTCCCTTCACAATTCACCATTTTAGGAACAGGATACTAATCTGAACACAAATCTCAAGCCTTTGAGGACATCTTCCTCTATTCTGTGTGCCTTCATCACACAAACGTTTGTCTATATTACAGCTTTTCCAAAGTACTTTTGGACAACCCAAACCTTTAGGAAGCCTTACCCCAATGACTGCGTGTTCATCTTCCTCCCAACCCCAAATCTTCCACCTTCTCCCAAGCCCATGCACAGAAGTCCACCCCACCTCCACAAGATGCTTCTGCATATGAGACAGCACTTTACAGCTTTCAAGTCTTTATTAACCTATCAATGTCCACAAAGAATTGGAGCTAGCCCACCCCACAAATTGCACTGCACCCTCCTCCTGTTTGTCCTGGCGCTGGCTTGCTCCCCACCCTTCCACCTGCTCTCACTGTTCTTGGTAGGAAGAACTTTTCCCAGTTCCAGACCTTGGAAACAGCCTTTCACTCTTTTCTTTCACTAAATATCTACATCATTTAAGATATTAAATGAAATTACTGAGTTTGCCTTATAACTGTCCCCATTATAGTATGTCTAACATTAGCATAGCACAGTATGAAGACAGGAAAGAAAAAAGAAATTTATTAGTGATCTATTTTGAGTAATTTTACACTGCTACCTACTCCTTAGAGTTAAAAGTTCAAAAAATACTTGAAATAAATGGTTAAATTACATACATACATTAACACAGTATCAGTAGCAAAGGAGTCTTATTTGCAAGAACTACAGCTGTCCCCACTCCGGCCATTTAAGATCAGTGAGGCTGCAGAGCAGTGCAGACCACAGGAACTGCAGGGCTCAGAACAGGCTCTGGCAATCGGCAGAGCAGATGCTAATGTGTCTGAGAGCTCCTGAAGGCTGTCTCTGTGCTTGCTCCATGACCTGACCACCCAGCTGGGATCCCAGGCCTCAGAGCTATTTGTGCTGGGACGCTGCTCAGAAGCACTGAGGGTGGAGGCTCATGGCTGTGTACGGTTTGCAGACCCCATGGCTCAACAAAGCTACCTTACTTCCCAGTTTCATTGTAGTTTCATAGCTACAGCTCTGTGCCTGAGTGGTTTGGGGTGAGACGGTGATAAAGAAACTGTGTGTCATTATCACAGCTCTTCACACACTTAAGGATGTACTTGTCCTCATGCACCTATCCAGTATGTGAAATAAAATCATTTTGATGTGAGGGGCTTCTCTTTGGATGCCACACAGGCAGTTTGAAAACACCATTAGAGTTTCCATATCTTACCATCACTAGAGATACCCTGCTCAAGCCAGTAACTATGCAGACACACATAGATGAAATAAATCTTTGGGCTGGAAGCTGCTGTTGCAGTAATCAGTAATCATGTCCTGGATTATGTTCAATGTGGACAGTTCCAAAGTCAACAGCTTTAAAGAGCACAGTTTCCAAATGCTACAGGAAACCCTAGCGATTGCTAACTGGGGAGGGCAAAATTAGAAATTGAAAATGTGAATAAGAGTTAGAATTCTTCAAGAGGACTTAGATTTTTATTAGCCAAAGGTTGGAAAACTATACAACTTGGGTCAGTAAAGAACTGAAAACAACTGTTACTAATAAAAACTAAAGACAGAAAGGGATATACTATGGATATAAAAGAACATATCCTGTCTTACCTTAAAGATTACACTTTTCACCCTCTACTAATGAATATTCTTTTTTGTATTTAATAACTCTTTGTAGCAGCCTCTCTCAACCCCCAAATAAATCAGTTTGTTACAAATGAGTAAGGGTAATTGGAGTCCTCACAGGAAAAATTCAAAATATGGTGATGTGTTTGGCAGGACTAAAGGTGAGAGATGAGAGAACAAGCATATTAGATACAGTGAAAATCATGAAAAGAAAGAAAACTGAACTCTGAAAGAAAGCATATTTGCTTGGAAACAAGGACAAGGATACTAGTAATCAGCCAGGTGCTGGGGCTTGAAATCCAGCTGTCAGACATATACAGGGTTTTATTCCAAAACCCCTCTTATGAAGACACCATCTCTAAAGAGGGCAGGGAATTACTTATTTGTAAAACCTCAGTTAAGTCCTAAATGAAAAAATCAAGCCTTAGCAGGCTTTCGTTTTAGAGAAGTACATAGCAACCACCACTGATGAGGAAACTGCAAACCCTGGTTTTGAACGCGGTAAGTTAAAGACAAGGATGAGGAACAAAATGAACTGGCTACCAAGAAAGCCGGGGGATGGTGTGGAAGACACATGCTCTCCAAAGGTACGTTGACACAGCGCTGGCAAGTGAAATATTAAAGCCTGCTTCAAGCAAAGGGTCAAAGTAGATACTCTCACAATCAAAGACATGACAAAATCAAACAGATCATGCTCAGAACAAGCCCAAGAATAATGAGACAGCACAGAAACTTCTTAACAACATAACTCAGAAAAAAACAGCCCTCTAAATACCAATAATTCTCAGATTACTTTGCCCTGATTCCACCATTACTTTGCCACAGAGACCACTATTCATTCAGTTCTCCCTCACTGTGTTAAGTAAGGAGTCAGTTATGATGCTGAAGTCTAGGCACAGGTTCTAGCCACCATCCAGGGTTTGCATTAAAGGACACCAAACATTTTAATATACAGCATAGTAACAACATCAAAGCTGACTCCCAAATCAAAGTCCCAGGCATACATTTACAGAGCAGTGGAAACAAAGCTGTTATCCATAAGACCATCTTAACTTTGGCATTTTAAGGAAGGATTTGGTGCACAGCAAGTGCATCTCAGCAGGCTTAACAGACTTGAAAATCTGGCCTCTAAGGATTATCTTTTCTATAAGGGCCTCATTAATATTAAAATAAGACTTCTTCACTAACTGCTTTTTCTTGAACACTTTCTGTAAATATTAACATCCAGAAGTAATACCCAGAACAAAACCTCATCTCCACTTCTAGAATATTTGTAAAACTACTGATATAATTTTACTATGAAAGTATAATTTCATTTATCTTTGATTTTTAAACCTTGGGAAGACCTCAGTCTAGGCAGAACGTATAAAACCAGTTAATGCATGAGAAGCCTGTTCCCTAATTTTTATAATTTACCTTAGTACATAGTTAAGTAGTGCTGGTGTGCAAACACCTAAATATTCTATCTAAATCTAAAGTGGTGGAGGAAGGTAATGAATTGCAGTTATAAGAAAACCCTAAGTGAGATTACTCAATTCAGTGTTATGAGTGCTCAAACTTCAGCCTTGTTTCAGACCAGGACATTCTGTGCATCTGATATAGCCAAATGTCAGTAATATCCAGGTTGAACGGGAAGAACTGAGCCTTTTAGAGAACCAAAGCCATAAGAGAGAAAGAGAGAGCAGGGGAAAGAGAGATCCATCAACTCCCAGCAGTAACCAGTGATGAAGACAGTCAAGATGATGCAGACAGTCAAGATTTCAATGACAACGGCAGGGTTCCTCAGATTAAAATCACTGAAACCTCATTTTGATTGATAACAGGAACACCATCAGGCTCAAGAAATTTTATTTATAAAAGCCATGCAAAAAAATTACATGAAAAACAGGATAAAACTTTTCAGTGGATTTAAGCAGTTGTTCAAGTGAGTGGTAAACCTAGCTGTTCGCCAAAATGAAGGATGGATGCATGGTAGCTAAAGCTCTGTGAAATACTCTGCAAATCTATGGGTATATATTAGCAACAGAATAAAACACTTCAGCTTCTGACAAAACTGAAAACATGGAAACAAAGATGTTAGTTAAACAACCCCCTTCTGGAAGAATGCTAATTAACTTTTATAGGTTACATTTTCTTGATATACCGAAATCAAGATGACACAGCCATTTGTTTTCCCTGGCAAAGTCATGCACATCACTGATTATTCAGGTTTTGAAAACTGTGTATAATACATACTACCACCTACACAACAGCACAATGCTGACATTTCAGCACAGAACATGTTGAAGCAGTATTTCTGCACTGGAAAAAAGAACAACAAAGACATTTCCTAGAAGGTATCCATCGAATAGAAGAGAATAAGGTATAAAACATGGGCCTTTTCTTAAGAGCTTGAGGTTACAGATGCCTTTTACACCACATCACATTCCCAGCATAACAAAGCTGGCAGAAGCACCAGGTTGAAAAATGGAAAAGCAATTTTGTTTTGATTTTGTGGAGCAAAAAAGACTTACCAACTTCTTACAGTAATTTTTGTGAAGCAGAGTACATTTAGGGGAATTACAAACAAGTTGCCTAAATGTCTTTGTTCTATATTCTTTCTTCTTTTCAAACTGTATTAATTGCTGCAGTCACCACTGTTACTAAGCCAAGATAAAATGACTATTTTTAATACTACATCGACCATTGACTGCATCTTCTGTTACTCCTGCATATGAGAGAGCCTTTACTTTTCATCCATGAGAAAATCCAAGTGAACCTACACAACTGTACATGAGTTCCACCCAGGTAAGTTCCTGATCATTCAGAAAAAATGGGCAGAGCCTCCTTTTAGAAGAGGATGCTCCCTGCTAAGCAAGGGAGGATCTCCCTGATCTGCAGGAGCTAGACATACTGGGCATCATCTGAATGAATCCCTGCTGTAAATTGGGTGACTTGAGTAAATTCAGCAAGGTCCACTGGTCCAAAAATGTTGCAAAGGACATAAAACCCAGGCTGGATCCTTATGGCATTGGCACTAGCACTAGAATGAGGAACTAGCTATAGTTTCTAAGGAGAGGCGTATGCCAGGTGCTCTCACACATGAAGCAAAGAAACACAGTAGATCACACAGACCAGGAATCCAAAGTGTGGACTAACTCCTCACTGAACTCTTGACTAATCAGGTTGCAAAAAGAGTTTCAAGTTTCTGACAACACTGTATGTGCAATAATAAACTGAATTTCCCCATAACTTTAGTGGTGAACACTCAGCATTTTTATTTCAGTGAGGTCTTGTTGAAGTAACAGTGATTTGAGCCCCAATGTGGCTCCATCCCTGCAGGCACAGTGAAGATGACCTACTTGTACCACGCAGTAGCACACTTAACCACAGACTGTGTGATTTAAAGACATGAATTAGAGATCATCAATGCAGCACACATACAGTAGGCTTCCAGCACTGCCACAGCTGCAGCAGCACAAAGACTGGTTAACAGTTTGGTTCCCCTAAAACTTTTTTTTGCAATTTTTTTTTTATTTTTTTTTTCAGAAAAGAATGAAAGGGAAAGGGAAAAAACAGAAGCTCAGATGATCATACATGAACTCAGAAAACACATTCATTTCAACACATTAATAAGGAGTTGGGCTTTGCTTCCAGTTTCACACAAAGATCTCCAAGTGCCTGAATTGATGATAAATGGTAATTGATACTAAAAAAAGGGCAACCAATATAAACCAGTTTAAGGAAGAAAAAAGAGATACCTTTCTCTTTTAAAACTTACTGATTGTCATAAAGCTGTAGACTGACAAGACCTATGTACTGATATTATTTAAAAGATATGTATCATGAAACATTTATCAATTTAACTAAGTTTAATTTTTGACACCAAACAGTACAGCTAAATTAATGTAAAGCTTACACCAAAATGAGCACCTAAAATAGCATCTACAAGGGTTAAACCAGAGTTAAAGGAAAATTACTTATTTACAAGCATACATTATGTACCAGTTGTGGTTAATTAGTATGCTAAGATTGCAAGAATGTTTAAATCTGGTAGTAATCAAAGGATGGTTGGGGTTTCAGTCTACCATTCTCCTCTTATGAGCTCTCTTTATTTCCAGAAGGTTTACCACCTATTATACCCCAATTAAACTACCTACCCTACACCTTTTCCATCGTACACCCAGAAGTTACCTTCTCAGCTGCTTACAGTTCTTATTTTTACCATACATACACTTTTTTCTTTTTTTTTTTTTTTATACTAGAAGGAACTATCTTGTCCCAGAGTGATCAGAAGAAATTCCCCAAAATTCACTGATAACAAACTGCGGCCAGCTCTGTGCAGCTGAAGGCTACCAAAGGAGCAACTCATGAGACAAACTTAGGATGGATTTTCTTAAAGAAGTACCATATCAGTTTCCAGATGACCCAAGCAAACAAAAAATGCTACAATGTCATAAAATCTTTGTGGCTCAAAAGCCACTTTGCCACTCTTAGCAACTATGTGATTAGTTTTGTCATGCGACTACAGAAAATTCACATCTGATGTGGTCCACAGCTGGAACACAGAAGTCTCTGCTTTCAAATGAAAAAGGCTCTAAAGGCTTCAGCCTTCTTCTTCAGAGGAGCACTTCTGTTCTAAGTCAACAGAATTACACCTCCCCATCCTTTTTAATGAAAGGAGAATAAGCTTCAGACTGTTTTTAGAAAGCTAGTATCCCACTGGGAAACACCAGATTGGACTCATCAGCAGATGTGGTCAAGCACATGTGTGTCAGTTTGTGGACAGAAAAATAAAGGGTGGGTTTAGCAGAGGACAGTGAGTGTGCCAATGGTGGCTAGCCGCAGGCAGCTGCTAGCATTATAGACCCAGAAAGGAGTTTCGAGAGACAAGTTACAGCTTCACAGTGTTAGAAATGAGAAAAAAAAGACTGACTCATGATCAGGGCCATGTGGCCAGTATGATTCCAGGCAATCCATACAATTCAAATATATGCAATATTGCATATAAAATGAAACCTAGAATCAACCCTAACCTTTTAAGATGTCGACTAGCATGGGTATGCAGATGGAAGTGAAAGTTCTATCTTTAAGTAACTTCAGTTACCAACAAGAAGTGGTCTCATCCTCTGCAAACTTCTAGGCAATTTAAATTAAATTCCAAACATTGAATTGCAAACTCTTCAAGAATCAATGAGTCAAGACATTTTAGCTGTATGAAAACTGAGCTTTGAAATTCTATTCAAAGCATAAAATTAGTGTCACATTTTTTCCCCCGGGAATTAGTAGAACTAAGGCAAGGAAATGCTACTGCATATTCTGTATCATACCATCAAATGAGAAATTCACATTTGCCTCAGCAAGAAAGTGCTGATCTGTCAAAAAACTTGAGCTTTTGCTCCACTTAGAAGCTCAAATCCCACTAAAATAAGAAACTATTCAATGGCTTAAAAGGAAGGCATTGCTTCATCAATTCATTGAATCAGAACATCAGACTCATTAACTCCAACTCACTTTGCAAGTAGTATTCTTAACATGGTAGTCACCATGTAGAGATAGTGAACCATTGAAGGCAAAGTCCAGCAGAAGCAAAGATTTTGTGTCAGGCTGCATGTCTTTAGTATCAAGATTTCCACACCTGCCCATATGGCCTGGTCTGCCCTACTTGTCAGTAAACGCTATGTGAGCAAACAGACCTCGAACAGACACACTAAGCTGGTTCCTCAACCAGAAAGAGCTGCTACAGAAATCTCTTCTGCCCCCTAAGATATTGCTGCCAGAGGGCTTCTGCAGGCACAACAACAGTGGGGTGAGAACAGAGATAAATTCCAGCCCTGTCTAGTGCGGCCAGGTAGGCAAAACTTTGTTGGGGTTCAAAATGTCACTGAGAAATTCAGTGACTGTGACTCTCCCCAGAGCACCCTCAAGTACTGTGTTTTTTCATCCTGCACTGTAAAAATTCAAACCTCCCTGTGTAATAAAATCCAAAGCCATTTCTTGGTAGAAGCAGGATCACAAACCAGACCTCTGTCCCCTTTTCAAAGACCCACAGCAGCAAGACTTGCTATGGCTTTGAACAGTTTTTCTTACTGCAGAAGTATTTCAGTTGCTACCGATGTGTTATAAACCACAAAAATGCTAAATCTACATGCACCACTTACGGAAGAGATTATTTCATTTGGCTATATGATAACGTTGCAGCCACTACAGAAGCTCTATGCTGTGAGTAAATATCTAAAGTAAAATCCCGGGCTTGCTGAAATGAGTGGAAAACCTCAAATGTCTAAAGTAAGGCCAAAAAGTCATGTCAAACACTGCAATAAGACAAAGTCTGATAAGGGTCTGTTATTATCCGTTAACTCCTTTAACCTAAGATTAGGAGAATTAGAGCCTAAAGAGTAAAAACACCAGCTGTAGTAGATATTTTACAGGGAGGAAGATAAGCACAGTAAATAACAAAAGGGACTTGAGATAAAGAAAATGCTAGACTGAATGACAGAAAAACTGCCAGAAAAATCAAGGAAGATTTAAATGCACTAATTTTTTACTCTGTCTAAAACTGTTGAAAATCAGTTTGATCAGCCAGTCAAGAAGATTACGCTGGTGTCAGGGCAATGACAGGATTATATAAATGAAGAGAATAGTGACGGCTCTAATCCCTTCTCTGGGTGAGGAAGGAGTCCTGAAGAAGTGTTGCAGGAAAAGGCAAGGAGCTTTCAGGCTACTCTTGACCCAGTTGAAGATAAGAAGGGACTACAGCATAGCTCAAGGGCAAAGTTTCAAGCTAGACAAAAAGAAAACAACAAAACAACCCCAAATATACCTTGATTTAACATAAACCAAGTAAAATTCATAGACAGCAATAATTACAAATCCAGTGGTTCAGTAAACTCCATTAGGATTCAGCATAAATTTTCTTCAAAGACCAGAGCACAGGGACTCATAGATGCTGTTCACTCCTAGGTATGTTTGACTAATTGCTGCCATCTCATTCTCGGTTTTTGAAATACATTCAATCATCTTTTCTTAGGATGTTCACAAAACCTAATACTGTCCTCAAGCTGAAAATAACAGTACAGTCTTGGGTAGGTGGGTGCTTGGGTTGGTGATCAGTATACTGAACACGACTTAGGGAGAAGATGGGTACAAATGGCTAACTGGGGGAGCATGAGCCCTTGGGAAGGCTAAAGTGTTGAAGTCCCTGCCCCTTTGATCTGCAGAAGCAGCAGGCTCTCAGCATGAGCTGGGCTGTAAGGAAGTGATGATACAAGGATGAAGTGGGATGGGGACAGATCAGCCACAGCCACAGGACAGTGCAGGAGGCAGGATGAAATTTCTCTTCCTGCTACATGTTGACCACTCTAATTCACCCTGTCATCCTCCCTACTGCTGACTGGAGATGCACTCCATCACAACCTGCTTTTGTGTTTCATCCCACCAAGTGAGAAATAAATCCCATCCAGGGAGAGCAGAGGGGAAATAAAGGGCAATTAGAGACACTGGGCGTTAAGAAGTCACTCACATCTGCTGACAGCTATGTTGAGAAACCAGGCGGAATTGCCAGGTGACTTATCAACAAAAAGCGTTTCATTTTTTTATTGTCATTTTATCTATGGAAAATCCCCTTACAGGTTCCAATGTGATAAAAGCAATTAGCAAAACCCACTCAAATGAAACAAAGAGGGGTCTCATTAGCCTAGCTTACTCCCTGAGCAGAGCAATGGGAATTCAAGAGGACAGTTCCTACACAGCACAGTGAATTCTGTGAACAGCAATAAAGCAAACTGAGAAATCAGGGAAAAAAAAAAGCACTCTAATACCTAGCAGAAAAAAGGGGTCATACACAATATAAATCCAGCTGAAAGAGAAAAAATGATAAATATAGACTTCATCCTTTATTGACATAAATCTAGCATTACCCACCAGCTAAACTCTGCAGACAGGTTATAATGATTATCAGCAGAATTTCAGTAAGGCCCAAAGACCTTATTTATATTACAGAATCCAAATGTGCTGGTTGCTTTCCATATACAGAGCAGAGAAATTTAGCATGCCAAATCATACTTATTGAAGCTGCTTTCACCAGCCCAACACTGGAAAATGAAAGAGATACCCATGTTCTGCACTAGCTTCCAGTAAAATTAATTCTTTTGAAGACAATTAACTGACCTGTCCCTTCCACAATCTTAAGAGAAATTAACTGACTGCCATGAGCAGGAAACACTTTCCAGTAACTTGCTGCCTTTAAGGAGATAAATTGATATTTGTCACAAAAAGTAAAAAGAAGCATCTGATACAGCAGAGCTGAATCTATAGCTATACCTGATCGGTGCGCCTGGGACTAAATAGAATACCAGAGGTACAAATGGTCATAGGCGGTAACAACAGGGATTTTGTCACCCAGAGGCTTGGGTCCTGCCCACTGAGAAAAGCTATGGGGTGTGGCAATGTCTTGCATGTGAAGGTATCCTAGGGCAGCCTTCATTTTGGAAGGCACCATCATCATAGACACATGGGGACTTCCATCTCCTTCCATCTTCAACACTGCAGTCTTTCATAGAAAACTGAGCCCAGTGTGACATCTTCATGCTCAGTGACTGAGGAATCAAAACCATATCTCTATCAGACATTTCTAACACCATCAAAGGTACAACTATAAGCATCCTGGTTTGTTGTTTTTTTTTCCTCATGTTCTGATGACACAAATCATCTGACATTCCAAATCAGCACACTGTATTTGTGCTGAAAAATCTTCTTGGGCTTTCATTTTTATGAAATGAACCTTATCACTACAGTTTAAGTTGCTTTATCTCTCACATTTCTATTTTATATAGTGCTTTTTTTCTCTGGAACTGTTAAAACACGATTTGAAGGCATGAGCTTACACATACGCCTGGCTCCTAAACAACAGTCTCAGAGGTATTATTAATAAGAATATACACTGAAATAACGCGCAAAACAAATCAAACAAGATTTATTTTTTTCCATATCTAAGCAAAAAAAAAACCCCAAAAACGAAGCATTTGTTCATCTGATCCCAGCTGAATTATCTCTGTTATTTATAGTGTTGGTTAAAACCTGGCTGCTCGTCTTTTTTCCCAAAGCAAGCGAGCAAGCATGCAATGTAAAGACTACAGAGCAGCAGCAGGCACTACACTTACATTGGTCCTCCCAAATGTTCCTGGAGTGGGGAGAAAGGATAGATGGCAAGTTGCTTCAGTCCCTACTAACTTGCCATTGAGACACAGACATGTCAGATGATCTTAGAATCACAGAATCATAGAATAGTTAGGGTTGGAAAGGACCTTAAGATCATCAAGTTCCAGCCCCCCTGCCGTGGGCAGGGACACCTTATGCTAAATCATATCACCCAAGGCCTCATCCAACCTGGTCTTGAACACTGCCAGGGATGGAGCATTCACAACCTCCCTGGGCAACCTATTCCAGTGCCTCACCACCCTAACAGGAAAGAATTTCCTTCTTATATCCAACCTAACTTCCCCTGTTTAAGTTTTAACCCATTACCCCTTGTCCTGTCACTACAGTCTCTAATGAAGAGTCCCTCTCCAGCATCCCTATCTTGTCTGCACCTTTAAGCAGGTTTGTTTTTTTTTTTTGTTTTTGTTTTTCAGCAGGATTCAATACTTGGAACAGGAGATGGCCTTCTTTGTTAGTTTTGGATGCCATCTTAGCTATCTTTCATCACTTCTAATTAAATCTTGTCAGTGTTTAAAAGGACATATGCATCCACTAATGAGACTGAATTCACCCCCTTCCTTAAAGCAAAGACAGAATGGTAAGAACAACCTACAGGATAAGCACTGGACTACTCATCACTCAAAGGAAATAATAAACCAAGGGCAGAAAATATTTCTGCATTTCAAACAGGATTGTGTTCAAGCAGAATTTAACGTAGCTGATGCAGGAGACACTGCAATGGCCTAACCTATCCAGGAGATAAGACTGGATGGGTCACAACAACTGTGCTTTATTGGACATCTGTCCTGAGGGCAAAACAGTAGGTATGTCCTACTTCTGCAAATGAGATTGTGAAGCCAGGAAGCCTGAACTTTCTTCTGAGCCCAGCAGATCTCAGCATTGTCTATTTTAGCTTCTTACCACTGCAGCGCCAATAGGAGTTGCATGCACAGTTTTATTTTAAAGTCTTCATAACAACGGGAGTTTAAGGCTCTAAATTTATTATAGCTGATATGGTTCTATCTGAGGAAGTCCACAGGTTATGAAAAAAAAATCCCTTCACTCCTAATGTGGTATTATCAGATAGGATCTAGCAGCATTCTCACTACACAGGATGCAAGAAACTAAACAGCTTACAGAAAAAAAGATAACTCTGACTCATTCACATATGCAAAATTTCTTTGAAATTTAATTATAATTTTTGGATCTTAAAGCAGCAATGCCAGAAATTCAGCTGTCTGTTCAACCACAAACCAGACATTGTGCAAGCAGCTGTTTCCCAAGCCACTGCATGCTGACATACACGGGAAACCTCTCCAGTCCTGCTGTGATCAATTCTGTGCTGCTCCTTAGCAGCGACCGATAATTTAACCTGGCTTTAAAGGATACTACATGCAAGCCTCTAGGACACAAACTTCGAATTTCCCTCATTTGGTACTCAGAAGGAGCCCAGGCTCTGAATCTGGCTTGCTGCACTTGTTCCAGGGCCTGGAAATGAATCTCCATCAGTCATGCATGCCCTGATGACAGCTATTACTGAAAAGCCCAAACAGTTTGGTGTACTGTCATGCACTGTAAGCTTAATTTCATCATCAGACACACACATCTAATTCTTATTGCTGTTGAATTAGAATCTTTCAGGCATGTATTAGGGTTAAAAGGAGCATCACATATAAGCCTGCTGTCTGAGTACTTTCATTTTTCCTCCCTGTTTGCCCCAATATCAATTCTGCGCTTTCAGCACATTTTACAATTGGTTCTTGGATGACTCCTGAATTGAGAGACATTTTCACTTCTTGTACAGATACACAGCTGCTCCTTTTAAACGGGAATCACACACAAACATTGCAGTGCGGGCTCTGGCAATATGCCTTGCCCTCAGCTGTAGGGCTTGGGAATTTGCTATTTAAGCAAAAGGGTTATTGTGCTGAAAAATAACCCAGACATCTGAAATCTTCTAAAAAATTGAAAAAACTCCCATCCAATAGAATAACAGAAGTTTTTGAAAGGAAGAAGGAAGAAACGCCTACTCCACTGGAAACATTTTACAAATGCAGTAATGACCGAAACAAAAAATCTTCCAAGGAGGCTTCTTCTTTCTTAATGAAGTGTAAGTCTGAGATGAGTAAGTATCACAGAGCGATTCCTGAACAACTGAAGGAAAGAATTATACCTTGCCATCAATCCACTGTTTGAGCTATTTTCAGAGAAACTTCCCAAATGTGACTCCCAAAGCTTATCATGATGAAAAGCCAGCTGGGCAGAATTAGAATGGCTATGATCTAGCATACACCAGAAGCTCTGAAGTGGAGCTACTGGAACCTAAAAAAAACATGCCAGCACTAAAGAGGAAAACATGGAGCAGTGCTTCCCAGCTGGGGAAGCGATGACCAAACTCTACTGTAGCACCAGTTGAGCAGACCAGCAATGGAAGTTGATCAAATTTTCTCCAAGCAGATATCAACAATTGTCCTTCTTTCAGCATCCTGCTTTTGTTAACCAGATTAAATGAGGATGTCTGAAAATACTTTGATTTTCCTTGTGGCCCTATTAGAAAGTTGGAGACACTCTCTCCAAAGCCTTCAAACACTACAATATTACACTGTGACAAAGGGGTAAATCCATCCTTCTGCTGTCATGCATACAAAGGGAAAAAAAGAGTCCAAAAAGACTGAAATACTGGCTTCTCAGGAACCTCATTTTAATCACCAATTCTCCATTAATTCTGTCTAATGTGCTTCAGCAGCAGTAGTTTGTCTTCTTAAGGAATATACAGGTTTCTTTGGGGTTTGTTTTTTTTTTTTTTAAAGTAATTACTGCCAGAGCTAATAATTGGAAAACTTTTGCATTCCCACACAGTGTTGAAATGAGACCATTATTTTTTTTTAAATACTGCATCACTTTAAAAAGTAATAAAAATCTGGCAATTTTCCAATTTTTTCAACATATTGTTCAAAAATTTCACTTTTTTCCCCATGTTTTTAGGCAAGGCAAGTGACATAAGAATTTGTAATGACTACTCAGGGAAAATCTGGGCAAGGGCCTTCTGAGAAGCCAGAAATTGGGGTAAGGAAAGAGCAGACCGTTTTGCTAGGGAGTCACGAGAAATCAGATAAAGCAACCAAACTCAGCAGTACTACACTCTGTTTTAGCCATCAGTAGCAGATCAACTCCCATGGATGCAGAGTGAGGCTGTCAGCAAGTAACATGAGTACCTTGTGACAAACATGCACAGGCTCTCTGGATGCCATGGACCAGGAAGGAGATATTTCTTCAACTTCCCACTATGGACATAAGCCTGCAACATGCAGTGTTTCAATCTGGGTTTTCACTGCAGCATAAGAAGGGGTCAGCTGTGTGACAGACAGGACACTCCTCTAACATCCCATTTTAGCTTCATTTTGCTTATCTATTCTTCTTTCATATGCCTCCACAGGGCTTGAACAAGCCACCCCTTCAGGACACCATGCAACATTTTCCCAAATCAACAGGGACATGCTCGTTGCATTCAGCTAGAATCCCCTACCACCAGGCCTACAGTATGAGAGCACACTACTTTTTAAAGAACATTAGAATATTGCTTAGGAAACTACAAGATTAAATCATGAGAAGCACAACCATAGCATTTTTCTGCTGATTTGAATTACGAATAGAAAGTACGAGCAGTTAAGAGGAAACAAGATATGTTCTATATGAGAGCCAAGATTTTTTTGCCTGACATGTGCCAAACAAGGAGAAGAAACAGAAGAATCTGGCACCATTAAAAACAGTTTGTGGAGAAAGGAACTGAATATCTACAGCCAAGCTCCATGTGGTTTGTAAAGAGGAAACTTTTGTTTTATGGGACTCTCAGTCAGCCAAAATTCTCCCAGACGGCGTGCAAATGGATATTAGCCTAAAAACCTAAACGCATCTTGTAGAAGGATCAGTAAATGATTGGGAAAGAAAAGGAACACTACTGAAGTTTTGAATCCGAAGTAAAAATCTGCCTCGTGGTTGAAAAAGTTAGTTTACCAGACAGCTATAATGTCATATATGGTAAGCGTGTTGGAAAGGAAAGGCAGCAAGCTAAAGCACAAAACTAGAAGTCAGGAAAATGAATTCCAACCCTGGCTCCACTACCAAGTAGCTCTATAAAACTTGGATAAAAGAGAAGAAGACTGCCAATTTAGCTGTGAGATTTTCCTTATGTATTAACATTGCACTTATGCTGTTTCTTTTAGCTTCTATATTTCCCCCACTCCGTGGCATTACAATGTACTAAGCAAAATAAGTGACTAGATGGAGTACTGAGAACAGTTATATTACTTTACCAAAACAAGCCCTGCCCAACTTCTTAATCAAAATACTTGACTGAAAAGAAACCCTCAAAACAAAACAAAAAAAAACCAATTTTATTTGGGACTGTAATTCTGATAAGTGAGGTAAATAACTAAAGCAGCTGACATGACCCAACAGCTTAGCTGAATATTGTGAGAAAATGTGGCATTTCTGGCTTGAAACACTAACTAGGACTTGTACTTCAGCATACAGGAGAAAGGGAATGGCCAGGTAACAGTTCCTCAGCACATGTTGGGTAGTTATAGGACGGGAGAATTTCTTTCAGCTTCATTGATAACTGCATATGCTGTGAAGCATTCAGCTGTGCTATCGGTACATAAAGAAGAGGTCACATTGACCTCCAATTTACAGGGGAGGAATTGAGGCAGAGTCCGCAGGCAAGACTGCAAGTTCAGTCATTCCTTGCCGGGAGTCGGAGGCCCAGGTAGGTTCACGCGCTGGGACTCCAGCCTGTCCTGCAGTTGCCTGGCAATGTACTTCTCTAGTTACATCACCAACAATTAAAACACATCAGGTGGCAAATTTCACCATTATGCTTGAAGGAGGAGTAGTTAATATCTCCTGTAAGAGGATACTAGGATTAAGATTTGCCCCGTTTATGTCTTCCTTTACACCGGCCTTTATATATAACGTTTCAGCTAAAATTTGCCAGTGAGCGTGTTTTCCTCCTCTAAGGAGAATAGTAAGCATGAATCTCATTTTTGAAGAACCCTGTGTTTACCTGGGTTTTCCTCATTCATACTTTTAGGACTATCAATTTAGAGGAGGAGCAGAAGGGTTAATTGTTCAGTACTTTCTGCAAGCTATCTGCATTTGTGTACAATACTCTAGATGGATGATCCATGCTTCTTGTTACACTGGAATAATAAAAAGAGCAGAAAGCAATTCCCTTTAATTCTTGCACTTTAATTTTATTTCCTCCAAAGAATAATGAACAGAAGAAATGAAAACCTAGCACTTCTAAGGAAAAAAATAAAAATAAAATAAAATAAAAATATTCTAGGCATTTTCCACAAAAACACTGAAAGGAAAAACCAGTGTAAAAGTAAAAACCATTGTATTTTATTGAGAAACCTGAAGCTAGCAGTTCTTATTGCCACTAAAAATATCTGCACCACATACACATATGCATTTACCAGGATGGCATCTACTGATGGGTTCTGGATGCTAATCAAGACCAGACTAGGCACAAACTAAAGCTGAACAACCCCTGACAAAGTAGGTCAAGAAAACTGGGAGGAAAGGGAAACTGTTGCTAGGTGGCAGTGTACCTTAAGCAAAGAATACTGTAAATCATAGATTATTGGAAAAGTAAATTATCTGCTAACAAAGGCATCATATTCAAAGTCTTGGTAGTAAGAGAACCCAAGATGTACATGATACCCAGACTACATATCAGAAGGATGAGAAGCTGCAGTGGAAAAAAAGAAATGAAAAAGGAAAAAAACATCTTGGGACCCTCAACATAATGGCTCTCTAGCTCTATTAGTGTCATAAGAAAAACAAAAGCCAGTGAACTGAGTCTTGTCCATCTTGAGAAGGCTACAGGTTTGCTTGATTTTTTGACTTCCACTAAGCTATTACCAGAAGCAGCTATCAGATAAATAAGCTTCCACCGCATCTTGGCAGAGCAGTGAAAAGTTGACAGAAAACCCAAGTGTGATGGCGAGAAAGAAAGGTTTTTTCAGGCTACTTAAGAAACAGAACTGTTACTTTTCTGCCTTAAACAGTTCCAGTCTTCAGTCCTAATCTTTTCAGAGTAGAGGAAGAGTGGACAATGACATTAAACAAAAGGAGGTCATGAAAACACATGCGCTCCCCAGAACTCCAACCAAAAGGATGGAGAAAAAGGCCTCTGTAGAAAGACAAGGTAAGAAGGGAGAGGATAGATTTTTCTGGTATCCTTCTCTCTGTCCTTCCTGATGTTCCCTCCAACTGAAAACTACCTTAACATATTGCCTAAATTAGCAAAAGTGGTAAAAAAGACAGGCTGATGACATCTTGTGAACTACAATTCACTTGGTAAGAGAGCTGTTAGCAAGCTCACAGCTTGTCACAGAGAAGGATAAGATGTTCTTGAAGGCAAAGACAAAATCTATATTCTTTTCAACAATATCTGTCTAGGTTCAAGAGAGCAATTTTTTGGAAAAGTATCTTAAATGAATGAGATTGTATAGATTGGGGGTATTTTAGGGGATAGAATAAAAGAGAAAAATGAAAGACACTTTGCTTCAACAAGGCTTTAAATCCGAAACTTAGGCCATAGCAAAATCCTTTCTCAGAAACGTATCAAATTCTTTGTATGTTTTTAATCTACACTGTTTAAGTTTTTTACATACTATATTCTGATGTATTAGAAACTGGTCAGAAATAATATATTAGAACATATTTGCTCTGTCTAACCTAGCACGTATACTGCTGTACAGTAAAACCCACATAGGTTACATGTGCCCTACAGCGATTGTATCATTCCATGCAAGCAATCCTGACTGTGAAGCCCATTTCTGATAATTAATACCAACCCCACCAACCTGTGGAGTTCCAGAGGGAATAATTTTTACAAACTCATTCACTGGTGTTGCTCTTGTAGTATGTGTTTTAACTTTCCAAGCAGAGATACATCCACGATGAGTATTTCTAGGTTGGGTCTGTATCTTTTTTGTCTGATGAACTTTGGGATACAAACCTAAGGACAGCAGGATACAATTTCAAGGGATAAATACGGATACAACAATCTTTGTTCCACTTCTCTCCACTCTCCCCTTCTCCAAAGCCAGTGGTTTTAACTGAAGCCCGACCCTCCTCCTCTTCCTGGTAATTTGCAATGTTTGCCCCACAGGGAGGGATGCAGAGAGCATCCCAGCCTCATTCCCAAACTGTTGGTTACAATTTGTGATCATTTTCAGTCATAGACATGCAATAGACACTACCAGTCAAAAATAAGCATCAGTTTGAGCAACAAAAAGTGGAATAGTACTACACCTACAGAAGTAACTAGGAACCAACCCCTGCTGATTTTGAGGGCCCTTCCCTGACTTGCGCAGCATTACTACTGGAAGATGAGCAGGAGCAGGTCTCACCTGCTGTCTCACCTCCTGCTCCGTGAGACTGTGCATCGCTAGTGGAAAAACAGTTTGAAAACAAAGACTGCATAAAGCTGGAGCTGACTTAGACATTTTATGAAGACAAAAGAGACCAATCTGTACAATCTCCAGGCTAGGAAGTCATCAGGTTTTGCCATAGCTGAAATGCTTTCGTGAAGCAGCACCAAGGAAGCTCTCTCTGGAGAAAACACATTCCCCAGCAAACAGTCTAGATAGGCTTTTCTTCATTAACCAGTAAAAGGAAGATCTTTCTGTAGCATGCAGAAGGCACTGAGCCTCATCTGACACTGAAGTTTAACTCAAATTTTTCTGTGATTAAGGAAACTTTTGTTCTGTTTCTTCACCATCTGTGATACAAAATCTGGCAAAGACTCCAATTAGTTTCCTTTGTGTTATTACTGCCACCAGAACTCGTATGATAAACATTAATACAAAAAGAAATTCCACTTCCCCTTTTTGCTGTCTCCAAAGAACAGATCTAAATACTTAATTAAGAACACCAGTACTGAACTCACCCTGAAATCCCTTAATGCCAGATTAAACTAACCTCACTACAGGAAAAGGCAATGGCAGATTAAGTTAATAGAACACCTCTCCTTACAAAATCTTCTCTCCAGTAATGAGCCTGAGAGGAAACTCAGCCTGAGAGGAAACAAAGCAGAAGCACCTCACTCCAAGTAAGACAAAATCCCGCAACACCTGCTTAAGGAATGTCAGTGATGGATTTGGAGAGTTTTTTCTTCTGGGACATACAAACCCTCATTACACTCCTGGATGCACTAACTCTCAGAGTAGGTGGCTGTGCTTCACCTTGGTCCAGCAGGACAGAGGCATCATCTGGCAAAACAAACTTACAGAACTCTGAAGTGCAAGTTAGCACTTAGTGGTGTATATTTATTTACTTAAACTCTTCTATACATATGCACTTGATTACTGTTGCTGTCCTGATGGAATCCATGTACAGCTGTAGTTAAGATGCTAAATTTGATTATCCTGGTAAAGTTTATCTTAGTACCTTAAACATAACCCTTATACAGAGTTTCCACACTGGTACAAGCACACCAACATGAGGGCAACATAGTAATTTCTATAAAAACACATGCACAGATCAAGTAGCAACATTTTATCTAGCATAGGCAATCTCTGCAAAATCAGAGAAGTTTGTGTTTCTGTCCCAACAGGTATTATGCATGACAACCTTCGCTTTGGCATTTATTCAGTAATTTGCCAACAGCTCCAATGTCAACAAGTTCCCAAATGTTTTTTGTGGATTTCTGAGGGGGGTAGTCCTGCCTGCCACTGGGCTTGTTAGATCCAAATAGAATACAAGGAAAGAAGAAACTTGACACATGAAGGATACATGGGGACAGATAAACAGGTAAGGGTCAGATAAGCAAGGGGAGATCACAAACTTTCACCAAATCTCAGGAGCATGAACTAACCCTCATACCCATTTTTAAACACACTGTGCCCATAGTACAGCTTTTCTTCCTGCAGCTGCTGCCAGGCATCTCTCAAGACCATGCCCAATTTCTTTTGTGACTAAGAAAAATTAATTGCACATTTTGCTGGAGCAGGATAGCATTTCAACACCAGCACCTTATACTGAGGCCTGTGCTACACAGATGTTGATGGGGTTTTTCACTTTTTATTTCCAGTTGCTTGCAAGCTAGAACTTTGTACACTTCTTTGAGAAACAGCACAGGATTTAAAGAAGTAGTTTATTAATCAAACAGCAGTTTCCTTTATTGGACAAGACAGTATGCCTTCCTGCTGAGACCTCCTGTATAACATCATTCTGTGGTAGCACAAATGTCCAAACCATTTTGCTATAGAAACTCTAAAAGCACACTTAAAAACCTCTACATCCACAAGGGTTACGAAAATAACTCAAAATGCGTTCTTTGATCCTTTTCCCCTACCACTTACATCTGGCTGAAAACTTTACAAGCAAGAGCTTTTCCTGTTTCCAGTTTCAAAAATTCAGTCTTTTATAATTATACTGGAATTTCTACTAACGACAGGCACAGTTTTATATGGTTTTTGTTCTCTGTGCTGACCTCCTTCAGGGAGCTAAACTTGCAGGAAACTAAACTTGTCAAAAAAAGTAGCATTTTTTTTGCTGGTTTAGCTCCCAGAACCAATTCACACAGGGGCAGATAAGCAACAGGGAGGATGATCTGGTAATCAGCTATCCACTCATCTTCAAAAACATGAAGCTGCATCCTGAGCTACTCTGTCAAGTAGTTTGTCTTACAGGATGACCCCACTCGAACATTGGGATGGATGTCTTCTACTTAAAGGAAGGATTAGGCTCTCTAACTCCAATCACATTAATAATGGTTCCAAAACAGACATCATGGAAATAGCCCATCTCTGTTTACAGTCAGTGACAGATGCCTTCTGGAATCAAACCAAGAATTTTCACTACTTTTCTCTGTTATTTAATTCATTCTATAAATGATCCCAAAGTTTGGGTTATTGGTCTAAAACCTGACTCTCTGACTCTTGTTCAGAGGCTAGCACTGCAATTTCTTTTCTACATCTGTGCATGTCTAAACTTTCCAAAAATAACTTTTAATGATTAGGAAAAGCAAATGTTTACTATTAAGAATTAAATTTAGTATTTGCTATGTGTTTCATTACACAAATTAAAATCATAAGCAAACAATATAGTGAATACTGATCCCTCCCCTTCTTCACTCTTCATCCCCCAAGCCTTTACACACGTTTATTCATCAGCTGCAGTAGAGACACTGAAAAGCATGAAGTATTGCAACACAAGTGAAAAGTACGGGGTAAGGGGTTAGGATATAAAGAAACAGGCATTGCTCAGGAACAGAAGGAATAGTTCTAGGCAGCACTTCCTTCCCCCCAAAAAAATTCCTCCCCAAAACCTGCAACTTCAACTTAAAGCATCCCACAATATGTGTGTACCCTCTATGACACTTTAGCTGAAACAAACTAAACCCAACACTGTCAACTAAAGAGACACATAGAAAAGTCACCCAAACGACCCGAGTTCTAGAGGCTTTGCTATTACGCATCAGCTACTCATCACCAAAAAAACAGGCAGCGAGGGCCGATGTTGCAATCCAGCCGCAGCATTTGTCCACCCTGCCTCTGCAGGTCAGGTCGGTGCACCCTGGACTCCGCAGGAAGGCTCTCATGTGCCGCACTGGATCTCTTTTGCTACATAGAGCACACAACCCCCAGGTTTTGAGCAAACCGAAGGGTCAACCATCTTCACACTCCGAACTGCCGGGGCCCGGGTGCGCGCTTCAGGCACCCCTTGTCTTGTAGCACCTAGAAGGGCCAGACCAGCTTCCCCAAGGCGCCCATGAACGAGCGGCGTCTCCCACCCGCCGGCCAGGATTACAGCCGCCGCCGTCCGCAGCCCAGCGCCTCCCCGGCTGCCCCTCGCTCCTACCGCGGCCCCACGCTCGCCCCGGCCGCTGCGGGGGACCATGGGCCGCCATCCCCCGGGCCCTGCCGCCCGTCCGGGCTGGGGGCGGCGGTGGCGGCGGCGGGCGCTGATAGGGCTTCCCGGCGAGGAGGGGCGGGCGAAGGGAAGCGCGGCCCAATGCGTGGCTCGGCGGCACGGCGTCCGCCTCGCACCCCCGCTACCCTGGCGCGGCCGTGGAGGAATGCGACGGCCGCCCCCCGGCACCCCGGTACCTTTTCCTCCTGCAGAGCAGGCACACGGCCCAGAGGAGCAGAGCGGCCGCAGCCGCTCCGCCATAGGTGCCGAGCTGCAGCGTGTCGGGGCCCATGCCGGCAGCGCTCGCCTCGGCGGCCACCGGTACCTTGCCGCCGCCGGGGAAGAAAGTTTCGCCCGTCCTCCTGCTCCCCGCAGCAGAGGCGCCAGGCCGGCCGCCCCTCCCCGCCCACCCCGAGTCCAGGGGGCTGGGTTTGGCTGCTCGGAGCTGGCCTTGGCGAGCGGGCCCGGTACGACCCGGCCGGCTCCTCCCCGGGGAGCGCCCGGCGCGGGGAGGGTCGCGCCCGTCCGCCCCCGCGGCCTCCCGGCGGCGGAGGGGAAGCCCTGGGCTTCGCTTGCGGGAAAGGCTCCGATGCGGCGGGAAGGTCCCAGAACGGAGACGGGGGAGGGGGGTTGCGGGATCATCCCACCGTCCCGGGAAGCGGCTCCTGCCCTGAGATCCCCTTCAGCCCTCCACGCACCGCGGGAATGGATCGGGGCCCCCACGGACCCGACCGAGAGGCGGTGGCCTGTCCCCAGCGCAAACGGTGCTCGGCTTGGGCAGGTACCGCCTTTGGCTCCTCTTGGTTTTGGGACAAACACCTGATGCGTGTTCATGCTTAAAAACAACTCCCGCCCAGCTTCGTAAAATTTAACCTGAGGTAGGAGAAATGAAGTACAGATAGCAAAGGTTTGGTTTTGAGCTTTTGCTGCGTGAGAAGATGCCAGGTCCAGTCCTTTATTCCACCATGCTAGTCCCCGTGGTGTGTTATAGAGGACAAGAGAGGAGGAAGTGAGAAACTAAAACCAGAGGCAATAGACGGATCCCCAGCTGTAGGAAGAGCGATGGGGTGGAACGGGGCAGAAGTCCAGGGAGTTCAGTGTTGCATGACAGGGCAGGGGGGGGTAACAAAGATGTACTTTACAGCTCTATCGCCTTTTGGTGCGCTCAAAACATTGCTGTGATGGTAGCTATCGTTCAAGGCAAATTCACTCTTGAGAGAGTAATATGCTCCAGTTTCTAGAATTGTGGATTGGTTGGATGCTGACAGAAGTTTGTGTACCTAACTCATTCTCAGCTTCATATATATTACACATTGTTTCTCAATATTTGGTGGTTTATATCTTTTCACCGTGGACAAAAGTTTTGCAACACTCAGTTTTATGAATTGCCCTGTTTTGAGTTTTCTCTGAATTGCAGATACCCAAATGCATCTTAGCGGGTAACATAGCCAGTTAGCTACAAACCTTCCTGACTTCAGCAGATCTCATCATTTTCAGAGGCCTGTCTCACATCTGAGGTTTTGCACTGGGCAGCCCTGTGTGTCTTCTTTCTCAAACGCTCCTGCTGATTTCAGTAAAATGCCATAAGAGCAAATCAGTGTGTCTCACATTAAAGTGTGTCAGGATTTGGTCACTACTGCTTAAAACCATCAGTTGACCTTCTTGAGATGAAAAAAATCAGACACAGTTGTGCAATACAATGCGTGGAGGGAAACTGTAAGAGAAACTAACGTTTTACTTATAGCTCTGTAGGGCTTTTTGTAGGGAAATGTGTTTGAAATCCCCAGCTTGGGAATTCCAGGGGATTTCTTAGCTATTAGTCCTATTAATTCTTAGAAAGGGAGTAATTTAGGACAGAAAAGCATTGCACTGTAAGACATAAACCAGTGTAAAATATTACTCATTTTCCAAGTGACCTCTGCTGTGAAAATCCAGTGTTTCACTTCAGTATAGTGGGAAACAACTGTCCACATACAATTACACATTGGAATAAGCCCTCATCCAGATTCAAAATATCAAGATCACTGTAGTTCTGGCAGAGGATGTGAAGAGGGTTACAACACCACTTTCTAGTTTGCACTTCGCATACTTGTCAAAAGTTATCATCTCAGATCAACTGTAGATGAAAAAAACCAAAACCCAACCTCACACACCAGAAAGCACCACACCATGAGCAAGACACTGTTATTTTAAAAATGCAGGGAACGCAACCCAAAAGGTCCTAAGTACCCTATGAGTGCTGTGTATGTTTCTGTGTCAATCCTTTACAAAGCCCAACAGTACGGATTAATTTCTCCTCAACTAGTAAAGGAATCTCAAAGACTTAGAAGCCCAAACCTGATGAAGTTTGATGTTAGATTATCTATAGTATGAGCTACCTTGATGCAGATCCAGCTGGACAGTATTTGCACATAGCATACACAGTTAAAATTACAATAGACGTATCCGTACATATTGCCATCTCAGCTACCTGGGGAAAGAAGTTGAGGCTGAACAGTCCCCTTTAACACAGCTGTAGCAGAAAAGAGGAAATTTATTTCCTTTTCAGGAGGTGCAAACCTAGTCTTACAGTGATATGGTCTCATGTTGAAAAACGGCTTTTTAAGAATTGGAGGGATCTTCAGTTTCAAGCTGTCCTGAGATCTTTATGGAGGTCTTGCTGAAGCCTGGTCATAAGTGAAGAGAAAGAATGCAAATGCTGTTATGTTTGGAAAATGATAACTTTACTCTCCAGATGGATACAACTACACCCAGTTGTTACCCTTACTGGTGGCATGTAATTGCTGTTGTTTCTGGTGTTGGCTCCTTGGCAGGTTTCTTCAAGTGCAGTTTGTGTGCTTAGAAATCTGATAGAAACAACTGCAGGCTGGAGAGAGGTGAAGGCATTTGCAGATATATATTGGGTCGGGGGAGGGATAGAGAATTCGTAAGATAAGCTTGAAGGGCTTTTCACTTGGAAGCCACCAAGATTTTGGAGAGGTTCCTAATACCATGATAGCCCAGATAGATAGATAGATAGATAGATAGATAGATAGATAGATAGCTGCTCGGTTACATTTCTCCTGTTTAAATTGTGAACATTCTGTACATATGCTACAGTTCAAAATGCATACTGTGTGTATGTTTCATACTGCCAATGTTGTAAGATGATATAGATCATATTTTTTTGTCTTATGAAAATGCAGAAGACTCAAAATAAACTTCGAACAGTATATGCTGCAATCTGTACTGTATGTTACACATCACAGTGTGATTTTGCTATATGCAGCACATGGACAAATGCCTGTTCTACTGGGTAGATTTCATGTGCGCAAGGATTTAAACTCCCAGGCTTAGACAGGAGCAGATTCTGCGTCACTGAAACACCAGTGACATATGTGTTACAAGCAATGGCAGGAGCAAAGCTTGTTTTTCCACTTGCCCAGCACAACTCATGTAAGGCTATTTTCAACAGCTTGTAGCTTTACTCTGCTGTAACCATTGCAGTTGCAAAACTGCAAGTCAGTTCTTGCCTTCAGTTTAAATGCATGTGAAATATTTCAATCAAAACAATTTATGTATTTTTGTGAACAATGCTAAGGAAAAATACCTGTGGTAACATTTTTAGTGATTTTGAGAAATGGCAGTGGCATCAGACTTTGAAATGGGGTCAACAAATTAAGCTCTGTGTCAAAGATAATCTGTCCAAATTTATTTAGGTTAAAAGCCCCACAAGAAGAGAGGTTTTGTATACTCTTGTGACCTGCTGGAACTTTGGGGCTTAGTTCCTTGAAGATGCCACTGGAACTGGGTCTGCTTCCAGCTCTTAGCTCAGCAGCTGTTTTCTCTGAAAGTGAAGCTCTGAGCTAATAGCGATCGGGCTGAATTCAGGGCAACAGTACTAAAAGCCTTTTTGTTCACTGCTCTCTGTCTCTCTTCCTGCTAGGATACACGCAAAGGGAAGTGCAGTGATTTAAGTGTAGTACAAAAAGGCTACAGACCTCTCATCTCACTCACTAGATTTAAGACTAATACATTTGATTCTCACTTTGTGTCCTCTCGTTCAAGAATGGCTCAATCTGCATTTCATGCTTTTGTAATGCAGCACTGTAGCCTCTCTCCCGTGACCTCCTGTGTCAGTCATAGCGGATCTGCCTGAGCTCTGAAAAAGCCCCCGTGCTGAAAGAAGCGAGAAGTCCCATTCCTCTGCCCCTGCACTTCAAATGTCGTAGTCTCACTTCCCACTGTCATGTGGACTGACATGCCAAAGACATACCTGTTATGTGCACCAACACATGGATTCGTATCATGTCAGGGATAAAAAAAGAAGCTGAGTGGTCTACTGGGCAGAAGCAGTGGCTGGTAGAGGTGGAGGACTGATTACGCAAAAAGATCATGAATGGGAGCCAGGGAGGGAAGTAAAAAAGACGATTAGGAATAGATGAGTAAAAACTGGGGTTGAATGAGCAAGATGAAATTTGGAAACCAAATGAAGTGAGAGAAGGAGTGTAATAATAGGAAAGATTTTGAGGAGGAGTGTGACAGAACTGACATTGCCTCAGAGTAGAGATGAAGGTGTGGAATTTGTGTATGACTTAAAGGTGAAATCAAAGAAGAGAGGTGGAACTGAAAATGTGTGGAAATGACAGTATGGGAGAGGAGTAGCCAAGAGAACTGAGGTCGAAACAGTGAGATGACTCCTACAGTTTGCAGGGGTCTCAATAGGAGGGAAGATTTGGGTCAAAAACTGACACTGGGAAAGCATAAAAGTGATGGGCAAGAGGATCAGGAGAAGAAGGTACCAACAGATGAAGCTACATCTTCTTGGCTGTAGTTTTACTTTGTGTAAGATGGTACAACTGCAAAGAGTCTCAAAAGACATGGTGACATTTCTCCTTACTGCCATCTGTGCCACAAGTCATGTGATCCTGTCATTTCCCTTCTGTTATATCTAACAATCATGTGGTCACAGTTAGAACTACTTACTTCCTAATCTGGCAGAAGACTCAGTCACTAAAGGAGAAGAAGGAATAGCATGCCAACAGATATGCCATTGATTCAACTCACCCCACAGCCATGCAGTGAAATGGCCTGGCAGTCTAAGATGTGGACTGTGGGAAAATAAGACTCCTATTCTGGGAGTTAAAGGAAAAAGAGCTGTGCTACAGCATGAAGTTTTTCAGCCCTGGTGATGCTTGGGACATGCGAGTGTGATGTCATCTGGGAGAATTTTCACATTTTCATTCTGACTTTTTAACGAGAAAATGTTAATATATACACATATCTAAAAGGGTGTGGTTAAGGAATGATTTTACAGATAAATCTAAAGTAGGTAGAAAAAGAGGGTGGAGGTTTCCTGCTTCTTTCTTGTTGTAGCTGGAAACTTGGTAAGGCAAGGGAGTGACTGCAAGAGCAGTGGCTGTTCTGGATAACCAAAGATTCTCCTTGAAAGTTCATTCCACCCTTGTCTGTGGTAAGTTGTATACCATCATACCGCTCATAGGCTAGTAGCGTGATATCTGATAGTCCCTCATTTTCCACAGGTTTAACTTGAGAGTTTGGGTCTGATATGCCAAAGTGCTAAGCCGATCAAAAGAGACACATATCTGTAGGTATCTAGATGTAAAAAACAGCAGAGTATTCAGGACTTGCACTTTGAATATGTATAGCACTCTTGGCTTAAAAATAACCAGCATTTAGCTTCCCTACCAATAAGTATGCATGAAAATATTAATGCTAATACACCCTAACCAAAATTAACATTTGCAGTATAGTAAGGTACTTAGTTGTATGCCCTGAGTTACAGCACAAAATTTTGAAGAATGCTGTATTCCCTGACCAGGATTATATAGATTATATAGACAGAATTTGGCAAAGTTCTGATGAAAAATGAATGGAACTATATCATACTTTCACTCATTAAAGGCCGACAATTCTGGGATTTCCTAAGTTTCTGATAGCTGACTTTGTAACCTTCAAAATATACTCTTTACTTCACTATAATTCAGTTTTATTTGCCTTTGGAGTAGTGCAGTCTTAGCTAGCAACAAATATTTGGGGCAACTAAAGAATGTTTGTACTGCTACAAAAATAAATATCATGTATTAACTCATTAACTGGCAGGTGTATATATATATATATAAACAACATCTGAAAAGTTTTCATTTCTCTTTAGTATTGAACATAGCTATAGCACAAAATGGAAGAGAGGAGACAAAGAGGAGAGGCAGAGGAGAGAAAGAGGAGAGGAGAAAAAGGATTGGATGGGAAGGAAGCGTAAAAAAATTGGCGCTCACAGTCCTGGCCGTTATAAGGATGAATCAGCAAGAGGGTGAAATGTCCTGACTTGCAAACAAACAGTTCAAGAGAAAGTCACAATTACCCAAGTGAAAAGAACAAATGATTGAAGATTACAGATTACAAATCCTAAAACTATTAGCAAGTGTATTATTGATAGACTGTGATGTAACAAGTTTAAGAGCCAAATGGTTGGTCAGTAGAAGCAGAGGAAAGGGAGACAGTAAAATCCAGACAGGTTTGTCTTCCAGGATGGTGATACTACTGGCTTCAATGCAACCAGGAATCCACACACAGACATTTCTGAATCCCCTTATAGGGAAATGAAGGAAATATATGATCACTAACAAAAGAAAATCACTGGCTGGGGTATTGTGTTAAAATAATTAAACTGTTAAGTCAGGAATGCTAACCATTGCAAAACAGGGCAAATTGCATATGGCAGATACATAAAAAAAACGAAAAAAACAAATGGAAGAAAATGTTTAAAAAGGAGACTTGGTCTTCTGAACTGAAATAAAATCAGTTGAAATACACTGAACAACTTGTGAGCTGTCTTGGCAAGAGCAGACAAGGTAGGGCAGTGCTGAACGGACCAAAGTATAGAAGAAAATCTTTCAAAAAAACAATGCCAAGAGTTACTGTGTCTATGGAAGTTAATTAGCAATAAAACACAGGGTAATTATCAACTAAAGTCACATTGGTGTCAAAAAGTAGAGATACATACAAGTTCCAAATGCGTGCTTGTGTGTTCACATTCACCCTGAAAAGAAATGCAGTTAACAAATAAGATTTCAAGGAGAAAAAGCTCATATAAACCTGAAATGTGACTTGAATAGCATGACTCAATCACAGGATTTCTAAATCCTGATGTCTCAGACTAGAGCTGACAATGATTCCCAAGGTGCTAACTGCACTCCTGCACAATCAGTTTTTCTTATTAGCCACTTCTAGACCACAGTTTTTCATTACATTCATTAGTGCTACAAATCTTTTAAACCATGCCTTTAAATGTGATAAATGTGTGTTCTTTGGGTTTTGCTAACTTACTGCATTGATTGTTGATCTGATAATTGCTTTCTATTAATGGTCTTGCTGATCAATCTTGTCATGATTAAGATATCAATTAAAGGATTTGGGCTTATATTTTGTTATCGTATTTTATTGTACTTACTAATTTGAATTAAGCCTAACTGTGAAGAACTAAAAGTAAACATCATAGCACAGTAAATTCTGTATGGAAAGTCCAGAAATTGGCTTAGCAGCCAGTTGTTCAGTTAATGTGCAATCAGTTATGTCAAAGGTACTTGAGATTGCTCAGAACCTTTAAAAAACAGAATCAGATTTACTTCAAAATGATATCTTTTTATTCTATTAGTCTCTGGGTTTATTACCTTTACTGTTTCTTGTCCTTTTTTTCAGTTGTCAGTTTTCAGTTGCTGGTGTTAAACTAAACCAGATCTGAATTAGTCCTTTGTCATTTGGTGAGCAACACTCGGCTCATTCACTGGGGCACGTATGTTCTTAACCCAGAGACTTCGTGACAAGGCTGGGGCAGATGCTAGTGGCTCATCATTATGTCAGTCATCTGATTTTAATCTTGTGCTGCAAATCTGTCAAAGCTTGAAGTTGGCCAGTAAAGCTATTAGGGTTGCTAAAGGTGTGCCTCGTTGTGCTGGGGCACACCTACAGAAGGAGTTTTAATTCAAGGAACTGGTGGGTGGTGAGGTAGAGTCTGTACTTGACTCTGTCCTAAATAGATTTGCTCCATTAAATCTTCTGTGGGTGGATAAAGATTAAGTTCAAGCAGCTCTAAAATCAGACCTCACAAGTTACTTTATCTCTAAAGAATGGCACAAGCATAGATCCTGTGACAGGGAAAGTGGGAAATATGTGTGCAGACAGCTTATGCCCACGGTTACCTTCCAGGTTTGTCACAGGCTAAGTTGAAACTGAGGACATACTCACAAGGCACTGGAGCTCTCCTTTACACACATACTGAGGTTGGCCTCCGATAAGTGGGCAGTATATGAGAAGGGACAGGATACTTCCTGAGTGTCACCTCCACAGGCAGAACTGATGTCACTAAGATGTAGGAATAAAAAGAGGAATACAAAAGTAGATGCAGCCCTATGAATTCAAGCACTGGACTTTAAAAACAGGAGAGAACATATTGTAATTCCTGAAAGATAATACTGAATTGGAATAGGATTTATGCCTTAGCATATACACACATGCGAGATGATGAAAGCAGCACGACATTTTGGTCACCTACCTGCTGAACACATAACCTCTTAAAATCCTCCATGCATCAGCAGGTAATGCAGTCTATGGGTCATCTCAGTATGTAGCTGATGAAGGGAAGGCAGCAATAGATGGAGACATTTATACCCTCGAGTATTTAGAGCCATTCAGAAACACTTTTCACTGGTTCGTTTCATTTGTGTGTGGAAACTCATGCCATAACTGAAATTAAGCAGTGGATTTTGAGCTGATTATGGCATTGAAGTGATGGAAGGAACACTTGAAAGTTATTCTGCTTTGTGTCTGTAAGCACAGCCAAGACAATGCTTGATCCTAGGGAAAAGGAATGTTACAAATGAAGACAGGGAACTACTTGGATCTATTCAGTTTCTATCAGAGCTGTGAGCTGGAGCTATACAGATGTGTCGTGGTTTAAACCCAGTCAGGCAACTTGTTCACTCACTCCCAGTGAGTGGTGCCGAGCTGACAACAATCGAGGTCCGTGTCGTCCCCCCCACCGGGGTTCTCCCCTTCCCCGCTCCCGGAGGAACGGGGAGGAGGATCGAGAGAGTGCAACTCCTGCGGGTTGAGACAAGAACAGTCCAGCAACAAATCACCACCGCTATTATCAGCTAAAACAATGATAAGGGAAAATAACAAGGGAAGAGAATACGATACCACCGGCCAAGAAGGCGAGTTCCACCCGGAAGCCCCTGTCCTTCCGGGTAACTCCCAGTTACCCCTCACCCCGGGCATGACGTGCTGTGGTATGGAATACCTCCCCGGCTAGCCCGGGTCAGGCACCCCGTCTCTGCTTCCTCACAGCTTCCCCTCCTCCTGGCAGAGCATGAGCCTCACAAAGTCCTTGGTCAGGGTAAACATGACTTAGCAACAACCGAAAACATCGGCTTCACCAACACTGTTCTCAAACTGGAAGTCAAAACACAGCACTGCACCAGCTAACACAAAGGAAAAACATGACTGCTACTGCTGAACCCAGGACATTATCCACCCCTTATTCCATACCATTCACGTCGTGCTCAGATCCCACATTTTCAATACACCATCGCTCTCCCACATATATACATCCATATACATACAGACCAAGAGGAAAAAAATCATTTTCTTAGTGCATGGACCAATCCCTATAATGCTGCTGAGTCCATTCGGTCCATGATGTTCAAAGCTCATTCTCTGTTGGGATGATGGCTGGAGGGAAGTCAGGGCCAGTCGCTGGTGACCTGGAGACATCTAGTTGATGGGCTATAAAAGCATTACACAGCAGGCAACAGCATACAATTGAGTTCACTGGCTGTTTTCCCCTAAAATCAAATCCCCTTGAGGTATACATTGGACTTCCCCATCTTCCCGCATTACCCACCAAGTATATCCAGGTCCCTGAGCAAAATCAATCCCATGAGTGGGTTTGCCTTTACCTGAAGCAGGAATAACCCAGACTGTCTTCCCCAGCAAATTCTTCATATGCACCACAGGAACTTTGTCCCCCTCTACAATATGTAAAAGTTCTGACTGGGCTGGGCCGGCCCTGTTGGCAGATCCTCTGGTGTTGACCAACCAGGTGGCCTTTGGTAAGTGTGTATCCCAATGCTTGAAAGTTTCCCCACCCATTGCTCTCAGTGTAGTTTTTAACAGCCCATTGTACCGTTCGATTTTCCCAGAGGCTGGTGCATGGTAGGGGATGTGATATACCCACTCAATGCCATGCTCTTTGGCCCAAATATCTATAAGGTTATTCTGGAAATGAGTCCCATTGTCTGACTCAATTCTCTCTGGGGTGCTGTGTCGCCACAAAATCTTTCTCAAGGCCCAGGATGGTGTTCCGGGCAGTGGCATGGGGCACGGCGTATGTTTCCAGCCACCCGGTGGTTGCTTCCACCATGGTAAGCACATGGCGCTTGCCTTGGCGGGTTGGTGGCAGTGTGATATAGTCAATCTGCCAGGCCTCCCCATATTTATACTTCAACCATCGTCCTCCATACCAAAGAGGCTTTAACCGCTTGGCTTGTTTAATTGCAGCACATGTTTCACACTCATGAATAACCTGGGCAATAGTGTCCATTGTTAAGTCCACCCCTCGATCACGGGCCCATCTAGATGTTGCATCTCTGCCCTGATGGCCTGAAGTGTCATGGGCCCACCGGGCCAAAAATAATTCACCTTTATGTTGCCAATCTAAGTCCATCTGAGCCACTTCAATCTTAGCCGCTTTATCCACTTGTTGGTTGTTCTGGTGTTCCTCAGTGGCCCGACTCTTGGGTACATGGGCATCTACATGACGTACCTTCACCACCAGGTTCTGCACCCAGGCAGCAATATCTTTCCACAGTGCAGCAGCCCAGATGGGTTTACCTCTGCGTTGCCAGTTGCTCTGCTTCCATTGCTTCAACCACCCCCACAGGGCATTTGCCACCATCCATGAGTCAGTATAGAGATAAAGTACTGGCCACTTTTCTCGTTCAGCAATGTCCAGGGCCAGCTGGATGGCTTTCACCTCGGCAAACTGACTCGATTCACCCTCTCCTTCAGCAGTTTCTGCAACTTGTCGTCCAGGACTCCATACAGCTGCCTTCCATCTCCGATGCTTTCCCACAATACGGCAAGAGCCATCAGTAAAAAAGGCATACTGCTTTTCACTTTCTGACAGTTTATTATATGGTGGGGCCTCTTCAGCGCGCATCACCTCCTCCTCCGGTGACATTCCGAAATCTTTGCCCTCTGGCCAGTCCATGATGACTTCTAGAATGCCTGGACGACTGGGATTTCCTATTCGAGTTCGTTGTGTAATTAGTGCAGCCCATTTACTCCATGTAGCATCAGTTGCATGATGTGTAGAGGAGACCCTGCCTTTGAACATCCAGCCCAGCACGGGCAGCCGGGGTGCCAGGAGGAGCTGTGCTTCAGTGCCAATCACTTCCGAAGCAGCTCGAACCCCTTCATAGGCTGCCAGTATCTCTTTCTCAGCTGGGGTATAGCTGGCCTCAGATCCTTTATATCCCCGACTCCAAAAGCCGAGGGGTCGACCTCGAGTCTCCCCTGGAGCTTTCTGCCAGAGGCTCCAGGTAGGACCGTTCTCCCCAGCTGCAGTGTACAGCACATTTTTTACATCTGGTCTGGTCCGGACTGGTCCAAGGGCTACTGCATGAACTATCTCGCGTTTAATTTGCTCAAAGGCTTGTTGCTGCTCAGGGCCCCATTTAAAATCATTCTTCTTACGGGTCACCTGATAGAGAGTGCTTAAAATCGAACTGTAATTCGGGATGTGCATTCTCCAGAACCCCACTGCACCCAAGAAAGCTTGCGTTTCTTTCTTATTAGTTGGTGAAGACATTGCTGTTATCTTGTTGATCACATCTGTGGGGATCTGTCTACGTCCATCTTGCCATTTTATTCCCAAAAATTGAATCTCCTGTGCAGGTCCCTTGACCTTACTCCATTTTATGGCAAAACCAGCTTTCAGCAGGATTTGGATTATTTTCCTCCCTTTCTCAAAGACTTCTTCCGCTGTATCGCCCCACACAATAATGTCATCAATGTATTGCAGGTGTTCTGGAGCTTGCCCCTGTTCCAGTGCAGTCTGGATCAGTCCGTGGCAAATGGTAGGGCTGTGTTTCCACCCCTGGGGCAGTCGGTTCCAAGTGAACTGGACACCCCTCCAAGTAAAAGCAAACTGTGGCCTGCACTCTGCTGCCAAAGGAATTGAGAAAAATGCATTGGCAATATCAATCTTGGCATACCACTTGGCTGCCTTTGACTCTAGTTCATACTGAAGTTCTAGCATGTCCGGTACGGCAGCACTCAATGGTGGTGTGACTTCATTCAGGCCACGATAGTCTACTGTTAGTCTCCATTCTCCATTAGACTTTCGCACTGGCCATATGGGGCTATTAAAGGGTGAGCGGGTCCTGCTGATCACCCCCTGACTCTCCAGTCTACGGATCAGCTGATGGATGGGAATCAGGGAGTCTCGGTTGGTGCGATATTGCCGCCGGTACACTGTTGTGGTCGCAATTGGCACTTGTTGTTCTTCAACTTTCAGCAACCCCACAGCAGAGGGATCTTCTGAGAGACCAGGCAAGGTGGACAGCTGCTCAATTTCCTCAGTCTCCAAAGCAGCAATACCAAAAGCCCACCGGTACCCTTTTGGGTCTTTGAAGTACCCTCTCTTGAGGTAGTCTATGCCGAGGATGCATGGAGCCTCTGGACCAGTCACAATAGGGTGCTTTTGCCATTCCCTCCCAGTCAGGCTGATTTCAGCCTCCAGCACAGTCAACTCTTGGGATCCTCCTGTTACTCCAGAAATATAGATGGGTTCCACCCCTTGACAGCTTGATGGCATCAGGGTACACTGTGCACCGGTATCTACTAGAGCCTTATACTTCTGTGGGACTGATGTGCCAGGCCATCTGATCCACACAGTCCAGTAAATCCGATTGTCCCCTACCTCCACCTGGCTGGAGGCAGGGCCCCTCTAATGGTCGTCACAGCTTTGGACACTTAAGTCGTGGTGAAAGGGATTATTCTTCGTTATCACAGGAGCTGGAGTAAAATCAGCTCTTCCATTCCATCTGGGAAACTGCTCACCAGAGACTGAAGCCGTAGCTCTCATGGGACGATCAGTCTTGGCCCTTGCTCCCCTCTTCAGTTCACTCACCCGTTCCTCCAAAGCTGAAGTAGGTTTTCCATCCCACTTTGTCATGTCTTCTCCGTGATCCAGCAGGTAAAACCATAGGGTACCCCGTGGCGTATACCTCCTGTATCTCCTCTCTTGAGCAATAGGACGCCTTTTGTTAATAGCTGAGACGTGTGTTGGTACGCGTGAGGAGCTGGATAAATCAGATAGATCGTCCCTCAATTGTTCGAGGTCCTGGGACAGTTTTTTCACAGCTGAGATGATGGAAGGGGTGAGGTTGTCTTCGAACTCTCGGAGTTTATGAACCATTTCATCCACTGTTAGTGGTACTATGTCATTCCAGGTTACTGTTGCCAATGAATGGGCATATGATGACGGTGCATTCCGTGTAAGTTTTCGCCACATAGGTCCTGTACATTCAACTTCATCTGGGTCTATGGGTGTATCCCCGTTATTCGGCTTGATGTGATAGAGCATCTCTACGATGGCCGATTCCCTCAGAGACTGGATGCCTTTGTCTATAGTAGTCCACTTGGCCGAACGACTCGTAACATCGTCCTTGTACGGAAACCTTTCTTTCACAGCTGCCAAGAGCTGCCTCCAAAGGCTGAGGGACTTTTTCTCTCTTGCAATTGCTTTGTCAATTCCCCCTTCTCTAGCAAGTGATCCCAGCTGCTTGGCTTCTGTACTTCTAGTTCGTGACCATCGGCCCCATTGTCCCAGCATCGGAGTAACCAGGTGATGATGTGCTCCCCTGGTTGACGGGTAAAATCTTTTCGCATATTCCGCAGCTCGGTTGAGGTCCGAGGTCGAGAAGTTACCTCTTCTTCTTCTTCTTCGTCATGTGATGATGACTCCTGATCAGATTCTGGACCGGGTGGTGAATTCATTGGTTCTTCATCTCGCTTCACCCTTTTTGCCTCCTTTTTACTTGTTCTCTTGCGTACAGGGGCAACCGATATTGGTACAAAGTGGTCCTCTGGTTTGGCTGCAGTGATTATCACTGGGGGTGGTGTAGCTGCTGTGCTTGGAGCTGGGGTAACCACGTTGTCTGTTGCAGTTGAAGTTTGAGCAGCTGCTGTACTTGCCACTGGAGTAGCTGCTCTGTTCATTGAGGCCAAAGTTTGAGTAGCGACTGTTGCTTTGCCCTCAGATCCGCCGACATTCTTTTCCTTTTGAAGGTGCTGGATAGTGTTGAACAAGGCCCTGTAAGCATAGGCCAAGCCCCAGCACGTTGCCGTGATTTGTCCATCTCTGGTATGGCCAGAATGACCACACACCTCATTTAAGTGTTTTACTAATTCTTCTGGATTTTGTAGTTGTTCGGTAGTGAAATTCCAAAGTACTGGAGGGGCCCACTGACCTAGATACTTGCCCATATTGTCCCACACACCCTGCCACTCATGGCTGTCCAGCCTCAGGGAAAATCTCTCGGTCCTCCTACATCGTCGTTTGACCCCAGACAAGACCCAAACCTGACTCTGCTTAACTCCTGAAATCAGTAGCGGGTAAAACACACTCTGTATGCGTGTTAGCATGGTGATTCCCATCACCATCAGCAAACAAGTCTCAACAGCATTAAAATGCCATTTAAAAAATTCAAAACTCTCAAATGTAAATGGTCTGGGGGGACGACTGGGAGGGTAAAAGAATGTCTCCTTCACAGGTTGAGCAACTGAGAAGGAGAAAAAAGATGTGTAATTGCTAAGCACCTCCATCATATACCTCCCAAAGTATAAAGGTGGTGACCACACTGGGAACATAAGCCAGATCAGTTTCATGATCAATGATTCTATTGTATTACAAGTCATTACCATAAAGTACAATGGGACAAAAACCTTAGCCCAAGCCCCACACTTGAAAAACACTAATACAGCAAATACCGGATGGACGTACGATACTATATACTGAAACTGTGAGATCAAGAGGAACAACCTTGAGAGCCAATAAATCAGCATTGTGACGAGTGATTATCAATCCAGTCAGATCTGTTCTTATCTCAACCCCTCGTGCCCCACGTTGGGCGCCAAAAAGAACTGTCGTGGTTTAAACCCAGTCAGGCAACTTGTTCACTCACTCCCAGTGAGTGGTGCCGAGCTGACAACAATCGAGGTCCGTGTCCCCCCCCCCCACCGGGGTTCTCCCCTTCCCCACTCCCGGAAGAACGGGGAGGAGGATCGAGAGAGTGCAACTCCTGCGGGTTGAGACAAGAACAGTCCAGCAACAAATCACCACCGCTATTATCAGCTAAAACAATGATAAGGGAAAATAACAAGGGAAGAGAATACGATACCACCGGCCAAGAAGGCGAGTTCCACCCGGAAGCCCCTGTCCTTCCGGGTAACTCCCAGTTACCCCTCACCCCGGGCATGACGTGCTGTGGTATGGAATACCTCCCCGGCTAGCCCGGGTCAGGCGCCCCGTCTCTGCTTCCTCACAGCTTCCCCTCCTCCCTGGCAGAGCATGAGCCTCACAGAGTCCTTGGTCAGGGTAAACATGACTTAGCAACAACCGAAAACATCGGCTTCACCAACACTGTTCTCAAACTGGAAGTCAAAACACAGCACTGCACCAGTTAACACAAAGGAAAAACATGACTGCTACTGCTGAACCCAGGACAAGATGTCACTGGTTATTGCTATGCATCTTTTGCTTTGGTAACACAGACTTTCTAAAATCAGTTAAAAATGGCTCCACTTGGAAAGCCTTGTCTTTGAAAAGTGTTTTGGCTTTAAAAGTTTTCTCTAAAAACATGGTTCTGGCTTAATAGTCAAGGGCTGGTTAAAACCTGAAAAAAAAGTGTAGTGTTGTGCCTGGGGGGAATGTATTTGAACTTGTGGACTTGTCCTCTGTATTTTAATTCAAGTGATTGCTTCATAGTTTGGGTTGCTTCATAGTTCTGGAGGAGCCAAAGTAATATATTATCAGATGCAGATGTCAGTGGTTTAGCCAAAGCAGCAGAGTGACCTGGCCATATCACACATGAGCATGCAAAAGTAGGCCATGATGGAGTTCACAAACACCAATCAAACAAATGGCTACCACAAATTTAAGCAAGTGAGGACACATTAAAAAACTCCTAAATCAAAACAGAAATATTTAATAAAAAGGAAAATAATTGTTTACCTTGAAAAACACTTATCATCGTGTGATTTTTTTCCTTACAGAAGGAAAAACTGGTGGTGAGTGGGATAAAACGTTCTTGATGCTACACTGTTTCTCTACAGAGAGCAAAAGCCTGATTTCCAGTTCAGGAAATGGGGTGTTTCCTTTGTTTGCGTTTCCAAGCCTTTCTCTAGCTATTACTTTTTTGCTTCTGCCAGGTCCCCTGCTTCCTGCTTTTGCTGTCTGACACTTCTGACTGTTTCTCTTTTGCATATGACAGGTCTCTTCTGCCTCCAGAAACACACAGGTATTTCCATGTAACAATACTCTCCAGCCAGTTTTTCCCCACTTTCAGTTTCTGGGTGAGCTGTGTTTTTGGGCTGGGGGTTCATTTCCTTCCCTTTACTCCAGATGGAAGCATCGCTGCTCCTAATTTATAGGAGGAGAACCTATGGTGAGTAACCAGTTGCACAGGCTTCAGAGATGTGTCATCCCAACATCCGTTATGCTTTTGTATTATATTCACAAGCACTAAATGGTGATGTATGTATTTCAGAGGCCCCTGTAAATTTCAAGCTTGTATATATTCAGAATATAAATTATCATATTTCCTTCCTTATTTTGGAAAAGGTCCCATTTAATTGAAAAACAAGTCTTTCCTATTGCTTTTTTGCGATAACTCAAAGAATTCTCTATTGCCTCAGACACAATTTTATATTAAATGGCATAGGCTGGTTGAAAGCATAATGATAGCATGATCTTTTTCTGTTGGATTTTGTATTCATTTCTGTTACACCTAATTACATTTCTGTCATACTATAATGGAATTATCCCTGGATTCCATGCATTTTTTTCTACGTAAATTCCAAGTAACTTCTAAAACAGTGTAAGAAATACTTAATTAGTGGTACCAAAGTCCTGATAAATATTGAGCTTCTTGAGCTTCTCTCAAAATTCAAGTTTACTTCTATTTGCATTTAGATTTTTAACCCAGTGCTTGGACTTTGGAGGAGAATAAAAATTACTTTGCTTGAAGAATCTGTTTATATCAGGTTATTTGGTTAAGTATCCCTAGCAATCATTTCATTCTATAAAACTTTAAGTTATATTTTTCATTATATATATGTTTTAGAAAAAAGTTGATCTTCATCCAGTGTATCACTTAAGCACATGATTAGCTCTAAAATCCTGAGCAGTCTCACTGAACTGAAGCTGAGACATTACTTAAGTTCAGTGACAGTGAGGAGAATCTGCTGGAAATTTTGCACTTGAAACAGATATTATTTCAGCTCTGAAAACAGCACCAAGGACTTCAGCCTATAAGTGTATTACATTTAGTACTCCTACCAAAGTCAGGGGAAATCTTCATGAAGCAGAAAAGTGTAATAGTGTAATTATTCATTTGCTGGGAGATGGCATATTATTCTATTACCTATTACAATAAAATTGATACGTTTACAAGTTCCTGTCTCCACAACTTTGAAAGCAGTAAAATATGTGCTGTACTTGCTAAGTATATTTTTTTAATCTTAAAATTTTGTCCTTAAAAGTTTACAGAAAGTCAAATATTAGGGAAATATTTTCTCCACTACAATGATATCCATCTTCCCACAGAGTGTTTTATTAAACAAAAACATAGGGAATGATATTAGTGACAAACTACTACATAAAATTCAAATGTTTCCTTTCACTTTTATTTTTAAAATAATTTTAACTGTCATTAGACAAAAGTATTTTACGTTGTGATTTATTGGCAACATGCCATTTGTGATTTATATGCAACATGCTGTTTGTCTTCTGGAATGGTCTGGAGAAAAGGCACTCTGAAAGTACACATCCAGAAGATATGAATAACTCTAGTACCTCTCACTCGTTCACTGTTCATTTAGTGTTTGCTATTGCAGATGCAAAAATAAAGAATTTTGTTTAAAGTGTTGATGATCTTAGAAATGTCTGATTGTGCTAAACACTTGACCCTTAGCCTTCATCTTGAAAGGTTTTGTATTTAGCTTTGGGCATGTGAGTCCAAAGTGCACCGATATCTGGCTCCTACATCTTAGCACAGAGCTTCTCCAGCCTAGGGGCTGGGTGCCTCAGCTTCACCTCAAATCTTTGGGTCTGGTCCATTTGACAAGTTCTAAGGGTCATGCTATTGAAAGGTGCCAGACCAGTAGCCCTCAAGGCTGAAGTCTGCTGTGCATTAATGAAATGGCAGCTACACAGGCAATTGCAGTGCAAGATTTATCACACATCTTAGTAAACAGTGCTGCACAGAAGGAGCTATGTCAGTCCTGAGAAGGTGCTTCAACCATTCAGTCATTCAGCTTGATCCAAAGAGTCAGGATCCTCAATTCTTCAGCTTAGGCTGAGAAGTCCACTATTTAGTTGACATTCTACATCTATAAACAGCTACCCAGCTTATTTTGACTGAGGGACATTAGAAGTTCAACAAAACATGGCACTAGATTCCAGAGTACCCCAAACAATCAGAACAAGTCAAGTGTCTTTCCAAAGCCCAGCCTGCACTGTGGTCCTCCCTTGCTGAAAGGCTCCCAGCACTGCAACTCGGCAGTCAGCAGGTTATTGCAATAAGAGAGAATTTAAAATTCAAAGACCATCCCAATCTTAAAATGTCAACAAAACACCTGCTCTTCCACTGTCAGGAGGCCACTGCTGAAAGGCAAATGCTATTTTTAATCATGTACAGATTACTGTAAGGGAAGTTTAAATAACCTATGTTAATTTTTTGGTGTAAGCTTATAAAATAGTAAATACTTAGTCTGCCAAAGCATGCAGGAAACCTGCCTTTTAAAACAAGGCAGGAACAGATCCAGCAGATCCTTGCTGTCCTTCTTGTGACAAACAGGGTCCCCAACATCTCCGCTATCTGTCAGCCTGTCTTTCTGATGCATGGCAGTAACTAACACTAGATTAAAAGCAAATAGGCGATTTCCTCTGATGATCCCTTCCGACAGTGCTTGCAGGACTGAAATGCTTGTGGGCACAGGATTATTAATAACATATTTATTATAATTATTTTATATAATTATATAATATATATTAATAAAGTGCTGCAGGCAGAAGACTTAGCATTTAGTGCCAACGTACAGACAGAATCTGTTTCTCTTTAGATTCTACCTGACTCTTGTTGATCAAGTTTATCTAATATTTGAGTCATTCTTGCAGCCATTGCTGGCCCTCTGCATTATACTGTTTTGTTGGAAGCAAACAGTAAACTCCAGCTGTGGCTTGGGATGCGCAGGCTGGTCATTAGGAAACAATCTGTCACCAGGACAGTGATGTAGCAGTGGTAGAGGTTACCCAGAGAAATCAGGGTTTAGCCCACCCTTGGAGATTTTCAGCAGCTGGCTGGAAAAAGTCACACCTGACCTGTTCTTGAGTTGATAGTCCTGTTGCAAGTGAGAGTCCTCACTAGAAAATATCCATAAATTCATTTCAACCAGCGTGAAATATTTGCCCTTTTTGCTGACTCCTTATGATTACTGACATTAACAGTCTGCTTTGAAAAAGAAAACCAACTGCTAAACCAGGGTATTTAAATGGAACAAAATTTATTTTTTTTTCAGTAGTGGCTAAGAAAGAAGGAGAATGACTGTAGATTTTAATACTGGCATATTAAAATGAAAATATACATGGCCTCAGAGAACTACAACGGGAATGTCTCCCTTCTTACGAGCCCACAGAGGTTTGCACATATGGTAGCCCACTTTGCATTGCTTGGAAACTTTATCGTAACATTTGCAAAAAGTGATTTGTGTTTTGGGATGGTAATTCATTTTTTAGAAACTTTCTTTTTATTGACTGCTAGAGATGGGCTGAAGCCAGTTGTGTCTGAAATGAAACCAAAAGCCTCATGAGCAGATGGCCTAGCATGTTCAGTAAAAGTACTATCTGGAAATGTGATGTATTCTTCACTAATGAAGAACCTTGAGGACTATCCTCTCTGTTTTATCATCAACCTCTGAATGTGTACCATTCCCTCATTCTCACAGGCACTGCTGCAAATGAGAAATAACAAGTAGGAGTAGCACTAATAACTGAAAGTCATACCACACTTATATTTTTGTTCCAATCTAATAATATTAGATTTGGGGAGAGGGAGTGTCCTACTATTTAACATCACAAATACTTCTAAGGGTTAACTTGTCAATAGATATGAACTAGAATATAGCTGTAAATTAAAACCACATTAAATTAATATTTTGATATCACTTTCTGTTTTATTAGCATAGGACACCTCATATGATTTTTCTCTCTATTTATTCACTGTAATGGTGGGAAGGAAGAAAAGGAGGTATGGTTCTTACATGCTTCCAGCCAGTTTCAAGGTTACAGCTGCTTTCCCCATCCACTACTTTCCTCTGGTTAATGTCATGTTCTGCCTGGCTTCCACTGCCAGGTTCTCAGCTTGACTCCTGTAATGTCATTACCTGCCATTTCAACATAGATTATTATGTTCAAGATCAGGACATTTAGATGTGTTTTAATGTGTAAAAATGAACATATAGGTGTCTACAAGTAAGGTAGTAGTTAAACTCTCTTTATGGTCAGTGGAGACATTTCCCTTCAAATGGACAGGCATTACCGTCATTTAGCTCTGGCTCCACACATCGTAGCTCTCCAATGAGGACCAAGGGGAATTGGACAGATGTGAACACCTAAAGCAGATGTGAACACCTACGAAAGAACCCTAAGTTTAAGGTGTCTTAATATGGCTCTGAATCCCACCCTGACTGATTGCTGTACTCTCCAAAGAATTCCCACTCAGGTTTTCCCTCTTGATTTCTGCTGTTTTTCTGCACCCCTTGCTCCTACATGTCTTGTTTAATTCCTTGTTTTGTTGTCTCATCTAATCATTTTTTCTGGAACAATATAGTCAAAACCTGCTCTTCAACAACTTTTTTCACACCTGATATAACTGCTGTTCTGATAGCATGGCTCCCTCCTCCTGACATTAATTTTGACACAATAATATTTCTTCTTACCTCAGTTTCATATTTAACATACAAATATGTTTGTTTTTCTGAGGGAGGGAAATTCATTATTAAATTTAGGCTCTGTTAAAGAACAGTGATTTTGAGTGATTAGTGTTTTAGCTATTCATTTCTAAACAAATACTGCCTACAGTCTCCTTAACATGCCTGATCCTCAGGCATTCTAATTTTTAAGTCTTTAAAATCAGTGGAAGCTGTAGAAACAACCTGTCTCCTGATTTCTGTGAATAGTTTTCTCCACAGTAGTTTGTGACTGTGTCTATATGAACAGAACAATAATAAAACAACCAAAGAGCAGAGCATGTGTGCAATGTGAAGACACTGAAGAACCCTCATGCTCCCCCAGATGTATCTTCCTGAGCAAACATGAGAAGACTAGCTCCCATACAACAAAACTGTAGGCTTAATTCTGAGCTTCATTGTGCTGGTTTAAATCTGGAGTGATTACTTTACTCCAGCCTGAGATCAGAATCTGCCCTTATAATCAGTACAGTAGGCATATTGACCTCAGCCTTCTGGAAATAAACAAGTACTGTCAGGAACAGTCATCTTGCAGGGAAACAGACAAAAATACCTGACTTTAAACAGACTTTAAAAAAACACATCTCTTACGAAATCTCTTGAGAGCATGAGTTCTTTCGGTCTCCCAGTGCATAGCAAGCAAAGCAAGGTAAGTTATCTTGACATCAAGTCCTCGAGCAGAAGATCTTTTGGGGAGTGAACAAAGGGCTCTGTAGAGCCAGCCTTATAATCAGAGTCATCTGTAACCTTGAAAAGTACAGCTGGGGTTAGGGAAGGTGCAGAGAACACTTCTGTTATACTGATGTGCTTCTCCCAGCAAAGGAATCATCATGGCTTTAGTTTCAGGGTATTTTTAGTGTTCCTTCCTCCTGAGGGGGGTTCTATCATAACCCATTGATTTGCATGGAGCTTATTGTGAGATATAAAGGTGTTGGTTTTTTTTTTCCTTGAAGAATGAGAGAAACATACTTGCAAAAAATTTCATGGTTTTCAAGAGTTTTCCTTAATACAGTAGCCCTGTATGAATTATTCCCAGCAATCCTCAACATCGAAACAGGAATCTTTATCCTATGAAATAGTTACTCTGTTCTGGGCATCTCAAATAATTCGTTGACACTTTGGGAGTCATATGACTTAATGAGAACAATAAGCAAGTGACCAGACTGCCAGGAGAAAGAAGTCTGTATTGTAAACTATCAAAGCCACAAAACCACACAGAAATAGATTTTTCTTTTGTCTCCCCCTCCAGAAAACAGAACTTCCCAAATGTATTACTACAATTCTCAGAAGCCCTGACAAGACTGTGCTGAGTGACTGGAAGCACGGAAGACTCTTGCAATCTATTGGTGAGTCAGTAGAATTTTGAGGGGTGGCTGTGCTTGCTTCATATGCTGATACTATTATTTGTACTTTCTGCTCGAATCCATGATTATAAGTAGAACTGTCGTGGTTTAAACCCAGTCAGGTAACTCGTTCACTCACTTCCCCCCCTTTTCTTGCCCTCCCCCTGCTCTCGGAGGGACGGAGAGGAGAATCGAAAAGAATGCAACTCCCACGGGTTGAGATAAGAACAGTTTAGTAACTAAGGTGTAACACAAATCACTACTGCTACCACCAATGATAATAATGATAAAGGAAATAACAAGGGAAGAGAGTACATCATCTCACCACCAGCCGACTGATAACTCGCCCCCCAAGCCCGACCAAGCTCCGACCGATACCTCCTCCAACCCTGCAGTCTCCCAGCCCTTCCGGCTAACTCCCAGTTGCATCCTGGGCATGACGTGCTGTGGTATGAAATACCTCTTTGGTCAGTTTGGGTCAGGTGTCCTGTCTCTGCTTCCTCCTGGCTTCCCCTCCTCCCTGGCAGAGCATGAGGCTCACAAAGTCCTTGGCCAAACCAAAACATCATTGTTATCAGCTCTGTTCCCGAGCTGAAAGTCAAAACACTGCACTGCACCAGCTACCAAGGAGGAGAAAAATGACTGCTACTGCTGAACCCAGGACACCCATTCATGCAGTTTTGCACCAAAGCTCCCCAAATTTGAATTTTATTTCTATCTTAATTGTATTTGTATAAGGTAAACTAATGATGTACAGACTGGAGAGTAGATAGCTTATGCGTTTCATTCATGTGTGCTGGAAACAGAGGAGTTGCCCTGTTTTCCAGGAGTATGTGAATTGCTAAGAAGAAGAGGCATTGGATAGACATGCCCCCACCAGTATTTTCTGGCTGATATTTCTGAAAGAAGCAATTCTAAATCTAACATTTCATCTGTTTATTTACTACATTCAGGAGACTGGTTTTCTCAGTTGGTTGTTAAACAAAACAGCTGTGTACTACACATCTGTTTACAAAAAAATATTAGCAGATTGTGCAATGAAAGATTAGGGAAGCTTATTTTAATTTGAAATGAGATAATGGGACGATCTTAGACCCAGGATCTGATCCTGAATCTTTGTTTTACTCTGGAAAACAGTGCTGAGCAACTAAAGTTCAGTATCTTCCTACTGTCCTGCCTTATGGATCTGGTCCACATGGCAGCACCCTTTGGTCATATATTTTTGAAGCCTGGATAAAACAGTGACCAGAGGGCAACCCAATGGAAGATTTCTCACAATTTAGAAAATTAAAGCAAATACATTTATTCGATTTATGAATTTTTCAAATCATGGTTGAGAGGCCTAAGTGTGGGATATGAAGACCAGTGATGAGGAATGTTGGTGTGCACAATCTAAGCCACTACACCTTTTTCACCATGGACTGAGGTAGTCTAATTAACCTTTCCTTTGCCATGAACTAAACGTGTATTCACAGATAGTTATTGCCCTTCTGATGATATGAGATAAATAGCAAAGCTGCAAGAATTTGATAGAATATTTGAGCTTTCAGTTCTGATTTGAGCTTGGCTTCTACCTGTGTAGCTTTTCACTGTATTCTTCCATTTCTGCCACACTTTTTCGTGGGTTGAAAATAATTTCTTCATTTGCGAAGGGTGTTGTGCTAAAAAAATACTTGAAATGTGCTTTGAAGACGTAATTCACTGTGCCACTAAGTTAATGATGCAAAACCCGTTTGAACTAAGGCCTATCTGGGTGCTTTCTTTGGGGTGGTTGATTTGTGACACCTTCAAAAAGCCCTTTATTAGAAAGCTCTCAGCAGCTGTTCTCTGCAAATCAGAGCCACTGAAGAAAGCTGAAATACCAGTTGTGTTCAGATGGGTGTCAAAGAGGATCTGACAGAGCTTTCTTGGGGCAAGGAGAAGCAGTGACTTTCAAAAAGAAAAAAAACCCAACACAAATCAACACGTTAAATAGACAGAGATCAGGAGAGACCTAATCTTCTCCTGTAGATAAACTCTCTCCTTCAGTTGAGCTCTGTGAGCTCTCTTGCCTAAAAACTGGACTTCTTGCAACACACAAGGAGACGTATAATCAAACTGGAATGGCTTTTGCTGTGACAAAGTTTCCAGCCGTGTATCATTTCTGTATGATAACAGCTATTTTTTAAGTATGAAATTCATTCCTTTTTTGTCATGGAAAATTCCCACAACATCTCATTTCTCAAGGGTAATTCCAGGCACACCAAGTGAAATTTTTTTAAAGGAACATCTGTTTTCTCTCATAAATTATATGACATCTTAATAGAAACACAACTGGCCTGTATATACTTCTGTGCTTTCATCCATTAATTACAGAGAACATTAAGGTTCCATTTTACTGTGCTTTAAGTATCTGGTGCCAAAAGAAGCAGCAAGGAGAAGGGAAGCGTGATTATGTTGTTAGACTCAGCAGTCCCAAAATACTGATCAGCACTCATTATTGTCTGTTGCTTCCATAGGAAGCTAGTCTTTAATGTGCAACTCACATTATTAAATACATATATTTTGTCAAATATATTTTAAAGAAATATATAATCATAGTGTTTTGTCCCACTGTGCAGTAGTTTTTAATAATCTCAATTTATAAGAGCTAACAAAAGCATCCATGGTCTAAATTCAGCTAACTTTTATAACCAGCTTGGTAACACATCCAAGTGTAAACCCGATGTCCCTGAAATACCTGCAAAACTTTCTTGAATCCAGTAGTACACCAGGAAGAGCACTGCAGTCAAGTTTTTACCTTATTCCTGTGGTCATCCTGCTAAATAATGAGCAGAGGCTGAACGATCGGCCCTAAGGCAGTGGGAGTGATCCCTCCTTCACATTTGCAGTGACCATAGCCAAGGCACAGTGTTGAACATCATGTGATGGTGACACTTGACACTTCGACCTGACTTCCCACCCTCAGCTGGCCACAGCTGTCCTGGCCACAGGTCTACATCCAGGAGAGAAAAGCTAATGGTGGTGAGTATCTAAAGGTTTCTAAGGGAAGGCTTCCAATTTATTTGAAACTAAAGCAGCGCCACATTCCAGCATCTGTTTTTATGCTTTAAATTACCCTAAGTAGTTTCTTCATTTTCCAAAATTGCGCTTCCTTAAAATGCTTCCTATTACACTGTCACATTTTACTGTGCATTAAACATCTGGTATCAACAGCCTAAACAACAAAAAAGCATGATTATGCTGTCAGACTTAATAATTCAGAAATATTAAACAGCTCTTATACTATCAGGAGCTTTTCATATGAAATTGTCCCTTGATGTGTATTTTGCACTTATGAGACTTCGCACATACCAGCATAAGATAACAGTGTTCAATCTTTCATGTAACTAACAGAGTTAATTTGCCTAAATGAAATCACTTTATCAGCTATACTGTTGCCCTGCAGAAACCAAGGGATTTCATAGTTTGTTAAAACATACCAAACTGCGATCTGGAAAATGGGGGCGGGAGGGACTTCTTCTGTGCAATAATAGATTAGGAAAGCTATTTAGCCTTAAGCAAACTTGAGAGCTATGGAGGCTGAACCATGTGGAAGGAGACCATAAAGCTCCTTGCCTGTTCAGTAACCAAATGACTGCTGCTTAGTTAGCTGTAAGCTTCAGTTTGAGACCTTTTGCTCCCATATTTAATTAAAACATCATTGTCATCTTCTGTGAGTACTGAGCTGTAATACTGCAGGCCTATTCAATATCTGTTTCTTAATTGGTCTTAAATAGGTTAATTGCAATTCAAAGAACAAGTCATTACCAGTGGGATGCAAGTGTATGATGCAATGGGACAGAGCATGAGCTATTGGCTGGAATGCCTGATGAACAGCATAGTTATTATTTTAAGGTTATGGTCGGAAACATTTTTATTACAGAGATTTCCAGAGTTTCTTTCACCAGCCACCTCCTTATCTTTGCTCTGTGGGATCTACTGCCACAGCTGTTACAAACTTCATGTCCACTGCTTGTCTGCTTCTGTGCTTACAAAAGGGCTGGGAACCTTTCGATGAATGGCACACCACCAATAATGGGGGGTTTAAGAGACTTTTTTCTTCTCCTTAGTAATTAGATGCAGTCTTGAGACAACAAACCCCATCTAATTCTGAGTACCTGTGAAGTCTCACTGCCTACAGAGAACAGCTCTTGAACCCTCATAGGGTCCCTGGGGCATCTGTGTGAGAGTGGTATGAACATGTACCAAGGATTTAATGGCACTGTCATTACATTACAAACACTGGTACTCAGAGCATTTCAAAATGATACCATAAGCATTTTCTAACTTTTCTAGTATCACTTGACTGAATAACTCTTTACAGATTTGTTTCCCAGTTATACCAACAGGTGCTATTAATATATTAATGCTTCTGTGAGGTGGGCTCTAGATAGCCAGCCTTTTCAGGTAAAGTCCTTGAAGTAATGTTGAATATGGAAAACATACAGTTATGTAATCCTTAGAAAGGCAAAGTAATTTAGGCATTCAACTAGGTAGGTACAGATTTTTGCATGAATGTTTTAAGGAAAGTTGAATTTTTAATTCTTTTACCAGCTTCTATCCTTGCCAGGCACACAGTAACCTCCCCTGGAAACAGAACACAGGATAATGTAAATCTCTTCAATAGGCAATGAGAGTACTGTCTTCCCCAAATAACCTGAAGCACCAGAGGCTAGCATGTTCCTTGGCATAAGGAAAAAAAAGTCCTGACCAACTTGTCTGGCATTTGCCTCTATCTTCGTTCACCTCTGCTTCAACCTAACAGGTTGTTGTGCAATCGCACCACCTGGCCTCTCAATAGTCCTGGGAATCACAACAATATTTATTCTGTACATTTCAGGGTTTTATACTGCTGCCAGAAGTCCTGGCACTAAATGAAGGCATTGCAATAGTAAAGTGCACAGAGGGATTCAGGGAATCTCCAGTACATTTAAGGCCAAAATTCTTTTGTGGTGTGGTTTCCTCAGATAAGATTTTGAGATGGAGAGAGGAAAAGGTGTTCAAATTGTGCATTGTAAATTATGGAGATGAGAGGATATCTCATAGCTTTTGCAACATTTTCTAAAGCTGTTTTCCTTTGGACTATTGTTCCTTAGCCAGATGCCCTGAACAGAGAACACTGCGTCCCCAGCTTTGCTCTTAGATTTGTGATTAGTGTTGCCCCTGAAGAGCTTAGCTGTCAGCAGAATTCATAATGCAAATTTGATGCAACTGGGGATTAAACTATGAATTGTTTTCAAAATTAGGACGAAGGTCTTATTTGGCATTGGAAAATGACATCAAGTCAGTAGACAATTTGAGTGCAAATCTGTGGTTAGGGGAGTCCCTCTCTTCTGATATCCTGTCTGGTACTGTGCTGGTTGGTACTAGCTCTAGACAATAGTGCTTGCTGACAAGATCAGGTAAATCTGTATTCTTCCCTTTATTCTTTCATTTGGCATAATAATTCCTAAAGAGCTTGTTTCCAAGGAGGAACAAAACCCCCTACATTTAACATGCCTAAGCGAACACTCCCAGCGTGCAAGCAGTGGCAATGGAGTAGGTGGATGGCAAGAAGAAGTTTATTTTTTGGATTTTGCAAACCCAAAATCTGAAGACCCATGTCACAGAGGTCACTGAACAGCTTTTAGACCATGAGCACTCTCAGTCTTCATTCAGACCAGTGAGCTAGAGGTAAAGGAACAGATTTTTCAAGTACTGTATGTTCTCCTTCAACTGTTTTTGTTAATGAAATTTTACAACTCAGAAAAAGTGACAGCATACTCTGGGTGGGAGGGATTTATTAAACCACATAAAGGTGTTTACAGAGGAGACTCTATGTATCAGTTATTTTCTTTTTCACCTGTTAGCAGCAGAGAGACAAACTCTTCCATGGCGATCTACCCCATCATAACAAGTGACAGAACAGGAGGAAACAGCCTCAAGCTGCACAAGGGGAGATTTTGACTGGGTATTAGGAACAATTTCTTCATCAAAATGGTTGTCAAGCATTAGAACAGGCTGTCCAGGTAAGCGGTGGAGTCACCATACCTGGAGGTATCTAAAAGACATGTAGATGTGGTACTTGGGGACATGGTTTAGTGGTGGCCGTGGCAGTTGGACTCGATGATTTTCCAGGTCTTTTCCAACCTAAAAATTTCTATTATTCTATTATTATTCTATAAAGCAGATATATAAAAGAGATCAAATAAATTCTCCTTCTCTCTGCTGGCCACCAAAGAAGCCAAAGAAAACAATCTCAGATATAGCAATCTGTCACTGCAGACATCCAAATTTTTTGAGATCACACCCCCCTTATACCTATGCTGAAAAAATCTGAACAAGCACCAAGCTTTTAATATGCTAATGTTCAGGAAAACTGAATTCAGGAAAACACTAGGCAACAAAACTCAAACAGAATGTTTTCACCAGCTAAATAGGGTCTTTATAGGTCCATTTAGCTGACAACAGCTATTTCTGTATCCAGTATCAGGACTGAGAGGAAGACTTTTAGTCTCAAGTTTTCCAGAGAAGGTGTAGGCAAATAAACTATCATTAGTCTTGAGTCTTTCTGCAGTGTTAGGATTAACAGCCTCTGAGTTCTCATCAAAACAAGTGATAGAATTACTGCTGATCACTACCCATTAGGTTTAAGGACACGCACAAGTCTTGGATTGGATTCAGAGAAAATACGTACCATCAGAACAGCTGAAGTCATTGAGAAAGCTACAAGCTTTTAAGCATACAAACCATTTCTCAACTCTAAAAAAATTCTACTTTTTCAAACAGAGATGGATAACTTCTGAGTGAAATACAAATGGAGAGCACTTGCCTGGTTGCACATTACCTACCCACTACATTACCTACTAATGCAAGGCCACCATTTAGTGCACATTTAGTAGCATTCTATTCCCTGGGTAACCTTTCTTGTGTCATTTATTTGTGCAATATGGTCCTTATTAGTCAAGTCTGTGTGACTATTAATCTCTTGCTGAGATTAATGTGGTTATTTGATATATAATTGATCATATATGAAATTTTAGTCACACGAAAAGTGCAAAAGCTTCACAAGTGAGGTTAGGAACAAAGACAAAAAAATATTACAGTAAATCAGCTATCTGGGCAAATTGAAGAGTCAAGTAACTTGGATACACCAGTGATTATGTGAAGGTCTTTTCTATATTTTCCCCACACTTCTGTTCATATTTCACCAGTTTCCACTATCCTGCACTGACAGAGATGATTGAAACCTACATTACAGGTTGATAAATACCTCTTCTTAAAAAGATACCAAGACTGATGCAACACGACAGAAAGCAAATCCTTACACTTGAAATCTAAACATGCTTTTTGTCCAATTCTTCCAACTACCATAAGCTAACAAAAGAAGGATGAATCTAGGCTTTTAAATAATTTCTATTAAGCATGGGATTGCACTCTTTCTAGACCAGTAAATAAATCCCCCTTGATAATACTTGAAATATAGTAAATATTTGGGGAAAAAAAGAAACAGCCAAAAAACCCCAAACAAAGCTTTCCCTGCAGAAATCCAAGGGTACCTGGCTTTATTACCAATCCTAATGTCAGATGTGGACTGTCTTGTCAGAATGTAAATACAAGGCATTTTTATGTTTTCATTTGCACTTTTCCATTCATTCCAATTGTTACAGATGTTGGTAATATTTAAAGGAAAAGATGTGGCTGGCGCGTCCAACCCACGAAGTCTGCAAGACCATACAAGTCCATATGACTGCACAAAATGGGAGAAAGTGTATTTGAGAGAGTGTTGTGCTGCACATGTTCTAGCAGTGTCATATTTGTCATTAAAGATCAGATACAACAGAGCTGTGGCCTGACCCAGTATGACAAGATGTACTGAGTCCACTACATCTCAGAAGCTTTCCAGGCTTTCACCGTCACTAGTTAAAGTCAGTTTGTGCCTGTCTGGTAGATGCAAGTATCTGGCCCTAACAGAGGATTTATCTGTTTAAGAAACAGCTTTAAGAAACAACACTGCCTTTCTATTCTACATAGCATTATTTGGTAAAAAGAAATAGGATTTCTGAAGAGAAAAAGATTCAGTGTGGGTGTTACTGCCCTCATTTGTGGGGTTGAAGGGAAGTTAGGGAAACTCAGAAATTCCAGAAAATAGACTTTTCTTGCACTCTCTTAGTACACATCCAAACTCTGTAAGGCAATAAGTCCTGCTGTAAGTTGCATGTCTTACCTATCTATCTCTGGTAATAGACACAAACATCTCTCTTTATAGCTTCCCTTAATGATGGGCATTCTTCATTGCAGACAAACACTTTGCTCGTTTCTGGTTGTAGCGACATTATAAATCTTACCTCACGCTTAGTGCTGCAAACTGCTTGCAGCAGAAATGGGAAAACAATCATTTCAGAAAATACTGTGCTTCAAGAAATTAAACTAACATAGTACCAAAGCCTTCTGTAGCAATAATTGTGCTGTGTCCCAATATTTGGGGTCTTTGTGCCTTGTTATTTCCCACATCTGGGCCTTGGCAGGTGGAGAGGTGTACTTAACTTCTTTCAGCTCTGTGCCATTACACTATATTTGCTTTCAGTGTTTGCACAGATGTAACTGTAAAAACTTTATTCTAATGAGAGCTATGAGAGCTTGGGAAAACCCACCTGGAAAACCAGCTTGTTTTTGAATATATTTTGTTCAGGAAAGCTCACCAAACTTGTAAGCTTAGGGAAATCTTAAATAAAGCCAATGAAGAGTTTTAAATGGGGGAGAAGGGAAAAGGACATGAAGCAGAAACACAAAACCATGATAAAAAATCTAGGTGACAGACAGTGGGAAGTCAGAAGTGGATGGTACCAGTCATCATCCTTGATTTGGTAGATGAAATGTATGAAGAGTGGAGATATGACAGTGAAACCATCAAAGGGTTGAACAAGAATTTGTCTGACCCCTCTGCCCTAGAAAGGACACCTGCCCGCTACCCTCCTGTTATCGTGCTGAGGCTATGGGGCTCCATGAAGAAGTATGCTGGACTCTGAAAAATGACAGTGTGGGACTAGGTGTTCAATGAGAGTCACAGATTCAATATTGATGTTTCAGCTACTGCTGACAAATGAAGAGCGGCTCTTTTTAGCTGACAGCTGTGAGACATCACAGCTTTGCAGCAGCATAGACACTCGAGGCTAAAGATGGGCTTTTGAAGTACCCATGCAATTCTTCTTACGTGAAGGAAGATTGTACAGGTATGTGGTAGAAATTAAGGGGCTGAAAGGGAGCACTGAGAGGTCCCTTGCTCTTGTCAATGATTCACTAGGAGGAAAGAGCAAAGTTTCAAAGTCCAGAATAAGTCTAATGTACTTACCTGCTCTCCCATCAAATCAGTGGTAGGAGTACCTCTGAGTGCTGGATGTGCAGTTACTGTTACAAGTTTAGCATGCTTGGCCAAAAATATTGCAAAAAAATCCTATGATAAGGTCCTGCATTGAGGAGGGAACTTTTTTTTGCTGTTGTTTGATTTGGAACAGTAAATATTCCCAGCACCCTAGCCATGTCAGTCAATCTTATTTTCATTCCTGTGAATCCCCTTGTTTCCCAAGTGGAGCAAGGGCCAATACTTTAAAACAAAGCTGGATGCCAAAGAGCAGTGAATAGAAGGGAAGATTTTCCAGGAACTTACAAATTTCTGAAGACTGAAAAATAGAAACAGTAACACTTCCCACCTTCTTTGGAAAATAATGTGTGCTCTAAGATGAAAGCCATAAAGTTATATCGTACTTTTCATTTTTTGCAAAGGTTACTTTATTTTTAAATAAAATCCCTGTTTTAGTCTGTGGAGGATGTGACTCTTCAGACAATTGCTAGTGAATAAATGGGAGTCCCAAAACTTCAGTGATTTTAGCCCTTGAGGGAAGAGCAAACTAAACTGTTACTGTTTATAAAAATAATTAGCCAAACGCAGGCATGAATTGATGCTTACAGAAAGGCATCAATGTCCCAGAGAACTTAAAATAAATAAAGATAGAAAAAATATATCCAAAATATAAGCAAATATGGTTTTTTTTCCATCATGAGTAGATAGAACTGATAATTTCCTGGATTTCAGTTTGGATTTTACAATTAATGAAGTATTCCATATTGCCCTTTGAGCAGATCATTCTTAGCTGGATGACTTCTTAAAGGCTTGGAAACAGAAAACAGGTTTGAAAACTCAAATTTCCACCCATGATTTATGTAAATGTTGCAGATGTAGCTCAGTTACATACCTTACTACAGTGAGCAAAATCAAGAAAAAACAACAAAGAAGCCATAGAGGCCAAGCCCTGAGACAGTGTAAATGGATGTAATTTCCTTGACTTAATTTTGCTAAACCAGTTTGGACCTAGCTATCTGGGAAGATTTTCTATCTATCAAGTACCTAACCTGTATTTAAAAACTAGACCATCTTATTTCTCTTCCATCCCTATTTATCTGAAACTTCAACATCTGTTTTCTGCAAAAGGATACATAAACTGAACCATAAGGTCACATCATCCTGTTTAGCATGCCTCTAATGTTCTGATCTGCCCTACAGTCCTTGTTCTTGTCAATATCCCTTTTGGGGACAAATCCCCTGAATTCTAAATATAATTTATGACTTGGCTTACTTAGGATCTTGTTTTGCCTTTTGTAGATTTATTGACACATTTCCCCAAAGGAAGGCTTTATGATGCTCTGGCAAAGTCTGTAATAGGGAGCAGAGAGCATCTGTTATTGGAGGTGGATGCTTTTCTGACTATACCTTTCTCCATATCAGGATGTGAGCTCCATACCAGCATGTTGCACTGCATCATTTTCATCCAGAATTAAAATATGAGCAGCCAGGAAAAAGGCATGGTGATCTAGTCCCTATCCCCCCTAGAAAACAGCAGAAGGTAAGTTAAGGAGACATTGTAAGTTAGATACAACTCCTACTATGTGTTGCTCACAGAAGAGTTACAGTGGGACAAGTGAATTTATTGCTGCTCCCCTGAAGTTGGCAGGACAGAATATATTTGGTGATATGAATCTGTTAGTTTCTTGGTTATGTAATGGTAGGGAAATAGACATAAGAAATTACACAGTACAACTGGACTCATCTTAGAATCATAGAATCATAGAATAGTTAGGGTTGGAAAGGACCTTAAGATCATCTAGTTCCAACACCCCTGCCATGGGCAGGGACACCTCACACTAAACCATACCACCCAAGGCTCTGTCCCACCTGGCCTTGAATACTGCCAGGGATGGAGCGTTCACAACCTCCCTCGGCAGCACATTCCAGTGCCTCACCACCCTTACAGTAAAGAATTTTCTCCTTATATCCAATCTAAATTTCCCCTGTTTAAGTTTTAACCTGTTACCCCTTGTCCTGTCACTACAGTCCCTAATGAAGAGTCCCTCCCCAGCATCCCTATAGGCCCCCTTCAGATACTGGAAGGCTGCTATGAGGTCTCCACACCATCTTGTTCTTCAGTTTTACAAACTTAAGGATGGTATTTGGAGCAAACTGGTCTATAGTATCATTTCAATGATACTTTTTTTCATCATTTCAATGAAGAATAATTCCACTGCAGTCAGTTGCCTTACATACAAGTAAAATTTGTCTGTATTAACAGAATCTAACTCATTCACTTCACTGACATAATCCATGTATTCACTGGTACAATTTGGTAGAATCAAGTATAATGTGAATCTTGTAGTTATTATGGACAGCACACCCAATTTAATCCATTTGCTATTGAAAACATCTTACTGGGAATTAAGGAATGTATTTTGCAACAAAACATTTATGATAGAAATGAATCATCATCAAACAAATCCGCTTTACTACATCACGAAGTGCAATATAATACCATGCAATATTACAGCAACAACAGTCCTCCTAGTACCAGTAAGGGCATAAAAATTCTTTGGTATTCGCCTTAGAGAATGATTCACCTATCAGAGGCATCTCCTTTAATCCAATTTATCTGTTGCTGTCAAAGATACGTATTTTTAAAACTTTATTTCTAGAGAGCCATTAAGTGATTAAAATCAAATGAGAGGAAAGAAGACAGTTGGTAGAACAGCATAAATCATAATCAAAACATCCTGGTAGTATAACACAGCCAGACATTTTGAATGGCTTGAGAGGCTCTGAAGAGTTCCACGGTAGTATGGCTTTTTGACATCCTGCTCAGTAGTTAAAGGGTATTCAACCTGATCTGCCTTTGTTGATAGCTGATATTATTTGACATTTTAACAAGGTTCTGTATTTGCAGAAGCATCTTATGGCACCACTTTCAACATCAGAGTCTATCACAAAAAACATTTTAACTGTTTTGCAAACAAACTTTCTTCCAGTTAATTATTAAACAGAGGAACAGCTTGCGGTATACGCTTGGAACTAATTTTACTATATATAGTTGGAAATGACAAGAGCACATGAAGATGTGACTGAAGCCTGGTAGCATTTAAATACTCAGTACTTCCTCTGTTACCTTGACTAGTGTAAAGTTGGTTCCCAAGGTAAAAACTAAGTGGTCTGCTGGCATATGGTGTAACCTCCATTTGAGCGCTAAAAGCTGGATACTGTTTTTGTGAAACAGATGTTGTTGAGTGCAGCAATGCACAACTGACTCTATCTAACAGCTGGGAATCCTTCGTGACCCATATAGCTAGAAATAAACATGGTCCTATGCTTGGCAAAAGTGTAAGGAAGCAAATTTTCATTTGTTAAGGGCTTATCAAAATGAAGAATAAATGTTTTTAGCCATAAACTGATTTTATTCACAAGAGTAATCTTTCCAGCAGCTTATGCGATGGCCTCATAATATTACAGTCACCCTTTGCCAGATGAAGGCTGCAGTTGCACTGACATATAGTGCAGATGGAAAATAAACATCTGCCTCAATCAAGAGAGAAGACCAAAGACAAGGTTGACGAATATTATCTGGCATGACTATCTTTGCAGGAAAGCGTATAAATGCTACAGGACCAAAACCACTGGCATCGTCTGGTGTTGTCCTTATGTGGTTACTGACCATGAAGAGCGATGATTAGTATGCACTCTCCAAGGAGGAGTAGTGCAGATGCTCAGGATGATATGATTCCAACTCACTAGTATATGTTTTGCTATAGCCATACTATGCTAACAATAGAGCAGTTTGAAATATTTTTTCTCAGTGTTTCAATGCATTTTGCATCCTCAAATACACTTCTTTTTTGGGGGTGGGGGAGAAGAGAGGGTTTAGCAGCAATTATGTTGTTAAACATAATTTAAAAATGGATGTAGCAGCAATTTTCATCACTTTTTTCTTAAACCACTTAAGGAAAAAATATTTCTGTCCTGATTTAAACACAGTCAGTTTTTTTGAGAAGGAGGTAAATGTGAAGACCACTCAGTTGAAAGCAAACTATTCAATCGATGCACATTTTACCTTTGGGAAATAGTGTAGTGTGCTGTTCAAGTAACTCTGCATACATGCATGTATGCACATACCTACTCTCAGCTGGTATGGAGTTCTGATTCACCCACAAAGGATTATGTGATGCAGGATGGATGCAGCTTCAGAGGTTCTGTTTTTGTAGGAGGATTTCGTTGTCAGATTAAAATAGGAATCTTATCAGTTGCTGGTCATTTTGGTGGTGCCTGATTTTGTATTTCATTTTTGAAGATGCAAGTTCAAACTGCCCCTCTTTGCTCTGGAAGAGAGTTAGTTAGGCAGGACATATTAACTACTGCTCAGTCTTAATTAGTGTGTTTTACCTGGTGAGAATTACGTGCATGATGTGTATTAGCTAAATTAATGGGAAATCTATTACAATTAGACAACAAGTTTAGTATAAGGATGCAGGTATAAATTTGACAGTTGGGGATCTCAGATCTAACCAAATCCTGGAGAACTACACGCAATGTGCTCAGCAGAGAAAAAAAGAACCAGGAGTGTAACTCATAATATTGCAGGCACCCTTTTCCAAATGAAGGCTGAAGTTATATTGACAAACCTTTTAGCTGCATAGAAGTCCAAAACTCACAGCTCATGGTAGTCTGTTGATCACAATTTTTGGGTGCATACACACAAATCACATTAATATGCCTTTCCTATTTGTACCTGAAATTGCACTAGGATTCAGGCTTGGCTTTCCTAGGTGCCTCAGCAGCCAGGTGAGGTTGTTGACACTGCCAGTATTAAATATTCACAGAAGAAGCAGAGGGAACTGGAATGGGCATCAAATGACATCTGAGGCTGAGGCAACAGCATCATCTCCTTTGACCTAGATGAATATTTCTGTTAGAAGGACTTTGGTCAAGAATGTCCTGTACTACCTGCTCTACTTTCACCTGACTAATAAGTGGGTGCTCCTCAAAGGAACTCTTGGTTTTAGTATTGTCAGAGCTACAGGTTCTGGACAGACTTTTAGACTCAGTTTTGCTGTCTCTCAGTAGCAGTAAGGGCCTCATCATTTTCTTTAAGCTCCAGATCTTGGAGGCACAGAAAAATCTTAGTTTTTGTTAACAAATAATTATTTACTTTGTAGAAATTAACTAGAAAGTGAGCTCTCAAAGTCCAGAAATCAGAAGAAGTCAGCACATACAATCTCAGAGTGTTTATGACAATCTCCTGGTTGTCACATCTGCTTTTTTATTCTTTTCTATCGATCATACAAATAAAGCTTCTCCCCTTTTATGAATGCTCTGGGAACTCAGAATTTGACTTGCAAAGTTTAATGGGTGCACAAAGTTGTACACAAAATGATATTTCCCTGCCATGTGGCATATGAGATATATCAAACAGAGAATGCCAAAGAGGCAACTATAGCACTCTCTGCCCCCTCCTCCCCAGTGTATATCTGCCAGCGGGCATGTTGCAATCCCTAAAGCATTTACAATTTTCCACTTTTTTTTTACCAGTATCTCTCAAAAGCCAACCACCGTGATAAGAAAAATGTGTAGGATAGGATAAAACTGGCAAAGCCTTAGTTTGAGTTTGGCATATTAAAGAGGATCTGGACCTTTTTCCCAGTTTTGAAAAATGAGGGTTATTTCAACTGGTTGCCTCCTACCTCTCGTCTGCTATTCAAACAACAGTATGTTTCCTTTAGGCAGTTTTCTTCCCTTATGTGCTGTTTTTATTTCATAGTCTAGCCCTCAGACTTGTCTTTCCAACTGTAGCCCCAGCAGACATAGTCTCTAATGCTCTAGTCTTAAAAAATTAATTTGAAGTAATAGACTAAAACAAGCTTGTTAAGGATGGTGGTAGCTGAGCCAGTCACTGAAAGCTCTAGTTTTCAAAAACATATTCATTTTCTATATGTGCATACGATGCAGAGGCAATAGGAAAGTGACATTCTCTGAACAAGAATGGAGGTTAACAGGACATGGCAGACTTCAAAATGGACAATATCATAACAGTACCCTGAATATCATCCAAAAGGTCTGCTCCACAAACTGTTGGTTTAGATTACAACCATTTGCAACAATAAAAGTGAATTCTCAGTATATGTATACGAGACAAAGGACAACTTGGATCAGCAAGTAAAGGAAATTAAAAGATGGGGGTGATGCTGTTCTCCCAGTGGCATCATCAGTGAGGTCAGAGCAACTCCAATGACTTCTCTAGACATGAATAAGGAATGACCTTCTGCACTGCCATCCAAAATAGCCCCAAATTTGTTCAAGCACTGAGTCATAGAATGATCTTTAAACTACTTCTGTCATGTTGCCATTTGGCACTTTGTTGCTACCCTTAAAGAAGTCACCACAATACTTGCTTCTTAGTTTTTTCCAAACTTCTAGTATCTACTTTGGATTTCATTTTCAGTCCCAGACTATTTTTCTTTCTGGTAAATAAATTGAGATTCAACAGACTGAAATGGCACAGCCGATCTCCTATATCCATCAGTAAAAAGTACCACCTGGCAAGTGCTGTCAAAATGTGAACTTTTGTATTACCCAGACAAAACTTTAATCAATTTGAATGTTTGAGTATGGGCTACAGTATTCAATTTCATAAGTTTGCCCTATCCTGATCTTTTCTGATCATTACGTTCTTTCAAAATTTTAAAAGTTTTCTTCTGGTTTAGCCTCCTAGATCCCATAGGCTGTTTGATACTAAATAGCAGCATTGAAAAAACATGGAGAGGTGCTGATAGTGTGAGATGACAAATTTTTGCCATCCCTAACATGTTAGTCATTTGTTTGGCCTACTATTTTTACATAGGATATCAGTCTGTCAGTGATAGTGGGTTTCTCACATGATATGTCATCAGTCAAAAGTCTATACAGTTCATGCCCTCATTAGCAATATATGTATTTTCTATTGAAGACCAAGTATTCAAAATTATCCATAGATGTTCCATAGCATTAACAACCTTTTTCTTTATTGGGATAAAAGTGAATTATGAATATATTTAAAACCATTCTGCATATTTACAGTTCTTACACCTTTTTTAGATTTTTAGCATTTTCAAGTAATCTGAAGGCTGGTTTCTTTTTTCTCGATGCTAATGTAAATTATTTCTTAATTTTAGACTAAATGGACATCTGGACCCCTATATACTCAGTGGAAAGATTCAAGCTTCCAAAAGACAATATATTACACCTTCCTAAAGACCAATTTTAAGAGAAGAAGAAGTGCTGTGTTCAGGCTCTGATGGCTTACCCTGGAAAATTAATGTTTAGACAGCTTGAGTTAACACAGAGAGATAAATATCTGACTCGACACAGCGTAGCACAAGACAACACGTGGAAGACACTCTCCTGGTTCCTCATACCCTCCTACATTGGTGACATGGCAAGTATTGAGTTCTTATTTGTCTTAACCTTTAAACATGGAAAGGGTGAAGGATGTTATCTTTGTTAGGTGCTTCATATATGCATAAATATATACCTATCCAATATATGTTAAATGTGAAAAAAACCCACCAATGCGTAGTTGACTTTGTGGTTTTCCTAAAACTACATATTTTACTTGAAACCACTTAATCCTGTCATAAGCCAAAGCTACATCAGGAAAAACACTGAATTATTGCAATCACAAATGGAGTGTTCCCAACTCAGTCTGTGTCTTATTATACTAAGTGCAGCAGTCCCAAAGAAGCAGAGGAAAGTGGACACAGTCTATGGCCTTAAGGAGGCATATCAAGGCCATTTTCACAAAATTACTCATTTCTGAACACAAAATTAAGAGGCTGTGGCCTTCATCGGGAAAAAGGCACAGACAATGCACTATAACGCTGATACTGGCTAAGCTTTTTCATACAGCTTGTTCAAGTACCAAGTAAAACACTGGCTATGCTCATGGCTTTTCCTGAGATATGGGAAGTATTGCTGCCTCCTTTTTACAGATGAAAAGGCAGGGTGAGGATGTGACAAGCTTCTTGAAATAACACCATGAGTTAGTGACAAAGCCAGGTTTAGGAGGCCCATTCTTCAGTGCCTAAGTCGCGAAAGCCATGGCTTTCCTAGTTCCTACAAAGCCATGGTTTGTTAATTAAGTAAGTTGGTTTTTGCCAAATAATTTTATGGAGGCTAAAATACCTCTTAAGTTACTGCTATCATAAGATATATAAGAAAACCTAAACACAGGGGAGACCGTTCTACAGGCTATTTTGGATTCAGTGAAATAAAGACATTAATAAAAGTATTTCAGGGCTATATCAGAAATTCCTTTCAGAGAAAGAAAAGGAAAAAGCCCAGTAGTAACACATGGAAATATAATCTTTTATTTTTAGAAGAATGGTAATATTTCTCTGCAAGTAACACTTGATTAAGCAAACTTATTGAATAAGGTCCATTTTGTCTGCTTGAAAAAGCTATAAGTTGAGACATTTTAAGATAATCAGATTGTAAAAGTACACTAAATTCTTACCATTAAGCTACCTCACCTTCATTGAGCTCTGAATTCTCATTACAACTAATCATATTTCCTTGCAAAGTAAAAATAATTCAGGTACTTGAAAGTGGGTTATATTCTGCTCTCAATGCCTACTTACATCTCCTACTACCAGTAATGGCAGTTAGTGGGAAATATCTAGCTAGCTAGCTAGCTGTATATATCTCCTAAGGTGACAGGTGACAGGCGTAGCTGTTACTTTGGTGAGCAGAAAAAAACAGGAAAGAGGTCTATATATTCCAAATACCAGTTTATTTTCACACTGGAGATTTTAGACAGCTTTTATTTACCTGCAATTGGCAGCACAGCTTCACTGAGGGTGGGATTCATCTCATTTAACCTAAGCCACCAAAAGTTAGATGCCTAAATCTAAACTAGCTATACAGAAATGCTCCTTTCTTTTCACTGTCCAGGAAGCCGAGACAGTGATGTCAGGAGCGGTTGAGTATGTGTCTCTCTCTCTTCAATGTACCTTAAAATTTGAAATAAATATTAGGTGAGCCATCTGCTAGCCTAGATATCCGTTAAAGAAAATACAACAGTTTTTACATGGGTGCATCTTCCATGGATGCAATGAAAGCAAGAACAAGAGCAGTCTCAGATTTCCAAGTTAAAAATAAGAGTTTAGTTGATTCTGTTTTTTTTTTTCTTTTTTTTTTCATTTCTGAAGATTAAAAGAGGAGAGAAATGTATATTACTTGCCAAAGTCAAGAGATGGGATGCGTAGCAGTTATGCATGTGTTTGCAGTTGTGGAATCTCTTTCCCAAGGTCTTCATTCACCAGGAGCTGGTCAAACAATTATTTGAAAATAGGATTTATTTTTAAAATCTTTTTTGTGAAGCTCATTTTTGTGAACCAATGTTATTTCAGTCACCTTAGCTGATATCTAAAGAAATTTATTTTTTTTATCTGTCTCATGTGAAACTTTTCCTACAGGAGGGATTACTTGAGGCTGACGCCCAAATTTGCTGAACTTCAAAGACATTCTCTCAGTTTAAAAATTAATTCATATTTTTACTTCAATTAAGATAGTTTCGATATTCTTCTGCTGGTTTCCTGACTAAAGTCTGAAGACTGGTCCTTACAGGCTGCTTTCAGGGGTGGAAGTCAAGTAGTAAAGAAGACCAACTCCCTCTGTGGTGTCTTTTATAGTCCATCCTACTGCAGATAGAGCTGTATTGTATAGCCTTACAGTTTCCATGGTGGAGCTGACACATTTATGTTTTTGGAGAAAAAGAAACATTTTTACCACTGAAATGGAGCCTCCGTATCCTGCAGCATGGCTGAAAAGAAAGCCAAACTGGTTAAAAACAAAACAACACAATGAAACAAAACAGCATGCAGCTGCCTCCTCAGAAATATCCCTGCAAGGCAGACAAATGGATGCATTTATTTTCCCAGATTTATTTGCTAATGTAAAGATCCCAATGCAAGCATTAACACTTCAAATCATTATATAGTCCTGGGGCAATCTTGGGAGGAGTTGAATTTCATTAAACAAATTAGTAATTTGAGATTGCAGTAACTGTAGATATAATCTTGTTCCCATATATCTCATGATGCAGTGCAAAAGAAACCACTCCTCAAATGAATGCTCCATAGCTAAGCATCACCATGTTACATTAGTAAACTGATCAAAATACACAAAAAATATCTTGGCTTCTTTTTAAGTTTGCACTTCCATTGACCGAATAAAGCAGGTAGCACTTTCATATTTTCAAATTTAGTAGATGGAATTATATATAATAGATGCTATTTAACAGGAGAAAGCACTATATTTATTAATTTAAAAGGAGGAAACTGGACATTTTCCCCTACTATCATATTAGAGCTCTAGTTTGTATGTCTAGCTGGCACTAAGTGTTCATACTCTTAGCATGAGGAGCTGCATCTCTGATGGAGCTGGAAGGAAGGGCTGCATTGCTCAGCCGAGCACTGGCCAGAACATCACTGAGGGCACAGCACCCTTCCACCTCCCCATATCCACACTAGGCTGCCTGTTGCACCCCTTCAGTCCTTACTGTGTGGTATTGGCTCTTGCCAATATCTGTATCTGACTTTGCTGCCTGAGTTCAGCAAGGTGCCATCACTGTAAGGTGTTGTGTGTTACAGGCTGGTGACTAGGACAACTGCACAAAGCCACTTCACACTGCAGGCAGAAGGGACATGGCTTCTCTATAAGGGGGAAGGTGGGATCAGGCTTTCTCTCCACAAGCACTGAATGGAGCTCACTGAGTCTCCATGCCACAGCCTGGGCTTGTGTCCATATGCTCTGGGCTTAAACACAGACTCATTATGACATAGCTATAGCCCATGAAATCCAAGTCCCTCCAAAAAACCTATTAGAGAGGCTCAGAAATCTGCACATAAAGCCACAGCAGAATTTTTCTTGTACCCTTTTACTGTACCATCCCTAAGAGATGGGATGCTGATGGGCAGGATGACTTTGTCACAGATGTGTGAGTGGGAAGGGCAGTTCAGACCTCCAGTGAAATGTGGACATCCCATGTTTGCCCATCCTGGCAGGGCAGAGCACTTCAGCCAATGTCTTTAATTAAGTTCTGGTGCTTTAGTTTGGACAGCCTGCATGGGTAAATAAATTCCACCCTGGAATATCTTCATCTCTCCATTGTATGCTTAGACAGAATATAGGTCAGACATTGCCTAAGTTATACCAGTATTTTCATGTTGCACCACGGCTTGTGACACTGCAGCCTCTGTGATGTTGCATGGTACAACCTAAACCTCTGCCTTCTGTCCTCTGTGAAAGGTTTCCAAGCCACCTTCAGAGAGAGATGGCACCATGCCTTTCACCTAGAATATGAAATAGTAATTGGGCTGTCATTCACACTTTCATAACCATAATACACAAAGAAAATCAGCAACAGAAAAGCTGTGTCCATGTACTGAGACACAGTCTGAATGCAAATAGAATGTACTACTGAATTCACTAAGCCCGAAGAAGTAAAACAGGGTTTCTTTGCTTGGAGAAATCTTAGTATCTCAAAAAGTCTCCTTTAAAACTAACCTCAACTTTGTTTTGCAAGACCTGGTCTACACAGCATTTTAGCTCCCATCAGAAAAATTCATATCCTATGAATATTCATATTCATATCCTATGAATAGTGCAGTCAGGCACTAATAACGAACAAGAATTTTGAGGGGTTTGGTATACTGAAGAAAGCATTGTGAGCAGGGCATATATCTAGCCCCATCTTTTCACTAAGCCATATTACAGTGAGGATTAAAGCATGCAGATAGGCAGTCAAGATACACAGTTTTCTCTGGCATGGAAACAAACAATTTAATTATAAAATATATAGTTCAGGAAAAATATTGCTTCTTTTATGGTTTCTTTTGTTTAATTGGGCAGTTCATTTTGTGTATGAAATCATACAGGGATTTAATAATTTTTGCCAATATGGATAAAGCCTTTGACTTACACTGGGAGTGTCAGACCTCAGTCAGTCCTTGTTCAAGTGCATTTTGACAAATCTACCACACATTTTTTGTTCTTTATTTCAATACCTTGCAGAATGTCTTACGTCACTTAGACTAATAAGGCGTAAACAACGTTTAAACAGAAGGGCAAAAAGAAGAGCCAGTGACTGAAGACTGGGCTCCAGCAGAAGGGTGAGGGAGCACAGAAGTTTAGCCAGCTGTTTGTGTGAAATCCAGGAAGAAGACAGAATGCCACTTGACAATTTTTAATTCTTCTGGAAGAAACAGTTGGAGATCATATGCTCCCTAGCAGTTAGAATACCAAAATAAGTACTTTTGCCAGCAGCAGTAGCAAAACACTTTTTTGTCCCGTCTGTACTTTGCACCATGTTTCCTAAAATCACATACTGATATCACAGCCGTGTTCAGCTTGTGAGATATGAACAGCACATTGAGTTAAAATTTGATGGTTCTGCTGTCTCATGGGACACAGTCTCCTCACAACACTTAAAAAGAAAGAAAATAAGAAAGCTTTTCTCATTTATACATCTGATACACTTCAGAGAAAACACTTCTTCAGAACTGCTTTTATGAGTCCTGAGAGTTAGTCATGTCTGGCAAGGATGGGGAAGCCAAATGTGGTGGTTTTGTCAGTAAAAGGGAAATAGTCCAGCTTGGGCTTTTGGAAGTTCCCAAGCATTCCCTCAGTGAGTGACTGAGCTGGAGAACCACAGACATCCTCAGTGCATGATACCAGAGCTTCCTTTGTTATATGCTAGTCACATAAAACAGATCACACTGCAGTGTTGCCCTTGATAACCTCTCACCTGTGACTAGGACAGAAAACCTAACAAGGGAGAAGTCTTTTCCAGCTTGTTTTTAGACAGTGAGGTGGCAAGCAAGCTGAGGATGGAGATAGAAACACTGCCTTGATTCTCTGGAGCCACATGGAAAATCCAGATACATTTTCACCATTGGCTCCTGGGTCCACGTTGTTACAGTAAATGGTGGCTTGGTGTGTGAATGCTTCCTGAAATACATCTGCTTTTTTCAGACCTCATTCTGTTTCAGTGGGGACAGTAATTGCAGCCTACCTAAAGGAAGAACAAGTAAAATCATATACTCTCTGACTATGGGAACCCAAAAATAAAGACTTTTTTGGCAAGATTAACCAAAGAGCTCTTTGACATATCTTTTTGTTCATTCAGAGTCTGACTTCATCCTCTGACTCATGCTCTGATTGCTTCTGGTAATTACTGAAACCCATTTAGCACACTAAGTATTAAGTAAGGCAGAGACTCAGTGTAAGCATACAAAGTGCTGCTTAGGTGGGCAAGCTGATCCAGTCTAGGAGACCATGTGGGAGTATGGCAAGTCTTCCAGCATAAAGAGGACTGTAGTCATCCTCCAGCAGAAAATCAGCAGAGTGGAGGGGGAGTTCTGGAAGGTCTGCTAAGCTGTCAGTTAATGAGCATCATTTCCCACCACCCCCAGTGAAGGCTGGCAATGAAAAATATTTTCTTTCTAAAGATTCCTGCCATCAGGTAAGGTTTTCTTTAAGCTTCCAACCTTTTGCTTCTCCTCGACATTCTTCTTGATGCTATTTCAGGGTTAAGAACAAAGAACAACTTCTAACTTAAAACATCTGTGGAAAACAGACACAGCCTGCAGACACTGCATGCTACAGATGGCAAATTTGTACCACAAAACTTAAATAAAAGTCATGGGAAGCCATTTGTTTTAGTGCTTTGCTCTACATTATGTGTTGTCCTGCTTCACTGTCCAACAGATTGCTAAATGGTGCTACTAGTATTAACAAGAGCCCTTCAACAAATATGGTCTATTTGTTATTACAGCATTTAACTGCAAAGATGGGTCAAAAGCAAGCACTTCTTGTTTTGTACTCCATACTTTTTTTTTAACATTGCCAAACTAAAGAATTAAAGAACCAGATCTCCTTTAGTGCAATAACTCCCCCATGTCTCACATCTCTCCCACCCCTGTCTCCACCTTTTCTTCATTTTCATGCTATAATTGTAGGCCACCTAGCTCAAACAGTCGCATTGTTTTCTTGAATAAGTCTCTATTAAGGTTTTTTCCAGAAGCTTTTGACAGAATGAAAAAAAAGCAATATGAGGAATGTCACTGTAACAATGTAAATTGTATGCTTGCATTTTTTATTAATAAGGCAAGGCTCTCCAAGGGACTAAGTTACATTGTTTTATGAGATTAAATTATTAGACCTGGAACTGATAAGGGCCTTGTCCTATTGTTGAAGAGGCTGCTGGGGAGCATGGAACTGCAGGGAACATTGGCGAATCATGGTGAGATCTTATTTCTCCATAGAGAACTAATATTCCAGCTGCTCCAAATGCACCTGAATGGGTACTAGAGAGATGAGGAAGCTAACTTGTGGCAGATGGGACCAGACCAAATGGTCAGTGAAATGAACACATTCAACTAATGCACTAACCATTCCTAAACTGTTCTCCATCAATTATTTAAGGCCTTGTGTCATAGTTTGTTAAAAACGATCTTTGATTAGTTATGTTATTAATACAAGATGCATATTACAATAGTGTCACATTTTCTATCCATCAAAGTCAGAATAAGTCAATATGAGTGCATCAATAATTTATTTTGGGTATACTAGTCAATTTTCTGCGTGCAATAACACTGACTGCTAGCAATTACCAAATGCAACTGGTGCTTTTACCTCTATAGTCACATGTTAAACAAGATCATATTTATTTTTCAAAATACATATAATATTGGATTATTTGAGTTTTGCTGTGATTTTTCAAAGCCAAACTCTTTTGGGTTGTTTTCTTTTTTAACATAAGGCTCCAAACAAAATGAAGCAGATAGATAGTGCCTGTGATACTTCAGAAGTAAAAGCGATGTATACATGACTTACTGCATGTTGCTCCCATAACATCTAGCAATAAGCAACCCCCTCAGTTGTTTTTTCTGGTACAAGTGTAAGTAGAAAGCATTATCCTTAATTTAAATGTATTTGGAGTATGACAGAACAGAATCTGAACTGGTGATTTTAGTTATGCATTTAGTTTCACATAAAATAGGACCCCACTTATTTGCATGACGTCCTTAAGGGAAAAAAACATTGATTACAACTTGTGTAAGGCAACCAAATATTCAGATTTTTTAAATTCACCTTTAGTTTTTATTTTATTTTATTTTTAGGATCTGTTTAGGCTTTAGTAAGGAAGTATGTTCCAGAACCCTATGGAAATCTACCTCTAAGGAATTAGGTCCCTCATCTGGAAAGGCCAAGTCACTCTATAGCCTGTATTGCTAAGTGCACAGGAAAGCTAGCTATTCTGCTCCACCTCAAGCTGAATGTACCGGTGCCTGTGTCAATGCTAAGAGAATCTAAGACATATTTTTTTAAAATAACAATTCTTTACCTGAGATTCAACAAGTGGTGAAAACTCATTTCTAAAAGCAAGTTGTGTAACATTGGTAACTTCAAGCATTTTGTCTTCAGGACATATATGATTCCATATCTTATATAATAATCATGCATGTCAGTAAAATAAAAATCTGTCAGAACCACATTTTTTCCTCTGCTTTTCTTTTCACCGAAAAAGACAAGGGACAGATTTTAGAGGTAAAAAGACACAACAGAACATGCAATAGGCTGCTACAAATCATCAGATTTTCCTGGTGGCATTAGTCACGGAGGATCGAGAATTACCTCTTGCTAGTCAATAAAAGATTCTTCAGAAGCAAGCCCTCTGGGCATACACAACAAATACCAATAATACTCATATTAACTGATCTGCTAGTTTTATTTTTTAAAATTGTAATAGATATTCAGATGCTGTTTTTCTTTTAGCTAAGAAAACCAGATACAGATGAATTAAAAATGAATGAATCAATGCTATTCTCTTAAATGAGATGAGATAAATTTACTGAAGAACTCTGGATGGTTGCATACTGAAACTAGTTTCTGGTCATTTCTTTCTCAATATACCTCTGTAGCAAGTAGCTCAGGAGAATTTCTGCTGTTGTAGAGGCCCACTCCTTACCTATTTTGATATCATAGGCACAACAGAAGAAATAATCCATTGAATGAAAACAAATGTTTAAATGCTACAGAAATGCTTTGGCAGTTTCAGCTTAGACTCCAATGATAAGGGATCTACATGTCACTGCAGTAGCTGAGCTGCCTCAGGATCCATGCCAATTACAGCTGCCTTCTGCTACTGGAGCTGTAGACGTGCTTGAAGTGGGGTTAAGGTGCTTGGCCCCCATTGCTTCCCACCTGCTCCCTGAGCAGTTTGTTTTCATAAAATCAGCCCTATGCTTGGTGCTCTTGTTGTGATCTTTTCACTCTGAATGGTCTTCATACTCACAGCCACAAAACATGACAGAGTTCAAGATACCAGCTGACACTTGCATGCCATGGAGCTTCAAGAACTCAACTTAAAGAGCTTGTTCTGCTCTCTCTTTTACTGCTGGGATATGCAGCTTCCCAGAAGTCATCTCCTTTGTCTTTCTTGTGTCAGGTGTGACCTGAATTTCATACAAGCCTTCTTAACCTGGTTTACATGCTACAATTCCCCAACTTAGGAGGATTAAATCAGTAGTGTATACTATCACCGTCATGTTCATCAAGAGCAGCATGTATTTTCCTATAAAGGTAGACATGCAACACAGCACCAGTCTGAGAGCTAGAGCCCCTTAGTCCCACGCTGATTGCTATGGCTGCTTCATTTTGCTTATGCCAGAACAATCCTGTAAACCAGTTGGAGGCCCTGTGGCATGAGCACCAAGAAAGAAAAACAAACTGTTACTGTCTGTATCACACTAGTAGGTTCACCACTCCAAACTTCCATTTTTTCCAGATGTACGTACTGCTTAAAAATATTTAAGAAGTAGTTTGTGTAGACTATGAAAAGTGTAAGGAAACAAGAGATCACCTCTAGATTAAATACGGAATCCTTTAGGATTTTTTAAAACTCTTTATTATAGCAAAGTTATCCGCTAGGAAGAAAACTGAAAACTGAATCAAGTAGAGGTTTCCAGATCTAACTTCTATAATAGAGAAATAGAGATCAACAGCCTGTTCTAGACATCATCATGAAAAGCCACTTAATTTACAGAGACTTATTGTTATGGTTTAAACCCAGTCAGGTAGCTTGTTCACTCACTCCCAGTGAGTGGTGCCGAGCTGACAACAATCGAGGTCCGTGTCCGTCTCCCCCCCCCGCCTCCCCGCACCGGGGCTCTCCCCTTCCCCGCTCCCGGAGGAACGGGGAGGAGGATCGAGAGAGTGCAACTCCTACGGGTTGAGACAAAAACAGTCCAGCAACAAATCACCACTGCTACTATCAGCTAAATCAATGATAAGGGAAAATAACAAGGGAAGAGAATACGATACCACCAGCCAAGAAAACGAGTTCCACCCGGAAGCCCCTGTCCTTCCGGGTAACTCCCAGTTACCCCTCACCCCGGGCATGACGTGCTGTGGTATGGAATACCTCCCCGGCTAGCCCGGGTCAGGTGCCCCGTCTCTGCTTCCTCACAGCCTCCCCTCCTCCCTGGCAGAGCATGAGCCTCACAAAGTCCTTGGCCAAACCAAAATATCCTTGTTATCAGCTCTGTTCCCGAGCTGAAAGTCAAAACACTGCACTGCACCAGTTAACACAAAGGAAAAACATGACTGCTACTGCGGAACCCAGGACACTTATCCGCTCAGGTGCAAATTATGGCTAAAAAGGAGAGTGTTCCTCATATTCTGGTAGCCTCTATTTATCACTGGGCAGCCATAAATCAATCTTTCCAAAGCACAGTGTGAGTATCTTGAATCCGGTGCAATAGTTACCTCCGTCACAAGTTCAGGATATTTGCACCTGCTCTGAAGCTCACTCTGAAAATTGCAGCATAGGAAATCAGACCGATGAAGAAGGTAAATGATTTAGAGTAGAAGTCTGCACCTCTCCAATGCCTTATAGAAGCAGATGGCTTTGTTGTTTGAAGTAGGTGGCAGTTATACTAATAAACTCAAAATTAACCTAATTAATTTATGATTACAGAACCAAGAGTTCTCATTGCAAAGGGAAATTAGGTCTTCAGTGGGAAACAGCCATTTCTGCTCTTCCTGTTTGCTTATCTGAGGAGCATACAATGCTAGTTCTGTATCTGAGTCAGCTATCAAACCCTGTCATTTCATCAGGACTGTACATATAAGTGGACTGTGCAAAGTTGAACAATCACAGAGGTAACTATAATGGAAATGCATTTTAAAAATAACTCATCTCCTTACAAATAATATAAACTATGGTAGGGAGTATCTGAATATTTAAAAATATTTGGTTAACTGATCTCAATTTATAAGCATTCTCTTCCTCCCACAAAGATGTTTCCACTAAACATCTGCCGGTATGAACCGCACTATAAAGAAGAGCTATCAGCAGAAGGTAATTTTAATAAGCACTGTTCTTTGTTCCTTGTATTTTAATGACTGTTGAAGGTTAAGGGAATATTTGTTTTCCTTCCCCTCAGGGCTACTTTGAAACAGTTTGACTTGCAAACTGCATTTCAAACTCTTGAAGCTATAATGCTTAAGCAGTCTGATGTTGTACAGGAGAAAAAAAAAGCAAACCCAAACCCAAAAACCAGAAGTGGTTAAACATCAAAAGCACCACCCAAACTCTCTTTGCCAAGCGATTGCAGCAAAGGACTATATGGAAGTTGGGGGTCCCAAACTCTGTTGCAACATTATCCCCAACTGACCCAGTTTTATAAACCCCACCTTCTAGAATCCCAGTGCTGATTATATATGGTCCAGAAAACTCATGATACTTGGTAGCTCAGTTTTTTGAGGGAATTTCAATTTAAGGCCTAGATAGAGACTATCTGTATGTCAATATTCATATTCACTTCTATTACCTATTACATTGGTAATTAAAGTATGTTATTTCAGCTCACAACTTAAACTAGACATTATCTTCCACTAATTCAGATGATCTGACATTAGAAAAAGTGAAAATGTTTTCCAAACTTCACCATAAACAAGTCAGAGATTATGTTTCGCTGTCCTTCATACCAGCCATATTCACGATAGAATCAACCGCTAGTATAAGCTTCATCCAGGTTAAGTGTGGATTCACAATTGTCTGTGAAATTAGTCAGAATACAGATTTTATTTTGTCTATATATTTTTATGAAGCTCTATGTCAGAAGGGGAGGCTAGGTGATGCCTGAGTTAGAAAGCAATTACAGCTGCATGCATAGACAGTGCTTGAACTAAAACCTGTTGTACAAAGGCAACTCCTCAGAAACATTTTTAGAGAGTTTGAACTGGTTGAATGTGTTCATACTAGTACAGCATTTCTAAAGTTGTAGAGGACCCAGAATTTGGGTTCAGTCAAGAACTAAATCCTTAGGCACTCTAAAATTTGTGAAGCACTGTCAATCCACACAGGATCTGCCACTGGATCCAGCATCATACCTAACTTTTGGGTACTTGACCTGCAGAGTCAGAAGTTTTGTCTTTTCTGCCTGGAATCTTCTCCATTACAATATGGAGAGCTTCACACTTTTCTAAATGTTTTGGAAGTAGAGAAGTCCAGAGAGAGCTATCACTTGGCCCTACCAAGTGTTCATACTGAAGCATATTCAGAAACCTCAGATTATACTCCCTGTAGCTGTGCAGGTTAATAACAGTACCTAAGTCCAAACCCTCAGGAAACATTAGATGAATCTTGCATGCCCAACAGAGTTACTGTGAACAGGGGAGAACAGGCAGTTTGTTTCTGGAGTGGGTGGTGCAGTCCAAGTCTACTGGTAGTAGATGGACAGTTTGCTGGTAAGATCATCAGAGAGAGAAAACATCCCTGTAAAGTGACAGGTGATTTTGAGAATAAGAGCCACTACAAAACAACTTGAATTAGCTGGCCAAGTTGTGCATAAAATAAATACTTTCCTAAGGCTTTTCAATTAGCATAGAACAAAGAACACAGTTGGGCAGACGTATAGAAGCGCAACACTCAGCACTAGGAACAAATCAACCTATTATAGCCATTATAAGGGAGGTGAAAGGGTCCCACATCCAGTGGAGAAAAGGGAAGGATTTGGGAACATGAGTTGGTCGAGTTCATTGTTGAAGACTGGAGATGTTGAGGTGGTACTGCTGAGTTATAAATAGACTAGACAGGACAGCAGGTGATGCCACAAAGCATGTTGCACACTGTTTCCTTCACATACTAAAAATTTTGAGTCATTTGATTTAATAATTGACTCCCTCACATCCATCTGATACAAGAATGACACACAAAAGCAGATACTGACAATAATTTTTGTAAGGCAGAAATTCTGTCCCAGGATTTTGGTGGTTCGTGTTACTAGAATATTGCATAAGATAGGCAAGCATCTCCAGCTTTTACATGCAACAATCTGATGCACATCTCTAAGGTAGATTTTAACTTGATATCAAGGAACAAATAGATATAGAGATGACTCATTTACTTTCCTACTGAGGCCGTATTCAGTGTATCAATGCCAAGTGTAAATTACTTTTGTTTCTATTTGATATAAAAATGTTGTCTATAGAAATGCTTGATATGAACACTTCCGATCTGGTCATATCCTTTAAGTATACTAAACCTTATTTGAGGTTTGGAGGGGAGAAGCAACATTTATTACTGGGACATTTAAAACAGCATGTACAAGCTGCTTCCTAAAGGTGCTCTGAGAGCTGGCTGAAATCAGAACCAGCACTAGTAGCAGTACAAATCTGATGCTTTTTTTAATGGAAGCACTTCAGCTTTCCACCTCACTTTTATTCTATTTTTCTTTTTTTATTTAAGCAATCTTTGTTTCACCTTTTTAGTCAGGTATAATTTATTAGCATCAAAGCACAATTAGAAGATGCTCCTTGATGTCAAGACCAAAGTGACTGCAGTCGGAAGTAAATGGAATCGACCCCAAACAACACTAGGGAAATGGCAACTTCTGTGGACCTTTCTCTGCAGCCAAACCTGCACTGCTGCTGAGCACTGACCTGCAGAGATTAGACCCTGGGGCCACCTAGCACCCCAACTCTGGTCACAGTGACTGAGTGAAGCTGCTCTGGTATGCAGCACACAACAGCATTCACTTGGGGAAACTGTATCCCACAAAATAAATAAATAGTGGCAATGCCAGGAGGAGCTCCAAAGAAACAGCATCCTCCCACTCAGCTGCACAAGGCTCACGCACTGTGTGCTCAAGCCTTGGTGGCAAGAGGTCTTTCCCTCCCAGCAGATGGTTGTTGCTGGGGTCAAAACTTGTCATGGTGCCTGTGCTGCAAAGTCCATTCAAATTCACAGTAAATTAACAAAACCAGACATAAGCATAAGAGAATTAAATGACTGAGTTTAACTTCCTGGGTTTAGCCAGCACTTGCCCTCCTGGCAACAGATTTCACTGTCTGTCTTCTCTGGGAGCAAAGGCAGCATTTTGCAGGATTCTTTCATTTTCAGTCTGCCTGAACCTTTGCAGAGAAAGTCCTCCAGAAACACAAAGGTTTTGCTTCACCCCCATCCTGCAGGTCATCACTCCTTCCTTGGTCCTGCAAAAATCTGGTTAAAATGCTAGAGAATTTTATAACGCGAGCAAACTGGAACATTGAGGAATTACATTTCATCAGTAAATCCCCACTGAAATATTTATGGTAGAGGTAACTTGTAAGTAAATGTTACTAAAGCATGTGAAGACTGGAAATACCTTCCAGCAGGATCCAATCAATACTGTCAACTGGTTATTGCTATCTCCAATGCTTATACAGTCCCTTGGACTTATCAATATATAATGCTGACATTCAGATTTAGATTAATATTTCTACAATTCCATTTCATGGGACACTTTAAATTGGTGAATGACAGATGCTGTTACAGTTAAAAGAGCTCAAAGCATGCCTTAGGTAAGTAAAATTGCCATCAAGGGTCTTTAAAATAGGAATTTCCGCAGTTTATCCAACATCTGAATTTAGTTACCCACAAAAACAACTTTACCCCAGGCCAGTGATAGCCTGACCCTACTTAACAATAATTTTAAACTCTTACTGCATAGCTGTAATAAGAAAACATCATTTTGCAAGAACATGATGATCTACCCAGCTTATCTTTTGAAGGGTGTTTGGTAAACACAGCCTCCTACTTTAGATAATTTTTTCTCCTCCTACAGAGTGTCCCGAAAGGGAAATTCCAAACTTACACAAGAAAAATAATCACTGCATTGTCATTGTGTAGCACTGTGATCTTAAAGAAAATGCAGTCACATATTTATTATTCTTTTGTTTGGATTTGTTGTTTTTTTTTACATTAAAGACTGTAGTTTGAATATTCAGCTCGTTGGAGAGAGTCTGCTACCCAGGATCTCACCTCGTGCAAACCTGCATCACTCTCCTAAGATCAGTACGGTTTCCCCAATTCATAGTGGCTGGACATCTGGTTTGTTTGGGTTTTTTTCTCAATTATCCTGCCCTTATTCTCTGAAGTCATTGCAGGGCCATGCACACAAGAGCCATGCACTTGTGTGGGTCTGTGTCTGCTTGTGTGGGTCTGTGGCACGCAGTTGGCTGGGTGTGCAGTTGGCCCCTGAGGCTCTCCCCAGCCCTCCAGGTTCAGCTTTGCTTGGAAGCACTGCTTGAGTGATGTCCAGCTCGAAGGTTTTCCGTGCACTTTGCTATAAAGCAGCTCAATTTCTACTGTTATTTATGCTATAGCATCTTCCTTCATATGCCTCAGGCTACTGGCATGAAGAAGCATCACTTAAAAAGTAATTTAGCAAATAAGTATACTTTCCCTAGGGTGCAAATAAGAGGAAAAGTTGTAGTAAATAGCTAATGTAAGCAAAAGGTGCCTTGGGGGAGCCCTAAGAATCACTTCTTTGAAACCAGCAATAACTTCTGGTGCTATTGGTCCTGAGGCAGCAGCAGTCAACATTGTTTAAAAAAGCTCCCTTATGGTGTACTCATTAATTAACTGCACTGTTTGTTGATTCTAGATTGATTCAGTTTGTTCTCAGGAGAGTGTTTTGGAAACTCAGTAATGCCTTGATGCAGAATTTCATCTTCAGGCCCTAAATTCCCAGGATGCTGCTTTACTGGGACATATAGAAGATGAAGTAAAAAGGAGAATTTGTTAGACAAAAATGATAATCAAAATATTTTAAATTCAGATGTAATTTTTGAAGATTTTCCCCACAGAGACAAAAAATTACCTGCAGCAAAGTTTGACTGACAGGCAGGCTTTATCAAACAGAGAGCAAGACAAATGGCATGCAAAACAGAGACAAAAGTATTTGCTCCTAATTACTCAAAAAAGAATTTTAATTAAGTCATTTGCCAATTAATGCCTCATTTTTAACATGCGATAAATATTTAAATGTGTTTCATAAGCTTTTCTTTACAGGGAAGCACTTGCAAATGTTGTTAAAGAGATTCTTTGCATTCTTTCAATGCAATACACTTTACAATTTAAGTTTTATTTACTCTTCTTGTGAACAGATAAGCAAGCAAATATGTCATTTTAGGTCAGAAATTGCATATCAGTACGTCTATATCAAATATTTATCAACAAGATATTTGAAATATCTTCATGAGAGGAGTCTCCTTTTGTATGAATGAGAAACAAGGAAATTATGTTGAACCAGAATCAGGCTAGTGAAATGCAGAATCAGGTAAATGCAGATACCTTTCTTTTTTCATACTCCTTCAGACTGATCACTGAGAGCTGTTTATAACCAGTCCTGCAACTAAAAAGCCTTTCAGTTCAAGAAAATTTAACTAACAAAAAATAAGAAGCAAGTAGCAAGAAGGGAAACTGGAATGATCTCAGTAGTGACAAGGCTTGATTCATGCTTCATCTTAGCCCAGATGCAGCTCTACCCTTTGTCCATAGGGACTCACTCAACTTACAAGCTTAAACGCTGTCTCCCCATCTCGTTAGAGCAGAAGCCTGCCACTATAATTGCATGCACTGTAAGTGGAAATGAAAGTACCCAGACTCTAACCACTGCTCCTTCCACCTCAGCAAGGCTATGGTTTTCTGCATACAGAAAACAAATGCCTCTTTCTCCTCATATTTTAAAGGCTTCCTGTTTTTATGGAGCAGCTGACTCTTCATTTAAAACGTCACACAAGCACTTTATCTGTTTATTTATTCATTCATTTGTTCTCCCCTGAACTTTCCTTACTTGTCCAAGGTTTGCTCAATTGACCACAACTTCCCTTATCTCAGACCTTTACTTCAAACGTTGAAACTCAGATCCCTCCCCACCCTTTGCTATCATTATTTATTTATGCTTCTGTCTGACTATGCAGGAGAGGGATAAGGTTCACAGGTAGCAGAGCTTATGTATGGGCAGAGTGACAGGACAAGATTAAACAGCAGAGGGGGAAGAAGCCAACTGCTAGGCGGAGCAATATGGCCATGACACGTCTCAAGGTCTTTCCCATCCCTTCAGCACACACTGGGTCACTTTTTGCAGAGACTGGGCCCTGCTGGCCCCCTGCCTTCCAGAGCTGCTGCTCAATCTGTTTGTTCAACTCATAAAACAGCAGCAAACTGATCCCAGGACATGAGGGGGACAGGTCTGGAGGAAGGTGTTGCAGTTTCACCTCCATCTCAGTAGGGTGATCTGAAGATCCACAGCCATGGATGTCTAACAGACATCACAGACTGTTAGCTGCGTCTCTAACAGTACTTACCTTAAAAAGTTTTGTTCCTAAGGGCTTGTTGATTTATAGCTATAAACCGACTGGAGCACAGTGGAGCTCACTGCTTCCACTGCATTCAGGTTTTTCTCTCTGTTCATCTGCAGTGTGGAATGAAAGCCTGGAAATGATGTCCCCTTCAGTGTCTTGGCCAGATTTATAACTAGTCCTGTCTTCTTGCCCATTTCTGTCTCCTCCAGTTCCTCATTCAGATTTGGGGCAATTTATATCAGCTATGAAGCAGCCCTCACCTGTCTATGAGGGTGGCTGACTTGCAAGGTGAGAATGAAGATGTTTGCGAAACAGAGTAGTTATTAATTAGCTTAGAGGGTAACTTTTGCAACAAGTACTCCCAAAGTCATAAGGAAGTCAAGCAAAAGAACTCCAACTAAAGTTGTTTATTCAGAAAATGCTTTTAAAAGAAACAAGTACTGCCTGTTCAAACTGTTCCTATTACGAGAACAGAAGACCTCAAAGGAAATTTTCCCTAGCAGAGGAGTGTCTTTGTCAGTTAGTCACCACATGCAATCTGGGAAGCCCATTAAATTATATTAAAGTAAATTGTTTGCTTTCCCTACTGATTTTCAGAAACAAGACAGAGGGAATAAGCCCCTGAGAAAGAAAGGAAAAAAAAACAAACCCCAAAGTTGCAAGAAGCTAAAAAGGAGAGAAAAACACTATTAACAGGTAAATAGGATAAAGTATAAAAAGTGTTTGAAGGAAAGTTGGCACAAGGGAGCCCTGAGACTGACTTGGGCTCCTGGGTCCTGCCGTACTACAAATATCAAGCATCAGCTTAGTTTTTCCTCTGTCTTACAATACACAGCTCCTCTCGGAGATCATATCTAGAATCCAGAGAAGGCGCACATCACAATAAGAAGTATACTTTTTTTTCCCTCAGCATTTGTAGCTGGGTGTTACTCCCTTCCCCCCAGGAATGAGGCAGTTTTGGTCCAGATTGCCTTCAGGAAAGGGCACAGATGGTCTCCACAAAGGTCCTGCAGGTATGCTGAACAGGGTAGAGCAGTAAGACCTCCCTGACAAGGGAACTTCTACTCTTTAAAGCACTGAGATCAAGAGCTGCAAGAATTCACCTACACTTTCTAACAACATCTTATTGCTGAATTTGGCTAGAAAATTATGTTCACATGTAGCTACTCACAGAGAAAATATACTGTCTGGCTAAATGGCAGGAGTGTCTTCTCATGATACCAAATAACCTCAGTGTTTCACAAAGGATGTGATTCATGTAGCTCCCAAGTCTGTCAGAGGAATGGGGGGGGGTGGGGGGGGTGGGGGGGTGCTGGGGAGACTGGGGAGAAGCAGTTGTGCTTGAAGTTAAAAACATGCCTTTTAAATAGAAATAGTAGAAGTAGATAATAATACAACATTCACAATATTTCTTTTACCAGTGTCATGTGGAGCAGCCTACTGCTGCCAGCAGCACAGGCGTACTACAGAAAGGAGACTGGAGCTCACGCTTGGTGTGGTCGGGGCAATCAAGCTTTTATTCCATTTGCTGGTTTGAATGTCAGCTACAAGCAATGAAAGGTCTCAAATGAAAAGCAAGCACGGGGACATCTGTATCGGTGTATCAAACACAGATTTACCACAGGCAGACAAGCAGGTTTTAGTGTCAGGCAATGCCTGTCTGAAGTCTTTCCTTCTTCTACATGAGCTGTATGAAAGAGACAAGTCCTTTGCTCAAGGACTTGTTCTCTGAGTCTGGGTTTTCCTGATGGCAATAAGCCAAGACTTCAGCTTTTGGAGGGCTGATTTTGTGTGGTCCTTTGAGCACAATGAAGAAAAGTCATATGCAACATAATCAGTTTGCAAGGTTTCACTAAGATATGTCAGAAGATTTTTTCCTTTCAGTCACATGCTGTCCTCATGGATGTTGGTTTTTTATTCTTTGCTCTATCACTTGCCAAGGTTCAACAAAATTCAGCGGATTTAAGGAAGGAAAATCACAGTGTGTCCTTGTTAGCGAAGAGCACCAGATAATCAGTTTGATGGTGGAAGCACAGCATGGAAACAAACCAGGAATCTTTGGCCCCTCTTTCACATTTGTTACCTTTGTCTGCATTAAGGAAGACAACTATGAGAATCTGGAGTAAATCCAAACACTTGCCAGCTGGTTTTGAATGTTCTCAGCTGTGTCTGCTGTTGGATAATCTTAGACTTATTTTGCACTGTTTGTTGCTGCCAGATAGTGTTACTGTTTAATGAGTGTTAGAGGAGGCAAAAGTAGGTCCAGCTTCTGGGCTAGAAATATGCCTACATAGCTCTGGCTGAAAGTTAATGCAGTCTGAAAAGAGGAAAAGATAATCCTCCAGTGTGTTCATTTGACTGCTTCTCCTAATACTTGTGGGAAAACCAGCAATTTTCAGACCTTTAGTTTTGGCGTTCTTCCCTTCCATTATTAAGGCCAGTATTTTTCTCTGATATGAAAATATCAAAGCAGAGACCAAAAGCCCTTGCTTTCAGTCGGATCAGTGTGATCACCAGGAGACCCTCTCTGTCTTACTTCCCTTAGCCTTGCAGCAAGTTTTGACAATTCTTCATGCAGGCTGACAGAATTTTTCTGATCTGCTCCTAGATCCAAATGGAAACTTGATAGGCAGTCAAATACTCATGCTTTCTGAACTTCTACCTAGTGGTTCAATGACCCATTATTATTCCCTCTTAAAGATAAGATGCTCCATCTTGACCCCTAAAGTCACAGTCAGCTTCTTCCCAGCACAAGGTCTAATTAAAGACACAAGTGATTTGATGGAAGCTTTGCCAAGCTCTGTGAAAACTGTGCATCAGACTTTGCTTAGAAAAGGCAATGTTTTTATTCAGTGAATTAATTCAAAACAGATGAAACTCTTAGTTAAAAATACTTTGGGTCTGTTCAGCAACATATACTTTGGGTTCTATCTACTTTTATCTTAAAAAAAATTTCCCCCTCTTTTTTTTTTTAAAATTTATTTCTCCTTCAAATTCTCCTCATGCTTTCAGCTACCACTTTCCTTTGCCTTAGAGAAATATTCCACTCCACTCTCATTTTAAATACGGAAAGTAGTCAGTAATTCGGATGCTATTCACCTGTTCACACGTCTTCAGTCAGTCGGATCTGTGGGACACTTATGCCACCAAAATCTGTAGTTAACTTCAAACAATTCATTTGCATTTCTAGCAATGTTTAATAAATCAGCTACGTTTTTGCTCTGAGTCCAGAATTAAAAGCGTGGTAAGAAGCCTGTTCTTGCAGACTCGTTTCTTAGACCTTGTGGACATTTATGGATGGCTAGATTCTACCAGAAAATAAATATATGCCACAAGCAAAAGCACTTCCCAGCAAAGAACCATTTCATCCCAAATCTCAGCTGGATCTGGATTATTGGGATTCATCATTTTGTTCCTTGGAAACAAACAAACAAACAAACAAGCAAATGTAAGTATATACCACTTCAAAAGTCTTTTTCATTACAAAAAAAAAATAAATAAAGTAAAAAAAAAAGTTCCAACAAATATTCACACAGGTGGCTTTTGCATCTACAGATACTATTCCTGCTGAATCGATATCCTGTGAATCTGCTGGGTTTGGGCTGGGCCTGCTATTCAGTGGAGTGATGTAGGTAGACCCTCAGAACTGGCCCAGCCTGTGGCTTGCAGGTGGTTTCCAGGACTGAGCTGTCTCTGTCTGGGTGCAATTCAGGGGTTTTATCTTCTCTACCTCACCATCTCAAATCCTCTTTTTTTCCACAGGAAGGCTACCTATGTGCAGAGGCTGGCAAAATACGTGGTGTGCTTCCAAGCACCTCCCCTGTTCAGAGGACCAGGACCCTGCTGTGGGCATACATCCATATATCACAGTTTACACGAAGCCTAAGCAGATGTGCAGGTTTTGACTGGGATAAAGTTAATTTTCTTCATAGTAGCTGGTGTGGGGCTACATTTTGGATTTGTGCTGAAAACAGTGTTGATAATTGAGGGATGTTTTAGTTACTGCTGAGCAGTGCTTACACAGAGTCAAGGCCTTTTCTGATCCTCACATCACCCCACCAGCGAGCAGGCTGGGGCTGCACAAGGAGCTGGGAGGTGACACAGCTGGAAAGCTGACCCCAGCTAACCCAAGAGATTTGCCATACCATATGATGTCATACTCAGCATGTAAAGGTAGGGGAAGAAGAAGGAAGGGGGGATGTTGGAAGTGATGGTGTGTGTCTTTCCGAGTAACCATTACATGTGGTGAAGTCCTGCTCTCCTGTGAATGGCTAAACACCTACCTTCCTGTGGTGGGAAGTGGCGAATTAATTCCTTGTTTTGCTTTGCTTGGATGTGTGGCTTTTGCTTTACCTGTTAAACTGTCTTTATCTCTACCCATGAGTTTCCTCACTTTTACCCTTACCATTTTCTCCCCCAACTGACTGTGGGAAAATGGTCAAGTGGCTGTGTGTGGCATGGTTGCAGCTGGGGTTAAACCATGGCAGCAGGGTTTCTGTGGCCTGGAATAACTCTCATGGCTATGTAATTGAGATAGATAGTTTTTAGAAGTTTTAGAAGCATGCTTGCAGGTGGCATTTCACTCTTACCTTTAGGACACTTCCCACAAACAGCCAGATTACCACCATGAAGGACCACAGTGTTTTGCAAGAGGAAAATTCTCTCAGAAGGACTTGAAATTTTAATTTTGTGCTGTCCTCATCTACCTGATGCAGGCTTAAGAAATGAATAGCTGCCTTGTTCAAACCGAGCAGAAAAATGGTTCAGTACTCTGTTGTTCCAACCCACTGTGTAGACATCGTGAAAGCTGCTGTATGCATCTGGTGCTCCGGAGGTGTGTAGCTGGTGCAGGGGGTAGGACGAGGAGCTGCTCTTTGAGGTACATTCCCCTTGGGACAGAGCATATCTCTAGTCAGAAATATGTCAGGGAGTCAGTGCTAGCTGATCCAGAAGTCCCACCCAGCTGAAACAGCCAAGAGGGACTGCCTGTCAGTGGTGCCAAGGGAGTCATACCATGAAAGGGATGTAGAAGACAATAAGCCATATGGGATGCCTCTGTGTGAGTGCAGCCTTGTGCTTCAGACCCTCAGAGCATATCCCACCTAGACAAGGAGGGGAAGGCAGAGGCCAGCTTCCATCTCCCCCCTTGGGATTTCTTCATTGCCTTATTGCTAGTCCCTAGCACACTTGAGCTTTGTGCCTGGCAGCTCAAACCTTTCAGCACAACCCCCCTTCAAGAAGACTTGAAATCATCTTCTCACCTTCTAAGAAAAAGCCACTCATCCACAGGGAGATTTGGAGACCAAACCAAATATCCTGACCCCCCACAGAGGCCTGGGGGTGGAATTAGGGCCCCATCAAACAGAGGAAATGCAATGAACCTGAGCCCCCCACGTGTCAGGTTCTACTCTGCTCCAGGACCAGGGGAGAAGGGAAGTGCCACATTCTCCAGGTCCAGATCCAGGAGGAACCTGGATATCCCATGGAATAAATGCACCCTTTGGCAATTTTAGTTTCCCTTCTAGATATCCTTATATTAGTGTTACAGAAGGACCTTTCTAAAGGTATCATGGCTTAGTAGTAAAAACTTCCTTAGTAGAAGGAAAAACAAAAATCCATGCTTAGCTTTGCTGTAGCATGTAGCTTTCAGTCACTAAGTCACAGAATTACAATAAGGATCCCACTTCCCAGCTCTCATTAGAAGCAGCCTACAATGGTCCCACACATAGCATGGATTTTCTTCCCACTCTTTTTCCTGCTGGACTGTGGTAGATATGACTACTTAATGTTGTCCAATTTGCAGAGATATAAAAGACTTAGAAGGCACAGTGAATAATTGTCCCTCAGCACGTCTCCTAGGTCCTCCTCGGTTTTAAACTGCTTCACCTCTATCCATTGATGTATAGGCAAACATATGTCAAGATAAATCTTTCACCTTGTCCTCCACCGACACAAAGATAACAGCTGCCACTAGATTTTGACTAACTTTTTTAGAAGATCTTTTACTAACCTACCATCAACCCAAATTTCTTACTGAGGAGTGTAATTTGTTCCACATCCAGACAGCAAAAATAGCAATAGCTATGTTCTGGTGAAATGTGTCTTACATAAATTAAGAATTAAGAATTTTCAAGTTGGTTTTAAGAACTAGGTGTAAAAAAAAAACCAACACCCCAAAACAAACAGCAAAACAAAAAACAAACCAAGATGCTGAAGCATGTACAAGTGCAAAGAAATCTCCCATCTGCATCACTGTCCTTTAAAACCTGTGTGTCTTAGGTGTGTATCTACAGTGAAAATATTTTAGCCCTTATCTGAGATACTAGATTGCTGCCTGGATTTTGCTAGTGAATACAGTTTTTAGATAGCAAATGATACTTAAGCTTAGTTGTAAAGGCAGGCACACAAATCCATTTTTATATATGTCATCTACTTCTGCAGGGATAAAGATCAAACCCCTTAATATCCTTCTTCTAGCCCTCTTTAAACACAGATTTACACACAGATTTATTTCAATTCCCGTTGATAATGACTTGTAAGAGACTTGATGTCTTTGGAAAAATCAGCCTTGGCAGGTCTCCATTGACACCCATAGTCAAGAGCACTGCATCAGCTTGAAAATGGCTTATTTGTATGGCTGAAAAGAAAATCCAATCTACCTACATATTAGGTCAATTATTTAAATTAAATATTAGCATAAGTCTTCCTTTTAAGTAAGCTTGGCATGATTCAGGTTTGTTGTTTTCACAAAATGATAGCTAAATATTTATCCTATTGTTATTTGCATTAAACACAACCTGCTATGATCACTGGGGGTTAATGGATTACGTTTTGCGCTAGGGGAAACCAGCATGTGGGTTGTATTTCAGCTGCAATAAGTGGTACTATATTCATGAAATAACAGAAACTTTTGTGCAACATAAGTTATTTTGAGGAATAAAAAAATCAATACGGTGTAGAAAATGACAAGAGTAAACACAGAAATTAACTCCTGGCACGTCTTTTGTTCTGGGCTGTAATACTCACATTAAGAGTGCCCCTTTTTAATAGCTTTAGAAAGAATTTCTTGCATAATGGCATTTTAGTCATCATGTTAATGTCAACAAACAAGGCAGATTAATGCTTGTAATCCTGAGCTGTCTCACACTCTGCTTATTAGAACTGTAGGCAGATCTTCATTAGGATGAATGACATCTGAATCTATAAGCTCGTCACAACAGAGGCACCTTCTTGCTGTGGTGTCACCCTGCAGATGACAATGTCGGCCATTATGAATGGCACTCCACAATTCGTTACTTCCTGCCTCAAATTGCAGTTAATCTTTCATCCAAACTGTACACATGTGCAGCTTTAAGTGGGCTATCACAGCAAGTACCCAGTAATGCTGCAAGCACATGGAGAATGACAGAAGGTAAATTGCTTGTCAGGAGGTCTGTATTTCAATTCACAGCATATTCCAAACACGTTGTGGTGAAAGCTCTCCACAACAGCTGCTTTCATTGCTAACTATTTTTGATGTAAATGTCAATAAAGCTCCAGGCCCTTTCATATTTTTGGCCAAGACTGTCCATCTTTCCCTATGCAGGCTGGCAGGTTGAGCTCCATTTATCTACTCTTAGGAACATGTCCTATAATAATGATTGTCTCTGGAGACCGTTTAGAGTGATTGAAAGCAGTGATTGGGACAATAGGCTGCTGAATTTCATTGCTGGATTGGGTTGACAGGTGACTGCTTTTATATCCTCTAATCTGGAAGAGATGGAAATATAAACACAGTTATGTCTAATCAACAGACAGGCATCTACCAATGGGAAATCTATAGCTTCAGCTTACCCTTCTCATCAGACCTACTTAACCACGAATTATTACAGGATTCTCATATTTCTCCAGTGGTCAGAGGGTTTTCAGAAGAAGAGTATATGGGGCAGATATGTGTTGCCTCACTAGGAATAAGAAGTGGGGAAAAAATAAGTCACAGGCCACTGTATAGCTCTACCAACAGGAATGTCAGCTGCTGCTTTTAGTAGCTGTCCTTAAGATCTTCATTTTGCTTAATGAAAATCCCTAGATATTACAGAAAGAAGGAATTTCATTTTTAATCAAAGAGGCCATGAATGTTATACATTGCCCACTAATTTTAACATACTGATTTCAACAGTGTACGTTTTTGTCTTGCATTTCAGCAGAAGTTCTGTAAATACACTAAGCGTACTGTGGACTTCTTTTTTTTCCTTTTATGAAGTTTGTAATTAGCACACCACTGGGTTTTCCAAAGGAGCTGGGAAGACGATCAGGTAGAATTCTGAAAACAGTATGGCAAATGGTCTAAAACATTGACTCCACACCAGCATCTGGCTGTTTGGCAGACCCCAAAGACAGTTGTGCTGGCACCTTTGAAATTCCCTGTGAGTCCGTGTAGTTGCCCATGGTTACACAACAGCTGGGCTCTGGCTTCCTTGTTTTCTGCATTACCACGATCCCCCCCACCTCCATTCACCTTTGCTTCTGTAAATCATACACACTGCTGCCCATTAGCGTTGCCTGTGTTAGATCCATTCACCCCTCTTATTTGCAGATTAGAGGGTAGAGGGTGAGAATTTACCCTTGCCCATCTCCTTTTGTCTAAATCCACACTGGTGTAGTTTTGTTCATATTTTACACTGATTTTTGTTTACTAGAATCTCAGTCTCTACAATACTGAGCAGCTTTCTGTAGCTCTAGGCAATGCTGACACAAGTTGTGAGAGTAATATGATTAAAAGCAGTTAACTACACAGCCCTTAGCTGTCAGAGTCAAATCTTTGGCAAAAACCTAAATCAAAAAACTCCATGCCATACTATCTAAGTTCTAGTCTTCAATTAAAAACCCTAAAAAACTGAATGCTTTTTGACTTCAGTAAGCTTTTAATAACAGCAGTTTTATTTTGGAATTCGGGTATTGGCTTTGCATGACATGGTTTTGGTAGTGGGGGGCTACAGAGGTGGTTTCTGTGAGAAACTGCTAGAATTTTCCCCTATATCTGATGGGGCTAACACCAGCCAGCTCCAAAGAGGGCAGAGCCCATTAATGGTGGTGGTAGTAACTCTAATTAAAAAGGGAAAAAAAACCCCCACTGAAGTGCAACTTCATCAGGAAAGAGGAGTGAGTACAGAAACGAATCTGCAGACACAAAGGTCTATGAAAAGGACCCTGCACTCCTATTCCTGCACCAGTGGCAGGGTGGCAGGGAGGAGGTAGAGCATTTGGGAGTAGAGTTAAGCCTGGGAAAAAGGGAGGGGTAGATAGAAGTGTTTTAAGGTTTAGCTTTTATTTTGTCATAATCTTACTCTGATTTGATTAGTAATAAATTAAATTAATTTCCCTAGGTTGAGTCTGTTTTGCCCATGTCAGTAATTGCTGAATGATCTCCCTGTCCTTATCTCAACACATGAGACATCTTATTTTCTCTCCCCCCATCCAGCTGAGGAGGGGAGTGTCTTTGGGGGACACCTGGCACCCAGCCAGGGTCGGTACACCTCAGAGGGGAAAATAGCTACTGTGTGACAAATATTCATAGAAAATTTTGTTTCTCTGAGGAAATAAACCCATTTTTTAAAATAATATTCACGTTAGAGATTTAATGGAAATTTTCTTCAGAAAGAGAAAAAGAAACAATTCTTTTCAGTTCCTGAACAAAAAAGCTGTATATGCTTTTGCTTAAGTGTAGCTGATAGGTTTCCGAAGCAATACTTTCTGGTTTAAGACCCTAAATCAGTTTGGAATGTTTAAAATTTGATTAAAACTATAAATGCTGGGTGCCTTATATCAGATCCTGATTGCCAGCTTCCCAGTTTTTGCAGACTTCCACAGACTAGCGAGAGAAATACTTGATGTCTTACAAGCCATGTAAGGAGGATGGAATGCCAAAGAGCATTATGAATTTTCTTTTCATAAAGTAGTTTTTAATAACTGAAAAAAATACTTGTTTTTTATATGCATGCAAAGAGGTTATTACAAATTCCTTTAGATATATTGGTTAAAATGACAGACTATAAAGAGGAAAAGCAAATAAAAAGCAAAGGAATAGAGTGTCCAACAAGAGAGGATACATGAAACAAGTAACCCATGATTTGTTTAAATACAAATGTTCTGTTCCTGTGCTATAGGCTATTAACAGTTGTGTTGGGAGAGTCTAGGAAGCGTAGCCCATTTCATACAAGTGATAACATACCTGTCACTCAGGTTCTATGTCTTTCTTCACCCTTACTGCAAAGGAAACTCTGTGTGAACCGAGACCTCAAGTCAGGTTGTTTTGTTTTTGTTTTCTCTTTTCCTTTAAAAAGGTGCCATTTCTTGATAAAAAGAAAGCTGGAGGAAAGACTAATTACATTGTCAAGAAATGCACTAAAAGCCAGCAAATCCATAATGTTTAGAAGTTAGGAAGTTTTCTGCATGCAGAAACATCCACTAAGACATAAAAATAGAAAGTTACTGAGTTTCACTGCATCACCACAGAGCCAAAAGCACTACAATGAAAATAAAGAATCCTGGACTAATTTATTATATAAAAAAGAAAGATAAGTTTGGTTTTTTTTTCACAGAGGTACTGAAATACATGATCTTCCCACCACAGGGAGATTGCCATGGAAGGACAATCAGAAAGAAGGAAAGCAGGGAAATGAATACTGGATTATTTAAACACAGAACATAAAGTCATGCTGGTCATTTGTAGAACCATGATGTTTTTTCAAGCAATGGTTTTTAGAAAAATATTGTCCAGCTACTTGCACTCATTATTCTTGGATTGTTTTTGTGGGCAAGCTACCAAAGAAATCTTTCTCTGGTCAACCAAGGCAATTGTCCTTTAATTTGGACACATCTTAAAAGGGAAGAAACTCTTTACTGGCATGTTTCCTGTTTTATGTAACTTCCCAGAATACGAGTTATTGTCAGATGCCTTTTTTTTTAAACCACTTCTCTCTGTTTATCCAGAGAAGTATATAAAAGATTTGACACAAGGCCCTACATCCATTGAACAACTTAGGTTTGCTAAGATCTTTTGTAACAATTCAAGATTAAGCCTGATGTTGTGTTCTGCAAAGTGGCACTGGAAAAGGCAAGTAAATGTGTATGTTTGTATCTTTATGAAGGTAGAATAAATGTTTTGTATGAGTCCAAAATCTTATGAACTGAATCAGTCAAAACATGTATACAGTCCCTTGAAATGAACATCCACATCCTGGATTTCACTCTGCCTAACACATGGGAAAGTACTTTGACTTTCATGAGCCGACCACGATATCAAATAAGAGCTGCATTTGACAGTAGGCATAAAGTAGAGCCAGAACCTTTTTCAGGCCCGTTGTCCAAAGGTACAATTTATTGACCCAGAAAGACCACTGCAGAAAATATGAACATAAAATACATTTTTTTCACTAACAGTATCATTCCTAGGAGACTTTTCTCTTGCTTTTGTCAGGCTCTGGATGTCCTTGCTGGAAGGCCTAGATCTAAAGAGACTTGAGATGATATTAAACAGAAAAGCCAGCAGCCTTGAACATATTCTGTGCAATGAGTAACCTGAGTTCTTCAAACTGATGGGAATCAAATTACATCTCCTCAACAATGATGTAATAGCCAAGCTGAGGAAAGGTTGGCAAGACAAGGTTTATTGCACAAGTCATCTTAAGTGTGAAGTACAAGAGCAATCCTGCAGACTGAGGTAGGATGCAGTTTGTCCATCTTATCTCCTGAGCACAAGCTGCACTGTTGACAGATGCATTCCCAGAACCCCAGCCATATCTTACATATCTCTCAGGGTTGATGTGCATGTCCACTGCAGACACAATCAAGTTTTCTGAATGTCCAGAGTGTCCCAGGCAGTGTTGCTACCCCAGCCAGGCTGGAAAACATCTGGAATTTCTGGGCAGATTTTCAAAATCCTTAAGCTCTATCCAGACAAAATTTCTGGCAGGAAAAGGGAATGTAGCAAGGGAAAAGTTTAGTATATGGTAGCCTTTCATATACAGTAGCCAGTTAAGAAAAGTATGACTTTTTGTATGGAGGCATAGATTGCATAGGTTGCAGCTAAACTTTGTGTTGAGTGCATACAAAGTATAATTGGAGAGGAGGGAAATTTATTGCACTGTTTGAAACTTTGCAGTGGAAGGGAAAATACACTCTAGCAGAATTCAGATCTTAAATACCATTCACAATATTATGCCTTCAGTGAACTTTAAAGCCTTTCCTGATTTAAAATTCTTTTTTGTGTAAGAGAGAGAAGATTTTACATATTGTTTCTAAAATTATGGTCTCTTCCTCTACTGTGTTCAGTATTACACAGGTTGATTTTCCCTTCTTCAGCATTTCTATGGCTTAGATAAACCCGCTTTTGAAATCTATGAAAAAACTATATAGTAAAGATTTACGTTAAAATTACTATCACATAATAAATGGCTGCTGGGAGCTCTTTCATGCAAGTGTCATTGGGGTGGAATATGTTAGGTAATGTATGTGTGCATCCCTCTCCTCTGGTTAAAAGAATCTGATACCTGTTGAAGATTTTGAAATATCAATGTTAATAAAAGTCTAATCAACTCTCCTCATCAGAGGAACTAAGTTCTGATAATTCTATTGTTAGCAGACATTCTCCTTTAATAATTGTGGTCTTACTTTTTTTCAGAATTCCATCCAATATTTTAATTTCATTTCATTTATCCCATGTATCTTTTGGCACCTCACTGAGGTAAGCTAGGCTCAGTGGAAGGAGGGAGAGAAGCAGGTTAGGGGTGTGAATCCTAATGCACCAGCACAAAATCGAATCAACCTAAGGTGCAGGGCATCTAGATTACTAAGTCACTTCAGTTACATGTTTAAAGTAAAATGAGATGAATCACCCTCAGCCAGGTTAAAGTCAACATAGATATAAACCCACTTCACCACTCTCTGGCATACGGAGATGTCATGCACTAAGATGATGTGAAATGTTATCAGTCCTGAAGAGTGGGTGGTTTATAGATATTCCATACTCTGTGAAGCACTGTGTGAAATAGCAGCCTGATACACTGTGCCAGATCTATGGTTTTCTACTGAAAACATTTTTCTAAGTAAGCCCAATGTTCCTGGACTTTCTGTGTTTGGAACTCACCAGTATAATAACTATTTAATACAAAAGTACTGTTTTTAATTACTTCTGTGTGATTTCATTGTTTAAAACAGTCCACAATGAAAAACTTCAATAATGTATTCTAAAATTAACTCTGGTTTATTAAAATAGTCAGTAACCCAAAGTATTCTCTAGAAGCCTGGCTTGAAAGTGTGATAATACTCTGTGTCACGTCAGCAATACTGTCTGTGTACTGTGGTATAGGAGGAGCACAGGCCTTGTGGTCAGCATATTCAGCTTTCAGTATTAGAAGAATGATTAATCTAACCATCTCTCAAAGAGAGGTGCAAGGCATAACCTGAAAAATGACACAAGCAGTAAAGCAAATCTTTGATATACAGGGATATGAAAAAGTCTTTTAAGCAAAATGTGTAAGAAGGTCTTTTATTTACAGTAAAGTGACTTCTTATTGTCTATCATTTTCACTTGTAATTGTTCACAAAGGAGGAGTTAATATTAGAGAGAGGAGTTCCAATTAGCTCACATCAAAGAGTCAGAAGGGGAGTTTGTGTCCAGAAAGGTGTGTTGCTGCCTTGCAGTTCCTGCAATTCAGTGTAGTGTCAGACACGTCTTCTGAAGTCTGGAATCAGCTTACCGAAAACACATCTACCACGGTCTTACAACAAATCATTGAGGAAGCAAATTTATGCGAGAGTGATTGACTGTTACACAATTAAATGTGATGGCATGAGGTATCAGAGTAACATGGAAAATTTGTCCATTGCTATATGTTATGTAAGGGATGATTCATCCCTGAAAATATCTCGGAGAAGAGGTGCAACTCAATCATCTTCATGCCAACTGCACCTCTGACATGATTATTGCTCCTTTGAAAGCAGCTGAGTTCTTTTCTAGTAGCATCATTAATTTGTGCTATTATAAGGCCGGTATGAAATTTATGAAGACGAGTTGGCATATAAATACACGTCCAGAAGGAATGTGAAAAGGAAATACGCTGAAGTATGCATGATTTCAGGCATCTATTTCATTGAGTAAGGCACATCTTGAAAAGAACATTTATGAAAATGTTCCAAATGGTGGTTGCTGGGGCAATGGGGGAAGGGGGTTTGTTGAGGTTTTTTTAAGTGTTTTTTTGGTTGCTGTCATTAATATGATGGTAATGAAGAAAATGAAGAAATGTGAAAGGAGAAGCACAAAACTGACAGCCCATCTTTTCCAACATTGATAAATATATTTACTGTTCTAATATAATATATTGTTACAGTGGGAATTTCAATTTGTTCATCCTTTGAGGCACTTGGAGAAGGTGAATTTGAACAGTTCTTGTTGGAACAGAATATTGCAAGCAAATAACATGCAGTCTGTTTTTATGACCAGGCAGAGATCTGACCTTGTAAAGTCTGTAACTGGACTACAGTTTTTGACCCCAGCATAGATCTGTGTTGGAAAAGCCAAATTAATATTTCACTAGTTTGTTTGATTGCAACGTCTTCATGAAGTTTTCCTGTTCTGCTGGTCAGTCATTTGAAGCTTATCCAGTCAGAGACTGGAAATAGATGAAATAATATCAGAAAGAGCTTTATTCTACTAATGCTGACAAAATTTTGTAAATGCATCAGAGATTCCTGTGACCCATTCATACAAAATCTACAAGAGAGAAAAAAGTCACCTCGGGTGAAGCATCAGGAAAAAAGTGTGAAACCCAGAGAAAGTCTAGTTAGGTTCTGAAGCTCCCAATGTCACGCCTAGGTTTCAGGCTGACCCTCTGTATAAGGCTGAATCATACCCTAACAAAACAAACCTGTACTACATTAATACAACAATAATAGATATTTTCTATTTACCACTGCTTTCAAGGGCTTTCATTTTCAAGAGGTGTACTGAACTCTGATTAGAATCAATGACAGAAACAGGGGAAAATAAGCATCAGTAATGTTTCAGGCACACTTTGTATTTAAGGACATAAGACAGGGTAAGAAAAATTTTCACACACTTTTTGCATCCTGCTGGGGTATTGCTGAACTTTTTGCACCTTGAATGCTGTGGGCATCATCAATAAGCCATTTCAGTCATTTTAGACCAGCAAAGCTTTTTGCATGGGTCAGAAAGAGAAGGCAACAGATGCTGCACAGATAACTTGGAATGTGTTTCCCACAAAACAGTGAAAAAGTTTAAGAATCACAAAGGAAAAGTGGTTAACAGATAGCTACCTCCTTGCTTGGTGTATGGGCGTGGATGAGTCAAATGAACACACAGCAGGAAGCTGGCTCCTAATTTTCCCAATGCACAGGCTTGCATTTATTAGCAATTCCTCCTCACTTTTGTGCAGGCTCCAGGTCTGCGCTGCTTAGCTGGCTGCTGGCAGGACAGTAGGTTTGGACAGGGAGGGGAGGGTTGAGGAGTACAGGAACCCTTGCTCTGGGACAATAACAGTTTGTCAGAAGTGAGCAGCCAGTACTGCAGACAATTGCGAGCAGGGGGGAGAACACGCTTCTCTCATGGCTCCCTTTGATGCCTGGATCAGATCCTCTCTTGGACCAACAAACTCAACACCTCGTCTGAAATCGGCTCCAACTGGTGATGAGCTACATCTGGCCTGTGAAATGAAAATAGCGAAACCTTTGATTGAGTCCAAGTTAAGTGGATCTTCATCATCTGCTCAGTCAACTTTTGCCAAGATGAATGATACTATGACAGTATTCTAATAATTTCTGAGGTGGATTCCCTCCTTTTTTCATCCATCTGAAAAGAACAAACCACAAACACTTGGAAAATTTACTGCTCTGTGAAGGAGGAATTTTGTTTTTCATTTCAAATACAACCATGGCATTTCACTGAGTGAAATGGAGTGTTACATGGAAGCATGATTCAGCATAAAAACACAGACCTTGGTATTAAAAGTAGGAATCATAATTTTTTAATATGCCACAATGCCTGTTTTTATATCAACTACATTTTGGTGGTTTTCCTCTAGGCACCTGTTATATTAGGGCTTAGATATTTTCTTTTCAAGGAACTTTATCCGTGGATAAATGAGCCTGACAGAAAATACGATCTCTATTTGCCATGTTTACTACAAGGCAAATAAAAGCATACCTTTACTAATACATTAGAAACTGAGGTTATCAAACAAACAGAAACTTTGACACTTAGAGGGCAGCCGTACAATGGCTGTTGGTGCTATTGTGCAAATTTCCTGGAAAGTGTTGGATTTCTGCACTGACCTTACAACACTTTTACTCTCCAAGTGACAAAGATAACTATTAAAAGACTCCAACATAATTTTCCAGTGTGTCAGTCTTTCAGTATTGAGAAGATATTCAGCAGCCATGAAAAGCAGACACCTGAGGCTTGCTGCCACAGTGCTGACTGAGGCAGGCACAGAGCACGTGGAGCTCTGCTTCCCTCCTGGCCTTTCAGTTTCAGTGTAGGTCCCAGCATTTTTCCAGATGAGGTACCCAGGCATCTAGAGAGCGATAGGAACACTCTGTCATCTCCTGAATATGAGAGGGTTAAACCCCCTAAAACACAAACTGCCTCTCCTTCTGGGTTCAGGCATCAGTGGACTTTTCATCTTGCCCAGGTCTTCAGAGCATGCAGAGATCATTTGCTTCACAACACCCAATTCACTAAGTTAGAGCAAAACTAAAGCCATGAGAGGCCAAGCAAAGCAGTCTGACTGGCTTTTTGCCCTAATACCTAGTTTAATTCAGCTCCCCGTTTTACTGAAAATGAAGATTTTTGCCATCCTGCAAACCAGGTGCCAAGATGGCATTTCTCTTTCTCCCTCTCCCTCACAGTCTGATGCCTGCCCTGGCTGATTAAGCACTAGCAGCTCCTTCCTGACGTAGGTGAGTGGAATGGTGCTGTACACTGTCATAGATTTCAGTAACAGGATGTTTGTTTTCCCTGCATCAAACAAAATCACATTGAGCTTTGTTTTCCTTCAGCTGATATGTAAGAGATCAGGGGAGACACCTGATTTCCTAAATAGCACATTTGGCACTATTCTTCCCCCCCCCTTATACATCCTCTCACCTGCTTTAATTCCTCTGATTCCCTCTCTCTTTTTTCTTCCGTCTTCTGTATTCACTTTTCTTTCCACATTCTCTTCATGCCCACTTTTCCTTCATCTCTTACCTTCACTTTCTCCAGACTCACCTGATGTCCCTGTCTCTCTGAAGTAATCTCTGAGGTGTTGCTGCCTCTTCTGTGGCAAATACAGCCATGAGTTTTGTTTACTTCCTCCTGCCCCAAAGGTAGGCTGCATCCAGTTTTTGGGGTTGTGTTATTCCCTGTTAAAGATGTCTTGCTGCAGCCACATGTCAGAGTTTCTCCTGGATCATGGTGCTTTCTTGATGTTGTGAATTGAGATGGTGTCTCACCAGAGGATGTGCAGTTACTGTTAGTGTTGTTAGATTTAATCCAAACTTTTAGGATTTTGGGGCCCAGTTTATAGGTATGGATAAAAACTCAGAGGAAAAGAATGGTATTTTTGAATCAATCAGTGTTTTTTTTTCAAGTAGTAACTTTCTATAAACAGTCTCCAGCAGTGGCCACAGGAAATAGTTTTTTTTCCTGAGTATGGTCTTCAAGAAGCCTGAAACTATTGTATAAATGGGTGGTTAGATAGAGAGTTATGCATTACATTTTGTTATGGAGAGGAAAAGTAGTGAGTATTTTATCACTGCGATTATTCAGAGCCAGATTTTAAAGGGAAAGATTAATGATTAGTCTCAATTTGATTGCTAGTGGGAGATAGTTCACATTACCAAATGATTTGATGTTTCAGCACAAGTGACAAACTGTGTTCAGAGAGGTTCAAGACTGGCTGGAGACTAAATCACCTTTCCTCTTTATTGTAGATTGAGTTGTCCTTCCAAATCGGGGTTAAGGTCATTGGCTGGGCAGTCCAAGAATAAGAGCATCTGTTTGAAATATACCTGGACTGTGGATGCATTCAGAAATGCAATTTCTGATGCTGCCAGTCCCCTCACCTTCACAAGTACACATGCTTACCAAAACATAAGAAAAGAAAAAAAATAAAAACAACAAACCCAAACCCACCAACCTGGATATTTTTATCTGACTTCAGCTTCAAACTCCTCCAAATGGACCAGCAAGAGCTGCTGGATAACATAGCACACGTTACAGAGCCAAAAATAATCATGTGCCGTGGAGAAAAAATGCATGCATTTTATCTTAATTCTAGCATAGATGCTCTGTTTCTTTTCTTCACATGCACACACCGCTCTGCCTGGAAATTATTTGAGGTCCCCTCACGCTCCGTTGATGACAGCTAGGCATTTTCTAAAGTCCTTGAGCAATCATGCCTTGGAATAGATATACTGAAATCGCCACACCAAACAGACAAGCGCAAGAGCCCTAAATACACGTCTGAGCATTTTTCCCCACAAGTTGATGTTGGGAAGGATACTTTGCATATGCTGATGAAGTATGAGCTTCCAAGTGCCTGGGGAGATGGTGAACCTCGCAGCCGGGCAATGCTGGCTGGTCCCAGGAGGCCACGGGGCTCCAGAGGGCTGCGCTTGCAGGGGCTACCTGCTTCAGCTCCGTGCAGCCACAGTGAGAGCCATATGTGGAGCTGCGGGAAAACAGATGCTGTTTTTCCATTTGTGAAATCAAGTTGTTGGAAAGTAGTCAGCTTTCCGACGTATGACAGAGAGCTTATCCGATCAACTGCAGAGAAAGTGTGAGCTTTTGGTTTTTTTTTCTTTTTAGGAAATATTTGACAATATTTCCATATTGTTGGTGGCTGGAATGATGTAAGCCATAATGGTATGGAAATAATCAGCTGATTAATAGCTTGGATAATAGGCAATTTTTTTTTTATGACCTGTGATATTCATAAACAAAGGGAGTGTGCAACCTGGATTTTGACTGCCAGGCAGACTTCCAGGCATAGATCTCTAGATGTACAGTCTTGATTTATTATATAACAAACAGACACAACCAGCCAGCTAAATTTTTTCTTCACCTCAAAACACTTGATAGCCTCATTCCCCTAGAGTGAAATGAAGACAGTGTCCTGTTGTTAGATGAGCTTCAAACATGTTTGTATTAAGCCCACAATAAATAGGTTTTAGTTGTTTATTGCCAACCGAAAATGTATGGTATGATAGCAAAATTCTTAATTCCTGAAAAAAAAAGCAGTTTATAATCCAATTTTTTTTTTTAAATCACTGTGACACAGTGAAACATAAATTTGTGTCATTTATTGTCCCTTAAATATGCAATTTATTTTATTGGAAATGCAAAAATTTAAGGAATCAGCTGGCTCCAGTGTCTCCAGACTGATAAAAGGCATCTTTTCAATTACTCTGATTAACAGGACAGTTTAAGATACTAGAAACAAATAAAAGCTCATGGGAAAACAACAAAGACTAGTGTTATTTTACCAAGATTATATTGTTTAAGGGTCTGTGCCAAGATTGCCAGGATATTTTGTCAGCATGTTAGGATCCTTCATGTTTCTCTGCAGCATATCTATTTTCCACTATTTCAAAGCTATAGGAATCTGTCCTAACTTTAGCATCAAATCTGCATCTTTCCATCAGTATACCTCTTCTGTTGATTTTATAAAGAATGTAAGATATTAATCTCTCTGAATTACATCTTGGATGTCCAAAATAGGTAGGGTAGGAAGTATGTAACGACAGACTCCAGCCTGAATTTGTGTCAGAAGGCAAAAATTATGCGAAGACTAACCCCAGATGATTTAGCTTCATGCAGGTTTTATTCATGTCTTCTGAATTTTTTTAATTAAATAAACTATATCTCACTGTTCCTATGCATTCCTTGCTAAAGGGGAGGATCTCAGTCATACTAGTACAGACATTTTTGTTCAAACATGAGTTCTTGTTCAGATTGTATAAGGTGCAACAATTCAGCTTGCTTTGACTCCCGGCCAACAATTATGTGTCTTAGGTAAATTCCAAGGTAGTAGTGGGCATAAATAGTCTTTTAGCACAATAATAATTTCTATAGAGAAGGTGAAGATCATCTTTACAGACAAGGGAGAACCTTCTCCAGGGACACCTTGTAACAACCTTCCAGTACCTAAATGGAGCCTACAAGAGAGTCAGAGAGGGACTTTTTACAAAGGCATGTAGTGATAGGACAAGGGGGAATGGCTTTAAACTGAAGGAGGGTAGATTTAGATTAGAGATTAGGAAGAAGTTCTTCACTACAAGGGGTATGAGGTGCTGGCACAGGTTGCCCAGAGAAGCTGTGGCTCCCCCATCTTTATGTTCAAGGCCAGGTTGGACAGGGCTTAAAGCAACTTGGTCCAATGGGATGCGTCCACCCCTGTGGCAGCGGGTTGGAACTAGATGGCTTTTAAGGTTACTTCCAACCCACACCATTATAGGATTCTCTGAAACTGGTCTAGGACCAGTGAGCATCAAATGCAACTCCTTGCATTCAGAGAGCAAGGCACTTCTCACTGACTTTCCTTCTGACCAACAAGAAGTGTATTGTGGGGAGGTCTGTATGGTATTATATTTTCTCTCTTGAATACACGCACATGAGAACATGCCTAGAACTAAACAAGATACCATGTTGAAGTACAGAGGGAGGACATGTAGTACATATTATTTATCACCATTCTTGGCTCCACTTGTGTAAGTCCCTTTCTGTACTCCAGCCATGGAGTTATATGGTGTCAGTACCAGTTTTATCTAACCCAATACCCAGCTCCATGTGCTTCTGCCTGAATGCACAAAATGATTTGAGGTCTCATGTGTGTCATACCTGAGACTACATGAAAAGCACTGTCCTGCTCTTGCCTACATTACTGTAAAAAAAAAGGCTTCCTTTTCTTGGAAGCATTTTTTACATGACAAAATACCTGTGGAAAGTTTGAAGATGTGGGGAAGGTGGCTGGTGGGTAAAGTTCACAGGCCTTGAAAGATTAGTCATGTTTTCCTCAAAATATGCCCTTATTTCAGAATCCAAATCTTTCTTCTTTTTCAGTAGTTGCAGTTTCTGTAGACAATTGCAAGTTGCTTGAAAATGCAATAGTGTCTATCCCAGAAATGCATGAAAAGAATTTAAACTGTCCCATGAATGGGTCACTACCCTTGTGTCAGACTGGGCTATGCAGGGTAGGTAGAACTGCTAACCTCTCAGTCCGAGCACAGTTCTGTGAGCAATCAGTGCCAAGTAACTAACAATGATTAATTCTGACTTATAGAAATATACTTGACCTCGACTGCAACCCTTAGATTTTGTTTCTTGTTGCTTGTGCCTGGGGTTGGGTTTTGTTGGGGGCTTTTTTTCTGTTTTAACTTTACATCATGTTGATTTGGATTTTTTTTTTTTTTTTAATCTAATAAGGAATAAAGGAAAAACAGTTTGAATCATGTGTCCTGTTGTGGGGACCAAGTTAATTAAAATCCTGATGTATATATACAGCTGATACTCCTCACCCTAATGAAGAACATTAATTCTAGAACATGTGTGGCTGTAGTCACATTGCTACAAATTACTGGACTCTTTCCTTTATCTGTTTCCAAGAAAGTCTCCCCCGGTTAGTTAGGAAAAAAGAAAAATATGATGCCTTAGTTCTAAGCAGCATAAATTACATGCATCAATCAGAGGAAGCTTAAATTAAAATACACATTTGGCAAACAAATATGAATATGTTGATCTCATCTGTGAATCAAAATGATTTAATGCCAGTACTGACCCCCCACTGATCAACATGAAGGTCACTGCAGACTGCTTGATTCTCATTGAGAAATGTTGTCATGTCTGTTAAAGATGCAGTTTTATACATTCCCTAATGCTCAATCTAATCGGCAATTCCAATGTAGCAGAATTGATTTATTTCAGAAAAAAAAATACAAAATTCATTTTTTTATTTATGTAATCCAAAACAGATAGCTAAATTAAAATGTTAAAAAAATACATGTGGTTTATGGGCCCTGGCTGAAGGTTTTCCAATGTGTTTATGATGTTTTCCAATCTAGAGGAATACTATTTGTTAAATAGAATGCTACACCTTTCAGATACCAAGTGACCATAAATCAGTCTTCCCTTATCATCCCGTTCATGTTTTCTGGCTGTAGGAATAACTAGTTGTTTAACTCAATTATGAACCAAAATGTTGCTGTGAATGGATAATCCAAGGCCAGTTGGGTTATCATTGCTCTCAGGTCTCAAGCAAACAGATGAGTAGGACAGTGGTCTTACTGAAATTTGAACCAGTCTTTGCCTTTTATAATGTCTTTGCCTGCAGTTAAAATATCTTTGAAGTAAGGCTGGAGAAAGTCAGCATGGCCCCAAAGCAAATGGCATGGGGAAGAAGGACCATGCCGTGGTGTGATGATACACAGGCTCAGAAGTTCCTGTCACCAGGTTTCAGTGCAGTCCCCAATGGGAGCAGAAGCAACAGGGAAAATTCTACCCCTGGGGGCAAAGTTTCCAATGAAACACAAGGGAAGAGGTCAGTCCAAGAAATGTTTCCTCCTGCAAGAGACTCAGTCAATAAAATCTGGGGGGTTTAGATATATTCAGGCATGTATGCAAATGGCATTTTCTCATAGGCATGAATGTTTTTGCACTGTCACTTGTGAAGAATTGCACTTCCTAAGTAAACATTTCACACCTCTGTAACTGGGGACTTAACAGCAGTGGTGAAAGCCAGCTTCTCAGTTCTGCTGAAAACCAGAGTCCTTTGTGGTTACGCTGTGAAATTTTGACTTTCAATAGCCAAGACTAAACATTTTTCTTTCTAGGATAATCCTTGCCAGACTCTCTACTTAAGAATTATTTCCATCAGAGGACTTTTGCTATTTATTTTGCTCCTCTTCTCCATATGAAACTGACATATTCTCCATGGCTATTCAATAATCAGGTCTTACCTTCTAAAGCTCCCAATACCCCACCTGTGGTGTGAAAATCTTTTACAGCATACTCTAATTTGAGTTACCTACTGAGGAAAAGCAGGAAGACTGCTTAAAAATGCATTTTGCCAGAAACAGATCAGATGTTCATTAAGGAGAAAAATCCTTAGAATCATAGAATCATAGAATAATTAGGGTTGGAAAGGACCTTAAGATCATCTAGTTTCAACCCCCCTGCCGTGGGCAGGGACAGCTTACGCTAAATCATATTACCCAAGGCCTCGTCCAACCTGGTCTTGAACACCACCAGGGATGGAGCATTCACAACCTCCCTGGGCAACCTGTTCCAGTGCCTCACCACCCTATTTCCTCCTTATATCCAATCTAAACTTCCCCTGTTTAAGTTTTAACCCGTTACCCCTTGTCCTATCACTACAGTCCCTAATGAAGAGTCCCTCTCCAGCATCCCTAGAGGCCCCCTTCAGATACTGGAAGGCTGCTATGAGGTCTCCATGCAGCCTTCTCTTCTCCAGGCTGAACAGCCCCAACTTTCTCAGCCTGTCTTCATACAGGAGGTGCTCCAGTGCCCTGATCATCCTCGTGACCCTTCTCTGGACCTGTTCCAACAGTTCCATGTCCTTTTTATGTTGAGGACACCAGAACTGCACACAATACTCCAGGTGAGGTCTCACAAGAGCAGAGTCACCTCCTTCAACCTGCTGGTCATGCTCCTTTTAATGCAGCCCAGGATACGGCTGGCTTTCTGGGCTGCAAGCATACACTGCTGGCTCATGTTCATTTTCTCATCAACCAGCACCCCCAAGTCCTTCTCCACAGGGTTGCTCTGAATCTCTTCTCTGCCCAACCTGTAGCTGTGCCTGAGATTGCTCCGACCCAGGTGTAGGACCTTGCACTTCACACGGTTAAACTTCATAAGGTTGGCATCAGCCCACCTCACAAGTGTGTCAAGGTCCCTCTGGATGGCATTCCTTCCCTCCAGCGTATCAACTGAACCACACAGCTTGGTGTCATCGACAACTTGCTGAGGGCGTACTCAATCCCGTGTCCATGTCAGCGACAAAGATGTCAAACAAGACCGGTCCCAACACCGATCCCTGAGGGACACCACTTGTTACTGGTCTCCAGCCAGACATTGAGACATTGACTGCAATTCTTTGTGTGCTGCCATCCAGCCAGTTTTTTATCCACCGAGTGGTCCATCCATCAAATTGATGTCTCCCCAGTTTAGAGACAAGGATGTCGTGTGGGACAGTGTCGAACGCTTTGCACAAGTCCAGGTAGATGACATCAACAGCTCTATCCCTGTCCATCAGTTCTGTAGCCCCATCATAGAAGGCCACCAAATTGGTCAGGCAGGATTTCCCCTTAGTGAAGCCATGCTGGCTGTCACCCAGCACCTTGTTGATTTTCATGTGCCTTAGCATGCCTTCCAGGAGAATCTGCTCCAAGATTTTGCCAGGCACAGAGGTGAGACTGACTGGTCTGTAGTTCCCTGGGTCATCCATTTTCCCCTTCTTGAAAATGGAGGTTATATTTCCCTTTTTCCAGTCATCGGGAACTTCACCTGACTGCCATGATTTTTCAAATATGATGGCCAGCGGCTTCGCAACTTCATTTGCCTGCTCCTTCAGCACCCATGGATGGATTTCAGCAGGCCTTGTGCACTTTCAGATGTTTAAGATGGTCTTGAACCAGATCCTCTCCTACAGTGGGCCCAAGGTCTTCATTCTCACAGTCCCTGCATCTGCCTTCCAATACTTGGGTGGTGTGGTCAGAGCCTTTGCCAGTGAAGACCGAGGCAAAGAAGTCATTCAGAACCTCAGCCTTCTCCAAATCCTGTGTAGCCAGTTCTCCCGAGAGCTTCCTGAGGGGGCCTACAGTCTCCCTAGGCTGGTTTTTATTTGCTATGTTCTTGTAGAATCCCTTCCTGTTATCTTTAATACCTCTAGCTAACTTTAATTCTAACTGGGCCTTGGCTTTCCTAACCTGGTCCCTAGCTTCCCAGACAACATCCCTGTACTCTTCCCAGGCTGCCTGTCCTTGCTTCCACTTATTATAAGCCTCTTTTTTCATTTGAATTTTCCTCAGCAGCTCCTTATCCATCCAAGGAGGTCTCCTGGCCCTCCTGCTGCACTTCTTCTAGTTGGGATGCAACACTCCTGAGCTTGTAGCAGGTGATCCTTGAATATCAACCAACAGTCTTGGGCCCCCCTGCCCTCTAGGGCTATATCCCATGGAACCTTACTAAGCAGGTTCCTGAAGAGGCCAAAGTCTGCTCTTTTGAAGTCCAGGGCAGTGAGCTTGCTGCACGTTCTTCTCACTGTCCTGAGGATCTCAAATTCAACCATCTCATGATCTCTGCATCCAAGGCTGCCCTGGAGCATCACATTTCCAACCAGTCCTTCCCTGTTGGTGAGCACGAGGTCAAGCATGGCACCTCTCCTTGTCGGCTCCTCTATTACTTGCAGAAGGAAGTTGTCTTCCACACAATCGAGGAACCTCCTGGATTGCTTGTGCCGGGCCGTACCGTCCTTCCAACAGATGTCAGGGTGGTTGAAGTCACCCATGAGAACAAGGGCCTGTGAGCGTGAGGCTTTTCCTATCTGTCTATGGAGTGCTTCATCTGCAGGTTCTCCTTGATCAGGCGGTCTGTACAGATCCCCACAGTAATGTCTCCCATTGCTGTTCTCCCTTTAACCCTGACCCACAAACTCTCTGTCAACTGCTCACCTGTCCCCAGACAGAGTTCCATACTCTCCAGCCTATCCCTAACATAAAGGGCAACTCCCTCTCCCCGCCTGCCAGGCCTGTCTTTTCTAAAGAGCCTGTAACCTTCCATTCCAACACTCCAGTCACAGGAGCCATCCCACCATGTTTCTGTGATGCCTGTTATATCATACCCCTGTAGTTGTGCACATATCTCTAATTCCTCTTGTTTGTTCCCCATGCTACGGGCATTTGTATAGAGGCATCTGAGCCGAGCTCCAACTGAAGCCAGCTCACTGGCTGGAGCGGCTGGAATATCTCTACATTGCTCCAAGCATTTATTATAGGTGCGGTCAACTGACTGGGTGTGTTGGAATGGAATGATGCCCCCCTCCCCCAGCATATCTAGTTTAAAGCCTCCTTGACCAGTCTGGCAAGTCTCCTACCAAAACTGCTCTTTCCCTTCTTTATCATCAGACCAGCTCCACCAGCCCCCACTAGACCTGGACTACAAACTCAGGTCCCATGTTCAAGGCACCCAAACCCCTGACTGTGGCATCACCCTTTTAACCATCTAAACCTTTTAAAATTATTGTACACCTTGAACAAAGCTTGATTTGTGAATACTTGGATTTTGGATGAGAAGAATCAAGAATTCACTCATCTTTTGGCTTAATAAAATAAAGCCATCAATAGCTCTTGCTACTTTAACATTCCAGCGCAAGCCACAAATGAGCTGTTGGCGTCTTGGTTTTTAACTGGGGCTCATTGGCATTACTGAAATTCTCAAGTAAATTATTGTAGAACAATGCTTTACTGAGGGGTGATACTTTTCTGCTCTCCACACCATGTATAACCACACTACATAATGTAATAAACCACAAAATTATGTGAACTGCAGTTTATCACCCATCTATTATGTTCTCTACGTCCCATTTGCTATCTCATGTAGTTTTCTTCCTTGGTTCAGAAGTCAAAAATCCCTGAGCAGACACAGGTAGATGCAATTATCAATTTTGAGCAACTGGACATAGAAATATTTTGTGCTTCTCTATGCAGAGACAATTTAATTATTCACCAGCCCTGCACACATACACATAGAAGTTAAGCTGGATGGCCTCTGTTCAAGTGAGGCATCTCTCAGTTCTAGGGATTAAAATCACCTATATTTAATTTTAATGTTGAAAGCAGGTAACTATGGCTCTCAGGGTTGTTTTAGGCTCCTACTTTTAGAACAAGGTATGTTGGAATAGCAAGCCACTGCAGCTGTGGCCTGTATTCCTAGAAAGGCCATTCTAGGTAAAGCTTGGTAAGAATGATAGGAAGTAGATATACGTGATATGCAAGTCTGTTCTGCACTTTGAGGCAGAAAGAATTTTTTAGTGAAGAAATCAAACGAGAATCCACCTGTTATGAGAGAAGTATGGCACTGTTAGACCACCCTGCTACACCTTAAGTTACTTCATATCAAAGCCTGCTGAGACAGAGCAAGAATCCCTTTACATCAGTGCCTGCTGAAGCTTAAGATGAAAGTGCCAGGAGCCATAGACATCGTTTCAGTGTATAGGCAAAAGGAGAAGAAATAAAAGACAATGGCAAGTCAGTCCAAGCTTGCAAATAGGGAATGATGTTGCTAGTGATTGTGCCTCACGAAATTCCATACCCTCGTCAAAAGTAAAATTATTGCAGGGTCAAATGTCTCTACTTTTTATCTGCTACAGTATGAAAAAAGAAAGGAGCCTTTCTCTAGTATAATTTTAGTTTCACTCAAAGGGTTCTGATTTATCTATTATTTTCTTTTTAGTCAAATTTTAGACTTCTCTCTGAAAGCAATTTTTTAATCTCTATTTGCAAGTGGAAGGAGAAAAACATACTTTATCTTTTATGACATACTGGTCATTTCTTGCTGAACAATTGCACCAAAACATCATACTCAGATACTTTTACTCAACAAGTTCACTTCTGGATGAGGTTTGAACTGCTTTCTCTTTGCTGTCATTTATAGATTTATTCAAGACAACAATTCCTCACAAAATAAACTACCGTTTGCAACACTGATATTTATTTAACAGTAAAGAGGAACATTGCTCTTTTAATATATGCAGATTAGCTCTTAACTGATAAACAATTTCCCAGCTATGCAGCTATAACTGGTTGATCAGAAATAGATATATGTGTTTGAGTGAGTTGACCTTCATCTATTGATCAAGACTAGTTGGCAAGATCTAAAGTAATATCATTCTTGGCTTTGCACATCACTTTCATATTGATAGTGTAGAATTGTTTCTGAGTCCAATACATATCTGCTGGTGAAATATGGGAACATATGAATCTAGTCAGTCACACCCAAAATATTGTGGAAACTAGATGTAACATATGTACTTCCCTGATTTTCTCCCACTGGTATGGAGCATTTGGAAATGCAGCAACTCTCTGGATAGGCACTTGCTCAGTATCTAGCTAGCGTGTGGCATCCCCTGTGACAATCTGGAAATAACTTAAACCGTTGGGGAAAATCAGCTGGTTCAGTGACAACATAAAACAAAATGAGTCTCACAGTTAAAGTGTCATTTCCAAGCCTTTTAAAATGTCTCTGTTAAAACTACAAGGGCAAAATGAACTTGAAGGAAATAGGATAATCCTCCTCTTGAGGTGCAATCTATCCTAACAAGGGTCACCTGCCACCATCATTCTCAAACAGACTGTTCTGCAGTGTTTTCTGTGCATTGCTGGGGAATAAACAGCCTTTAGCATCCCACCTGGTACTTACACTGTGATAGAAGAGGAAGAATTGCTCACTGTAGAGTCAACTTCTTACCCCTTCCTGTCTTTTAGCAGAACATCATCATTCTCCAAAACATATAGAAATTTTTTTTTATTTGTTCCAATATCTCACTGAATACAAATCAGGGTAAATAGCTCTGCAATGGCTCCATAGCTAAGAACTATTAAATAGGTGCTTTGATCACTTTTAACAGTTTGTCTAGATACCTCTGTTTACTGTTCTGCAGTGCTAAAACTTTAGTAAATAAACCCCAAGGCTTAGTAAACATCCTTTAATCAAATAAAATTGTCAGTCAGCATAAGTCTACCTATTCTAACAAAACTTTATAAAAAAATATAGTAGCTTTTCACACTGTGAAATTTAAAACTGCAGTACGCTTCAAATTTTGTAGGATAAATTTGTTACAACAGTAACTCATCGTGTTTGTTTTTTCTTCATTTATACCCTTTTTCTTCCTTTCTTTCCATTCTACAGTGTTTTCTCATCCTTCTCTGTGCAGCTGTCACCATTTTTATTATCTGTCTGTTTTATAAAATCATGTCTAATTAGAAGATTTTAAATTCCTCATTACAGCATATTCTCATGCAGAACTTGAAATAGGAGTGATTATGAACCGTTCTAATAAGCATCAGATTTGTGCCCTTTAAAAGATTGAAATTGTTGTTTATATCTGTATGCACATTAGTTTACCTCAAGGTGTGTTAGATTATATTAATTATCTTTGCATCTGCAACAGAGAACATTAATGGTGGATGCAAACCTCATTCCTCTGAATTTTTGAAACCTCTTTTTTCTGACAATACGTATTTGCCATACAGGGAAACTGAAGACGGATGGGCAGAGCTTGCTGCTGGAACCTGCAAGGCCACTGTTTTTCGTTTTGTTCCAGACTAATTGTAAGTGTGACATCTTCTCTCAAGGAGCTTTGAGACACCACGTTGTCAACCTATGCAACTTACCTGGACAATATGGAAATGTTCAGTGCAGAGCAGAAGGGATAAATCCTGTAAGGATTAGTCAATACCTCAATGCAAAGAAGTTGATTTGCATCTACTAGTCTAAATAATGGTAGATAGTGTTTATGTATCTACCTTACAAGCACATAAATATTTATGGTCCTCCAGTGCTGATTGTACTGTATACACAAATTAGATGATGTATGCTATTATTTCTTTGTAAATGATCTAATCCACTTCCTTTATGAGTAAAATTTTAGGGCTCACAAACTTAAACTGTCATACAAAATATTTGATGGATCTATAGAACAGTCAAGGTGATCTTGATTCTCCTAGACCTGTGAAACTTCCTTAAAAAGGGTATGTGGAACTCCTCCACCTATGCATAGGTCTGTTTGCAGTCACCATGTTCAGAAACATTTTGCAAAATATTAATAAGCACATAACCTGAAAGTCCCAAGTACTCTTATATTTATACAATGACTGCAACCCATTTCATGGCCATAATGAAAGTATTTTGGGGGAGATTAGGTGAGAAAAGCTTATTGTAATAATTTTTGGGGTACAGGAGTGATTAAAAAAATTTCTGGGCCTCCAAACCAGAGACAGACTTGAGTTTCACTGGCGGTTCAATCCCTAACTTGTAGGCAAGCAGTATAGAAAGAGGCTTCACCAGGGAGAGCTCTGTTACACAAGAGGAAAGTCTCTGCTAACAACCACTGAACAGCATGTCAGGCCTCAGTAGCATAGGTGATTCTGCAGATGTTTAAGCAGGTATTTTGTTTCGTACTCTGAAAGGTGGGAAACACTTCTTATGAAATGCTTTTAGAAATGAGAACTTATATTTAGGCTAGAAGGTGGTATAGAGCATGTGTATACGGAACTTGAGAACAAGTTAGTTGATTTGAATAGGAGCTACACCTGTACCTTTTGAAGAAGTCTGTGAAAAATTCTGATTTTGCAGCTAGCTGTACTTTTATTTCACTTCAATCCTGATCTGTTTCAAAAGCAGGCACATTTATTGCAGCAGTGTCCCCATGTGGACTTCTACCAAAACAAATGTGACCAACTGAATTCTGGCTCCAGCTTTGATGCAGACAAATCTTTACTAAGCAAAATACAAATAAATGGTTTCAGTATTTTTTTAAAGTGATTTAAGTAGGAATTGAGAGAAAATAACTGTCAGCCAGTATCCAGAATTAGCCTTCTGCTCAGTCTCTGACTGCTCAGTTCAGGCTGCACAAATGCAGCTAGAGGACACAACCCTGCTGTCATCAGAGGCAGAATGGCCCTTAACATACACATGCATATCAGGCATCCCAGCTGACCTAGGGACACTATTTTTTGCGACCTTTAAGGCTGGCCAAGGAGAAATTATGAGAGAGGTCTGGAATACTCAGTGGACAGGCTTCAACTCCTTAACATTTGGTGTAAATTTATAAAGAGACTCAGAGACACAAGCAAATAAATTTGCTTTACAGCTCTTGCGAATAAATACATCTTTTCAGATCCTTCTAGTCTATGGCAAGAAATAAAGATACTAGGTCAAGGTATCAAATTGTTTTTCTTTTCTGTTGCTCAATATTTCTATGGCAAAATTTTTATACTGCAAATCATACCAGTGAAGATCATCCCACTGAAATCAATGGATAGGTTACAAAGGAAATTCCTGCTCAATCGAAGAATGTAGAAGTCTAACCCCCAATTAGCAGCTAGGAATTTATTTAGTTCATTTTACTGTATTTGCCCCTTTGTGAAGCATCTGCATTCAGACCATAATTCCACGATATTTATTTGTTATTCAAAGCAATTTGATGAATAATTCTGTAACAATTATTTTATTGTGAATATTCAGGATTTGAAACATGAACCGTGATTGCTCTCCTAAATCAAATGGTGTGTTACTATTCCTTCAGTGAATGACAGTCTTAGAATCAAGTGAATGACTGGGAAAAAAAGGAAAAAAGAATTAAACCAAATATTCTCCAGAATTTACACAAAATTAACTCTTACTGTGGCCACTCCTGCCGTGCCAAAAGCTAGATCATTTACGAGAAGTAAATATAAATGGCAGGCATATTGCTAGAACACATTTGTTCAGCAATAGTGCATGCAACCTGGAATTGTAGTTTTTATTTATTACACATGCTATAGCCTATAATTTGGTGGGAACCAAAAAGGGGAAAAGACAAGTAACAGGTCTGAGGAAGCATTAAAGAAGCCCTTCTAACAAAGGAACTTTCTGTACAGTGAAAATCAATTTGGGTTTTTCCCTCAGGCTCTGGAAAACAGACCTTTCAACCTTGCTCTCAGGAATTTCAGTGTTTTAAGTGAATGCAGACATATACACAGTCTAAATGCAGTGACCTCAGATGGAGAGGCTTTTGTAGGCTGATCCTTACCTCATATTTGTTCATTATATGTCTAAACCCTGCATGTTTCTGCAGCAAGCTCTCCAACTGTTTGCTGGATGACTAAAAACCACAGCTTGTCTTGGCTCTTAAAGTTTGGGCAGTGAACACTGGTGATGAGGGTACATCTGACACCACTGCAACTCCAGAGGCAGAGGTGCTTCTTCAGGGTCGGCACCACGTTGTGCAATGAGCCTTCCACCACTGCTTGCCCTGGGGAAGAAGCAAACCCTGAAATACTGCAAATGTTTATCCTTGAACATTTACTCTGAGAGGGATTCCTGTGCTGTTGCTTCAGTGCAGTTCCATAACCCTTCAGCAAATGTGGGGAGTTCCTTGGGGAAAACCCCAAACCTGATATGGGGAAGCTGGAGGGATGACTGAATTACAGGAAATTAAATGGAGCAGGAAGAGAAAATTAAATGGACGAGGAAGATTTTACAAGTATGTTTTCTGGGGACTTTGGCAGGTATGGCCCCACGGCACTTGGGTCTCTCCTGTGTGTGCATCTATGTGATTTCATGATGCTAGGGTGTGAGGACTCTATAGCCAGTGTATTCTCACAACAGTCTCAGAGCTAGGGAAGTGCTATGCTCACCACCATAGAGGTAGTCAGAGAGAACAAAAGTACTGAAAAGGGTTTCAGAGAGTTTGCAGCTAGCAGAAATTTCTCCCCAAGTCCAGAGCAAATCCATTAATCACATTTGGTCCTGTTACAGGACCAGATCAAAAAATCCCACCCTGGAATCCAAAATTTCAATTCCTATTACCTAAAATTTGCCTACCTAAATCCTACTCAAGTGAAAAAAGTTCAGAAAGAAGAGTGGTACAACTGTTCACCATTATCTCTTTCAGCAGCGTCCAGCAAAAGCAACACATCAGTGCCTTGATGCTCTATCTGTTTTTGGGAGTGCCATGGTATGAAAGGGTTTGTCACTCATGAATAAAAGTTGTAGGTTTTGGATTAGGGCTTCTGCTGTGCTTGCTAATGTGCAGGCAAATACTGATGCAAACGCTGGGGAACGGGCTGCTCGTTGCGAGCTCTGAGATCAACTTGTTATGTGCAGATCCCACAGGGACTTTTACTTCATTTCTAGTAGTGATGCTTCATGCTGAGGAACAACATTTGCACTCAGAGTGTTTGCCCACACTCAGTATTGTTACCTCCACTTCCAAATCAGTAATTTGCTCAAAGTCATGGAGCAGACAGCTTTTGGATTGCTGCTGCCTATGCTGCCCTATCTATTCTCTCATGGACACTCATAGGCACCAGCTCATCACAGCATTGCACCTTTTTTTCCTGCTTGCTTTCAGAAGAGAAAAAGAAAAATCAGCCTAGAAACGGCTCATAACTGGCACCAGATTTTTAAAGTTAGAAGCTTAAATTTAGGATCTTAAACATACATAGGGACATCAGGACTTCACATGGAAGCCCATTGAGCTAGAGCTCTGCAAAAACTGATGCAGACTGAATGTGGCCCAGAACTGTTTGCACACAAAGCTTCATATGCTTTCAGAGTGCATTAAGGAAAACAGCCTTCTCACAGTTTAGATGTGATTTACGGTCAAAGTGATGTGAGCCACAGAAAAGGTATGACCAGGTAGCAAGTCCCTGCAGCAAGCCAGTGACTTTGGGACTGCTGAGGACACAGAGACTGAAGAAACATCTCTGACAGCCCTTAAAATGTGTTATATGATGGTGCTTGTGACCCTGCCTTTGCCCCAGGCTATGCTATAGCTGCTAGAATTTCAAATCTCTTTCAGTAAGGGCTGAGTGGTATCTGGGCAAAGAAAGGAAATAAATAGGTTTAGACATTCCACATTTTCCATTTGGGGAAAAGTTAACTTTCCTCAACTTTTTTTCCCCTTGGTTTATTTTACTTTTTTTTTGCTTTCTGATATTTGAAAGCTTTAGTTTTCTTATTTAAAATGTCATGTGACTTCTGGTACAGATACAGAATCCCAACAGCTTAGAATGGCTTAATCTGTAAAGGATGGAGACCACCACTTCTTCATGAAGGCCTGATAATACTCAGACATCTCAAGTTTTCACTCAAAAAAAATGGGGGCACCCATGTTTTTTTAGGTATTAAGACCAAAACACTGACTTTGAAGTTGAAGGTCAAAATTTTTGTGTTAAGATCCAGAAGAGCTGCGGCACAGCCAACACAATGGCAACACAGAATATCTTGTATGTTATCTTGTCTTAATCCTGTTCCTTTTGTTCACACCTTTGTTTTTTGTTACATTACGTGTTCTCAGTTGGATGTATATGGAGAGGGAGTGGGAGGTTGGAGGGGGTGTTTTTTACCCTTTAACAATAATATCCTACTTCCATAAAATATATGAAGCAGAAGACTGAACAGAAAATCTAGCTATTTTATTGCCCCAAGGCATTATTCATTTTCCTGACACATTATGTTTTTAATTAAAATTGCACATGAGTTAATTAAAATGTCCATTCAGCCTCTTTTTCTTCCTCTTTTTTTGCACGAGTGCCTTGTTACTCTCCTAGCATTTTAGTAGAAGGCCGTTACATTTCAACAAACTGCTGGCTTTATCAGCTCAGACTTCTACTGACAGACTGTCATGTTCTCTACACCTTTTATCTCAGATGTTCTAATTTTTTTAAGTACCTTCTCTAGTGTGGGGGTTGGTTGGTTGGTTCTTTTTACAAAACATTAGTATTATTCTGCTACCAGCACCTTCCGCTGGTTGTTTGCTCTCAGATTTATTAAGAAGACATTGCCAGGAATGGGCAGGAAGGTTTCACAAATAGGGGTCACGGGAGTGTTATCCCACGAGAACCAGTGAACATTGTCAAGGCTCACTCTTATGGAAATTGCTCAGATTAATCTGTAATACAAGTACACGGTAACTTGGGAAGCAATGCTAGAGGAAGCAGGATTCAAAGAAAGTAATCATCAAAATCCTGCAGACACCTTGCTTATACTGAAATACAGGTACTGAATATTTAATCACAGTTTGGAAAAAAGAAATGCTACGAGATAGACACAGACTTTTGTACATCCTGCCCAGCCTAAACTCTATTTTTAAAAGGCATAGCAGGATTTGAACAGTTTGAGACAGTATTTCTTTTTAGCTGAAACAGTGTTCTTGGTAGTATATTAAGAAGTGCAAGAGAGATTCCTTAAGCTGCTTTACTCAGCTTTCAGGGAGCTTATTTCTACACTCAGAATTCCCAGGGCATGAGTGGAAGTCTGTCCTGCTTCCCTTAAGCTGATTACGTATCGTGTTGAAATGAAGGTATTTTCCCCAAGCACCATTAGAGCTGACTTTTCTGTCATGGGCTTCTGTTCCTAGAAAGGAATAGGTTTCACCTATAGGTCATCTCCGAGTTCCCCTGAGATTTTAAACATATATGGTGTACTTAGCTTGTTAAGTGTTAGCCTTAGTGAGTATCACAGGTTAGAAATACATAAAAGGCCAATAAACTATAGCAAGGGTAAAAGGTAGAAAGCAGGAAATGTTTTCTCAATAGGTGTACAGCAAGCTGTTGCGTGTTTGCTGAAGCCTACAGAAAGACACTGATGTTTGTAACCAACATCTTGTGTTCTGGCTGCTGCACTGGCACATACCTGGACAAAACAGAGCTTTTGGAGCAAAGATTTATTTTATGTGGAAGTGCCACACAAGCCCACTAACAGAAACACCGAAGCCAAGTTCAAAAATGAGACCTTAAAACAACAGCTCCCATAACTCAAATAGAGAGAGAGGGGTGGGCCAAGGGGTTCAAATTTTGGGCTCAGCTAACATGCATTAGTGCTATTCAATTTTTTTCACACAGCTTGAGTTAAGGACAAACCGTCAGCCACAACTTTGAGCTTCCTGGATGTTGTCAGCTCATTTCACAACCTTCATATTATTGAAGTGGAGATTTTTACATTTTATTCTTTGACTTCTTGTTGTATCTTCATAAGAATAATGTGATTTTGGATGAAGTGTTGAAAGGTTTGAATGTGGTAACCAAACATTTACAAAAGATCTTTAGCCTGAAATATGTAAATATATTTCTGTCAGTGATTCAGATAGCAGTGTTTAATTTTGCAGAAAAAATTGCAAAGGTTTCCTTTTATTTTTATACTGAATGTATGCTCTGATGAAAAGCACTTCACTCCAGGAAGTGGAAGAAATTATTTATTTTTAAAACCCTCTTAATATGGCATTTTAGATATCTTGGAAAGGGTGTGAAAGATAAGGTTACCAGTCAGGAATAATGTTTTACAACATCATTACCCTGATAACACCCAAAGCAGCTCTATTTGCATGATTCGGTTGGTATATAATATATCTGTATTTTGAATCAAACAATATCCTGCTTGGTTATGCTAATATTCTCATGTGATATTTATTTAGGCATCAAAAACATCTTCACTGAAACACAGCTAAAAATCGTTATTGCTTTCCCAAAGATCAGGATTTAACTTTTTTAGTTTAAATTACACCTTGATATTTTAGTTACCACAAAACTACACTCAAGTAACAGGCTATTAAAAATTCACTCATTTATTACTGTATATTATCTACACATTGATACTTCTTTACAACTTTATTGAAATTTCACATTAGTGGAAATTTGCTTGCAGAACACAAAAATAGAAGAAAGAAATAATAGGCCTTTTGTCTATTGTACAGCCATACATAAGCACAACAAAAATGGCTGGTGTCCAGTGCATTTATCACCATTTCTAGGCAGAGATATGAGAAACCTTGAATACTGTGTGCAGTTTTGGGCCTCATAATTTAAGAAGGTCCTTGTATGCATCCAGAGGAGGGCAAAAAAGCTGGTGAAAGTAGTGGAAGGCATGTCTTATGAGAAGGGGCTGAGGAAGTTGGGCTTGCTTAGTTTGGACAGAAGGAGGCTGAGTGAATGACCTCATTGCTCTCCACAGCTTTCTATGGAGGGGAAGCAGAGAGGGAGGCGCAGATAGGTCTCTCTGGGATCTAGTGATGAGACATGTGGGAATGGCTCAAAGCTGCAGCAGGGGCAGTTTAGACTTGACATTAGGAAGCATTTCTTTACTGAGAGGGTGGTCAAACACTGGAACAGGCTCCATAGAGAGGTGATTGACGCTCCAAGCCTGTCAGTGTTTAAGAGGCATTTGGACAATGCCCTTAACAACATGCTTTAACTTGGTCAGCCCTGAATTGGTCAAGCAGTTGGACTAGATTATCACATTAAGTCCCTTCCAAATAAATATTCCATTCCATTCCATTAATGCAGAAGCTGCCCACCAACTGGTTTCTGAAGAAGGGGTTTCTGTGGTCGTGGTCCAACCTTTTGAGTAATGACATTTTTTGATTTGCAAACTTAACTTTTTCATTTTTTAACATCTTTCTGCACTTAAAATGAGACAGTCACTGTTCATGGAACTAAACCAAAACCAGCAAATCCTGGCCCTAGTGAAGTCAATGGCAAAACTCCCACGGTCTGCCACTGAGCTAGGATTTCACCCAGAGTGAATAAATGAATATGTGTTATTGTGGAACATGCATGGCTAGTTCACAGTGGCTTGCACACATATTTCCAGCTGTCATTCCATACCCTTTCTACTATCTCTACATCATATTTCTCTTCTTTAGAGGTCCCACTTTCAGAACTGTCACCAGTGCCCCACTGTGGTCTTTTCTTCTGCATCTTTTGCTTGTTAGTGTCTCTCCTAAAACCTTTTAATGCTTCCCTCATGATGCCAATACAACTCATTGGCTTCCATCTACAGTTCATATTCTCAACAGCTGCTTTGTCTCAGCTGTTGAGTCTCCTTTCATATTACTGTCTTTCTTCTTGGTGTTTCCATTTTCCACCACTCTATAACTTGTGCAGTAGTTTCTTGACTTTCCTGTCCCTATTCTCTACTTATTCAGTCTTCTGTTCCTAGGAAAACCCTAGCCCTTCACAGACCAAGTGCCTGCTGCTGCCACAGATGCCTGAGTGAAATGTTTACAATTCTGTGTCAACAAAACTGAATCTTTTTGTAAAGTTCCATTGTTTTTCTAGGTTGGTCACCTAGGAAAATTGAAAGGCTTTAAAGAGACTGTGGAACAAACTGAAATCTTTTTCTTCAGTATTTTTAACTACAAATTTCAATTTGCAGTTCAGTAATAATTAATTCCTCTTCATTTACAATTTTCTCTAACACCAGTGAGAGACATTTATAAAAACAAAGGTTTAACTCCATAAATTTTTAAAATTCTACCAACATTTCAAAACCACTGTTTTTGAAATGACCTGGAACTTTCTCCTAATATTTTAAAAGGTGTCTAAAATGGGGAAAGAAATCCTTTTTCTCCTTATTTTTACACCCTGTATTCTGGGTGCCTTGAACTTCCCACACAATATCAACCTCTTGCGCTTTCACATAAAAAAAAGTCAAGGTCTAATCACAAAAGGGTCTATATAAAGAATACAATCTAACTTGTTAGCTGCTGTTTGTGATCCTGCACACTATGAATTTCATACAGTAGAAATTAAAATCTGGTATCATTTCATGACCTTTATCACCTTCTTTCTCACAGATTCCAACTGTGTGAAGTTATTTCCATAAAGAAATGTGGGGATATTGTAGGAAGCAAACTGGATTTGCCAACAGTTCAAAGCTGTGGGGAATATTACATTTAGAGCCAACTCCTCTTATTACAGATATTTTTAACACTTCCTGAAAATTCCCTTCAAAAAAGTAACAGTAATTTTCATCAGCTCTGGGAAAAGAGTCATCAAGTATCTCCAGGTGTAATGTATTTTTAGTAGAACCACCCAAACTGTTAGCCACAGTTGTGAACTCTGCTGAGGAAGTCTCTCGGTGCTGCAGTGGCAAGCTATCTGCCCACCGGCAGTTTGAGCGCTCCAGATAGAGGTGCAAGACCTTAAAAAAAAAATAAAAATAAATCTAAAGCCATGCCATAAACAGGGAGCATCTTAAAAATCATCTTCCCTCGCCTGAAAAGCAGTAGAATAATGGAACGATAAACAAACTCTTCTGAGAAAGGAGCAGCCTAGCTTTGCTGCAGGGTCACTGATCCTTCCCTGCTGTACCTCTCATTTGCTCAAGATTACTTAATTCTGCCTTGCAGAAGCCCCTTGGCTTTTCTGTGTTCATGCTCTGTCTCCCTCGTTCCCTTTATGCTTTCCTTAAAGGAGCTTTCTTTTTTTTTCATCCTGTGTTGAGGAACCTAGCAATTCCCAGGAAGTTTATCTCAAATAATCACATAATTTCCTGCATGAAGCAGCACAGGATGCCCCAAGACTCCCATCATCTTGCATGACCACTTTTAGTGTGCTCAGACTTCTAAAGTCCTGCTGCTTTCTGCCCTTGTATGCACAAAGGTCAATGGAGATCAGGCAACTTTTCTTAACTGTCAAACTCCAGCCATTTAATCCCTCAGACTGGGAAAGGAGGATTTCTAGGAAGAAGGACATTAACAGCCCTCTCATGTTTCCCACCATTAAGGGGCAGAGCTGAGATGAGAAGTCCAGACTGGCTCTGAAAGCTGAGCTCTGTCAGAACAGATTCCTTTTAGAGATATAGGTGAGAAAGAGAAGTATAGGAGAACAAACGAGTAAGCAAACACAAATGCAGCCACCTTGGACACATCTCCTGGATGCTCACAGATCGTCCTGCCTGGGCACAGTGGTTCTGACGGCCCCTGGCCAGGCCACAGCAGCGCCATCCAGACCTGCTGGAAATGCAGCAGGTGGTAACCTCCGCAAAGGAGGTAAAGACTTGGAAATGGCAGTGATTTGTACCCTATGGAGATAAAGCAGTGTCATTGCTAAAAATGTATTTTTTTGTTGGTTGGGTTGTTTGTTTTATTTTTCTGTTTGCTCACTCAGCTTGAGTAAAGCCATTTGGGGGGCTTTTTTTTGCTTCAGTTCCTTTGTTTGTTTTTTTCACTTTATTACTTTCCTTATTCTACCTCATGAGAGAATAATACTTCGCTACAAAGGAAAATAAGGATCTGAAAGCTTTTTTTTCCATGCACAGAGAGAGGGATCCACTGCACTGCCTTCTCTGTGTGAAGATACAGCAGGACCAAAGGACAACTGTCCAGCCAGCATTACAAAATAGGTTTACTTCTGCGCTCAGAGCATTTGGGATTTCTCTGTATGTATTTTTAGCTTATTGCTGCTCAATAAATTTAGATGGTCTCAGACAAATAGAGAAAGAAGGCAGAAAAATATTGGTTTTGCTGCCCTAAATTTCATCTATCTACATTGTTAAGGCCTTTACTGCATTTCATATTCTCATTTATTCCTTCACTCTCATCAGTAGGTGTGGATAGCAAGTTTACTTACAGACTTGCCAGTTGTATTTGTGCTATAGCTCTAAGTCAATGACATCATTTATTAGGGAGATAAATGAGAGCAATTAAGCATCACAGCCATAACTAGTGAAACTTTCTGCAATGAGAGTGTTATTAAAATGATAGAGTGTTTGCCTGTGCCTTCCCAAGGTGTGTGATTCAGCCTTTCTCCTTTGCCTGGTGGAGTGACCCCCGGTGGCACACCTCATATATGCATTTGTTTCCATAGGGCTATATATAGCTTCTCGTGTAAAATGGCAATGTGTATTGATTGATGGCCATTTCATTTTTAAGAGCCATCTTCCGTGATGTTATTAGAGTTAAACAGGACAGCTGATAAACATTACACTTTAGTTCATGTTTGTTGATCTATTCACTTGAATAACCTCCTCACATGCTGATAAATGGCACCTTCATGAAGAACAGCAGTTACTTTTTCTCATAATATGCTGGTGTTTAAGGCTTTTTATAGTATATCAAATGCACAGCCTCACTCTGTCATTCAAACCTGACTGACATTTTATTAAAACTGGGTTTCTTTTTAGTTCAGTCTGGCTTATGTTTCCAATTGTTTTTAAAACTGTATTTGGGGGAAAGAAGGAAATTGCCATAAGGAGAGGAAAATCCATTCTGCCAAAGCAAAAGCCTAGGTTTCAAACTAGGGCTTCTTTCCCTAAAGATATTAAGTTCTCTGATTTAGGTAGAGAAGGAGCTGTAGACATGCAGAAAGAAACAAACAGGTGGAAAAAATAAGGCTGTTACAAGAAAAGGAAATAAATAGGACTAATGCATGGAGAAAGAAATCAAGGTGACCAAATATAGGCTGAAGAAGCAAAAACAAGCAGAGAGAGGAAAAAAGAACTAAAGCAATGACTATGCAGTGAGAAAATGACCTACATAGGGTGCTCCAGGCTTCCCCCAGCAGCACCAGGAGACAGGACTGAGCTATAGGGCAATGATAGCCTTACCAGTCTGGGGCATCCCTGCCTGCTCCTGCCTTCCTACAGTAGGAATGTGATCTGCGTCTGCACACCAGGAAACCCCACTGTCTCTCATGGGAGGTGCTACTAGTGTGGGAACCCTATAAGGCTTCTTGGGAGTCTCAAGCTGGCCATAGACACACTGTATACGCATGGAGCACACATATAACACATATAGATGAAGCAGCTGTGATGGAAAATCTTTGCACTTTTTAGATGTCATAAAATAAAAGTATTGCACAGACTGTGATGTGGCTGGCAAGAAAATGGAGATGATATCGCTCTATTCTTGGATCCAAATACTTCATTTTGTAGAGCACATGATTTACATGTGGTTTGTATCCTAGCAGGCAGTGCCCAGAGCACAGTGCCCACAAGCATGTTTCTAATGCAGCTCCACTGCCAGGAACATCAGGGGTGTGAAATGGGAGCCAGCACCAGTGTGGTAGTGCGAGGTGAGGCCAGCTGCACCCTGGCCTCCATGAGTAGCCTGGGAGAGGAAACCTGAAGCAAAGTTTTACTTCCGAGGACCCTTTTCCAGGTGTGTGGGAAGGGAGGCAAACATGGGGTCTCAAACCCAGAAAAGAAAAATGGACAATTGAGGCTGGATTTGGAAACCAGACAGGTATTTTGGAAAGATTTTACAGATATATTAAGCAAAATTTGGAGCAAATGTTTTCTTCTTCTGAAACACTGCTCTTTCTTCTAGGTGTCAGCATTTCTCAATTGCATTTATTGCCATCCTTTCCATCTCTGGCAAGCCTCCTACAGTGGCAAGCCTGTGGAAGGAATGTGTGGAGAAAGGTGGAAATGAATTCTACTTTACTCTTTAAGGGAGTCTTTAAAGGATGTTCCCACAGAGTTGAAACATGTCAAGGACTGAGGAAAAACATACAGAGGGACTCTGGGAAGGGGTGACATGTTCAGAGATGAAGCGGAGTGCACAGACTACCAGAGATGGAGTGGAGGGCAGTGGGAAAGGGGCAATTGAGGTATGTGATGTAAATAATATATTTTTATATGTTCAAAGGTGTGCCTAAGTGATAAGAAGGATGATGCTAAAACAGACGAAAAGACAAGCTACATCAAAAGGGATATAAGAATAACCATGTCAGGTCAGACCAATAGTCCATCTAATTGGCCTCTGATATGTCACATCAAGGTTTAAAAATCCATACGAAGTCATCTGCCTGCACTGGAAATAATGTCTTAGCCAGGATGAGCAGGCAATCAGGACGTTTCACTCTTTAAGTTAGGAGTACTCATACTGGTGGGAAATAATGTATTCTAATTTAATGTGACTGAATGCCCTCAGTAACCACAGAAAGGTTTTGTATATTTGCTGAATCCTGCTGATCGTTGGCTCAGTAGTCTCTGTGAAAGGGTTTACGCCAGTTGAAAAGAAGTTACATAAAGACAACATTTAGCTTTGACCACTGTTAAACCATCTGCAATTCAGGTTCATTTATTCCTCTCAGTTTGTGTTTTTAGCAAAAAGAATAGAAAGAAATATTTTCCTTTGGGAGTGGGCCAATATGTGTTGTGAGGGAAATATTGCTCCTCTCACATCCACTTTTTGCTTACCCACTCAATAGTCTTTCTCTTGAAGGACCCAGGATCTCTTTACTGTCTATGGTCAGTAATTTTCTTTGCTGTTGACTTCAGCCAAATAGCAAAGAGAACTCAACCCTTATATTTCATGACAGGATGAAACCCAGATGGTGGTGGTGTGGTTGTTATTTCTTCAAGGATGTTAGCCATGTTTGCCATACAATGTTATAAAAATGAACGATGCCATAATATCTCTCTGTACTGTTTCCTGCATGATAAGATATGCTGGAAAACCTGATTTTTTCAAATAAAGGAAATATTCATGGTCTGTGTTTTCCCAAGTATCTATGTTATGTCTTCTCAGTCAGGCAGCCTCTGGCATGCAATGAAATCAGCATACCTGTGCCAATGATGGAAATTGTAATAAAGAAAAGATCTTCCTTTTAGGAAGAAGAAGAGCATACATCTTTATTTTTTTGTAAGGAAGTTCTCACCTGGTTACTTCTGTCATACCCTTTAACCTTGGAGGATGCCTTTCACATCTCACTCAACTTCCATTGTAGATGAGTTGCTAATCCCAAAGACTGAGGAAATTTCCAACTCCCACCTGTGAAAGACTTCGGTAGAGCTTGATAGATGCTGAAGGATAGGTCCTGCCCATGGGATAAATAAGTGCCCAGCCTTAAAATGGGACAGTATATCTTGGGTGTTTTGTAAATACAGAGATCCTTCAACTGAAGTTTTTCTTCTTATTGCTATGAAGAAAAAAAGTTTGAACTATTTTTTTTCAGAAACAAGTTGATAATGTGGGCTCAGGGTGGGATGGATTTTCTCATAGCAAATTATAGTACAGGTTATTTGATACACAGTTTATTCAATAACATTGTTCTGTTAGTACCAAGCCATCACTTTATCACGTACATTTCTTTATGCAGTTGGAATTTATCCCCTGCAATTAATAGATTTTCATTGAAATATTTTAAATAAAGCTTACCTTTTCTCAGTAACAATGAAGAAGAAGTGGGTATCACATTTTGCGTTTCACCTCCATCTCTGTGTATTTTGATGTAGTACAGCAGAATGCCTGCTACTATTTAATTAAACAGGAATCTGGATTAACTCCAGCTGTGGGCCATGTAGTCATGACTTGTGAGTGTGTTCAAAAAGGGGTGTTTTCCCTGGCTCATATTTCATTCCTGCATGGAAATCTGTCCACATGCTGCAGTAAATGATTTTCCCTCCCTTCTGAATCCTACTACACTTCTATGAAAAGAGCAAAAAGGCACAAACAGCTTGACTGGTCCATTTACACTAAGTGCTATTTAATGATGAGAGGCTTTGCTTATTCATGTATGAATCTACCATTCAGTCAAGTTTATACTGTAACAACTATAAGATCTTTCATATTGTTTTATGAAGATTTATGCCACTCTCCCCAGATGACTACAATTTGACTATTTGGTGCCCATGTCTTGAGTTGAACTCAAAGCTCAGAAGTGGCTTTACCTTTCTTTAAAAAGGCATGCCATCACCATGAGCCACAGGTACACTTTCTATTCTTACTACCTCTCAACACATTCTTGCTACCATTCAAGATAACACTTTATATATAAAGTTAACGTGATAAGAAAATGTGACTGTAGTTGCAAATAATCTCTTGGGGTTTTTTATTTTCTTAGTAGAGGAAAAAAAAATCACAGACCATATATGCAATTTGGAGAGTTTGTTCCCAGTTCTGAGTGTGCAACAGTGCAAATGTGTGTGAATTTATGAACTGACACATCCATGAGAATTTGTATCCATATTTGATTTTCAATGGTCTTTCTGAGTATGCACTTTGCCCCTTTAGATGTCATCATCAATCCATAGTGGTGCTTTTGACAGAGTATGTCTCGATCAACAAAAAAGACAATTGTCAGATATTGCTCATTGCTCTTTTCCAGAGACTGGACATCTTTTGCAGTAATTTGATATGGCAAGTTTTCTCAAGCTATCAGCAGAGATTCAGACTGCATGATAATGAAAACTAAATCAGTGTTCATCATGCATGAAAGATTCTGAAAATTTGAATTTTTTAAATTTCATAGGTTGTGTAGAGGTTACAGATGGGTAAACTCAAAAACGTTTGGCCTTACCACAATATTAGATTTGCTGGCCAAACATCACCTGCCAAAACAAACTAGAAATAAATAGCTCTCCATTTTTAGCAGAACAGAGCCATTTTCCCTCCCTTTTTTATTTCTTTTTTTTTTTTTTGCTTTCTTCCAATCCATCAGCATGAAAAGACTGTTGAATAAGATTCTGGAAAATACATCCAAATATTTTAGGTTTTCTGATAAATTCTCTCAAAGACATTGTAAATGGTAATTTTGATCACCTCAGATTCCCTGTCTGAGTTATATTGAGTTCTATAGTTGCATGTGACAGGATGTTGCTTTGTATCCCATAGTGTCCCGTAGCCTGCCTCTGAGGAAACTGAGATTTTACTCTCTTTCAGTTCCTAGTTTGTTGGGTTTGGTTTGTTTTGGTTTGTTGTGTTTGTTTTTTTTGTTTTTTTTTTTAATAGAACAAGCAAAATTGTTTTAATTTTCTTTTTTGTCTTCAGGATGTCATCTAATTAAAATTTCCTGCTAGTATTAGTCACTACTTTTCCATCTACCCTTTATACCAGTCTTTTCATAGTAACTAGTCATTATAGCACCATCTCTATGATGTTTCAGGTCAAGACAGTGGGTGAGAAAGATTTAACTTCAGTCCTAAAATCTACCCTGATGAAATTTTAATTAAAGTGCCAGTACTGAGAAAATAAAAGAAATTACAAGAGTTTAAATCTTAAGCTTCAAGGAAGCTTGAGCAGGTATGAACAATGTTATTTCTGAAAGACAGTGTAAGTATAGTTGCAACCACTAATGTGAAGCAATGCATGTTCATTACGTCATCTTTGCACACTGTTAAGTGGAACAAGTCATCGTGTAACTGTATGTTTAAGTCTGTAAGGATCAAAGAGAAACTTTATATCTTGAAGGAAATTATGGTGACAAAGGTAGTTTAAATGAAATTGTATGGTCAGAAGTGCTCTCTCTACTTTTTATTTCTGTCTGCAATACAGATCATGGTCAGGCTATATCCACATCATTTCATTGTTACCAATTCTCACCTGGCCATAGACAGCCAGGTAAGTTTGTATGACATCTGATTTTTTTAAGCAAACTCAGATTTATGATTATACTTCTCTCCAGTATCTCATTCTTGATGGAGAGCTATTTGTCTCAGATTCTATACCACATCCACCATTCTGATATTTAACTGCATATATATGAGTTGTGGCAATTAATATATGCTTCCATTCCACTAATTTGAATATGAAAAGAACTAAAGCCATCTTGAGGTGAAAATCTGCCCATCCACATTTTTATGTATTGTCCTTTTGTCCTTTTGAGTGAATAAATGCCAGGACAATAATCTTTGTGAAGGTATACCTCAGCATTGGTGTTCAGCTTTAACACGATACAGATTTTTGTCTCCACCTCTGTCTTTAATACTGCTGCGGTTTTCAACCACAAAGACAGCACAAGTCAGCCAGGCAATCCCACGACAAACTCCACTAAGAACTTCACAGTTAACAAAACAATGAATGAAACATCATTCTGGCACACAGAACAGCTTTCTGCTGTCTTCTGCCGCCTTTGCTTTTTTTCTTCTCCGAGTGGAAAAGCAACTTCAAAAACAAGGTGCTGTCATTTTAGCAAAGGAGAATTAGGACTGTGAAAGGATGAAGTGTCCTTGCACAGAAAGACTGCAGCTAAAATTGTATCAATATTCCTGTTATAAACTGATAAACACAGAGCTCCGTGAGGTCAAGTTGTACATGCTTGAGCTGACATGCCAATCTGCCAGCAGTCATATGGTTCTCATATGGCGACACGCCACAGATGCCAGGAAAATGTGAGAAGTTTCTGGCTCATTTCATTTCACTCTCCTGAATGCCATGTTTGCCTGCACACACACACACACACACACACACACACACACACGCAAAGTAGATTTTCTATTTTAAATAGAGCTGTTATAGCCTGTGTATTTCCATTTTCTTAAAGGATTTGCAGTAACTCACCCAAACTGATTCCTGATACTTCATAGCAAGACTTGTCTTGGAAATGAGACCAGCTTTTTTTTTTTTTTTTTGTCTTAGAAGCCTTCAAAACACTCCCCTAGCCATTTTTAAATGACATCAAAAGACAGAATTAGAAAAAGAGACAGACAAGATAACAACACATCATATGTAGATGCATTTTGCACTCTTGTAATATACATTTAAGGAAGGGGATCTTTAAAGTTTCAGTTGTGTCAAAATGAGACTTCTTCCAACCTCTAACAACATTAAAATAGCTCTTTTATTAATGCTTGAACAGTGGCAAGTTATTTCTTCCTTTGGTGCTGTTTCTTCAATGTGCATTTTTGTATCAACAATATAATGTCTCTGTCGTATGGACTGACATGATAGTACATTAACAATTGTCTGCATTCATATATGGCAAGCAGACCACAATTATTCATCAAGTATACAATGCACAATTTACAAATTGTTGAAATATGTATTTCCACATTAGACCATCTTTCAAGCTTTTACCGTCTTTTGTGTCAGGTTCAATTGTCTTCAAGATGAATTGTTTTCCTTTTCCTTCTTTTAAACTGTTACTAAAGGGAAAAGTCTATGGCAAATATAACTACAATAATGCAATATTTTAAATGAAATTACTTACTTCTGTGACTGAGTGTACACTTCACCCTTGCCTCACCAAGCCTAGCTATGCTGATTTTAAATTAACTCACTTCAAATTGTTAACACAAAAAAAAACCATAAACTGGTTTTACTCTTAATATATGAAAAATAAAAAAATCCACAATAAGTGTACATTTTGTACACTTGCATAATCAACTATACAAATAGTGGTGTTTTCTCCACACAGGGTTATGCTTGAAAGTAATTCACCTATGACACCTCACCTATCTTTGGTCAGAAATCTTTCCAAAAAACATTAAAAATTACACACTTTTGGGCCACTGCAATCACTTTAGCCTACAGGGAAAACATTTATTCTTTTCAAGTGTTAAGATTCACCTCCTTGGGATCACACTTGCTAAAGGCTCAATGTAGGATCACCAAATCAGGAGCAGGCAGCAACTTTCTCATGTGTAAAAAAGCTAGGATTTGGAAGACTTAACCCCTAAATTTATGAAACTGGAACAAGAAAATGAAGACAAAATTCTGTGTTCTGAAGATGTCAAGATGTAAACATTTCAATAATCCCCATTTAGATTTTTTCGTTTTCATTTTCACATCACTTGTAAATTGGGGGATGGGGATCAGCTCAGGCATTAAGGCAATAGCCTACAGCTGAGGAAAACCGGGTTTGACTCCTTGCTTGGCACTAAGTTTCCTGTGAAATCCTGTTCCTCAGGTTCTAATTAAGATAGAGACCTCTGACCACTGAAAAACAGTATTATGTGAAACAGAGTCTTCAGTATGAGTTTGGAGTTTCCTAGTCAACTTTGTCATGAGGTCAATAGCAGTGAAAAATGTCCCAGACACAAACTTGGATCTAGAGCATTTCTGAGTGAGAGTATTTTTCATGAAGATTTTTTTTTTTAGCAATGCCTTTTTTTTTTTGGTGCATTTACTCAAGGGGTCTTCATTGTTGCAATGATAATAATAAGGAAGCTGAGGAGCTGAGGAACAGAACTTCAGTTTGTCTGTTGCTCTCTTAAACACATACATTTGTACAAATATTTTGGAATAAACATTTGTGTTTCTGCTTGCACAGCAATTAACAGATTGTAAATATCATCCAAAGTACTGCACCCACATAGACATTGTATTTGCAACCCCCACTTGTATTTTGGTACATAAGACACAGGTTCCCCCAGTTAGATTTCACTTTCCTTTCACTTTTAGCCATCTATTAAAGATGAAGGTCTTCTTATATGGAGTCCGTCTAATTTAACTCAATGTACTTTCTCATGAGATTATATCAAACCAGCAGCACATTCAAACATTGCTCCCAGTGTTGTGCACACTGTATATTAGATGTGTGCTATCAATACTATGACCTCTTTATAGTGATCAGAACAATTTCTCTGTTCCGCCCCAAATTACAGCATTAGATCATAATTCACATGACAACAAACATTATACTAGTAGCACTATCTTAATACTCAAATCATAATTTTTTCAAACTTAATTTGTCAAGTTCATAACCATCACTTGAAACTTGCTGACAAGGAACCTGATAACACATCATATCAAATTCCACTTTACAACTGTTTCCTTGGAAACACAAGCATAAAAACGGGCCATGCACAATGGAATAAAATCAACCTTAAATAATTAAAATAAACCTTAAAGAATTCCCACTAATCACAAATGCTCTGCTTTGTTAAAATTCATGCAAAACCAGGGATAATGAGTCTTACAACAAGAGCATCATCAGCCCCACAGTGCTACAGTCCCTACTTGTTTTGTCCGTGATCCATCAAATCACTTCGGCATGTATATAACTTTAAATGCATGAGATGATATTCCAATCAACAGAACGAGTCATGTGCTTAAGGTTATTCATGTACTTAAGAACTGCACAAGAGGTGGCTTTGTCTCCAGAGCCTTAGTAGTTACGAGAGAGACGATATATACACACATACTGCAGGCTATACATACATTTGTGGAAGCCATCTTCAGGAATGATAACAGCATATAAAACACTCAGGTCTTCATATATCATAAGTTATGACTTCTGATTATTTCAAATCATGAGAAGATAACTGGATAAACATAGGAAGACATTAATTTTGAGCAGTCTGTTTATGTAGGGGTATAAATTTTATTTAATGTAGAAATTGCATGCGTTCAAAGAAGAAAAATTACTTGTTTTGTTGACCTTTGGGATTTTCCTCCATAGGTTTGAAGTGACTTCAGAGTAAGATTATAGATCACCCAGTAAAAGAATGGTGCTGAGATTTGCAGATTCCTTAACAAAAAATTTCCTGGCCGTTAGGGAATTTTTTAATCATCAAGCAAACCAACAGTTTTCTTTCTTTGTATTATAATATTGATAAAGATGAGTATGCAGATCCTTGTGCTTGCATTTGATATCTAGTGCATCCGATTTATATGGCAGGAGTATCAAAATGCAGATATGCTGGCAAATGTATTCTTCCTCTCAGTTATTGTGTACCAGATAGCATGTTAATTCTACAACTCCGTGGATAAAAAAGCAATTTGACCAGAGACTTTTCAGAATACCATTCTTTTTTTCCTCTGCATTTAGGTAAAATTGTCATAGATAAAGAAGGAATTTCCCTTGGGGAGTTTATTCCAGACCGCACATCACACGATCTCTTCTTTCTCTAATACATCTGGTAGAAACAATGCGCAAGTAACTGATAACAAAACCTACTTATTATATAGTATGTTCAGACATTTCAGATCTCAAAGTACTTTGAAAAGGAATTGCATATTACAATCTCATTTCTGCAGACAGGAGCACTGATGCTCAAAGAAACTCCTCATCAGAATTGGTTATTTCCCATAGATCATATATTTGCACTGAGGTGTTTTAATTTTACAGTTTTTTCAAGGATCTGTCAGCATTCAGACTGTAATGGATATCTTACTTGACCTAAGCACATTAAAGAAGAGATAAAACTTAAGCTTGTAAAGTGAAAGATATCTAATGTAAAGCTGAAAATGAGTATCAAATGCTATTGAAAATCAAGGCTGTTTAGCCTGAGTGTTTATATCTCAGAATACAAGTCTTGAGACAAAGAGAGAAAACTCATAAGCTATGTGAATATTTGCTTCTTCTACCTTTTGACTTTTCCCACCTAGAAAATTCATTTTAAAATAACTCAACTAACCCTCATGCAATTTTTTTCCTAGGTTTTTGCTTCATTAACAGAAAATCTGTAATATTTCAGTCACAATTTCAAGCTTACGAGATTTTATAAGCAGATATCTTATGGTTGAAATCGTGATTATTGATTCCTTCTTCTATCTTCTCCATTCTCTGTATTGGCAAGTTGACCCTTAAACTTTTGGGGTAAAGGTTATGTCCTACCAAACTTTAGTAAAATGTCTGCTGGCTCTCACAACATTTTCTTAACACAAGTTAATGCACAAGAATTGAAATTAATAATTTCAAAACTCCTGAAGGTCTCGGGTTTTTTTGCCTGTTATGTTTACTTTTACTAAAACATCAGCCAGCCTCAGGAAATCCAATTTCTAAAGCCTTAAGATAAATGATTAAAGGTGTAGAACATCCCAAATTCTCTTGAAATGTAATTATTTATAACCTATACCCTGATTTCTGTTTAAAGTGACACTCACTAATAAATTATATGTTTCAAAATTTTTTTACTGCTCTTTTCTTCTGGTAAAATTTGTATGTATAAATGGAATACTGAGTTGTTAAAGCTGAACTTAAGCTAGGTATATATAACATGGAGGAAACCATGAGAGACAATTGCTTGTTGTCACTGGTGACATAAATTCAAAGTGTCCAACAAGGGATGCATTGGAAAGTACTCTTTATTGTCCTTGATGTGAAGTGTCACGTGAATGAAGCTACAGTGTTTGCTAACAAAAAGTTTAAAACAGGAGTTGAAACTCTGTTTTAACAGGATTTGACAGAAATTCTTGCCAGCTGTAGGAAGAACCCTAAAAGGGCCCAGTTTCATTACTTCATAGGACCTAATTTTACATAGACTTTCACAGTCATTCTTCAACATCTTCTGTGAGCCAAGAGGATGTTATGTTATTTGCATATTAGAGAAACACCTTCATATTTCCTGATATGCTGGTTACTAGTAGGTGGAAATGGCAAGCAAACTGAGGGGTCAACCTGTGGATTTAATTTTAGCAGTTACTAAAATATGGCTACAAGCTTCAAAGACTGTGTCTTTTCACAACTGCACGCGGCTATCACTGTATTACATAGCAGAAGTTGCTGGTACTGAGAGATCATTTTGTGTTGAGACATGTGCCGAAATCAGTATCTAAATGTTTGAAAATTTCTGGTATGGTATCTGGAAAAGTGCAAAATTAACCTCAGTCAAATACAGGAATTAATATAGACTTGCCATCTCCTACCAGGGACTAGGATTTGGGGGTTTTGTCTGTCTGTTTGTTTGTTTATTTTTTCTAGTATAGTGGCTTTGGGTCTTTTTATAGCTATTATCCCACACAGTTATGTCAAATAAGTCAAATGAACAGTATCAGGAGGCTCTACATGAGGTAGGTCTGTACAGTAGTTCTCTTGTAAACCTTATAAGGCCTTTTTGCCCTTTAAGTCCAACAGCCAAGGTCTTTGGGGTCCTGTTGCAGGTTTCAGTCTTTTTTTAAAGTTTAGTTTTACCAAGGTTTGTGCTGGCCCTCTTTCTTCACCTTGTTTCTTACTCTCCAGTTGAACCCATCAAATTTACATATTAAGAGTATGCAACCTTTTCCACCTGGGTGGGAGTTGCCCTTCAACTCCTGGTCCAGAAACAAATTGGTTTTCTAAATCCTCTCTAAATTTTGCAGGATAATGATGTAGCTGTCCAAAATTTGCAGAAGGATCTCCAAAGCAGGATAAAATAGGGTAGACCATCAGCAGAGACCTTCCTGTGTTCCTACAACACCCCAGACTTCTTGGTATGAGATGAAAGAGAACTGCAGTCACAGCCTCATACCATCAAGAAACTTACCATGAAAAATGTAGTTTGTACCAAATTAAAGCACAAAAAGTACCCTTCTTTTTTTCTTTTTCTTTTTTTTTTTTTTTTAATAACTGCTGCCTTTCAAACCTCCTTTTTTTATTGAATCTCTTACCCCCTTTTTTCTGTCTCATGGTCCTTAAGCATTTAACTAGTCACAAACCTTAACGACTGTGATGCATGGTAACTGACTGAGAAAGTCAGAAGTCTCTAAATTACCAAAAGAATGAAGTATTAAAATTAAATCTCCCTAAGGTTGTTGATTTCTAATTTTATGTACAGAGAGGAGGGGTGGAGGGGAAGGTTTTGCTTTTCCCTTAATTCTGCCATATTGTCTGATTCACAGTCGGAGACAAACTGAAATGGCCATCTGGTTGATGTGCATACAAAAGGAGTGGTTTGCCAGACAAAGAAAGTACCTTTTCTCATACAAAGCAATATATCTCCTCTTATCAGACTTCCATTCTGTGACTTTGGTGGAGCTGCAGGTAGGTAGGAGCAGAACCCATGTACCACCCAGATGTAGCAGCAGCTGTTAAAATAGTAATGCAAGTACATAATGATCTGAGAGGTTTGTGGTACATTCATAACACAAAATATAACACAACCATACTAAATATTTTCAGCTTTCAGCTTTCTCAGTTTAGATCGACTATTCAGAGTTCACTAATCTGCTCCCACCACATGAACAATTACAGGATTTTATGTTGAAATAACAGTATATGCACAATTAGAAATCAGGCTGAGACCACTGTGTAAATGAACCTTTCTAAACAGGTGTATGTTTTTTGTAGCTATTTAATGCCGTCCACAGATGTATCTGTCTTGTCTGTTGTGGTGGTAAAATTGCGTGCACATGCACAAAAGAAAAATTGCATGCAAAACATTCCCCTTTTGCCCATATCAAGTTTTGCAATCTTAAGCCACACCCCAAATACTTCCAAATGGCCACTCCATACTAGTTTGATTTTATCTGTATTTCAGTTCATGATGAATAGCCACCATACAGACTATATGAAACATCCCAGAAATTTTGAAAGAAATTCACAGTAGAATGTTATGATAGCCATTCTCCTTTTCTGGTGATACCTGATCAGAGTAATGCTTATGTTGTTAAAGAAATGTTAAAGAAATTCATGTTGGTTCACATGCAGAAGAAATCTTCTTTATTTATGGATTACTTTTTTCCCCCTTTAAGAGGTACTTTCATTAGGTGAAAGACAGTCATATATATGAAGCACTGGCATTGGCGTTTGAAATCAAACCTTTATTTCAATTTTCTCATTCTCTCTTCTTCATTGAAACCTCCTGCTCTTGATACTGGACTCTGTTGACCTCCTCTTAAGGGGGTATTTCATTGCCTTTGCTGCGATGATAACCATGGAAGTAGAACATCCCATTTCCCCATAAAGCTGTCCAGGGAACTGAAATGGAAATTGCCCTGAACTGCCAATGGAAGAGACTCCACTCCTGAGAGTGGGTTGCTCTATGCTGATATTCCCCTTTTCCTGATTTCCTTCCATTTTAATTATTTCAAAAAAGATTAAAGCAATATGTTTTATCCAATTAGAAAGAGAGTCAAAGAGATAAAGCGAGCAAACAAAAGGAAGGTAAGGAGTGATCCTGGGTTTCTAGGCATAGCTGGGAAGTTCATTTCCCTAGTATGTGGCAGGCATGGCAATATTATTAAATGTTCCCCAGGCAACGTTGCTAGGCTCCAAATTTCGTATTTTTCTCCCAGAAAACAAAACGTTTTCCTTTTTCAATCAAATATCTCCTCCATCAATACGTAACAAAATACCCACAGTACGTGATGTAAAAGCTGTTTAATTTCAGACAGTGACAGTCACTGTATTTGTGCTGTCTTTCTGCTGTCATGGGGTAAGGTCATACTGAAAAAGGGACAAGAAACTTAAATGTTGATCACAGAATATGGAAGTGTAATTGCAACAAAAATATTCTAATAAGATTTTACAGGTTCAATACATTATTTTGAAATAAATGTGCACAAAGGAGATCTTGAAAGATGTTACTGAATTATAAGTGTCAGTCATGCAAGAAGCAGAGATTTAAAAGCAGTCTTTGTATTCACAGGTCCATGACACAGAGTCCTTATTTGGAATACGATAAAAGAACATTCAAGGACAAAAGCGTTTCTGGCCCTAAATTTCCCTTCACTTCATTCAATTAATCTGGAAACCTATTCCTTTTTTCTCCTGATAATATATGACATCAAATTTCTACGCATTGAGTGAAACTTCTCTCTGCTCGGGAGAGACCTCCAAATTTCTTAGCCATGTAGTGACAAATTTTGATTGGGCCTGTCTTTTCCTCCATTGATATAATGCATGTGTCTATTGAAATTTGCCATGCATTGTGTCACTTGCGTTGTCGCCCACTAAATACAGGTAAACAAAGTAAACACATTCATTATACTCAAAACATTCTCCTGAAGGTGATTTCACATTCCTCTTCCCACGGAACTCATTCAGGCCTCTCCTCCAACAGCAGCCAGAGTCCATCCAGCAACCTGGATCGTAGTACAGGAAAATAAACTCCATACGAAGGCATAGCTGTGGACTGAGGCTTGTCAACAAAATTACCTGACCTGGACTTTGCCCTTTTTACCAGTGTAGCAAAGCAGACTTCCCTGCTATTCCCTCTGTGATCAGTGTCAGAAACAAACATCAAATAAAATAGGACTAAGGAGGTAATCCAAGACAGAAAACTACCCAGGTTTATTTACAACTCAGAGACCCCAGATTGCTGTTGCCTGTGGCAAAGGGCATTATTTTTTCAAAATACTTTAGTTTCAAAATCTCAGTGTCTAAATGCCTTAATGTCTCACCACACAGGCTGGCTGCCATAATAAAGATGTTAAATATTCAGATATTTTTACATGGTCCACATAAGAACCTCAAGTTTATAGTATTGTAGTTACTATTTTACACTGTTACGTTAGCTCTGTCTTGGCAACTGCACCGTAGAAAACGTCCATGCAATACCCAGATGTTTCCCTGAGGATAAACTGGACACCAGCACCACAGACAACTGTGAAAAGGTTCTGCTCTGAGAGAACTTGCTCACACACCTGGTCTGCTGTGCTCTCTGGTACCACATTGCAGGAAAAAGTAGTGCAAGACCTTATAATCCCAAATCAAACTTCTCAATAGAGACAGCAGAAACCTTCAGTAGTCTAGCTCTGAAATTCCTTCCTCATTCTCCTAGCACCACCTCCCACTTTGTCAGAGCAAGGCATTGCCACTGCCTTTTTACCCAACTCCCAGAGTGCTGGAGTAACAAAATATTGTTCTGCCTGGTGAAAATGATGTGCTTACAGCAGACCATTTCTGTCCCAGTCTCTTGGCATCTGTGTACTGGTGAGAGGGAGCTTAGCTTTTCTCCCATACTTGCAAAAAGATAATATTGGTAGAGAAGAGCAGGAGTAGCTAGTACAGATGCAACTGGTTTATTATTTATCTTGCAGCTGTAAAATGTGCAGTCCAGGATGGTCAGCTATACATGCAGAATCAGTCAGATGGAACAGGAACCTGGAGTTTAAAATGGGACCAGTGCTCCACACCCAACTGAAAAATAAAAGTTTTAAAATTGCCTTTGATAAGGCTCTGTTTTACAGAGAAGTGCCAAGGACTTATTCAAAGCCAGTGAAGCTGGAGAAAAGACTCACTGCCATTAACAGACTTTGAACCAAGCTAGAGGACTTTCTAGAATATTTCACGAGTAACAAAGCTAAAAATGAGTAGCTGGGAAGGCTAAGGGCGACAGGGACTTCTTAAAATGTGGCAGTAGAAAACCAAACATGCAAACAAGCAAACTGAGAAAGACAGTGACCATCTGCCACATGGAGCAGGGACACAGCCATCCATCCACTTCTCATACCGAAGCAGACACACAGTGGGCCCCAGGAAGATCTTGGGGCAGGATTCCACAGGTGGGACGAAGGCTGCCCTTCTCTTCCTCTCTCACTTCCCAGTCTGCCCTTCTTGCTTCAGCTTGGCCATAGGGCTGCAGCCTGGAAGTGCATTATTTTAGCTTCCCTTAAAAAAGGGAGATGATCAAGCTAAGGACACAGTAAAAATAGCAATTACAAATAGAAAGCTATAGGAAAGAAAAAGGAATGGATGTATTTCTTCACCATGGCATTCAGGGAAGCTCACCTAGCCCCTTGGTTGCTCAAACACTTGCACAAATAAGAGAAAACACCTGGTAGGTACCTCCTGCCTGCACAATGGTAGAAATTTCACATTTGGGGCTGCTGGTGGTGTATGTGTAGGTGGAGGGGACAGGTTGCCAGCAGACAGTCACTGATCTGGGGGGTCTTGCTCCAGCAAGCAGATCCTGTAAGGTACTGAGCCACCTTGTCAGGGAGGGGTGTTGGGAACCTTGCAGGATTGGGCCCTTAGTGCCAGAACTTGATAAGCAGCTGAGGCAAAAAGGCTATACTAAGATATTCATCTGAAAACTGGGTAACAAAAATCACTATAATTAGCCTTAGATGTGGAATATTTAGCATAAATGGGAAAACCCAGCATTTAATACATGGTGCAAGGTTCATTTGCAGTCATATAATCGCTGTCAGCTAATGCCTGATAAAACCTGCCTAAATTGGAATTTTATTATATCTCTTTTATAATATATTTATATTTATTCCGACCAAAGTTGGACAAACTTGTCCAAAAGACTAGGGGTCCATTTTATGTGCTTGGGTGTCCAAGCACCTGCCAGCTGTTTGTCCCTTGAATTGAGGACATCATGTTTTCAATTTCCTTCAATAAAGCTATGAATCTGGCAATTTGCTGGCCTGCTTCAGCTAAACAGAAAGGACAATTTGAGAAAGATCATAGTTCAGGCTCAGTCAGACGGAAACGATTGAAAACAGAGAGCTGGCCGCTATGTTTCCCCAATGCAGCTTGCTGTCGCAGTTTGACTGACAAACTGACTTTTTTGAGGTGCTCATGCCCATTTCAGTCAGAGTTTATTGAAGGTGATTTTGATCTTCTCCATGAGGCCACAGCAGCGGCCATGCCATCTGTCACCTTGATTGCATCGTGGATTCTCTGGAGAGAGTGCGATGGCTCCTGATCATTTACAGATTGTGCTGCTTTCGCCTCCATAAGGACCACATGCACAGAGCCAGATGGTGAACATACACGCTTATTATAAGTCTTTATCTCTGTGCAGGAAGGAGAGGCACCATTAGATCTCCCTCAGGAGCTCTGCTCCTCTCTACCATCATGCTGCTCTTCAGCAAATACAGTCTTCTTCAGCTGTCATCAACCTACCTCTGAAAATTAAAAAAATAAACAATAATTCCATCAGCGCAGGCATGAGACGTACAGACACTGCCACAAAGCAGCTCCCTCCGCTGTTCCCAACACACACACACACACACACACACACACACTCCTGCGACTGACAGCGTTAGGTGGAAACAAGTTTGCTTGTGAAAAGACAGTTAATGTGCAATTAGGAGAGACTTCTTTGTGAAAATAAAGCAATGCCATCCTGGTTGTTCTTGGCACATTTTTAATTCAGCACGTTCTTTCTTTACAGCAAAGCCTGAGCATGTGATTGCTGTTTTTCCAAAGGCAGCTTTGTGTCTGTGTTTCTCCTGTCAGAGAGCAGTGATGGGATGCTGGTTACCATGGGTTGCGTGGCTGAGATCTGACTGCCAGGGCTGGGGGAAGAGGAACTGGCCGCGGGGAACCACATCGGGTCTGGGGCAGGATGGGAGAGGGAACAGGGAAGCTACCGGAGATGTGATGGCAAATGCTGAGTCTATCAGTGGACCCCTGTAAATAGGATTGTTGAATCCTCTCCGCAAACAGCCATCCTACAGTTGCTCTTTGCTGAAGGAGCATCGGCAGCCTGCACGTAGCACACTCACCTCGACTAATTTAATGCATGTACCGCACGTGTGACCCTCAGTGCAGGCTGCCAGATTGCACAGTTTGAGTGTTTCTCTCTGAGAGTTCAGATTTCTTTTTGCAGTTTCTGCATAGCAAACACTTAATTGCTGGTAACATGGGTTTTCCTTGTTAGCTGCTATGTTCCCACTAAGCTGCAGTTCCTCCTTTAAAGAACTGTAGTTATTAAATCTCAAAATCTTAGCAGAAGAACCATTGCAGACACGTATTTCTGGGCTTTGCCAAGCACAGAGCATCCTTCAGAGTGAAAACCTGGCCTAATTCCAGCTACGGTGTCTTTCCTGGAGCACATGGAGATTAATTTTTTTGTTTCTTTCTCAAAAGTGCTTCTTTTCTGAAGACTGGAAGTTGGGGAATACGATTCAGACACCAGACAGACACCTTAGGAAATGCTAAGGAAACTTGTTATGGTCACTATCCCAGAAATGTAAATAAGAAAAATGAGAAAATGGAAAAAAAAAATAAAATCATTAATAAAGAACATTCTGGGGTTTCATTAAGAAGGGGGTGATGGATTAAGATAGCATTGGTTATGCTGCTTTTCCTTGCTCTCTTTCTTTACGTGTAAAAACAGGGCTCATATTAATGGATGTTTTCTATGATTTCCTTCATTAATTGTTGGTAGAAGTACTACAGTTGTTAAGTACCTCTACTACAGGAAAACTTCAGTTTCAATGAGCTGAGATTCCACCCTACTTTTCCCTTTACTCAAACTATGTGGAAGAGAAGCATGTGTTTTATTTAAAAATACTAGATTTCTCCACAGGTAAAACCAGGTTTAAATGCTTTGGCAGCTCTCACAAACAGCAACAGATTTATTTGTTTTTTTCTACTTTAGAATAATTTACAGTACCAAATACTATCTTACAATTTTGTCACAAAGCTTTTAATATTTTACACAGTCCTTCTCCACAGTTTATGTTTCAGACTCCGGATGCTGTGACATCCAAAGGAAAAAGAAATAACTTCTCCCTACAAATTAAAAACACAGTTTCAGATATGAAATTAAGGAAAAACACACACATATATTTATTGTATACCAAGCTTATATCAGGACATTATGTTAGTTGCCTTATAGCTTTGCGAAGGCTACTACCTGATGTTGGTGTTATATTGTGTGAATTTGTAATTCCACCAGAAAATATAAGGTCTCGAAGTGGTATTACAAGTGCAGTACATAGAAAAATCCTTGTGATAACTAGCAGTTTTTTCTTCCCTCTTTTGTCTGGATCTGTCCATCCCTAGTATCCCTTCCCAAATTAGGCTACCGTGTGGCTATCATGTATTCCCTCTGTGGATAGAATTATATATTGTGTTCAAAATCTCTGATTAATCTGATTAAGCTAGTGAGTGACTAATCCTTTAATCTCCTTGAGAGCACCGTTATGTCTGCTGTGTGTCAGATTTGTAACTAGTAATCAGTTAAGTAAATGCTAGAAGTTAAGCAAAAACTATTTTGGACCCACTTTAGCATCTGCCTTTGGTTAGTGACCTTTGTAGTTGAAATTGTTCGGAGAAACAAGAAAATAAGAAATTGCAGTGGCCATTCTCCTGCTGCAAGCATATCTGTTGCCAAGGACCAATTTGTTGCTGCTCTCCTATTCTTCAGTGATTTAATTATAAATGAACAGATAACTTTCCCTTTGCTTTGTTTCTTTCACTCTGGAAATACAAAACATGTTTTCTGTGTATTTATAATTTAGAAAAGAAGTTCTGCTGCCAATTCATCTTCAACCCTTTCTTTTCATTAAAGATTGCTGTGCTGGTTTTGGCTGGGATAAAGTTAATTTTCTTCATAGGAGCTAGTATGGGTCTACAATCTATATTTGTGCTGAAAACAGTGTTGATAATAGAGGAATGTTTTCATTATTGCTGAGCAGTGCTTATACAGAGTCAATGTTTTTTCTGCTTCTCACACACCCCACCAGTGACTAGTGGGTGCATGAGGAGCTGGGAGGGGACACAGCCAGGACAGCTGACTTCAGCCAACTAGAGGGATATTCCACACTGCATGACTTCATGCTCAGCCTAAGAGGTTGGGGGAAGAAAAAGGAAAGGGTTAGGGTTAGGTGTGACGGAGCCCTGATTTCCTGGAGGTGGCGGAACACCTGCCTGCCCATGGGAAGTGGTGAATGAATTCTTCATTTTGCTTTTATTTGTGTGTATGGCTTTTGCTTTACCTATTAATCTGGTTGTCTTTGTCTCAATTCACAAGTTCCCTCACTGTTACCATTCTGATTCCCTTCCCTATCTCACTTGAGGGGAGTGAGCAAGTGGCTGCATGGTGCTTAGTTGCCAGTTAAACCATGACAGTCCCTTTTGGCACCCAGCATAGGGCTCAAGGGGTTCAAGGTAACAGAACTGACTGGAATGTGCTAGATTAAATTTATAGCTGTTACTGCTGTTTAGCTTGTAGCTGACAGGCTCCTGTGCTTGTCATAAGACTTGCTTGCCTTACTGTATGTTAGAATCTAGTGCTTGTTAGTGGCTGCTTTTTGCTTTTGCTGCCTGCTGTACTGCTGTAGTTCTTGTCATCTCGCTCTGCTGTGCCTGGGAACATTTTGATATTAGCAATGTTACCAAAAAAACAGTGATTTTCCTGGGCGGGCAGATGGCCAGGCCATCACTACTGCTCCTGTGCTGCTGTGCTGCTGTACTGCTGTACTGAACAGGTTGGAACTCCAGTATGAACCCAAGTCAAAGTGACTATGACTTGTGGATGAGTCCATGTGTGAGCAGAACAACCTGAAGTGTCTTTGGCCGTGAATTAGCCCATGCCAGAGCAGGTACCTCTCAAAGCATTGTTGGCCTTGGTGATGTCTGGGCCATAGCAGGTATACCTCTGAAGGGACTGCAGCCCAAGAATAAGTCCACACTGGAGAAGGTACACTGAGTTCATTTAGTCCATGACATTGGGCTCCATCTGTTACAGTGGTCACTCATGACAGTAGCAGAAGTGTGCTGCATGGAGTTACGGGGTACCAAAACCAGGTCAGGTCAGTGATGGCTGCCCTCAGTGGACATTTTGTGGATATTTCTGAACATTTTGCAGACATTTTATGGGAGTGGTCCATAGACTAGGGGAATGATATCTGTGTATTCTATCAAAAGATGGGAAGAAATGTGATGTTTAATTATGATGTATTAGTGTGGGACCTGAGCACAACATAAATGGTATAGAATAAGGGGTGGAGATAATGCTGATTTTGACTGAGATAAAGTTAACTTTCTTCATGGGAGCTATTATGGGTCTGTGTTTTGGGTCTGTGCTGAAAACAACGTCAATAACACAGGGATGTTTAAATTCCTGCTGAGCAGTATTTCCATAAAGCCAAGGTCTTTTCTGTTCCTCATACCACCCCACCAGCAAGTAGGCTGGGGGTGCACAAGGAATTGGGAGGGCACAGAGACAGCACAGCTGACCCTAGAGGGATATTCCATACCATATGATTCCATGCTCAGCATATAAAGCTGGGGAAGAAGAAGGAAAGAGGGATGTTGGAAGTGATGGTTTTGTCTTCCAAGTAACCATTATATGTGTTGGAGCCCTGCTTTCCTGGGGATGGCTGAACACCTGCCTTCTGATGGGTAGGGGTGAATGAACTCCTTGTTTTGTTTTGCTTGTGTGCACAGCTTTTGCTTTACCTATTAAACTGTCTTCCTCTCAACCCATGAGTTTTCTCACTTTTACCCTTCCAATTCTCTCTCCCAACCCACTTTGAGGGGAATGAGCAAGTAGCTGTGTGGTGCTTGGTTGCTGTCTTTGTTGCTAGTTTAAACCACAATTGTACAACCTTTACCTGAGAAAACATGGGCACATCACATTTAAAAATATGCATGAAAAAAAAAAAAAGAAAAGAAGGAAGTGCTTAACCTGAATAAAAGGAGACTTTGGAAGGAGATTTGGGGCAGGGGAAGGAAAACATGATATCTTTGTAGAAAAAAAAAGTGTAGACCTATTGCTGGCAGATGTAGAAGCATCAAGTCAATATGGTAACAAGGATCAATATGCCCTCAGGCAAGATATGACTATGACAACGTTGAATGCATGTAAAAATTTACCACTCCAACTAGCCGCCTAGGAATAAAATAAATTCAAAGCAACTGTGCAAAGAGGAGTAAATCTTGAGCTTGATATCCATCTCACAGAGGTATCAGGGACACCTTGAGACGTTCGGAGGGACCTGTGGGAATACCTCCAGAGGAGCTGTCACTTAGCTCTATCCTTCCTGCTGTCATCCATGCAGCCTTGCTATAGCACAATAGTACCCATGGGCAATCCACAAGGTATGAGTTTCATGTGGGCTACCCAGCCCAAAACTGTCTTTTCCTTGTAAGCCACCTGAGTGAAGAAGGGAGATGCTCCTGCATCATGGAGGCTGCAGAATGTTTCCTGAATGGCTTGGTTTAGGTATTTTCTCTGGGGAGGGCAGCACTGATATGCAGCTGAGAATTGGCAGAGTAAAATTTGGGGTGAAATGACCACGTTTTCTCACTTTTTAGGGGATATCAGCCAGGCCTGTCCAAAACTCAAAAGGCTGCAGAAACACTAGATTTCTATAAACCCACCTATATGGGACTTTACAAGGAAACCTTAGGTAAAGAACATCCATTAATTACAGTGAGACACACAAACAAAACAATGTAGCAGTAGAGGTCTTTTATCTATTCTTTTTTTTCCTAAGAATATCTTTAAATGTGTTTATCTTGACAAAAAAGAGAGTGAGTTAGGCAGACATAAGAAATATCTAAGTAACAAGAAATATGAGCACAATAGATTTTAGGCCAGATTCCTCTTTGGATGCACAAGCTGGTCTCCCACAGATTTCTATGACAGCCACATTGACAGCAGTGGGAATCAGGCATACTCATCCAAGGGCATAATTTGGCCCATAATGTATGAGGTTTGTCCAACTTGTGAAAGCAGCAAGCAGTGTACTACAAACACTGTGTCTGTAGCTTACTCCGGATTTAAATCCTCAGTGGCATTTTCTGTGGTTCTAAAATGCATTTGATAAAAGTAGCAGAGGCTGCTTGAATCAATACCTGTTGAAAGAAAAGACCTGCTAAAAAAAATGGAAATTGTTGCAACAAGGTTATCCATTTAACAGGTTTCTACTTGAATAACCAAACAATTCTCATTTTATAGCCTTGCTAAAGCCACAGTGCATCCACTGGAGAAAGGCTGATATTTTCCATCCTTGCTTCTTAAGCCTGTCTTTGCAAATGTTTTCTGCCCCTGCTTGCAGTGATTTCTTTTCACCCGGGCAATGGTAATGGCTTATGTAATTATGACTTTGTACATGAGCTGAACTCCCTGTGGATGTTTAGACTCTTATTATCTTTAACCTCATCCACCTCTGTGTGTGAACTCTCACCTTGGCTGCTTGGTGAGGGGATCAGCTGGCGGCCAAGAGGAGAGCAGGGTGCTTACAGGGGCCTGGCAGCTGGCGGGCTGTTCATTAACCCTTTATGGGGTACGACCATCAAGGAAAGGAAGGCAAACAAAGGTCCTTTTCTCTCCAGTTCTGCTCAGTTAAATGCCATCACTAAAAGCTGTTTACCGCCACCTCTGAGAAGTCAGGCTACTCAAATGTGCACTTAGAGATAAAGCTCACTAGGCTGTGGGTCTACTTTCCTAAGAGATCAGGAGATTTTGGCAAGCTTTACTATTAATTTTTTATTGTTCTTATTTTGCAGCTCCCATTAAATTAATTCCCATTCTTTTCCTTGCCCACATGCACTGGACAAGAGATCCAAGGAGCTCTCACTAGTATAAACTGCTCATCCCAGGATACTATTTGCCTTCTGCTTCTCCATCTCCTTTTCCTCACATATCCCTTCAGCCTATACCTGTAGTGATAGAAAAAGGCATTGTACTCATAGGGCAGTGGTAAGGCTTCCTTCTGGCTAAAAACGTGGTCTGGGGATCTGGTGAACTCGGCACAGGGTGGTCCTTGTAGCATTCAGTGAAAAGAGTTGTCACCAGGAGGGACTGACCCTCCAGTGTAAACTGGCTGAACCGAAAAATCAATGAGAAAATGTAGATTTGGGTCTAAGTAAAAACATTATTTAAAGCTATTAAATGAAAAACCCTATCAAAGTTTTTTACTTGACACATATGTTAAATTTCATTCTGAGTTTCTTCCGAGTCCTTTAAAAATCAGTTTGCCTTCTTATAGCTATATCACTCATTAGATGAAAAAATTCAAAGCAGAGATCTTACCGTAAAAAAAAAATATGAATTCTTCTAATTCCCTGCTTCTTTTAAAAGACAAAAATATAGCCACCAAATTCCCCCCAGGACCACAAATCACTTCAGTCCACCTGAAAAAACGTGGACTCATTCACACACAGAGAAGTCTCTGGTTCTGCTGTGAGCCTAGTGGAAGGTGGAGGGGACCTTGCTGGGGCTCTTCCCTGGACACCAGCAGCACATGGACATTGCTGTTGGAGCTAGCTCTCCTGCTGTTCTCTCTCACAGCCATGCCCCCAAACAGCTGACGAGTGCCTGCGCCTGCTCCCCAGGACGGGCAAGGTCTTGGTTGGCAGTCCTTTTTGTTCCTTCAAAATTCTTTTTCTCCCCCAGGGAATTGACTCCTGTTCATGGTGGGTCCCTCCTGCCTGGCCTCAGCACATACCTGGGGGTTCTGGAAACAGCCTGCGGTCTTGGCAGTACCTTGAGAAGAAAGAAAAGGGCAAGGAAAAACAATGACAATGAGGGGTTCATTACTGAATATGAGTGCACTTACTATTACTTACTTCAGAAATTGAACAGCCACAGGAGGTGTGATAAACCATCTGTAAAATTTTTAACAATTAATTTCAGATCTCGGTCCAATTTCTTCTGGCCATATTAAACACTGAGCTAAGTGGAGATTTTCTTTCCCAGGAAAAAGCACTAAGACTGAAACATGGGAACTTAACAGGGACCCAGACTGCTAAGATCCAACCTGTGTGCTGAGACCATTTCTATTCCCCTTGAGCTGCTGGCATTTTTCAGTCACAATTTATTTGCTGGTGGCTTTCAACCCTCATCAACAATTCTGTATTAGTGTGCTAGTTCTAACATCCTTTTCCCTGGAATTTTGAAATCTACACTGAATGCTGATTTATAACATTCAACATAAGTTACATGCATGGTATGTTAAGTAACCATTGAACCAAAACTCACAGTGATTTAACGGCCAGGATTTTACCAAGGTGTGTTCTCATCCATATGGGCAAACAAGATCCAAAGTCAATAAAGAACTTGCTGTTTTCTCCTTTGGACATTGCTGAGCTTTGGATTTTCTGTATGTTGCCAGAAAATGAAATCAACAAAAGCAGTACAGCCTGCATCATGTTTTCACACTGTTAAAAATATAAATGACCTCTCTGTATGAGAACCACATGTTAATAAATTTTTTGGTAGTCTAAATATCTCATTTTTTTTTTGTCCAAAGCAAAAACAATTTAACTACAACAGCAGTAAGAATGAAGTAAATGAAATTAAACTGCAATGACAATATTGACCATTTGAGTATTATTAGAGAAAACCTCCCAGATCAATTAAAAAAATACATGCCAGTGTCTCATAAAAAAAAAACAAACAAAACAAACAGGGTATCAGATTATATTTAGCTCCCTTCATCTAGCATCCATTTTATTAAAACTTTCTTACTATTAAATTTTCCACAATTTTTCTTCTCCACGTACATTTATGCAATTTCTGCACTGCACTCCACTTTTTCTCTTATGCAAGAAAGAAGTATGTATAACCAGTTTGACATGTCTATATAGGGATGGCTTGACAAACCATTTTGGGATGAACACGGATGCAGTGAATATTATCATCGTTCTTTACACTGGAATTAATAGTCGTGTCTTTAAATTTGCTTTATGTATCCTATCCTTTGATGAGATTAAATGTCATTACGGGTGCAGCAAAGCTAGTTTGTTTTCCTATGACAGAACTTCTACTTCAAATGCCAGAAGAGTCTGTGGTTGCATTTCTCAGAGCTTCTCACCCCAACGAGATCTTCCTTCTGAAGTACTCATCATTTCCACCCGCCTTTCCTCTTCAGAGTTAGCAGCCGTGCTTATTCTGTACTGAACACAAGTTGGGTAGAAGAGCACTGGGAGAGAGCAAGAACTGCAAGAGCTAGTGCTGATACATGGTGTCCATATGGACAGTGTAACTTAACATTAAGGCCTTTCCTTTCTGAGTTTGATCCTGGCCCCATGAGTCAAACTCTAGCTGTCAGGGGACTTGTTGTAAGTAATGGTCATTTGTGTTTCATAATTATCTTGAATAAACACAATTAGTTCCACATTCTGCTGTTTTCTTCCTAAGGCATCTGTAAACATTCTGTACTATTCTAGCAAATGGCTTTTGGCAATCATTAAAAAAAAACCCAAAGCAAAATGGTTCTCAGTGGATCCTTTTAATTTATTCTAAGGAGCATGCCCAGAGGAGTAATGAGACCTACTAGACAGTAATGGCAAAGGGATATTATCTTTCACTTAGTTAACCATTGTAACCCACTTTGAAGTACCTCCAATCACAGTCTTCATGTGACTAAATTAGAACATAAACTCAAGAGTTTTCACTTCAGGGTTTCTCCCATAAGCCAGCCTAACGTATCTGGTATAGAAGTAGCATAGGCATCCCACTTGCATTCTCCCATTACAAAGGATATCCATCAAAGCTAGCCAAAAGTGTTGCTAAAACAAAGGAGTGCAGAAATTCACGACAGCACCAGCCATGCAAAAATCTGTTCTTCTCTCAAGGCTGCTGATCCTTTGTAGCCTTTGGGTACTGGTCAGTTTACTTGCTCTCTCTCTGCCCCACTTATTCTGCCTGTGACATAGGGACAGATAGCATTTGCCCACTTTTGTAATTCTCTTTAGATTGACAGCATTGCAAATTTGTAGTAATACCATCACTATATAATACTGGCACCAGGTTTATATATATAGCTAAGACTGTAGAATGCTTTCTGAAGATAATGGATTTTTAGGTTGTACATTAGGAAAACAGAAAATCAGTAGCTCCAGCCCACTGAAAATAGTAAAACCTTGCAAAAAAAGCGTATTGAATGAGGTTGAAGAAACACTGTGCTCTCTGTTCTAGTAAACAGGCAGTTAAAACTGGGAAGAAAGTGTCAATTGGTAAAATTAGTTAAAAAAGTTACTCCGAGTTTTTTGCCCTACATTTGGACTATCAAAACTGAGGCAAACTTTTCAAAGCAAATTGCTGAGGATTGCCAAGTTAACAAGCTGTTCTGTGCTGCAAGGGACATATTTATGGACATACTTTCAACAAGACGTACCTAGTGCTACCAAGCTGTGCTGTACTAAAGAGCAGTAAGTATCAGATAAACTGATTTTTTTTTTAATAAAGGATTTCACACATGAGGACGATTAAACACAGCTCAAATATTCACAAGTGTACAAACTAGCCCTCCCCCCCAAACCCACTCCTCTTTTCTGCTACAATAGTGTCTAAACAAAGCAAGAAAAGCCAAAAAATTCAAATATAAGAAGGTTACTATACAACATTTTATAATCCATGCACTTGTGAAGAAGACACTGTGAAGTTAATTATGGATGAGTACTAGGTCTTCAGTAGTAATTCTTATTTTAGTGGGGTTGTATGTAGCATCTTTAACGACATTTTGGAGTATGCCTTTTGAATCTATCAGTTTCTTGTTCCTTAAGGGTTGTATTTTTAAAATGTTTCACAGCCTTTTCTCAAGACAAACACTCTAAAAACTAATTCTAGCCTAATGCCTTGCCTACAAGACAAACAAAGCTAACATAGCAGACAAGAATACCTAGGCAAAGGACTCACTTCTGGCCACTTTTCATAAGGCTCAGGCATCTTCATTACGATTCTCTTCAAAATCAGCCTTAACCACTTGAATGCAATGGGCCAATGCACTGAACTTCTGTGTAACTTCCTTCCTTCCAAGGCAGATGCTATCTCTGGACACAAGATTCCTTTACACACCCAGGTTCCTTTACAGCTCCTAGCCCTCAAGAAGAGTACAATGATAGGGTTTACTCTGAGTCCTCCTCACAGAAGGCTGAAGTACTGATTTTCCGTTACTGGGAGATAAGAACATGTGCCATGGAGAGTACCCATTGCTGGGAGGACACTTAGTATCCAGACATCGTGCATGTAAGCCCGCAAGCGGTGTTACGGAACCTGCCAGAGAAAGTCTGTGCAGCCCATAAACAAAGCCAATTTTAACTCAACAGATCATTTACCTTTAACCTCATTTGTGTTCCCTCATTCAAATTAGAAATGGTGTTGTGAACAGGCAAGGATTCGTGTCTGTGAACTTGTTTCAAAGCTAGCTGGGAATTTCCAGTGTACTTATACATCTAGAAATGCTGTGAGCTTACGTGATATGTCTCAGACCTTTTTCCTAGGGTATTTTTCTGTCTTAGAAGAGACCTTTTTCCTAGTGTGGTGCTTTGCTGAGAGCTGTGCAGGAGCTCAAGATGAAGCTTATTCCAACCAGAACCAGAATGTCACTCACCTGGAGGTGATGCCAAGATTGTAAAAGTGTTATGAGTAATTTCATTTTTTCCTGTAACCCCTTTCTTTCATGTCACCTTAAGCATGTTTCTGAGTAGCTGCTGTCTTCTATTTTGTTTGTATATTGGACGTGTCATATAGAGCGCATACGTGAATCTTCGTTTTTCCTGTTTATCAAATGAAGAAATTTTATTCAGTACACTTTTTAATACTTCTGACAGAAAAATACCCACTAAAATTTTCTGTGTTTGAACAAATATGAGGTTTAGTTTTCGTTATTTTAAACCACAAAGTTCCTAAAGGCTTGAATAGGTATATATATATATTAAAAAAAAAAGAAAAAGAAGGGGGAGACAGGAGCACGAATAAGTGAATTTGACCTAAGTAAGTACAGCACAAAAACCAGAACCCTGCACAATGTTTTCTTATTTTCTTTATGGACTCCTACTATTCTCAAAAGAAATAATTTAATATTTACCTTTAAGAATAACCTTAGCCTTAGAGGCTTTCAGGGAGTTCTGTTTATTTACCTACACCAAACATAACAATACCCCCTACTGAAATATTTGAAAATACATTTATTCTAGTGTCTGTACGTCAGATTTCTTCTTTTTAAGTGCAAACTCAAGTTTTGGAGGATTTTTTCCTCCTAGTTTTGGTAAGAGATATTTAAGCAGAAAGAGCAGCTTGTTTCCTTGACAGCAGAGAACCAACTGTTTTGGTTTTCTTTGTTCCATGTCTGTTCAACATACTGTATCCATAGAAATAGCTGCTGTCCCAGAAGTTCAAGCAGTTTGTATTATATATACCCAAAGACTGGGGTAATGCTACCTTAACTTTGCAGAGTTTGTATTATAAAAACTTCAGAAATTGGAAAAAAAAAAAGAAAAAGAAAGAAAAAGTTCCCAAGGCAACGCAGTACATTCGGTGTTTTCTGATTTATATTTAACATTTCAAAAATATCAATATTAAGCTACACATTTAAAAAATAGACAGATGTAATGTGTTTTTTTACAAACCACGTTACTGACTGACTGTTACAATAGAAGCTACTGCTTTTGATTTTGCCATTTTAGTGTCGCATAGTGATGAACTGCTTGCTTGTGCTGTGTTAGTTTGCGTTACACCTAGTACTTCACCAGATATTTCTTCTTATTTCAGAAGTGAAGTGATATAAAAACACATAGTCTAGGTTTTATATTTGAGGCCCAGGGTCTCACTTCTAAGACAAAAGAGCAGCAGATGAGCAGTGCCTGCAAAAAATCCCCTGTCTTGCCTCCCTCCAGCCTCCCTTCTTCTCAGCCTCATGCATCACTTAACTCTACCTCTGCATGAGAAACACCAAATAAACTGAAGCTTTTTGTGGTCTATGAGATGAAGGGACAAATATTTTGAGGATGAAGATTGGAAAAGTTTCAGCAAGAAAAGCATGAGAGCATTGGCCTCTATACGTTCCTTCTAATATGGCATTTTACAAGGACACTTCCCACCACGTGAAAAGTTTTGGAGGGAAGGATAACTCCCAGAGAGCTATGAAACAGTGAGAAGAAATATGACAACAAGGTTATAACTGAAACAGATTTGTAACTTTTGCTCCAATATCCTTTGCCTCTAGTTGTTTACAAAACACTGGGTGTGTATGGGGAAACCACAAAAGCATTTCCTACCCTCCTGAAGAGCAAGCCACCCTTCAGTTTTCAGGATTTATAGAGTCTGCGGCCACGAGCACCAAGGGTGCTCAGTGGTGTCTGGTATACAGAAAGGGGCTTAAATAAATTATGTGTCACACATTCCCAGGACAAGACGCAGTTGCTGTTTGAGTAAGGGTAGACTTGTTTTTCATGCTTCTCTGGAAAACAAGTCATCTCCCAGCACCGTGCTACCCAGCTCTCTGGCAACCCTCAGGTGTCAAAGCAAAGAGGTGGATCTGCGGTGGGGCCGGCTGTGCCGTGGGAAGTGTGAACCCCCGTGCGTGCCTGGCCTTCCTGGGCCGTGGAATATTGATGAGCTGCGAAAAAAAAAAGCAGAGATGTTTGTTGCTGTGATTTGCTGTGCCTGCTAGCTCTGCTTCTCTGTATATATGTATACATGTGTGCATGTGTGCTAGTGTGGGTGTAAGTACATATTCTCAAAATATAAATAAATATAAATAAGCACGCATGCACATTTCTGCACAAATATTTATACAGATTTAAAAAAAATACAGGAAGGGAAGCGATAATGAAGTAACTGCATTTTTTTGCTCAAAGGCCTCACTGTGCATGGGGGAAAACATATTGGCAATGGGAATTTTTTCCCCGAACGTCAGCTCAGCAACTTCACAAAACCTGATTTCCAACATGGCCTTCATACAATTGCTTTTATCACTTTCTCTCATTGTGTCCTTACGTACAAGGGTAAAGACTATTCTACTGCATCCAAGTACAGTGTGCTAAAGGGAGGGTGAGCAGTGGGGAGCCGTGCCTGTGCCACTGTCCTTTGCCTGTTCCTGATTCCATGGCCCGAGGCAATGGTTTGCATTTTTAGGACAACAGCCGGCTATCTGCAAGCAGGAGACCACTCGTCAGGCTTCATTACTGCACACAAAATGACACTAGTGAGCCTGTGGTCACAACTGTGCTTATGGTGCGCTGAAAAGCCATTACATCTCATTGCAACAAAAAAACTGCACGAATGTACAGGCTGACCAGCCCCATAAATTGCCAAAAACCTGACAGGTCAGCTTATTTATGCAATGTAGTACCTGCAGTACTGTTTCTGGATGGAAGATATTGTAAGGGACTAGGAACTAAGGAATCTTTTCATCAGAAGTGTTATATTTTAATAGGCAATGCTCCAGTTTCCTTTATTGAGTATGGGGAAAATAAAGAATTTTTAATTCTGCTGCATGCTTGCAGCATTAGGCATGGTCAGCTGAAGTGTCTTCCTCTTCTCCATATTAACAACCCTAAAAACATAGTTAAAATCTAATGACTAGCATTAATGGATTTTCATGTTTGACAATGTTATTTTTCATTGTTTAAATTTTTGGTATTGTGCAGATCACATTGACATATCTCATATGTAGCATTTTAACTTAACCATAAGTGAACTGGCTTCTGCTATAATTACAGGCATTATTATTTAAGTCAGATAATGACTATATTTAATAATGTTGCATGTAAAAGGTAAAACTCAAAGAGACAAAGAAAATGCGGCCATTAGAATTCTGAAACATTCCCTTCTAAAGGAAATTCGTATCGTAATGCGGCTAACATTTATATCTTTTACATGTAATTGGCACTCATTGGCAAGTGCTGTAAACAAAAGAACTGTGGACCAGATTCTGACCCTGTGTGTATGCATTTGTGTTACACATAGAGGAAATAATTTTACCTAGGAAAGTAAGATATGTAGAAAGAGGGATTGTGTTTTCTGAGGTCAGATGCTATACCTGGGGAAAGGAGAGAGGCTTACAGACCCACAGTGACTTTTTCAAGTAATCCTATTTCCATACCACCATTTGGTTACAACAGTGTTAAGTAACTTGAGGTCATTGATGGGGTTATGTCAATGCATGCACATTGTAACTGAGGTCAGCATCAGGATGTTTATTTATGGATAAAAATGTTCTACCTGTCAAACAATAACACACTTTTTCCTTTCCTCAAAAAATGTTAATTTTCGTATTCTAAGCAACAAATGTTCATAAACATACATTAGGTTATTGTGATGGGGAGAATCTCATTATTGTTGGCAAAAGTCCTGTTTCTTCCGAGTGAGTGGGGGTCAACTATAGGTCTTCCACCTGCCTTCTTAGTGGGCAGCAGAGAACCACATATTTCTATTGCAATAATACCTGGCCTTCCAGCTTAACTCCTCACTTTCCTCAAATAAGAAGGACATTGGATTTCCTAAACTGTGGGGGAAGGGAGTTCACTGCACAAAATACTTCAGGGGACTCAGTCATGTGGATTGAACTGTACCTGGAAGCTGCATTAAACTTTTCCAAGGCCTCTGGGGTTCAAAAAATGTAGGATGCTGTCACATTGATTAAATAGCTGGGTCTTGACAGAAGGTCCATCAGCTGTAATTTTGAAGGCCACAGATATGATGATGGAAGTATAAAAGCAGCCCACAGACCTGTGAATGGTAATGGGTTACTTTTAAAACACCTACCAGTATGAGAAACTAATCTGCCAGAGGTTTTTCAGCATTCAGTTGTTGTGCTGCTCCTATAGTGACTCTTGCCACTGATACCGAGTTATGCGGCTATAGGCATCCTGTAACGTGTTTCTTCCCAGCTCATACAGAGCTATGTACAGGTAATTGCTTTCAGAGGTTCAGACTAGTGTCAATAAATGGAAATTTTATTGAAAACTACAAGGGTTGGTATGGTTGTACCCAAAGTCAGGGATCAAGAGTCCGAGAACTGGATGGTAAGGAAGATCTTATAATTAATCCCAGTGTCAATTTTGTTTTTATTTCTTAAGCATGACATCTTATAAATAAATATTGTGTTCTCTAGAAATAAAGCTGGGTGTATCATAGTCTAATAGCTAGAAAATATGAACTAATCATTTAAGAGTGAGCCTGGGCTCCGCAGCTGACCTTGCAGAGGTGGAGATTTTTTGAGGATTTTTTTCCCACTCACAAAAGGAAGCTAATAATTTTGTAGCCGACTTCATCCAGAAAAGTTGCTGGAAAGTGAATTGTTTCCTAAAAATGACACTAAGAATGATCTGGCCATGATCAGGTGGGCATGTGCACTCTTGGTTAAAAATGTTTTCACTAGTGAGTGAAGATCCCTGTGCCCCTGTTGAGATGCAGTAACAGAACAGATACCTGGTGCTAACCAGCAGTGCTCTGAAGGAGCCAGTAAGTTCTTCTGTGATTCTGCATAAGCCACTTCCATGTTACTTTATTTTCAGCAGAGATCTGAGCTGACCCATTTCGCTTGCAATGAGTCTGATAAGCATGAGTATAATTAACACAGCTATTCCAGTGCAGGAAACGGCTTTCAAACAGATGAGAAAAACTCAATTATATAGCAAGTGATGTGTATGTGAACACAATAAAAGCAATATTTCCTGAGCCTGATGAATGTCTTTTCCAAGCATCTTCCAAAGAACCTAGTGCTGTAAAGCCAAGTCAACTGCTTGCAAGACCAGTAGAGACAGACGAGGCTCCTTGTGCAGCTTAGCACCATCACAGTTACACTACATTCTGGTATTTGTCCTATCTTCCTCATTTTTCTGTAGGATATATGTTGGGATATATTTTTATATTTTTATGTCAAGGTTGAGTTGACCTGTTCAATGCCCCAGTGATCAAGCGCACATGCACAAAGAGGCATCGTAACTTGCCTTCTGTGTTTCTGAAGTTGCTGAGCTAATGGGCCCCTGGAGCAACTACAGTAAGGCCAGAAGCTAACCCCCCTGTCTGTGCAATGAGGTGAGAGCATCAATATCCTAAGTAATGCAAGTGGGGTTAAAAGAAGTGGATTTGCAGAGGCTTTAATGTGGCTGTTAGTGTAACACTAATACACATGATATTTAGTACAGGTATCACACTCAGGGCTCAGCAGACGAGTCTCTCAGCACAGCTATTAAATTATACCACCTCACATCAAGCCCCAGTCCCTCAAAAGCAAGCTACCATGCCTTAGTGCAACTAGTTTTACAGCAGAGGAAAAATTGGTTACGCTCTGTGATGGGAAGGCCGTGTGATCTTCAGCTGAATTCAGTGTGTTTTCCCCATCAGAAATGCTGATTCACTAGAGCTGCCCTTCTCTCTAATTCCATTTAATTTAGTTATTCCCTTTCTAGAGCAGACACCCCTCAAGACACCACATTCTACTAGTCAGCAATAGATGGTTCATGATTCCATGACCTTATAGATATTTCCAAGAATTGGCATGAGCAGAAAGAAGAAGAGCAACCAGATCTCATCCCTGGTAAATTCCTTCCTCTAATACACTCCTGCATCAAACGCTGAAACATTTTCTGAAGCCAAAAGGTCTTGCTGAATATTTGGTTGTTGTCAGTTCTCCACTCATCTATGTTCTCAAACTTTTTAATGCTGTAGGGGTAAGTAGTTGTTACACTACCTACAAAAAATGATGACATAATAGTGGTGTTGTAGAAAACTCTCAAATATATGGATATTTCAATTTATTTTAAGTGTTCCATCTGGAATATCATAATGCACTATTTACTGTTATTCCTATATCTAAAGCTGATAGGCTACACTTGGAGCAGCTGTTAAGATAATAACCAATGGGGACAGATTGATTAGACCAGCCTTTCAAAAGCTCTTAAAATAGTTCAAACCCGTTTCAGCTTCAAGGTTTACATGTGTGCAGCCTTACAATTTCTAGAGCAAAAATTCCTTATGACTTACTGAAGCCTTAAAATCCAAGGTTATCACCTGAGACAATCTGACCAAGGAATACTGTATTTGCTGAATAACCTGATGTGTTGCCTTTAACAAACTAACAAAACATGAATTCCAGCTATGCTTCTTTCAACAGATCTAAAATTATTCCTCCTCTCCCTTTTCCCTTCTCCTCCTTTTAATTTTGAGCAGTTAGGCTTCATCACTGGGCTTGATTTTTCCTCACATTACACAGAAAACCTACTGAAATAAAGTCATCACAGAAATGCAGACTAAGACCCGTAATTTCCACCTCAAAACATATAACTCTTCATTCTTCTCTTCTCTCATTAGTCTCCTCTCACAAACCAAACATGGGGCAAAAACATCATGCTGTTATGATGAACATCATTTTGGCATGTAAAAGACACCTGAAGTCATCTTTACTTCTGCTCCACTCTGCTACCAGGACCTCAACAAATGTGCACAGGAGCAGCACTAAAGAAACCTAACACCACCTTTTTCCATGACAGCAGATACTCCAGCAAGAAGCTTGAGGCTTTACGTGGTAGAAATTGAAATAGATTTGATTTTAGGAAAAATCTGATTGGATCAAATTTATTGTATCAAGAGGTTTTAAAGAACAGATTAGCTAAACACTGAGTTGTCATCACTTCCACCAGCACTCTATGGCTTTGGCACAGGAAGTCCTGACTGGGGGCAGGGGTCTGACTACTTGGAGTTTTGAACTCCTTCTCTTTCTCATGTTTCCATGAGTATTAAAAAATACTCGTGATGGGGAATTTAACCTGTTACTGCATGATAAGGGAAACATAAAACTGGAGATGATCAGATATTGGAAGGTAAGAGTTTATCTTCACTTTCTTAGCCTTTCTTCCTCTACCATTGTTCATCACTTCCTCATCTACCCATTTCCTTCACCTGTTTTTCAGATGCTGTGGTTGCTGGCTTGTCCCTTGAGCTTAAACGAGAGCAGCCAAGGCCTGACACTCAAGAGTTTGTGATGAGATTGGCTGAAATGGGACTACTTCTGTGGTGAGGAAACTGAAAGCACATTTTCAGCCCCCTGCTCTCTCACACCCTCTTTTTCTCACCACTCACCCCCCTCCTGCTTTAGGGTGCTTTAATGTGATAAGGTGCTATACGCAGTCTAAGCTGCTGGTTTAGAACTGTTAGTGAGAGCTAGCTAACACATGTGCACTGTGCATACATATTTCATTACCTTTCTGGCCCAGTCAAGTCTGTCAAAGGAAGTACGGCTTTATTTTACAGTTTTCCATTATATTTAATGTTTAACCCTCAGGAATGTTTTATAAGGAGGGCATAAGCTGTAGGAGCAATTGAATTTGAGTCAGATACACAGTCTAACTCCAAGTCCCCTATTAACTTTTTAATCTCCCTGCAGAAATTGTTTCTGTCCATATTTTTATTTCAGCTGGGCTGAGTGGGAGAAAGAACTCTAAGGGAGGTCTTAGCAGATGGTTGTCACAAACTGCATACGGCAATTGAGAATTAGTGTGCAAGCATATGCAACCTGGTACAGTATGAAACATTCCAGCATATGAACACTGAAGTAAATGAAACTTGGACAGGACTTTTTTTTTTTTTTATTATGAAGATTATAATTTAGTTTCTCTTTTCATCTGCACATATGGGTCTCAGGGTTTCGCAACATATGGGGCAAACGCTGGACTTCAGTGAGACTCCTTGCAAATATAAGCAGTTAAACTTAGTGCAAATTTGATTCTCTAAGTTTAATGTAAAAATAAAGCATGCACAAATACAAACACAGCCATTGTGTATGTGTATGCATATATATGCATATATATATGTATGTATATAAGTGTATACATGAAACACTTACTTTTATCTTCTTCATTTCTCCTACTCCACACACTAATTATTCTGTGAAAGAAAACTAGTGAAGAAAATAATGGAGAAGTGGTTCCGAAAATGATAACTTGTTTATGTATGTTGGTGGTGTTTGGGTTTGGTTTTTTTTTTTCTTTAGAGCAGCAGCACATTTTCAGGAAAAACTGACTGGAACAGGAAAAATATCAAATGGGGAAACAAACACCCTTTTGTAAGTCAAGTCATGTTTTAAACAAGAAGGAGGAAGATTTTTTTGATACTCTGCCTTGAGATAGAGCAATGTTAGAGCAGGTCTCTGCATGAGCAGGGGTTCAGGTAGGATCTGTTCCCCTGTGTCCTGCTTTCCAGGCTGCGGAAGTGACCCTGATCCAGGCTGGTGCAACCCACCTCTCCCCCTCTCCCTCTGTCCTGTCCTCGCTGTGCTCAGGGTGTGGAGCCACGGTGCAAGGGATGGATTTTGGGAGTGGGCATTGCTGCAAGGGAGGCTCCTGGAAAATATGTCTCAATGCTTTCTCAACATTCCAACTTGCCCTTCTCTCTAAGTTATGGAGGAAAAAAGAACTGAAATGGAGACAGGGGAAAGAATGCAAATACTGGCACACAAGGAAATACTGAATTACATATTGGTCGACCAAAACACAAATCAACTCAAAACTACAGGAGTCCACCAACATGCACATAAATCATTTATAACGATAATCCAAGGCTAGGTCCAAATCTCATTAAAGTATATGAATCCTTAATCTATTTTGGCAAAAAAGAGCCAATACACATTTTTTCTTTTTATCATAAATTACAGTTCTGTGGCACTGTGCAAATATTACCAAGCTGTAAGACAGCTGTGCTCCATTAAAATGTGTAATGGTCGCTGATTTCTTACAGCACATGGTCATCAGGCTGAATCTACAGCCAGTAATTAGGAAGATGAAATGTTTAATTGTGCCTTAATTTTGATAAAATTTATCTGTCACACATCCCGTAGTCAAGCAGTATGCTCACAAATCAATGTCATCAGGCCCGAGAAAGAACTGAAGCACCATGCTCTTGTTCCTGACAGATTCATTTGAATATCAAACTGCTCCGGATGAGCCACCAGACTAGAAAAACAAGTAAAAACTTTCCCAATGAACACAGCTCCTATGGCATATGTCTCTCCACCTAGGCTAAAAGACACAAAGGTCAAAGCAAAAGGCAGGTATCTGCTTTTCATCTCTTGCTCAACAAGTTCCCTGGGCACAGTAGCCCACCCAAAAATTTTTAAAAGCAAAAAAACCTTCTTATTGACTACTTAATCAAGCCACAAGGGTTGTGATGCAGTGGGGTCAGGCAGTGCTTTTCATTCCTTATTTCCCCCCCTCTTGTTTGCTCTCCTGCTGAAAAACCATGTGAGGCAAAGGCAGCGTCCATTGTGTAGGCGAGAGGCAATCACTCACTTCCCTGCTGGCAGTACAGCAGTGCACATTACAGCAACCAGTCATGTGCAGATTATTACCACACATATGCATTATTATTTTTTTCTTTCTTTCTTTTATACCAGAGTCCACATGTCATGTCAAAATGGGAGAGCACTGCCTGAGTAGTGCCCACTTCCAGTTTTCAAAAATGCATGATTTACTTTTAATACATCCAAATACAGGAACCATTCTGCTCATGAATGATTTTTTCCATTTTCACCCAAGATAGACTGACTACTTTACCACGATGGTGGGCACACTGGCCTCTGCTCAAAAATGCTTCTTAATTGTTTTCAAAGAGCTATTGTTGATATTGCCCATCTGTCTGACTGGAAGATACAGTTGTGGTATAATGGCACCCCAGCTACAGAGACTGAACCCAGCAGTGCCGGATTAATGAACATAAGCTTTCCACTGCTTGTGCAAAAAAGACAACACCCACAACTTCAGAAGCCTCAACTGGCTCAGAAGCAGTGATGCATGGTCCAGACAGACCCAGGGAAGAAAGGATAACATCAGTCTTCCTATGGGCCACAGTGCAACAGAAATTGCATAGGCACCTTGGTGCTATGAGTGAGAGTGGTTATTACCACCTCCCTGATTTAGAGCAAAGCCTCACCAAACCTCAGGTATCATATAGTTTTGGAGTTGGAAGAGCTTACCACTGTGCGTTCACTGGACCAAACCACCTGATGTTGGGAATCTGGTTTTCTTTTTGCATCTATTGAAGGATGAGTCATTGTGTGTCTCAGGAAAGAGCAAGAGCCCTGGATTTGCTCCCCGGTACACACAGCCACGTATTCTGCAGATAGCTGTAAACTGAACATTATTGAAAAAGTATCACAAAGGCAAATTTGGCAACATCTGCCATTCTGATAACCAATTCAGAGAGACAAAAGCTTAGGACTATATTCACTCTGCTGTTAAGGCAGGAGACTGCATATACTGGGCTGCTTACTAGTCTTGTTTTCTCTACAGAACAGTCATGTGTCCATCCTTCTTTTAAATCCAAGAGTAGGTTTTGCTAACCCTCCCCATGAAGTCCTGCCATTCTACCTGCTGATCATATTACCTTTGCAGTTTTTCCACCATTTCTACTGTAGACCCAGAAGATTTTTGGAATGACTGATTAAAGGCCCCACCTGGGGCTGTCCCAAGAAACCCTCTTCTCCCTCTTCTTTGGAAATCAGTTAGGTGCTGTGAACAGGTCAGTTGGGTTTTTCCCCATTTAAAAGCATATATTTACAGATAGATATTAACTGTATCTTCCAGAGACAATTGTCAGCTGTCATCCGTCCCTTTGCATGTTCCAGGTTACATTATCATAGCACACTCTAAACAGAACTACACACTAGATCTACACTAGAACAATCACAGAAACTGAACCAAGGGCAAAATTCCTGCTTGCTATCCACCATAACAGCTCTAGCCCTGAGTCATGGCCAGCATACCCTGACTTCACAGCACTAAAATACTTAAAGCCCACTTCCTGGAGAGAGTTTTCCATGTCATATCTCTTGCTGTAAACAGATATCATTTATTTATCTGTAATTTATTCTTTAGTTTAGTTCTGCATAGTGTTGACAAAGGAGGATCTGCTCACCTTCTCATCCTAGCTTTTTGCAAGATGCTGCTTATAATGTACACAGACTGCTGTAAAGTAAAAATAATTGCTTTGCTTTATGCTGAATTGCTCTATCTAGGGTTTCTCTTGAGTGTGTGCATCAGGACTGCTTGCATCAGATAGAAAGTTTCCCCTTTTTTTAATAAATATTGAATCCTCAAAATCTTGTGAAAATATCATGGGTGACAAAAAGGTTTAAACCCACATAATTATGTTATCTTCATCAAAAATCTTACAATTCTGTCTGCAAAAAGAACAAAAACCAAAGTATACAAACTAGATAAGCTCATCAGCTTGTTCTAACCTGGACAAAAACAGAAGCGGAAAAGTGTTGATTTTGAGTTTCTAACTTCCTATGAAATTTTGACATAAAAAACACGCAGGCACTAAATCAGAAATTTGATACAAAAATAATTGAAAAATACACAGGAGTTTTAACAATTGGGAAAATTATGAGCTGTACCATTCTGTCTTCTCTGATTTCATTACTACTGTTATGCATCTTTGGATACATCCCATGGCCCCCATGACAGAAGACTCTTAACAGATATTAGTTTGGAGTAAATGTAAAATCTTCAATTGTAAGTGCTGGAAAGGAGGGCAGGAGATATTGCATCACAGTTTTCATTTCATCAGCCTCCTCTGAAATGTTCTAGTTCTTTTTTATTCCATCTTCTATTTCACAGCAGTACTGGAGGCTATAGTAAAAGGATTTCTTATCTTTCTTGAATCATTTTTCAGTTGTATTTGGTTTGGTTCTAATTCTTTAATGTTAATGAGATTACAGATTTTAACAGTGATTATGACAATGTTAACAGCCTCTGAATCTCTCTGAAGTCTGTTTTACCTAAGGTTTCTTACACAATTGTCTGGTTTACTTATTTACTTAACTGTATGAATTTAGTGCCTTCTTGTAACATCTCAAAAGATCAAGCTTACAATCAAAATATTTTTGGTTACCAACCTAAATTTACAGATCTTTGAGGTAGTCAAACATAAAGCTATAAATCCTTTCTGGGGTAGTCAAACATGCAGGTAACTATGCTGTTACCTTTAGTGTTACTAATGATGACAGCCCTCCTTCTTTTGGGGGGGTTCATTTGCTTGTGGTGGTTGTTTTTTTCCTCCTAGACAATCCACAACAGCGAGCTTGGTGGGGGATATTTTAAATTTTGCATGTATAAAGTCTGTAGTAGTTTCTTCACAGGTTTCTACTGGAACCTCAATGTAACATGTCACTTCCCTCCAGTGGAATGGGGAAGAGATTCAGAAGCGTAAAAGTGAGGAAAATCATGGGTTGAGATATAGACAAGTAAAGCAAAAGCTGTGCATGCAAGCAGAGCAAAACAAGGAATTCAGTCACCATTTCCCACGGGCAGGCAAGTGTTCAGCCATCTCCAAGAAAGCAGGGCCCCATTACACACTAATGGTTACTTGGGAAGACAAACATTGTCATTACGAATGTCCCCCCCCCTTTCCTTCTTCTTCCTCCAGCTTTATATACTGAGCATGACACCATATGTTATGGAATATCACTGTGGTCAGTTTGGGTCAGCTGTCCCCCTGTGTCCCTTCCCAACTCCCTGTGCACTACTTGCTTTTGGGGTGATGTAAGGAGCAGAAAAGGCCTTACTCTGTATAAGCACTGCTCAGCAGTAATCAAAACATTCCTATATTATCAACACTGTTTTCAGCACAAGTCCAAAACATAGCCTCATACTAGCTCCTATGAAGAAAATTATCTTTATCCCAGCCAACACCATCACACATGTTCACACTCAAGCATTAGTATCATCGCTTATACCAAATGTTTTATTGTCTGAGGAGTGAAAAAGACTTTTTTGGTATTTATTTATATTTGAGTACCTACCTGCACAAATAATGAAAAATGGGTGCCTGCCACAGACAGCTTATAGCCTGGCTTTCTGAAGAGACAAAACAGATGATGGAAAGAGACAAATACTGTGGGTAAGTGAGGAAATGAAAAAATAAAAATGTTTCTCTGTGTAAAAAATAGGGTCCTCCCCCTCTGCTTAGTAATTGTCAACTGGCATTTTTCTGCCGACACTGCGTTAAAACTAATTGTAAAGATGAAATTACAGGAACATAGCATGGCAGATTTCTGGATTTAGACAGAAGCTTTTTCCCAAGCATAATGAGTACTGATAAGAAGAGAGTAATGTTGTTCTTTGTCAAATCTCTAATTTTTTTGAGACAATATCAGAACTTTCAACCCAGTGCTCTGTGATTATCTTTCCAAAGCCTGAAGTGTGAATTCTGTCTAATAGCTTCCAATTAAAAACAAGGTGCGCCTGTAACCATGAATATGATCATTCTATAATTCAATTAAGGTCAAAGTGAATTCCTTTAACTAATCCTTCACACCATCCTACCCTAGTTTCCGTTTGAAAAAGGAAGAGTCAATGTGAAACACATCAAATGTAGATTTGATTACGTCATATTGCACAGGGCTGTCTTGGGTTAATTTGTGTCCATCAATCTTGCTTGCACATTATGTCTCTTCCCTCTGTCTTTTTCTCCCAACTTTATAACTGGCAGAATATGAGAAGACTGCCATTCCCGTAAGGATCTCTTTTAAGGTCAATGAAATGCCAGTGGACACAGCAAGCTGCCTTAAATACCACCAATTGCAGAAGTGCTGCAGTACTATAAACTCTGTGATGTTAAAAATTAGTGCTTGCTTAGTTTTTGTGTTTGTAAAGGGGGTAACACAATGGTACTCTCTCCTCATTGATCTGCAGATGTTACAAATGTGCAAATTAATCATCAGTAATATAATGTTATACACACCTACATTTCATTCGGCAGCAACTGAACTAAAAAAAGTGTCACTATAATTCACCAAACATTCTAAGAAGTCTGAAAAATTCTGTTAATGAACAGAGAGGAAATAACTATCACAGCTCATATCACAATCTTACTCCAGAAGAATGTTGAAACAGCAGTGGAAGGAAAAATAATCTATGCATATTTAAATCCTAACCTTAGGGGAATCTTTATAGCTAGTTTTTGTAAGACCTTAGGGAATCAGTGTCAATAGATTAGTAGAATAAGAAATAAAATGCACAGGGATTGCTTCAAGGTGCAGAAAGTACACTTCAAAATTATTCAGAAGGAAAAGAATGTACTGCTTGCATTATACTCAAGTCAATATTTTTACAATGGATTTTTAGTATGTTTTTCCTACTCACATTCTTTGGTCGGTTCTTTAGATATAATAATACTGGCAATAAGATAACACCTAAAGAAAACTAGTTGTAATTAATGTCTTTTTTGTTTCTGAATTTTTCACTCATCTAATTAGAGAGAAGGAATAATGCAATGTAATTTGAAGACCATGGAGCCCCCAAAGAGGGGAAGACCATTTCAAATAATTTGCAATTAAGCAAACAACTTTTGCTGGTTTTAGTATCAGCATACAGTATTCCATGTGCTGAACCAATCTAGAAATCATCAACTGTTTTGAGGAAAACCCTTAGAAAAGAATGTTAATGTCTGTTGAATGCATTTTCAACATAAACCATTCATCCATTTCTATTTAGGATTTATTTCTTAGCACTCTGGTTTAGAAGGCTACAAGCCAATACTTGGTTGTAGTCCAACAACATCCTACATCCCCCAGGCAGATGATTTTACATTATAATAAATTAATACATTTTAAAACAAAAGCCACACATGAACCTACAAAAACCTCTGCCAAACAAGGTGTCATTACTCCTAGGGCAGCAGGTGGAGCTTTGGACAGAAAGGTGTAAGGAACACTATTTTTAAGGAACATGCTTAAATTCAGGATTTTCTGGATTATCAGGGCCTGGCACAACCCCAAATATCTGAAAGCTGCTTCCTCAGAAAAATGGGCTCCACAGCACTGACAGCGGGAACAAAGCCTCATCTCCAGCCTGCGTAACACAGTGTCCATCTGGACTGTGGCCACAGCAGTGAGTAACGGGGTGAACGGGGGAGTGGGCGCAGACTACAGGTCCCCACTTCAGTGAGCCAGTGGTAGTGCACCTCAGCAGAAGAGGCTCTCTCAAGCCAGGCAATCTGCCTCTCTGCTGTTGTATGGGCTGCATACCATAACGCCACAAGCTGCCATGCCGTCTCCTGTTCTATTCTTCCATGGCAGTGCATGCCTGGGCCCTTCCATGCCTCCACATTGTAGTTTGACCCTGTAAGTGGAGGGGGAGCAGCAGGTTTGTCCTAGAAAAGGAATAAAAACCAACCTTCAGACCTGTTGAACTGCTTGTTACTAGCTGTAAAGACTGAAAGTAAGGAGGTGAATGCAAACGTCATGGAAGCAGTTCTGCGGTTTCAATTAAAGGACATTCAATCTACACTGTACTTTAAGACAGGCTGAGTGTCTAGATTCTTAACCTGCCAGGTGAACATGACGTTTTCTGATCCAACGGTGTGCTGGGGACCTGCAGGTAGCTGCCATACAGTCGCAGCGTTGCTCCCAGGGAGTGCCGTTAGACTCGTAGTATGTGCAGTAATTGGCTTTTGTTTGAGCTACTTGGACCAGAAAAAAAACCTTCTCCTGTGCTGACCCTGGGCGCCAGCCATATTGAAGAATGAAGGGTTGTTGGCCTGCGGTGCCAACATACTCCACCTTCACGGGGAGGCCGTGCCCCTCACGCTCCAGCAATGCCAGACGGCGCTCGGATGAGGCGGGCTGGGTCTGGCAGGTGGCGGCACAGGAGGTAGTAAGTGAGAGCAGCACAGCATAACTAGCTGTAGCATAGCAGTAGAATAATATCCTCGCGTCCTCAAAACCATAGGAGTGTTTTTGACTTTGACTGCTTCCAATACCTAACAAATATGAGATCATGGCTTCTGGCATAAAATGGGCAAATTCGTAGCCATGCCGGCAAGACTGCCAGTGGTGGGAGGAGGTGTCACCCACCCCATCCCAACAGGTAGTCCATTGACTTCAAACCAGCATCAACTCCTCCTCTGTATGCTGCCCCAAACCACTTTATTTTTACCCAGTCTATACCCATGCAAGCCAGCAGACTCTCACAAAAGGATCCTTTATGTAACAAATCCTCCTTTCTTTTGAACTGGAAAGAACAGCATGGTATGCTACCTCCTAAGCTGTTATGCTACGTCCTAGGTTGGCTTTGTTTGCTGTTTTAACTCTTTGTAGTAAATAACAGTTTGGTCTCAAAATGTGCTCCTTCTAAGGAATACAGATCTGCAGAAGCAAACAAACAAAAACTGAGATGTGAGAGCAGAGGCACTGGGCCCAAACACAGCTAGGCAACTTTGCTATGCAATAAAAGTCTATGAAACATTGATTTCACTAGCTGAAATGAAGACTGGTTTTTGAAAAGCTGGTTTTGGTACCAAAAATAGAAATACTGTGGACTGGAAAAGGTCACAATGCAACATTTTACCAAAATCATCCTCCAAAATGTGTACAACCCCCCTATTTTCTAATTATGAGTATTTCAGCACCTAACTTTTTTTGCTAGAAAATCCTTGTCTCTGTAAGCTAGCTTAAGGGAGAACAAGTTTGAAGCAGGGATTTGCACTCTGGGGGATCTGTCTGTCCCATCCGTAACTGTGTCTGTGACTCCCAGGTGAGAGTGCCAGAAGGTAGGATTAAGCAAACAGCTCTAGATTTCAGTGACACATATTGTTCTGTTGGAAGCATGTCCAAAAACAAAGAGAAATTGTGCATGTGTGTACGTGTGAGTGCGAGTGTAAAAAATGTTACAAATTCATATCATGATGCTGAGTTTTATTCTTTCTGGCTTGAGTATCAACACACACCAAAAAAGGCCTGAAAGAGTATTCTGTTCTTCATTTATCTCTGTGCAGTGTCACAAGAATAGGATAGGATAGGATAGGATAGGATAGGATAGGATAGGATAGGATAGGATAGGATAGGATAGGTGCTCAAGCAAAAGCATAAAAAAAAAAGCACCAAAAAAAATCACGATGAAAGATGCAAGCAAAAATCCAGTTTGCATGATATGTCTGCTAATACTTCAGTAAGCATGAAAAAGAAGAGGAATCAAAATGCACTCTTCGGTAAAATTACTATGATTCTGATTCAAAGTAAGCGAAGATTTGATGAACAAGAAGGCTCCTGATGTAGAATAAATCAACCTTTATGGTACAGTGAGATTACAAGGTCAGAAGTTTCTCTCCTTCCAATGGGAATCAGGTCTTGTCTTATCAGTATATTTACAAATCACAGAATCATAGAATCTATGGTGAGAGAATTTTTAGGTGAGGAAAGACCCTTAAGATCATTGAGCTCTACCATACACCTAACACTGCTGAGGCTATAAGCACCATGTTTACACATCATTCAAATACTACCAGGAATTCTGACTCAATGGCTTCCCTGGGAATCCTGTTTCAGTGATTGACAATCATTTCAGTGAAGAAATTTTTCCTATCTTATCCTCCCTTGGCACATCTTGAGACGATTTCCCCTTGTCCTATCATTGTTACTTGGGAGAAGAGCCCAACACCTACCTCATTACACCCTCCTTTCAGGTAGTTGCAAAGAGCAGTAAGGTCTTCCCATGTCTCCTTTTCTGGAGACTGAACAACATCAATTCCCTCAGCCTCTCCTCATGACCCTTCTCCATCTTCATTGCCCCTCTTTGGACATGCACCAGGAGAATGTCTTTCTTGTAGTGAGGGGCCCAAAACTGAACACAGTATTTGAGGTGAGGCCTCATCAGTGCTAAGTGCTGGGGCACAATCATTTCCCTAGTCCTACTGGCCACACTATTTCTGATACAAATGTTGGCAAGTATTTGTATTTGCCACAAATTCTGCACCAATAGCGTTTTATTTAACATATTGCATTTGTTATAATAATTACTGTATTGGGAAATAAAAGTACATTTGACTAAAGTAGTTCACTAAGGTTGAACTCAATGAGTGCACATTGATTAGCGTGCCACACTGGAGGTGATAGATCTGGTGTGGTATTTGTTGAAGCACTATATTCATTGGGCGATGAAGCCCTGCAATAAAGGTAAACTAATGGAAGCAATTAGGAAAGAACACCTGTCTGTGGAAGACTGCAACCTCTACATTGACCATAGCCAGAAATTTCTCCCAGTTGTTATGCACAACAGTGGAAGTTCTCTGGATGGTGAATGCAGGTAATGATGAACTGCAGTAACATTTGAAAATGAGTTTTCACATTGTCCAGTAAAATTATATGACTTTGTCTATCTGTGTTCACACATACCAACACATGGCTAAGCAATAAAACGGTGTCAGGAAGGTGCTAATTGCTATTGTTGGTGAAAAGTATCTTTGCACTTCTGAAGGACCTGGGTCCAAATTTCCCTTTGGCCACAAATGGGCCTGAGTCTTTTGATTTTACCATAACCTTTGGTGGAAGATTACTCTTATTGGGCAGGTTAGGTCAGCTATTGTTCTCTGTTCCACTTCCAGGACCATAATAACAAAGTTATTTGCAAATTAGCCATGACAGCAAAGTTGGAAGGATAATGTCCATTTGCACTGTGTGACTTAACCAGCAGATGACACAGCACTGTGCATTTTACTAGCAATATATTTTACTTGTTACTTGAATTGTAGACATAAACTGTTCACAAAAGAAGCAACTTTTGACTTTAAGAATTAGAGAGACCCTTAGAGAGTGTTATTCAGGTATAATCACATGCTTCTCTTCCAGTTCTCAGCTGGACAATAAATATTTGACACACAGTTTAATTCCTCAACATGATTCTATGATTTCCTGTGAAAACAGGGAAGTGAAGGGGAGGAGGTGCAGTAACAGTATTAGAGAGGGAGGAAGGGGTGTGGGGCAGAAGAAAAAGAAGATGTCTGTTTGCACTGACAGCCATAGGCTTGGCACACTAATGCATGTGAATCATGAAAGACCTCTAAACATCAGATGTTCATGTCCACCAAATGACAATGGTTTCAGCAAGGGAAGAGACTGGTAGGACGGGCATAGGATCTCCAGTAGAAGCATGAGAAGCCAATCAAATGTTGCTTTTGAAATTTTTATCACCAAAATCTCAAAAAAAGAATATTCTTTTTAGTTCATAATTACGTGACTTTTTTATTATATTAATCAGTAAAACGTGTATATTGCAACTGTTGTGGAGAGAACAGGCAATTCCCTTAAATATACTTCCCCTCACTGCTGTAATGTAACTAAATGAAACTACGTCATGCCTCCAAAAAAACCCAGTCTCAATAGGAAGGTTTAATCAATAGACTTAATTTAATTCCATAATGATGAGCTGACTGTCTTTAGGGCCTAATTTTCTGTTCTGTACAGATGATAGTGGAATCTGACTTTCTTTTGGCACAACTGTTTACATACAATGAGACACAAATCTCTATATACAGATTGATTAATTAGAAATCCATTAAAGGAATATAAATTGTAAAAGTAATTAAAATTAGAGCAACACTATTTTTGGTTGAGTTGGATCTTGCACCTGTAATTTCAATGTGCTTTTTACATTGCAGATAATTACTGCTACATTTCATTCTTTTTTCTTTTCTCTATCTTTTCTTTTTTAATTACTTTTCAGGAACCAGGTACAGAAGAGATGTCTGCAGATATGTTCACAATCTGATGTATTCCAGAGGACCTTCCAATTAAGTAGACTACTACTGAGAACAGCTTTTACTCATGATGTAAGAAGCATCAGAAAAAGTTATCAAGACAGGTCTCTCTTAATCATTTATGCAAAGCCTACAAGTGATTTGTAGCAGCAATATGCTTCTTACTCTCAGTTCTAGCCTGTCCTAACTATGCATGAAATCTTATACCTATCTGATATTTGGACAGATATTTTCACACATAGAGATACAACATTTTGTTGAATCCACCTGAAGTTTTGTCTTAAATTGTGTCTTAAATTCCCAGTTTCATTGAACATGAAAATAAATGGTTCCTTGAAATAGAAGTTTTCAGCAATGAAGAATTCCAACAGATTTACTGTAGGGTTTGTGGCATGAATAAAGAAATATATAAGGATTTTGTTAGTGACTGTGTTTTCTCTGGATTAGACTTTTTCTTGCAGTGAACTATGAAAGTGAGAAATAGTAGAAGGGAAATGAACATGTTTGCCTTCTTCTCCAAATGTGGAAATTCATCATATACTTTGCGAGATGAGACAAGCGCACAAACAGTTGAGGATGAGTTAGCACTGCATCCATCAAGCCAAGTACAGCCTGGAGAACAGATCTTAGCAGTGCACAGAGACAGCACATAGGCAACAGATACAAGTTGCAACAAGGGAAATTGCAGTGAGATACCAGGAAACAAAATCCACTGTGCAGAAGATCAAACACTGGAAAAAGTTACCCAGGGAAACTTTGGAACCTTAGTCATTTGAGGTACTCAGACTTGTCCAGACAAGGTACCTGGTGCAAATAAATAACCTTGTGTTTGAGTAGGCATTGGGACCACATAGATGGCCTTTGGAGTCAATTTCCTTCCTAGATTGCTCTGTGACTTCTTATAAGCCTTTGCAAATTCCTGGAAACAGTAAAAATTCCTGGAAACAGCTACTTCGCAAATTCCTGGAAACAGTGAAGCTCTATCTTCCCGCTTAAAGTTGCTTCAAAAAAATCATTAAGACCAAACCCCCATCTTTTCCACAGAGGGAAATCTATCAGACTTTGGACACACAGCCCTATAGTGAGACCATGATGAGAACACAGGCCATGATGAACACCTATGGGATTCATTTTTTTATAAGAATGGCACCTGATCACAGATAACAGTATTCATATTTAATGGTAATTTCACCAAATGGGCTGATTTTACTTTCTTTTGCTCTTTGTTTTCCTTTAGGGAAATTCTTCTCATCAGCAAACAAATGCACCAAATAAATGGGTTGATACAAGACTGCATGGGTGCCCTCTTTTTCTTTTGTCAATAAACATTTAACAAAATTTAACACCTTAATATGCCTTTAAAGTGCAAAATAGATGTTATGTTATAAGCATCTCTTTTACCTGAGCCAGATGATGACTAATTTTTCCTCCTGGGATTGTTCCAGGATAAGCCTTATTCTGAAATATGCTTGCCTTATTTACAGTCTGGTTGGTTCTTTGTCTAATAATATGTGAATGATCAGAATGTTGAATGTCATGTAAGAACTTTGGCCTTCTTTCTTTGTTTTGGACCTTCCTTGGCTTAAGCTAAGTTACAGCTGAACAAGAATAAATACTTTATTTTTTAGTATCACAGTCTGGCAGCCTTGGTCACGTTGAAGAGTCCTTTACTCTCAGAGTGATGTCCTAAAATGTAGAAACTCTAAGCTTGTTCTGCAGAGGTTGATCTACACAGGACAAGGTGTGAGGTTAGAGCTGGAGGTGGGACATCTGGCAAGAAAGTGGCACAGTACAGCATGATAAGAAATCATTTGGAGTGAAATTATCTGAGATTTTCTATATGCACAGAGGTCTTCCTGCATAAAAATTTCCAGAATGGCCTCACCAGGTACTTGAGGAGATCACTTAAAGCACTGAAATTTGTTTCTCATCACGTTTGTTTTAGTATTTAGAAGCATATGTATTTAGCATGCTAACTGGTACAGAAGTTATATTTAAACTCTTTAGTATTCAAGACAATAGTTATCAAGTTTTAATTTTCCACTAATGAAAGGGAGTGGATCACATACAATAAGGAACAGAAAGATGGGAAGAGGGAATATGCAGAAAATCTTAGAAAAAAATATTTTTTAAATAGTGAAAGTTTAATTAAGCTGCTAGCCCAAAAGAATAAAGAAATCTGGCAATGCCATAGCAAAGCAGCATCAGAGATGTATACTTGGAATCAAAGACTGGATATTTAGTGTAAAATAAGGTATTGTTATGAGTAACAAAATTACAGTATGTGCCTGTATCTTGTGTTCAATATACAAATTCATACTGCAATATCATTTTCCATTTAAATGTCATTAGTTCCCACACTGCATTTCTAAATTTATCCTCTATGCATAATAATCAGGAATTATCTGAGAAGATCTCACAATGCTTATACATCATACTATGCTCCTGATCAGAAAGTATTTAGCATTAGTTGGATTAATCTCATCTGAGCATTATCCTCATCTAAGCAGTCACTCTAGTAATTGGAGAGAATCCAGCTTTTCCAGGGCATGTTTCGACTGGTCTCTAGGGCAAGTACTTTACAATGAGATGAACCCCACTAAAGTATGACTTATCCAATCTGCTTACATTAGGATAGGAGGATTACCTTTCTGAAGTCATCTAGCTCTCTTCAATGACTTCAGATGAAGTCTGATAAAATTCCTTTCAGGTGACTGAAGTACATGTATATGTTAGCAAATATTCACCAAATACTACTCCAAGAAAATCATTACCCTAGTAGTTGTAGCAAGTCTGAGTTCTGTTTCCAAAAGAAAACTCAGTATATCCTTAATATGGGGTTATTAACATAATAAATTACAACAGAGCAAAGTAGCATAAAGAAGGAAATAATTCCAGTTTTGCCAGGAATCATATCCAGATTTTGCATTACTCTCTCAGTCTCCTAATGCATGGACTCTCCAATACGTCTCCTGTCCCAGTTGCCACCTACTGCAATGACTGGCAGGCAGCAATGGCTCCATATGGCCTTTTCATTTCTTATTGTCATTTCTGGCATGTGTCACACTAGTTTTTGGCCCACCAGAAAGGTGTGGTTGTGCTGGTGTATGGCAGTAGGGCAGGAAAAGCTCACTTCTGTGAATGTTGAAAAGGCCTCTCATTCTGGTGACAGTCACACTGGGCATCTGTGATTGAGCAAGCTTTGTTAAAAGCCTTGGATCCACTGGCTCCAGTGTACTATTCACTGCCTTAAAAAGATAAAAGCAAATTATTAGCAGTAGAAGTTATAATATATTCTACATTCATCCCCATAATAGCCACATGTTACATTATCAGTCAGGTTTTGAAAATTGCTGAAAAGATTTAACTTCCTTTTATTGAATTTAGATGACATATTTAGGTTGACTAAGAATAACTTTTAGCATTTAGTAGAATAAAACTTCCTTTTGTGGGGCATGGGAAAATTAATCCCAGGCATTGACAAACAAAGGAATGTATAAAGAACAGACACACACAGAGAGAATTCTCAGTCTGCAGCTGGCCTAGTAAAAGTGAACTACTGCTGAGAAGTCAAGGTCATTTCCAGTGTGTTAATCTCAAAGCATTAGGACAGGATCATGCCTTTAGTCTGATAAATATGGAAAATCTATGTACTTGTGTGGGTAATTAAAACATCAGGCTCCCCACTGGTCATTCCTAACTCAATTATCAGCAAGGATCTCACTAACTGTAAGTCAGGGATGAGTCTGTGCACGTGCTGTACATGTGGCTTTCTGCATATGTCTGCACATCATTTCACAGGAAACTATTTCACACTACACCAGCTTGGTGAGTAGCTGTTGTTCACACCCACCAAGAAATAAGTACATGTGAGAATAATACCTTTACAACTTTGAAATGTCCTTAGACAGACTTTTAATCTCCAGGCCATCAACCTGCTGTGAACTCTCCTCCTGACTTTTCACACTTACAGAGAGCGGGATTCAAGCAACACACCATAAGGCAATATGAAAAGACAGAATAATTCTGAGAAGTGCAAAATTAAGTGTAAATAAAAATATGCCATCTTTTAAAAATACGTGGCTGTTTCATCATATATTTAAGCATAAGCACACATACACTGATATAAATTGGATTAGTAAATCAGATTGCAATGCTCAAAATGCAAGATGATGCCAATGCATTCTAACGAGAGTCTTCCATGCCACCTCCTTAGTGTCTGCTCCATATGTCATGGCTGGCACAAAACCACCAGTAGTTAAAACACCTGTGTTTTCACAGATTTCTTACTAATGTTAAGTTTAACCTCTGAAGGTCTTTTCAGTCAGTTTTCTACTATTATTTGTATTTGAATGAAATATATATCTCACTTAGCAAAGAAATAGAACAACAAAGCCCTTCACATCAGGATCTTTCAGCTGAAGGCCTGGATATGGTTCTAGTATAAACCTTGATATCAACACCTATTGATTGGTTTTAGACAAAAAGAAAAAGAGAAAAGCAAAGGCAATGCCTATTTACCTGCATCCTTTTAAAGAGGGAAGATACAAAAATGAAGGGCAGATCGTGCTGAGCACCAGTTAGTATCTAATGAAAACAGACTGTAACTTTTGAAAATCTTGTGTCTTGATTTATCTTTTCCTGGTTTTGTTATTTGCTTAGTGAGGAAATAGTCTACCAGTCATGGAAAGATGGTCACTGGCAGATAAAAAGCAACAATGTGAGTTAACGATGGATTTGAAAGAAGAGGGGCTTGATGGCTGGCACAGAAGATGCAGAAGGTTGTTTCAAGGAGATGGAAACGCTGACATGAAGGATGATGGGAGAAGTGCATGGGTGGAGAAATTAAGTAGAAAGCACATTAGTAACAGTAAAACAGAAATAGGAAGAGAGAGCAGAATCCAACAATTTCAACCTGAAGAATCCTTGTCTTGTAAAATACAAGAATTTTAAATAAAATGGAAGAAACCTGAAATCACCATCAGTGGTTTATGGCCTTCAGGAAATTGGGAAAAACAGAAAGAGAGATGGGGAGCAGAATATTGTGTAAACAAACATGACCACAACATGAAGAGGAGAAAAAATTGGAGTCAATGGAAGTATTTCAGTGAGAGTATTACTGAAAAACTGAAGAATTAGGTAGCTAAGAAAAGCAAATTTAATATCAATAAAATAATTTGAGAGGTGGTGGGCATACACGACCATGTCAGACTAGCTTAAAACCTACATTTCTGTCTGTGAAGACAGGGGTTTACAAACTTTCCTTTCTTATTCTTCTCAGAGGGTGTGCTCTCAGTTCCTTAGTTTGCTAAAATGGAGCTAAGCCTTCATCCTAAACCCCTCAATCCTTAATATCATTAGGATTCACAAAACCTGAGGGGTAAATTCATTCCCTTTAAGATGTTAAGATCCGTTTTTGAGCTGAATATTTATGTTTGTGTTTACTTACACAGACAGCAGACAGTTGAAAATCTGATCACCTACCAAGGTCAGCCAGGTAGAATTTTGTTTTTCTGGTCAGTACTAAATACCACAAATTCTTCAGATTCCTCATTACCTTTTCTTTAACTCTGCATCATAACACAAGCTGCATCCTAAGGAAACACGTCTCCCTAGATGTAGCAGATGCATATTACTTTCTAAATGACTCGGTTTACCCAAACTTCTGTTTATAACCGATTTCTCCTTCCTTGTCCCTGTTTTCAGTTGAATCCTTCTCATCTGGGTACCAGAGGAAGTGCACAGAACAACTCTTCACATGGTGCACAGATGAGGCAGCCCATCCAATTTCATTTTAAGAAGTCAAAATGGCAGTTGTTCTCACTGGATTTTGGATATTTGCAAAGGATGCTTCTCAGTAGGACAGCACTGGTTTATTTTAAACAATGCACAAAAATTCCACTCTACAATTGCCTGCAACAAAATATCACCTTCCCATAAAGAACGATTAAGACAAGCAATACTGAACTTCACAAACAGGCTGTCTGACAATCTTGCTCCGTCAATACATGCTGGAGAATCATCATCCAAACAAACCAGACAAGCTGTCTCTTTTGACATCTGCTCCTGTTTCAGTACATGAATTATCCTCTTGGGTTATCTCATTTTCAGCTTCTTCAGCATGGATGCCATCTCCTAATTTACTTATTCCAACAATTTATCCATCTTTTCAATGGTACACATAAGTAAAGAAATAAATAGTATAGAAAGAATAACCAGAGAAATATCACAGATATTTTCTGGGATGACAAATATGTAAAATGGGAGCAGAGAGCTGTGGATTGCATTGGAATTCTAAAAAATTCCATAAATGCCCTTGACCATAGATTTAAGCAATCAGCATGAATAATTTGTGAATATGTGAAACTGCAAGATTATTCTCCTTATTGTCTTTGCAGTAGTAATTAAAAGTCTCCCCCCTCCTTTTGGTATCTTTCTTTAAATTAAATAGTAAGAAAGAATTCAGAGCAAGGAGACCATCTCTCTATCCCTTTGAACAGTTCCCATTAATGGAATTTCAATCTTGTGGTGGCTTTTAGGTTCTACCTTATTATGGATAGTAATTGGATATGGATAATAACTACTTTCTGTCACATCCTTCTCCAATGCTAGCATTTCTGTCTGCTTGTTGAGCATTTTAAAGGGTCATTCAGGTATTTTGTGTATCTGCGTACCATGTATGTCTGAGTACCATGATACACTTATGCTGCCTTTTAAGGAAAGTAAGGCATGTCTTCTTCATGACCATCATCATATAACAACTGGAGAAGCACTGTGATTCACACAAGCTGAGCTATGAGATGAAGGGAAAGTCTTAAATGTCTTTAATAAAGTGATTGATAGACTTTCACAATGAAACCAAAACACAGAGCTGGATAAGCAGAGAATCTGATATTTGCTGACAGCTCAGCCAAATCAATCATAATAAGATTGAAAGGAACAGAAAGATTCCACATAAAATTACACAGGCAACACTTTTGCATAATAAGAAGTAACATTTCATGGAAGTAAAGTGATAGTTTTTCTTAGGGCATGATTTGGCTCAGAAGGATAGAGAATCTGTGCAAGATACAGCTGAAAAAAGTTTAGACATTCCTTTAAATTATCATCCCCCCAAAATGCACGATAAACAAAGCAACGGCAGTTTCTCCCTTATCTCAAAAATAAACCAAGATCCAGAGATGGGTGGGTACTGCAGGGGTAATTAGCTCAATGGGCATTAGCTGCTCGCTACATTTACAAAGTACCAAACCTAAACTCATTGAAAAGCCAGATCAGGTCTGGAGGCTAAAGTGTATTTGTTAACAATATGGCCCAAAATTAAAAGCTTTAACACAACACAACATGCCTCACAAAAGGCAGTAACATGCAAGTTACCTCTAGTAACTGGATGACACAGCAAGTAGGGCCATAAATAAAACTACATTTTGACCAGTATCTAAAAGGTCCTTGACCATTTTGCAAGTATTTCTGAATATTAAACTAATAGATAAGCAAATGTAGTGGATTTGTGAGCTTCCATTTCAGCATACATTAACATTTTGCAGGAGAAAAATGTTACATATGTACAATTGCAAGCAGCAGTCCTCATCAGTAGCCCTGCCAGAGGAGTTACCCAGATAGAATGTCTCATCAAGAATGCTTCTCAATATGCAGCAAAAATATTTCTCTTCACATTTAATGACACTCAGGATAGGGGGCAAAGCAGTTGATGTCACCTACCTGGACTTGTGCAAAGCATTCAACACTGTCCCACATGATGTCCTTGTCTCTAAATTGGAGAGACATCAATTTGATGGATGGACCACTTGGTGGATAAAGAACTGGCTGGATGGCCGCATGCAGAGCTGTGGTCAATGGCTCAATGTCCAGCTGAAGACGAGCAACAAGTGGTGTCCCTCAGGAGTCCCCAGTGTTAGCCAGGCTGGAGCCTCGGGTAATATGATCTAGTGTGAGGTGTCCCTGCCCATCACGGGTTGGAACTAAATGGTCCTTTCCAAGCCTAAACAATTCTATAATTCTGTGATTTTATGTGGCACTTTCTTTTATGTACACTTTACACCTCATAGTCATCAAAGACTTAGAGGCGAAAATGAAGTGGCAACAAATGTTTCTGCTTTAGTAGCTGTAAATTCCAGCAAATGTAATTAATTCAGCAGCAAAAATATGTGTACTACAAGGCACAATGGAGAAGTAAAAACAGAAATCATATCTGATGCAGTCACTGAAACAATAAGTCCCAGTGATGAGACATTTTAATTTATAGCAACCTATTGTTTAGGATACTTTTCCTCTGATTGGAGCAATCAAATAATTTCTATAAGAAAAATTTCAAATCATTTCAATACTAAAAATCTAGTAATACTGTCTGATTCAAAATGTAGCAAATGACCACCAGGATGATTGTCTTTGTTACCCAAGAACTGATACAAATTATATAAGAGAAGATATGATTAGTTTGGTGACAGAAGTCAGATACTAAAGTTAAATAACTAACTATGAACTATGTAAAATACTCTTTCCCAGAAAACAAATTAATGTTTATAACCCTTATTTTTCTATTTCTAACTTTTTCCTCCATAACAACACATTTCAACTTTAAAAAGCAAAATCTACCACTGCATAAAGTTCATTTTCCAGCTGCTGAGAAGAGAAAAAAGAGCAGTAAGCCTGGAAAGTGGAGCAGAGTTGGCAGACAATACAGTCTTACCTGGCTCCCCAGAACCCAGTATTCACAACAGCATATAAATGAATGACTCTGCAGACTCTGACTGCAGAATGAATGGAAGGGCACTGAAGAAGGTCCTCTAGTAGTGGCAAAATATTTCTAGAAAGAAGGATTATTTAACAGTACAGCAGGAAATATGCTACTCATTTAGAGCATTCCTTACTATAGTTGTAGTAAATTACAGAGATTCAAATTCCTAAAGATTCATGTACACACAAAAACACATTTACGTGGAGGAACAGACCAAAGTCACAAGTGGACCTCAAGGATGTGAATTCAAGTCCATCTGTATGACCTGGCTTTACCATAAGTTTGGCTGTAGTTCCCAAGATGTAAAATCCCTGCAAAAGTTTCAACTGTGCTCTGAGAGGAGTGCCATGATATTCTTTATCAACTAAAAATGGTGACAGGGTTTCTGAGATGCAGTAGCAATATAGGTAATAATCTTCATTTTTATGTTATGACTCTTTAAGTTGTGGAAATGTGAGGTGGTGCATTGGTTTTGTTCCCAGAAGTTACTGTGTCCAATTTTTTTATTAGATTTTTTCCCCCTTTGTAGATGCGGAGATTGAGTCAAACAAAGCAATATAGCACAGATATTATCAGTATAGTATCAAATTTCCAAAGCAAGTCACTCATAGGCAGCAGAATACAAGTACCATAGGAATGAGGACTGATACATCTGGTATACAGGACTTCTGCTTTCTTGACAGAGCATTTCCTACCCAAACACTTACTTTATTATCTAGATCACAGGTATGAGCCACTATGTTCCTGACAAGTTGTCTTACCATTCTTTAACTTTCAGTATTTGTATAGATATCCCTTTCATCATTTTCTTGGTACTAAGTGATTTCTATTTCTGTAGTTGCAGAGCAAGAGCAATTCATGGAATTAGCCTGAAACAAACCCCACAGATAAAACACTATTTTTCTCCTTCTCTACACGACTTCTCTCAGTTAATCAGCTGAGTATTCTTCACACTCCTTTATTATTATTTTTCCCCTGCAATGACATAATTCCATCCAACACTAAGCACGCTTTACAGCGTGAAATAGGATCACAACCAGAGCTACATGGGATTCAGAGTTACAATGGACGTACCGAAGCCAAGCATCTGATTTTAGCCGCCTGTGTTTTAGAAGGAGTGTGACTATGTCAGATGAGGATTTCACATTAGTGAGAGACAATTTCATGCATACAGACAATGCATTATTACAGCACTGAGCCAAGGTGCAATGAGGACTCCATTCTGTCATTACAGGGAGGAGTACAAATAATATGTGGGCCAATGGAGTTGTAAAGGTGCTCAAAATAGTCTAAGATCAGAATGAAGCCAGACCAATATCTATGTTTTTAGCCTATTGGGTAAAAATGTTTCTACTGGTTCACATTAGCACATAACCTGCAAATGTTCTAATACAGAGGAGTTCATTATTTCCTGGTGTTGTCTGCCTGGTACCATCGCCAAAACTTCTAGACTGTTTTCCTGGCACTCAGTATGTCTTGAGGTCTTTATTTAGCTTTTATTCAATCACATTCTTGAAAAGGTTATGAAAGTCAACAAGAGTTTTCTTCTTTTTCCTGTGAACCAGGGCATAGGGTTTTGGACTGCTATGTGGGTTGAGAGCTTTTACCATGCAGCTATAAATGATGCAGAGCAGTCAGTCTGCATCAAAACTAGCAAAGTAATTCTCTTCCACTGACCATTTTATAAATTACATCAGTCTCATTCCATGAAGCACTATATATTTACTTACTTACAGTTGATGGTCTCTTGAAGCCAGTGTATGTGCAGTAGCTCTGGAGCATGTACTTAACTGGGGGTTAGCCCATGAGCCCAATGGCAATCTCTCATAAAACAGACACTCCTTTAGACATTGCAATGTGTTGTTGGTTTTCTATTCTATTTGATGACAATATTTAAAATTGAAAAACCACAAGGTCAGGTTTAAGTTTTCATGTAACTCCAGAAAGGAAACAGGGAGTATGAACAGATAAATGCACAGAGATTTACACAGGCACATGCATTCTGCCTTTAATCTTGTTTGAACAATATATCCAAATACAATGCTGCTGTCCTTAGTATAACTCAAAATCCAGCCTACAGAATATGATCAATTGCTACTTCCCTTTCATATCACTGAATACCTCTTTAATTTGTTCATCCTTCCCAAGAGAAATCTCTGTGTAGAGAACTTTATAGTCAGTTCTTTACATGAAATGAAAGCTTACTTATCTAAATCCAAAATTACCATTTTTAACACCTTTTAATATCATAGTCATTTTTTGCCCATTAAACTACAAGTTTGATATATTTATGATTTTCATTTTGATACTAAAAAAAAAGAGCATTATTAATAAGAACCTAAGAATATGTTATTACAAGGGAAAAGGGTAAAGACCAATAAAACTTGTCATTCCTCACAACAAAACTCTGCCTTAGGAAGGTTAATTATCATATTCTACTGCATGTGACATGTACTTTTATAATGAAAGCGCCTTGGTACTAGAGGATTAGAGTACTGTACACAGCTCCAGCAAACAGAATGAATAATTGAAATCCAGTGCTTTTATGCTTCAGTGATAAAAAACAATATTTCATGGCACATAAAGTTATTCAGCTTATTTGCATTAAGGTTGAATGATCACCACTGACCAAAACAGAAGCACTGATGGTACCTTGATGTGATGAAGAACATTCATAAATAGTCTTAGGAAGCAAGATGTACCTGCATTTAATAAGTTCTTATTAAAATTTTATTCCCTATAGTTATTCAACAGGATCTGTGGTATAAAAACATAATTACAAAAATCAGATTTGAGCTCATTTGACAACAGAAGGGTTTTATGGTGACCTATCTCCAAATGTTCCTATTTGTAATTAAATGCAGCGATCAGCAGTAAGGATTTTGAAGCTGTTTTAGTAGTTCCGCTATTCTGCTTAACATGTGGCACCCGTAATAATTAAAATGATACTAACACATGCACAATTTTATGGCCCTTATGGTGCAACCCATTATGCCAAATAAGGGCCTCTGTTTTCACAGCATACTGCACATGGTCTCATTACACCCACTTTTCTTTTCCTGTCTTCACACTAACAACTGTTAAAGTGAATCAACACACGAAACGTACTATAACAGCTTAGTGTTTATGATATGTGTGCTGTTAGTCAGTGAACAGGAAAATCTAAACATTTACTGTTTATGTAAAGAATAGCGTTAGTGTTAGCGAATTGCTTGGGTCTGCTTACTTTATTATCTAGATCACAAATGTAATGACAGGTGTCAATGGTACCTCTATTTTCCCTTTGCTTTGCTTTCCTATGTAGATGTCTATAAGAATTAGAGGAACTTCATATTTGCAGTTCTTGGAATGGTTTCTGTGAAGTAGTTTTCCTTTCCTGCATTAGAGTGGGAGAAAAATATTTCAATCATAAACTCCCACTATAAAAAAATATTTCCATAAATTTTCTCTGCCTCTTCAACATATTGTGCTTGGACCAGTTTGGTTTACCCAAGGTGTTAGAAAGTGACACAATTTTCCTGCTGCACCTCAGGAAATTCTAAAAAAAATGGGAATTCTAGATTAGTGTGCTTTTATCATGAATAATTTTGCAATTACGCAGCTACTCAGAGACCTCCTACACTCATTTTACAGTTGTCGGTTCAAAATGACTTTCACTCTCTCGGTCTGGGATCCATTCCAAGGGAAGTCCCATAGGTAGGACACCAATAGATTGGACTAAATCTATCCTCTGCATTTCATATTATAGTTTTGTGTGAACATTAGTTGAAAGTTCATATAAAGAGTAACAACCTGTCCTTTCATTTTGCCCTTTTTTTCCTTGTGGGCTTCCACTTAATCCTAACAGTTTCAGGAATTTTCTGTGTTATCAGTGGTAAGGGGAAATGAAAGCTCCTGAATGTGAATAGCAGAACAATTCAATTGATTTCAAAGACATAAAGTGAAAATTATCACAAAATTACAGTGGTTGGTCTTCAGATATTATGAAAATAGAGAAATCAACCAGAAAACACTAAAGTGGGAAATATATAGGGGCCACATACACATTAAAATGTAGCTTTTAAAAAAATACATCTGGAACCATGAGAATGTGAACAACAGCAGCAGTGCCATAATTCAGGAAAATGGAGCAAAAGTCAGCAGTGGACTACTTTCCCCGTTGTCTTCATACCCACTGGTTAGTGATATTATGCAGAAAAAGTGTAGGTTTGCTCTCTGAAGGTTCAGGAGGAGGACAGACCATATGTAAGAGACGGGACCAAGGTATAGGGACAATATCTGTAATATAATAACATAACAACTTCTCCTTGGCAAAAAAAAAAAAAGAAGAAAAGCGTCCAAACCACTGATATTAGACAAGAATAAGAAGAAAGAAGCACCTGATAATCACCTTCTGTCTGAACTTCAGGAAAGCTGAGTTCCACAATCTCTTTTTCTTTGATTAAAATGAATGTTTGTGATCAGCATTACTATTTACTACCCCATGATCAAAAACAAATAACCCACTTTGTTTGTTTCTTACTGCAAATGAATTAAATTAGACGCCATTAGGAGCACTAGCTGTTTATATCCTTGTTTCAGCAGTGGTAGTATTTGAAGTTTCCTGCGGTAAGTTCATTACTCGTATTTTGTCCAGAATTAGTGAAGCGTGCTGAAAATTGCTAATGACAGATGTTTCTCCACTCTGTCACACTTCTTGTATCATTTGATTTGGAAAGCAACATACGGTGTTCTGCTCTATCAGTATGTCACAGACTGTCTGTAAACAGCTGGTCATAACTCAGTTCAGTGAAAACCATTACTTTCCAATGAAGTGCTGGACACCCTCCAAATTGCATTTTGGCATGGCCTGAGCTGCATAATGCACAAAGTTCTTCTGTTCTGAGGTTACCTAAGGAAGGATTTTTCTCCCCCTTCCACTTGTTTATTGTGTTTCAGGAAACGAAATATCTTTCTACGTGGTTAGATAAGGGATGAACAGCACAGGAAATAAAAGAAGTTGTGGGTTTTTTTTCTCAGGAACACATGAAAGCTGTGACTGGTGCTGTGTTAAAAACAAACAAAAAAAATGCAACCCTACCTCACCATTTCTGTTTGTGCCTCAGGTTGAATTGGTGTATTATCGGGGTCAGGGCACACAAGATGATGACAGATTGAAACGTCTCCTATCAAATAGTTGTGGCATTCTAACATTGCTATGACTATGGGGCTATTCCACAGCTCCTCATCACAATGAATGCTATTAAAAATATATCCCTGCGGTTTCTGCGTTGGTCAGATGCAAAGAAATCCATTTCACTTATGCATGTGAGAAGCACAAAATACAAAGGGTAGATTTAATGCCACACACATGGGGATATAAGGTACAATTTAGAGTTTCTTTCTAACAAAACCACTGCCTTGCTTGTTTTAAGATGATATGATATGTGATCAGCATATATTTAACTGAATATGTTCATAATTTCAAGAATACCAGTATCCCATTTCTGTGACAGAGTCTGGAATAGAAATGTTATTTATAATGTAAGTATAAAGCATTGAGACAGCATATTTTAAATAACTGTTTAATTGACAATGATAACCACTCTTATTATATTTAAATAAAACCTTCACATAACTGTTCTTGATTTAAGGCATAGCAGTAGGAAAAGGCATCAAAGCCACTGGAGACTTCTGTAATGCCTGCATATTACCAGGCGAAAAGCATCTTTCCAGTTACTACGAAAGTATGATTTTGACATTTAAGACAACAAAACAAATGCTTGTAATCAAGAATCAGGAAACTCAAAGATCCCAGTGGAAAGAGTTAGAAATAGATGTCAAGATATCTAACTATTCCTGCAGCTTATACTAAGTTTAGCACCAAAAATGATTGGGAAAAACCCAGCATTACCAGATAAACTTGGTCTAATATTTGATAAGATAACATTCCGGCCTATCATCAGATGCTATCATAAGTTGTCCTTAAAAAAGGTACCCACTGATAAAAGAGGAGCATTCATACAAAGAAAGAAATTTTCCAGGGTACTGAGCCACTGAGAAAAAAAAATTACATCTGTCTTTTTTATTTCTTTGAAATGCATCTATAGGAATAAAAAAGCCCACTACAACAGGTAAATTTTGATTATTTTTTGATTTTTTCTGTGGAACACTCATGGTCAGATGGGCTTTAGTGACTTATAGTCTTGCAGAAATTGTTCAGCTGAGTTTTGCTGAGGAGAATGCAGCATTGTTTTTGGTGTAGGACTTCTACTGAGCTTCAAGTATAAGACCACTTAGAGAATCTGAAGGAATCTACAAAGATAAAAAAGAAAGTCACAAAAGACTTTACCCCATTTTTATACCTGTACTACATTGCTTATGCAGAGAAACCATGCAGAATGTTTCATAGGCCTCTACAAATATAAGGTCCCTACCCTTAAGAATTTATTATCTCGACAAAATAGGCAGGATAGGAAGAAACAGGTCATATGCCAACAGCACAAAAAATAGAGAAGTTGAGTTTTGCCATGTGTGAGCACAATGACTTCTCCACAAGCTACTGGCACCTGTCAATTTAAAGAAGAAGTTTTCTACTTACTGTTTAGTTGAACTCAGTAAATAGGAAAGCTGAGACTGTCAGCATTCTAAATAAATAAACTCCTTTTTCCATGTCAATCAGTAGGTACCTGTTCATCATTACACATGCTGCCTATGACAGGATTGTTCACTCCTACAGTTTTCACCTTATCAGAATATGTCAGAGGTTTTTCATTTGGCTTGGTATCCCATCCCACACAAAAGGTCAGACATATCCTTTAGCTTATGTTATAAGTTAGTGATGACTTATGTTGTGTAATGAAATCTAATTAAGCAACTTCACTTTCTTTTACAGCTATTTTCCCGTTAATTTTGTGACTGTGCCCTCTGGCCCAAGCAAACTGCTGTAACATTTGTAATCCAAAACTGTTGTAATTTGTATTTATCTCTTCTATCAAAAATAATTGGTCATATAATTTTGTGAAGTTTTTGCCAAACTTGAGCTTTGGACAAAATATTTAATTGTGGTTTTTGAACTGCAGTATGCTTGTTTCAACATAGAAGTTCAGTTGTATCAACAGAAAAAGGGTTCACGTTGGTAAAACATAAGAGGAAAAGATACAACCTCTTTCCTTTCTTATGCTCAGTCCCCAGTGCGTGCCAGTCAGAAGCAAAAAATCAGTCAGCGATAAGAAGCAAAAACTGATCATGGCAGACTTAACTGGTTTTGCAAATGAAATAAAACTGAAGCATGAACACCCAACTGAAAGTCTCCTACTGCTTTACCAAACCATCCCCTAGTCTATCTACTTAACTCCTTGGATTTCTGGTGTTCTCCCACTTATTTAACCCTCCAGGAACAATCATGTTCTCTGAGGGTACTGAAGAGATATCACTCAATGGCAGCAAACGCAGAAGAACCTGATGACTGAGCTGTCAAACCGTTGCCTGAGATCTCAGCAGCTCTCTTGTGTACACTACCTCCTAGCTTGACTAAAATAACCTCCAATGCTACAGTATCACTGAGTCTCCATAAGTTTCCATCTAACTAGGCTGAACACATTTAGGTAGCCAGTACTATACATTACTGGGCTGAGTTTCAAGTTCTTTGTTCACCATATGGAGGCAATCATAACAAGACACAAAAGCATGCAGAGTAAGGGGGGGCTGTCTCATATCTCCAATAAAATTTTGCCAAAGTGTGTCAATCTCAGCACAAGTTGCAAAGACACATAAAAAGGAAACATATTCATGAGTGCACCACAACAAGGCAAAGCTCGGATGATGTTGATACCAAAACAGAGGTCTTTGTTGGGTCTGTTGATCAAAGCAAGATTCTATAACAGATTGGCTTTGTGAAAATGGAAATAACCAGTCAAAGAAAATTTCAAAATAGATACTGGAGCTAAATACATTATCATCATTCTAAGCACATGCAAAATTAAAATTGACCTCTCAGTACTAAACGCAAAACTTAAGTTTGCCTCAGAAAGCAATCACAAAAACTAGACAGGGTATAGAATGTATGAACTCATACTGGCACAAGATATCTGTTGAAAGATATAAGATGAAGGGAAGTGGTTTAACTGTCTACAAAACAGTGTTCAAAAGATATTCTTAAGGAATCTGAAGAGGCAGTTAGCAATCTGCGAGGCTCTAAGAATATAAAGTATCACAGTTGCAGAGATTTCAGTGTGCCATCAAAATGCTTGCTCTGTTAGTACTAGGAGATAAAAGTCTGAACTTGAGTGAATGATAAAGTGAGAAGTTACTGGGCGCATTCACACATCAATTGGCTGGAGTAGTAGTTATGTTGCCATAACAAAGCCAACAGTTAAAGATTGTCAAAATCTATAAGATTCCAACAGGATTATCAAATATTACCATTAGCCAATAATGACAGCTGATACGGAGTAGACCCTGACACTCAAAAATATTGCAATTTCCAAATGCAAGCCATAAGTAGCACACAGTGAAGAAAAGTCACCAAACTGAGCAATTTCCCTTGTCTTCCTGGTACCTGCCTTCACAGATGACTCATTTTCAGACTTGTGCCAGTCTTGAAGGTCACAGTCTTACAAGGTGGATTAAGTTCTAACATTTATTGTCTTAAGTCTTAATTTCTTGTTTTTCATCTGTGTTGTAAGCAAGCATTCATAAACCAGAATACTACATACATATAATCTCCACAAAAATGTTCTTGCTCCAAAAATGTACAGGCTTGAATTTTTAACAGGTCAATAAGGGAATACCTGCAATGCTTTAATACAGAGAAGAGAACAATTTTGCATTTTTCTTGCCTGTGGAAGTTTTAATTGTCCAAGCCACTCACATATTTGATCCAATGTTGTGATTCAAACCAAATTTTTGAATGACAGACATTTGCCATTCAGCACTGTAATATATACCAAACTGAAAAAAAAAATCTTGAAGAGGAGACTGACACAAAACAAAAAATCTAAGAACAAACAAAAAAATGGCATATGTATATCAGCTCATATTTATGGAGCATGTCCAACTATGAAAGCTGAAGAAGATTTTGACCTAACCTTGCATTTATACTAGGACAACAAACCGTGTGTGACAGATTCTACTCGTATCATTTAATGCTCTAGGGGAAAAGTCGGGTACTGTGGCACTGGGTGTGGTAAAGAACCTGAACAGACCGCAGCATCTTTGAAAGACATTTGAATTGCTTCTTTCATAATCCATAACCATAGATTTTTATGCAGTAGCAGCTCCACCATATCCTAATTGCTTTGTGAATGTGGGCATTACCAAAATACTCAAACAATGAACAGTATACAACAGTTATTTAATTGCTTTACTACAGTTGAAATGTATAAATCCTTCTTACACTCTCCTACTAGGAATTTGATGTGGACCATTATGAGGAGTTCAGGTGTATAAAGTTCTCAATAGGATTTTCTTGTGACATTGTGGCATTGTCTAAAAACTGCTATGCTTTTCTTTGGAATACTAGTACATTTTCCCATATATTATTTGTGTGTTTTATTTTAAAAACATTGACTTGTACTTGGCTTGAGAGAGAAACAGTAGTTACTTTGACAGCAATCCCTACTCAGCACATCAGTTTTTATCCCTTTGTAAAGAGTAATGGAAAGATTCACTTGTGAAGAAAAATGTGATGAAAAAAATCTAGCTGCAAATTTTTATTTTTTTCTACAAACTGAGTGAGTTCTCTTATTCCTCCTTACATTAGAGAGTACTGTTTCAAGGGCAATTGCATTAGGCTGTTTCATTCCCTCTTTAATTACTGTTGCATATAGTTATAAATAGCAGACAGAAGGTGAGGGGAAAATGACAAAACAAGTTTATTCCAAAGTCTAACATAAAACACTACAGGCTAAATATGTACAGGGAATTACACAAACAAGTGTTGAACTATATACACATGTTATAACAGAAGGAAAGACGTTTCATACATGCAAGGAAAATCTTCCAAAATAACTTCCACAAAAAGTGCCTATTTATCCTTAGCTAAACTAATGATCTAAGAGGTCTTCAGCAGTAGCTGTCTCTGGAGACTAATATATTCCATTTTGGTGGCTTTCCAGGCTCTAGAGGCTTTCTAGCAAGCTCCTGTTCTACTCTGTCCTCTCAGGTCTTTTAGCAGCCTTACAGTACCCAGGTATTGGTACTCAGCTAAGGCTGTCTCATCTTTAGATACGCAGGCTTTCCAAGCTGCACTGGATACTCCCTCAGAGCAACTAGTTGTACTGGGTGGTCTCTTCAGGCAGCTTTCAGGCCCATGTTTCAATTATTCTGTTGTCCCTTGTAGAAGATTATCATTTTGACTCAGTGAGTCACAGCAATCAGCCAGCCTCCTAGGCTGAATTTCTCATACAGAATAAATGTTACAAGACTTGGACGATCAGATACAATGATGTATTGAATCTGCCATCCTCAGTTTCCATAGAGATGCCATATGGATGTCTCGTCAGGTTTGTCGGTCCCCAGCTAGAGCTGCATTCGCACTGCAGAAAGAAAACTGTACTGAATCTGTGCCTTGTCTACACATGCAAAGCAAAGTTGGTAGAAATATTTAATATTTCCTTTCTTTTGTTCAGGAGTGGAAGACCTTCAAAGAGTTTTGACTATAGTCCAAAATACCTAAAAATAAAAATATCATAAACTAGCAGTACTAAGGGGTACCACTCAAAAACTGACCAGAAAAAAAAAACAAACATTGTTTCATTTTACACAAATTATTAAGCTTGGGAGATGCCATCTCTAAGGCGCAAAACAAAATTACAGAAGATTGCTTGAACAAGAATCAGACAGTGATTCTCTATGCTTAGACAGACTTTGAAATTATGTAACTGGGCTCAGTTCCTACATCTGAATCCTCTTTCCAGTTATTATTCAGCTAGATGATTGAAGTAGGACCCAGGTCTGGATTAAACACATCTGATACCTTACCTGACAAAGTTTTCAGAGCCAGTTTCAGAAAATGGAGCAGAGCATTTTCCAATGAGAAAGTGAGAAATACATTATTTTAAGGAAAGTTAATTTTTAAACTTCATCAGATTTGGAGCTAGACCTAGCGTATTCCTTAAAGTATGAAAGTGTTATCACTCAAAAAAAGTGATTACATATTTAATATGACTGCTCATATCTATAAACATGAATCAACTAAAATCCTACATTCTTACACTTACTAATATCCTGCACTTTCATAATATCCTGGTCACAGATCAGCTGTAAGTGATGCAGAGGAGTCTTCTATGCCACATTTAAATGCATCATTTTTCAGATTTGTTAAATATGTCTCTAGATATTATGAAGAAAGAAAAATGTGAATGTCTGGTTCATCTTCTTTTAAACATTCATGACTTACAGACAGCTAACTTTTTTTTCCATTCACCACCTCTGAACAAACCCAGGCATACATTCTCCTGTCAGATAGAAATTTGACATATATCTAATAATTTTCCTCATTTATGCCAAGACATTGCATTTGTCTCTTTGATCTTTTCGGCAATAAACTTTATCCACTACCACTGTGGTAAGGTGAATCAAGTGATATATATTTATATGTGGTTTTACATTTCTCCTTTTTTCCTCTTACAGTTATTTATATGTGCCACTGCGTTCTTTCACTATTTTATCAATATATAAAAAAAAATTTCATTAACCTGTTACAATTTGAGTCTTATTATTCTTTGCAGTATACATGACTTTGTATTTATTAACACTTAATTCATGATTTTAAAATCAGTGTTTTTCATAACTCTTCTCAGATTAAGCTATACTGGTTTACTTGTCTGTACTTGATTAATCCAGATACCATCATACTACTTACAAACCACGTCACTTACTCTCCAGATCTCACCACAGGACTGAAAGTAGACTTGACCTAGGCATGGGATGAAGCCCAAAGGATAAAAGCAATTCATATAATAAAAGACAGCATATTAATGTCTGCCCTTGAAGATGCCACATCTTGCCAGGCAGCTTTAATTCTGACATTCAAAACTCTACTTTGCAATGTTAATAAAATTTTTTTAACCCAAGGGGTTTTTCCTCCAATACTTCCAAGCAACTCCACCAAAATATCTGAAACAAATGCCCTGGTATGTTTTTAGACTGGCTGCTGAATGAATCCTAAGAAGGATTGCAGCTCTGGCCAGTGCATAGACCTCCAGCTCAATAGCTAAGGCTGGACATGAGAACAAGAAGACCTTCTCTCAAGTTCATGAACGCAGGGATGACACAATAATGTGTGACCAGATACTTCTCTCACTAGTGCCACAGATTTTTGGTTATAGCACAACTCGGTGATAATCAGGAACTGCACTCCAAGCATGATAAGGAAAATGTAATGGGAGCTGCATCTTTCAATTTCTTTTTTTGAAAATACTGATTCACGGTTTGGCAACTGTTAGTTACAAATGAATATGCTCTAAAGTAGCTTTTACAAAAAAAAAAAAAAAAAGAGGAATTTATTTTCAGAAGAACATACTATTCATGGTGAAAGCAACTTTTAATGTTTAATGTATATGTATTCTGCTTATTTTTATTTTCTTATGAAACACTATGTTAAACCACCTTTCTTATTTACTAGATTGTCTCTTCATTCTCATTTGTGCCAGACTGCTTTTGGGTGAATATCAAAATTCAATTAACAATGCAGAAAATTAACATTGCAGATTTATAGTAGTTAAATAAAATTATTTCAAATATGCTGGATAAAAATGTCAATACTGACTTGCATTTCAAAATGAATGATTTATTATTGAAAAGCCTGATGATCCGTAGTTAGAAAGTCTTTCAAAACATGAGAACTGTTCTTTGACCTTCAAACCTATTTTTAAAATCATACAAAAAAGAGTTAAAGCATAACATTTCCTAAAATTACTTTTATTGTATTTTCAGCTATTAAGGGGCTTTTCAGCGTCCATTCAATTATTTAAGAACTTCAAAAACACCGGGCTACACTGAAGTCAAGTTAGTAGAGTTTCCAAAAAAAAAAAAGTGCAGCTCTTCAAAGCAGGCAATCTTTTCGCACTTTCTTTTCAGACACTGAAGTAATTATTTCTCCTGGTTTAGCAATATGACTTACTTTAAAGATGTGCTGTTTAAGTTTTACTCATCATAAGTTATTTAAATAGATTATTGGAAGTTATGTCTAAACATATGCTGTCATAGTTTCAAGTTTAAGTTTTAATATGTTGACATTTACAAGGAAAGATGTATGCAAAAGACAGTCAAAATGCAATAAAACATATATCTTAAATAAATGATTAATTTATTCTGTTTCACAGCCAGCAGTTATGACACAGACTTGCAATCAGTAGTGCATGCACAGGATGTATGGAAAGACCTGTACTAAGGCACATATAGGATAGCCACAGCCATGTATTACATTCCCTAATGAATACTTAGGCACCAAAAATATTCTAGCTAACATGCTTAGCGTAAGAGGATATCTAGTTTACAGATCAGTCGGTTAATGCTGTAAAAGATCAGTTATTTGTCTAGCTTTCACTTTAAGATCAAAGAGAATGATTAAAAACAAAGTCATCTTGACAGCTTTCTAAGAGGTCGTGGAAACTATTAGCTGAGAAATAGTTACTAATATACCAACTCCTAAATTTAATGATTTTAGAGTGGTGTTGTTCCAGGACAGAGTAGTTACTTTCTCCAAAACTTGAGCATAACACAGACTTCTTACTTAGAACCTTACCTAGATGTACAAAAACACTCAGAAAGCAAATACCAAGACCGGGAAAAAAACAAGGGCAGAAACACTGAAAAATATATCATTCACTTTAACAGTAGGTTATTTGACCTTGTTTATTCTTTTCCAAGCCCACAGTATTAAGAAGAAACAGCAGGAATCAAATGTGTCCTAAGAAAGGCAATTCAAAGGACAAGTAGCAAGGTGTGGCTTCTGTTGGAATAAAAAAAATATTTTATTATTTGCAATGAAGGATGGTCAGGTTTAAAAAGTGCTATGTACAGTCCCCAGGACTAAATAGTCAGATTTAGGAAAAAAAAGTTTAACCTATAGAAGTTTGTTCCACGGTCACTCAATACAAGGCATCCCACTGTAGAGTATTGATGATTTAGTACATTAAACCCTGTCTGAAGGAGAGTTGCAAAGTTGAGAAATGAATACTTTCTTTACTGCAATAGCAAGCAATCATCCATGGGTCACTTTTTGGGTCAAGCATGCTAAAAGCAGATCACAATAGATGTCTCATGAGGCTTCTCATGAGGGGATGGGATGCAGAGGGCTGAGTGCTTGCTTCAGCAGACCAAAACTGGCCAGCCAAAAGCCAGCCCTGTCTAGATATTGCCTAGCTGTTTCTTTGGCAGGGATTAAGGAGCTGGGTACAGAACTACACAGACATAACCAAGCTGTTCCCACTGGTGCACATGGTGCCAGTGCAGGCACTTCTCTACCTTCCTGGGCCAAGCATTCAAATAGCTTAAACCAGCTACCTGCATGTTTGCAGAGGCAAAATAGATGTACTGCAATGTCCTGAGGTGCATTATCCAGAAAATGATGGTGCCACTTCAGGGTCAGGATTAACATGATTATCTTTGTGGTGACTGGCAGGAGAGACACTCAAGGAATGCTGAATAACATTAAGCAGGAGAGACGATGAAAGCTTAATTTTTGCTGCCCTGAAAGCAAATGAGCATCATTTCTAGTGCCCCATGGAATTGTTTTCTCATGCCTCACATTTGACATATGTCCCAGAGAGATGCTGTGCTCCTACAGTGCACATGGAGCCATGGAGAGCCCTGGATGCTCAGTGACACTTAGCACCCAGCTCATTGCAGATCACATGTCAAGGTCCTGGCAACCTGAGAAAAAGCTTGAGAGAAAGCTGTGATCCTGGAATAACTAGAGCAGCATCTTCTAGGACATCTCTACACCATGGGAAAGGGAATGACAGAGATATATCCCTCATCCTGCAAAACCCCAACAAGTAAGTTGGTGTGACAGAGCAGAGCTAAGCAAATGTATCAGCCTGTGTCCAAAAAAAAATGTAGTTATATTTGTGCAGTTCTGTGCCCAAACCATGAAGTCCTGCCTCCCAGTATGGCCAGATGGCTGAGAGTTGTCTGCAGCCACCAAAGCCTTTACGCACTTGTTTTAATCATGCTGATGAGATAAGTTCTCCTCAGATTTTAAGGAGCTTCAAATTTGTCTCTGTTTCCTGTATCTGCCACTTATCTTTTCACAAGACTATTCCCCCGTGCCCTCAAAGGGCTAAATCCATTAAAACATGCAGATGGTTTGAACTGATTCTCTGTTATTTTATTTTTCAAGGAGACTGCAATCGCAGGTCACCCTGTAGCCATGGATATTCTAGGTTACTGGTGGGCACAGTTTTATGTGATAATGAAGATACCTCTGTTTGTCCAGAGACACTCTCAAATAATGGAAATCAACACAGATCCTCATTCAATAAAATAGAAATTGTCACCATTTTGCTGTGCTTCCGCCAGAGCAACATATGGTAGCACAGCTGACAAATATAATCTTTTCCTTTTTTTTTCCATTTCACATGCACATTTCATCTTGCAGAATACTAAGACTTTACATAAATTGTCTGTTAACCCCTTGCAGTCATAGCATTTGCTGCCTGGACTGCATTGAGCTCTTGAATACTTGAAAGCTGGAGTCAAAATGCAGTCAACAGTCGGGGAATGGTTCATGTCTTCAGTATGTAGCCTACTTGCACCTTTCACAAGGAAAATCTGCTCTTTTTTACCTTCTCCCCTGCCCAAGCTTGCTTTTTATGCAGAAACAGTTTACTTCAGCTGTATGAAAGCTTACTCATATAGTAGAATGATACTCAACTTGCTGCTTCTTTGCGCGTTGTTCAATGCCATAAGCTAAGTCATACGTGCTCAAGCACTTTACATTGGCGTAACTCATTTCCGCTGGTTGTACCAATTTGATTGTTTAAAATGGAACTGTGTTCACTCTGCAATGCCAGTTTCAGATACTTCATTTGTTAATTTTGTGCATACCCAGATCATATTTCCCCCATTCTGGGCAGATCATTCCCAGTGCAATAACCTTGATAGTGCTTGGTGGCCTTTTCTGCAGGAGGGTGCCCACAAAGATTCCTGTGTCTAGAGGTAATTCGTGAGTTTTCCTCACTCCTCACTGGAGCTGATTAATTCATGTTACTCATGACAGTTTTCAGCCCTTGTCCATCCATCCAGGTGATAGACTGTGAAAGCTCCACTCATAATTCTCACAGATACAAACAGGATTTTCTTGAGTTTGAAAAGGGTAGAAGGATGCCTTTGCTTTTTCATAGGGCTTCTGGCACCCAGTAATAAGACTCAGGGCTGCAGAGGACGTACAGATGAGGTATTCACACTGTCTCTCTAGAAGTAGTAACTTGGTTGTGTAAATTAGTCTAAGCTAATTTACTCCCACTCTGAATCACCCTCTGGAGGATCCTTTCTCTCTCTGCTGAATGCATAGGGAACCCAGAGAAACTGGTTCTTAATTTCTGTATTGTACAAGGAACCTAAAGTTGAGCAAAATCAATGCCATCTAACGAGGATGGCTCAATTCAGAAGCAGTATTTTTGTATGGGGTACGACTCAGGGGACTCCGAAATGGGTCAGCATGACTGGAAAGCAGAGAAGCTAGCTGTAAGGTAAAGTTGATTGTTTCAAGGAGGATTATCTACAAGGAATAAAGCTGCTCATTTCTTTGGTTTAAAATCAGATGGCCCCAATTGCAATTGACTTTCTCGGTATAGCTTTACGTACATACCCAGCATAATGTCTGACACAGTTAAGGCATAAATCGTAACTCTGACCACTTCCTAAACACATTTGCTTCCAATTTGTAAGCAGAAAAGAAAAACCTGCTTTTCACAAATGTCATTTGCTTCCTGACAGTTTGCAAATGTATACTCCAACAAACAGTTGCTTTTGAAGACTGAGAGCACCTGCACAAGCTAAAAGGGAAGAGTGGGGGTTGAATCACAAACTTCTGACACACAAGCTGAATATTCCACAATTAAAGGCTGACACCACACACTTCAAGACTGCTAATCTGAATTGCAACAAAAAAATATGAAAGAAAGTCTATACAGGCTAAAATAAAGATTTAAATATGACTTAACCATTTGTCCAGATTAAGTTGGTTTTACATGTTTTCTTTAAGCATTCATTATTAGCCAGCAGCACATCAAAATAGATAGAGACCTTTGGGCTGACTCAGTGTGTATGTTTTAATGAGGTATTGACACTTTGGGATACCTGAAAACCTGAGTTTTCTGGCCATTACTCAGATTCTCAGCAGACTGGAGGAAAGTTTTGCCTAGAGTAGAAAGGTCTCAGTCACAGTGGAACACAGCCTCACTAATGGCAACCAACATCAAAATATTAGGCACTGTCTGAAGAGGCTGATTTTTAAGGGGAAAAAAAGAGTTGCTGAAGACTTTGATTTTCACTTAAATTAGTGTTTTGGAACTTGCTGTTTTGTTAGGAGACACATCTTGAGCATTTGCTTACTTTTTATGTTGTTCATTTCATAGACTGATACTTTCATATATCGAAACAAATTATCAGATCCCATCTCCATGGAAAACTGTATCATATTTTATTACATACTGTAAACAAAACCTTTTTGGGGAAAGAGGCACATTATGTCTTTTACAAATCACTGCATTTTTCCGGATGTACAGTATGTTAGAAAACTGACACAAAAGATGTGAATCGAGTTAACGAGTCCTGCTGTATTTCCACCAAAATGGGCTGTTGGTTCATTTGAATAACTTTGACCTTTTCTGTTTATTGCATTTCTAAAATAAGCCAACAAACCACACACCCAAAAAACCCACAAAAAATAATCCATAGCCAATCATTATGATGACCACAAGTCTACTCAGGCACCTTGACAGCTGAATCACCATCTCACATCAAGAGATTTAGCCTTGGGCATCTGGCTGCGCTGACACACATTAGTTGGTCCTTTTTACACATTAAATGTCTTTACAGTTTTCATATTTATTCTGTATTCACACTCTCCATCTCTGCTTTGTTGTAGAAAGGGAAGCTAAAATACATACTGGATAATGAACAACATTTACACCTTGAAATTCTTTGTTATCTTTAAGATAAAATTAGACAAAAGGGGAATGCTTAGATTTTTGGCATACTACATGTACCATATATGTGGGGGAGAATAAAAGCCTGGTAAAAGCCTAGAATTATAAAATTCACCATTGAGTTTCCTTTCCAGTCACACTGCAGGAAAGAAAAGTGAAGGAAAGGTGAGAGGGAAAACCTAAAAAGACATTAAGTCCCCCATATTTTGCATTCCCAGGCTTTTGTCATTTTGTGCTTTAGAAGAACAGTTTTTTTCTAATAAGATGGGAAAAATACCTTTGGGAAACAAAAATTCACACATGGGCCTGGATTCAGCAACCTGACTCACTTCACATGGGAATAGTCCCAACTGGTTTCATCTTCTAGTTATGAGTTCAGTGATAGCCACTTTAGCTGATTTACTCATGCAAACAAACATTATTCCAAGTGAGCAGAGACTGTAGACTGGAAATGTCCCCCCCTGAGCTCTGGCCAAATGGAAGAGAAAGTGGAGAGAGGCTGAAATGTGAGCACTGAAAGGTGTTTTTCAAGGCAAAGCTCAAGGGAATTTTTCAATATAGTCAAAAATCTATTTAGCAGTCTTTTGCCTTTTAAAATCTCTGGAAGGAAAATATAATTTCTCTTAGATTCTATCTCCTTGCCAAGATTTGTGTACCAGGAATAAGAAAGAAGAAATCATAGCAGGAAGAAATGAACGAAAACCCTAATGCAGCAGCTTGGTCAGACCACACTTCCTGGCTGCAATCATTCAGATTTTTCTGACATTTGAAAAGCTTTTCCACTAAAACCCACACCAAATCTTTACTTTTTCTTCATCTCTACAGTATTCTTATCCATAGCTATGTCTTTTGCAGTCAAAGCTGGAGAATACAAGCTGCAAAATGCATTGTTTTTCATCAACTGAATTAATTAACAAATCTAAATACCAGGAATAAGGCTGATAAATCTTTTTACCTGTGTTTATTAATTTAGACAGCAGGCAAATCACATTCTACTTCTTGAGAGTTAATATTTTGCCTTCAACTAATACGGCATGGCTGCATCTTGGACTCTTTCCAGTACTGGGTATGCATGAGCAAGGCAAGATGTGCCATCCCTTTAGGCATTCAAGGCCAGGCTGGATGTGGCTCTGGGCAGCCTGATCTAGTTGAAGATGTCCCTGCTCATTGCAAGGGGCTTGGACTAGATGGCTTTTGAAGGTCCCTTCCAATCCAAACTATTCTATGGTTCTATGAATATATATGGATTTATTATTTCTACTCCCACATGTGGATGAGTCTCAGAGGAGCAGGGCACAGAATGACAGTTAAGGTATTTTAGACCCTTAGTTCATGTGTCATGAACTTTCCAAGCCAGTGCTGAGGCTGCAGGACAGTTGCCTCAGGGTACATCTCACACAGATGTTGGGCTCTGTCTGAGAAATGGCTGGCTTTTCTGCTGTGTACAGTGTGGGTCCGAGGAGCAGAGCTTCTATGTGATTCTGCAACTGCTTAGCCAATGGTGGTATCTTAAATTTTCATTAAAATGAAGAGAAGGCAAATACATGATGCTGATCTCTCTGTTACCACAGGAGAACAGTGTTGCAGAACTGAAAATGGGAGAGAGCTGGAAAAGAGAATCCACATGATTCTATCCATATGAGCATTGTCACTGCATGAAGAGCCCAGAATAAGGGGATTTAGTCTTCATACTCTCCTCATAAAATGTTGTTGATTGCTTTAGGATTGCAATTCATTAAGTCAGAAATATTCTTTATTCCAGAGGACAATATGTGTTGATCACTCCCTTCCCACTGAAAAAAAAACAGGGATGAGGAAGAGAAAATTTGTGAGGCTGCACCACCTCACAGGGAAGTATTAGGTCTTGAGTACATCTATGCTAGGGAAGGAGAGAGAGCAGTACTCCACCTACTCTCATAATCCTGCTGAGTCATTTTGGTTTGAAGCTTGCAAATTTCTCCAGTTTTCTGGGAAGAAAAAAAAAAAAAAAGGAAAAAAAAAGAAAATTTGGTAAAAGAAAGTTTTGGATCCATATGTCTTCATTTTCAGAAGTATCTTCAAGTACCATTGCTGAAGGCTTCACAAACTCCTAACTCTCTGCATCAGGCCCTGATTTCTGTGGTCCACAACCCTAACCATAACTTAATAAAAGGGTCCAGAGAGTGTCTCCCACCAATCAGCTCAAAGGACTTCACAGCTCACCGTTCAACATAATCCATCAGAAACTGAAGAAACCCGAAGCAGAGCTCCTCAAAATTTTCTTATTGTTAGCGTTTCAGTCACACTTTTTAAATTGATGTTTTTATTTTCAGTGAAAGATGTGGATGACAAAAAAACCAAACCTTCACAAATTTTCAGAACCAAAGGTCAGCCTGTTCCAGTTTTAACTGTTCCTCTAGATAAATGGTAAATGCTTCCCTAATATAGCATTTCTCAAAAGCAATGATATATTTTGCTTGACAGAATGATCACTGCTCAGACCTGAAGATATTCAGTCCAGAGCAGGGAGAAACTGTCTTGTTTTTCTAGTAAGTACTACTGCAATTTTCCAACTTGGTATGATTATCAGAGAGAGCTTAGGCAAAATAAAGATATATAGTGCGAAATATGCCATACAGACAGCAGGGGAGAATTTTTGAGACACCACTGAATCTTATTAAAATGTGAGAGGGCCCAAATTATCAGCCAAATACAACTCCAGGAAGTATGTGAGACTTCATTCACACCTGTGATGGTATCTTTGTAATAACTTTCACCTGGTTTATGCACATCCAGGTTGTTTTTTCCCCCATTTATTGCCTCTGCAATGCTAAAAAGTCAATCAATGCCCACAGGTGAAAGTTCTGCAAGCAGAGCTACTGCTTCTTTTCTGCCTCAGCCTCAGCAGGAGAAGCTTCCCAACCTGACACTGCAGGGACCACACCAAGGGTAATGGAATTTCCATGCCTATTCAGCTCTGGGTCTGCATGCTGACACTGCCAGTCACCAACTCCAGTTTGTCTCTGCAGAGCGCTCACCACTGTGACATCAAGGGCTGCTACCAAGGGATGAGGAGGTAGATCTCCTGGGGGTGATGTATCGAGGAGTAAGTAGTTTATTCTAAGATAGTCAATGCGTTGCAGAAAAGCTCTTTGCTAGTCATCATGTGAACAATCATTGGCCACTCTCGACTTCAGCTCTGTTTAAGCCTAAAAGATACATTTGAGGGACTATGAATATATATTTGGTTTCTATCAACCATTTACTCTTTTCTGTGGCGGTTTTCCCTGTGCACACACACACCCCATTAGATTTTTCTTTTTTTATTTTCATTAACCTGCCAAAAGATAATCTAGAAATCTAAAAGAGCACTGGCATCAGGACAGTCGAGTGATTCACACTTGACAGTGATGTTTAAAGTTTAGCTTGGCAAATACATACTGTAACTGCTAAGGAAAAGCATTCAGTGCAGATGAAAAGGGACGTCTTTCTTCTCCCTTATCATTGTGGCTAAATATCCCCTTTTTGTAAAACAGTTGAGCTGTTAAGTTCTATGCTAAGGCACGTACGCACTTTGGAAAGGTAATTTGAAAGCGAGTTGAGCCATGACAAATAGGGACAGCTGGCCTAATTGAATCATTTGATCTAAGACAGCTCAACTTGGTTATCCTCACTGCAGCCCACATTGATATTAGCGAGTGAATCATTAGCCATGAAATCATGTCGACTTTCCCGATGCAGCGTTCTTGACATGACAGGGAACGCAGTTTGCCTTTCATTACAGCACCAACGAGTTCTTCAGTCTGTCATGAAGGGAGGAAAAAAAAAAAGAAAAGGAAAAAAAGTGTCTTGAAAACTTTTAGCCTCAGCAACAGAAAGTAATTTGCTTTTACATACATCTAGAGCAGCTAAAGGAGGAAAGACCCTTTTGCTGGGTCTCGGGTTTTACCCATTAACCTCAGTGGTAAGCTGGCATACCCCAACCTTGCTCAGCCTCCTGTGGCAGGCACAGTCTGCTGGTGGCACAACAGGTCACCATTTAGTAACTATTTCCTTATTTCCTAGGGCTTATTTCTTTTGCTTCTGTAGATGAGAGAGTCTGCCATGTCATACGCATTTGTACAGGCTGTTTCTAGCAGTCACTTCTTATGTCATAACTCTTTTGTATATTAATTAATAGCAGGCTAGAGCTGAGTCTTTGGCATATGTACCACAATTTTTGGCTGATCTAAATGCTAACTGGACTGCTCTTAATCTAACTCACATTTCGTGTATCCTAGCACAAAAATAATCACCACAGTTATTTCCCAAACATCTCCAAGGTATTTATGAAGAGATATCACTCTTTAAAGTCCTTAATTTGCAAAATAATGGGCTTATCCAGCTGTCATTGAATGGAATGGAAATTTTCTGTGGGAACAGAGCCAAAGCCAGATCCCAGGCTTTTTAACAGGCATAGGTGGACAAAATTACCTCATGGTTTAGATCAGGTTATTGGTGGCAGGACCAGACAAACATAATTTGGGCAAAACTGAGAGCCTGATGAAATTTGGATAATGACCAATTAAGGAAAAGTAACAGAAGCAATTTTCTTTTTTTTTTTTTTATTTTGCAAGTCAGAGACATGCCAACATTGGATGGGGACAAGATTCAAACCTTGGAAAAGAGAACTACCACATCTTATCTTGCCAATAGTGGTCTAAATAATATCGCTGTAATCTAGCAGGAAAAGCAGAAGAAAAAAAATAGCATAGGAGCAGGGGTATTTATAAATCAAAAGCAGTCAATAAAGACAAAGCTAAACCTAGAAAGTCTGATAATGACCAAAAAATCTTGTTTCCTTTGTAGGGGGCTGCTTTGTAGGGGGCTTTCTTCCACTTAAAATATGAAAGATAGGTGCAAAGATTTTGTTTAAAAATCTGTTTTCCTGTAACAAGTAGCTATCAGTTTGGTAAGCAGGGCTCATTCCATCCCAAATGTGGAGTTACATTCTATGTCATGAAGGTTGGGAAGTGATCATTATTTACCAGAAGGGGAAAACCTTGCCAGCTTGCCTTCTGGAGAGATGGAAATATAACAGTAGCAAATGTGTAGGAGCTAATCAACATAGAAATTAGTTGTATGGAAGGGGCACAGAGTTTTTTTCATGAAGAAAAGGAAAAAAAAACACTGAAAAATTTTTGAGTCATTGACACCAATGTTTTTCTCAATTTTTGCATTTTAATTTAAGCCTTTGCCAGGATAGCTGCTTAGGTTCAGGACAGAATTTCTGTTCAGTACAAATCACCCAATGCTTAGAAAATTCATCTGACTGAGTTAGCATCAAAACTGTTCAGTTATAATGGAGTAGTAATCCTTAATTGAGCTGTTTTGTGTGAATAACTATATAAATCATAGAGAAGGCAGCTATTTGTCTATTCTGGTGATTAAACTAATCACCTGGGATGTGGGAAACCTGTGTTCAGGCCTCCCCTGTGCCTGATAAACCATGTTTACACTTCAAATACTGCTAGTATATCCCTGTGGTGTCTCACAGTGTGCAGAGGGATGGGCACGTCAGCCTGGGAAGCATTTCTCATGCTGGATCTGAATTCATAAGTCCTGCACAGATGCTGTGCTGCAGCCAGCAATCCGGGCCCATTCTTGGCAAGTCTTAAGCCTGTGTGGTCCAAGCAGGGATGCCAGAGCTCAGGTATCTCCACACCATGCGCCACTTCATGTGTAAAAGCAAGATCAGCTATATGCAAAACCACTTCCAAGAGATGTGTCTCTTAAAAGCCTCCAGAATTGGAGCCACCACATTTCCCATATGTAAACTGTCCCATGCTTATCCCTTCCTCTCATTAGAAAGATTTATTCACTCTCCAACATGAATCTCAGCTGCGTAACAGCTTGAAGACTCTTGTTATAGTTCCCTCAGTCTTTCAAATCAAGATGAAGACATCCCTTATTTTCCTAGCTACTTGGCAAAGATAGGGCTGAGATAAGTCTGTAACACTAAATTATGTATTTTTTAAGTAGTTTGTTGTTCTGAGGTAGAAAAAAAGCAGCATATATCAGCTAAGGTTTGGAAAGGGATTACATTTTCACCCTTTGCAAGTCAGGGCTCCAGTGAGATATACTTTCTGAGTTTTCTGCCATTGCTCAGGATGTCTACCAACTGATGAGCTGATGTGGCATATTTGTTAGGATGTTAGTTTGTCTCAAGGACAGCACAATGATTATATGTAGGTCAGCCCAAATATGTGTCAATGAAACTTTCATAGCAGCATTGTTTTGCATTCAGTATATGTCAACATGCCACAGAAAAGCTGGTTCTGAAAGATTTTATTAGTTCTGAAGTTTTTCATTAGCAGCGTATACGTGCATGTCTATAAAATACGTCAGATTCTCACATTTCCTAGGGAGAGGAAAACATATATTTCAGAAATTTCCAGAACAGGCTCAGCTGCCTTCTTTAAAACATGAGGAAAGTGACAGTCACTCTCCTGAGCTCTCCCAAAGCAGCCTATGCACAAGCCTTCTGTTTTTGAAAAGTACATTTCCTGCCTTTCTAAAACACAAAGCAAGCCCATTTTTTTCACTTTGGACTGTTCAGATGATAGTAGGCCTTAAATCCATCAAAAAAAACGACTATTTTCACCCTGAGCTGCAATATGGTTTCTCAATACACAATGCCAGCTGCAAGGAAAAACATTTCTCTGCCAACCTTTTCAGACTGGCTGCTGAAGTAACTGGAAATTCAGTTAGTAAATGGTGAATAAGATGTCTAGCCTGCATGGATCACATCACTAAAAAGCTTTTGTGGGTACACGAACACATATGAGCACATTTGTAACACAGATTTATCTCCCACTGTTGCCAACTCTAAGCATTCAAGCTGCAGTTATAAGACCAGCTAAAAATTAATAAATATTATTTATATCTAAATATATATTTGACAATATCAAGGAAAAATACTGAATCTTCAGATGAACGAAATGGGTTAATTGCCATTGACCATTATGCAGATATTGTCTTTGGAGAGCAACTCCATCTATTCAGCTCAGCTAGCTATAGCTCTAGCTAAGCTCCTGTTGGTTTTTCACCAGTATAGAAGTGGGAAACACACAGGAGCAGAGTAGACTATTCCTTTCCTGCATATAATGCACAACTTTTCTAATGCCTGACGATATTGTTTTGTTGTTTTTTTTTTTTTCACCAAAAAAAAAAATTCTTGAAAAATAACAAGCATTGGTTTTCTGCATCTTTTGACCCTCATTTTCTACCAATTTTCTGGGGGTCTTTTAAAGCCAATTTAGAATCATATAATAATTAGGGTTGGAAAGGACCTTAAGATCATCTAGTTCCAACCCCCTGCCATGGGCAGGGACACCTCACACTAAACCATCTCACCCAAGGCTTCATCCAACCTGGCCTTGAACACCGCCAGGGATGGAGCATTTACAACTTCCCTGGGCAACCTATTCCAGTGCCTCACCACCTTAACAGTAAAGAATTTCTTCCTTATATCTAATCTAAACGTCCCTTGTTTAAGTTTGAACCTGTTACCCCTTGTCCTGTCACTGCAGTCCCTAATGAAGAGTCTCTCCCCAGCATCCTTATAAGCCCCCTTCAGATACTGGAAGGCTGCTATGAGGTCTCCACACAGCCTTCTCTTCTCCAGGCTGAACAGCCCCAACTTTCTCAGCCTATCTTTCATACAGGAGGTGCTCCAGTCCCCTGATCATCCTCATGGCCCTCTTCTGGATCTGTTCCAACAGTTCCATGTCCTTTTTATGTTGAGGACACCAGAACTGCACACAGTACTCCAGGTGAGGTCTCACATGAGCAGAGTAGAGGGGCAGGATCACCTCCTTCGACCTGCTGGTCACGCTCCTTTTGATGCAGCCCAGGATACAGTTGGCTTTCTGGGCTGCGAATGCACGCTAAAGCCAGCTTATGTTCAGTTTCTCATCAATTAACACCCCCAAGTCCTTCTCTGCAGGGCTGCTCTGAATCTCTTCTCTGCACAGCCTGTAGTTGTGCCTGGGATTGCTCTGACCCAGGTGTAGGATCTTACACTTGTCATGGTTAAACTCCATGAGGTTGGCATCAGCCCACCTCACAAGTGTGTTGAGGTCCCTCTGGATGGCATTCCTTCCCTCCAGGGTATCAACTGAACCACACAGCTTGGTGTCATCGGCAAACTTGCTGAGAGCGGCCTCAATCCCATGTCCATGTCAGCGACAAAGATGTTAAACAAGACCAGTCCCCAACACCAGTCCCTGAGGGACACCACTCATTACTCATCTCCAGCCAGACATTGAACCATTGACTGCAACTCTTTGTGTGCGGCCATCCAGCCAGTTCTTTATCCACCGAGTGCTCCATCCATCAAATTGATGTCTCTCCAATTTAGAGACAAGGATGTCCAGCGGAATGGTGTCAAACGCTTTGCACAAGTCCACGTAGATGACATCAACTGCTCTACCCCTGCCCATCAGTTCTGTAGCCCCATCATAGAAGGCCACCAAATTGGTCAGGCAGGATTTCCCCTTAGTGAAGCCCTGCTGGCTGTCACCAAGCACCTTGTTGATTTTCATGTGCCTTAGCATGCCTTCCTGGAGAATCTGCTCCAAGATTTTGCCAGGCACAGAGGTGAGACTGACTGCTCTGTAATTCCCTGGGTCATCCATTTTCCCCTTCTTGAAAATGGGGGTTATATTTCCCTTTTTCCAGTCATCGGGAACTTCACCTAACTGCCATGGTTTTTCAAATACAATGGACAGTGGCTTCGCAACTTCATTTACTATCTCCTTCAGGATCTGTGGATAGATTTCATCAGGTCCCATGGACTCATGTACCTTCAGGATCTTAAGATGGTCTCAAACCAGAATCTCTCGTACAGTGGGCCTGAGGTCTTCATTCTCACATTCCCTGCGTGACTTTTAGGAATGTCCTCGACAAATATAATTATTTACAATGTTTTCTAAGAAAATACATATAGCTTCACTTTCTTGATGATAAAAATCTGACCAAAGTCTCAGTCAGCTTTAAAAAACCTTTTAAAATAACTGAGATAACAATTTCTTCATCTGTCCAATTTCCTCTAACCTAAAGATGCAAGGTTTATTTAGTACTTAAGAAAAGTGCATGTTCGCTATCTTGGAAGAGTCTGATTTAGTAGCTTGTTTCAGCTTGAACCACAGTAATGTAATGCTTTTATTCACTGATGAATTTGTGCAGTACAGCGTTAATCACTCTCACTACCGTATGTCACATGAATAATCAACAAATCCCAATGATACATGTTCCTAGATCCTGTAGAGTGCCATTCATCACCAACACAGAGCCTGTTTATTCTTGACATGTCTTATTTGTGCAGAATAAGCAGGGAATTTACTGCATAAATAATGCTAGGTAGATATCATTTAAACCAAACTACAAGGGGTTTGAAGCTATTTAGAAACACGTATGTCTAAAAGAGGTAGAAAAGGTGGGAAAGTGGAACTTGAGCAGCAATCATAAAAACACATTTCATTTATTTATAACTTTCAATGGTAGGCTGGTGAACTGTTTAAGATGGGTCCTACTACTTGTGTATGTCATTGGATTTCTTATGTTGACAGTCTCAACTGTAGTTCACTCACCCAGCCTCAGTTTTTAAGGGTTTTATTTTTTATAACATAATTTCCATATCATTACCTGAGTGTATAAAGATGGTATTATTCTTTGCACAATGCTGTGATGGTGGCAGTAAAACAGGTGCCGAACAAAACGGTGGGAATTCAGGCAACAGTGATGCTGTTCTCTGTATCTCATACTGCCTCATATTTCCTAATCTCCTACTGGAGCTGGGTTCTGATCTACAAGCTGGTAGAAGCAGTGCAAATCTAGCTGCAAGCTTCTGTCTCCTAAGGATTTCAAATGGGATTTCATGAAGAAATAATCTGAGAAGTAACAGTATCTGTCTTAATACTGAAAACCAGCAAGAGCGGATTATGAAGCCCTGGCAAAATGGCACGTATCAGGTAAATGTAGCCAGTTCTGCATGTGAGACAGAAATCAACCTGTCTGCCAACAGGGAGTATTTAACTATACAAAGGTGACTTATGGCAAGAAATTGGCAAAAAACAGACAAATATTGAAATGACACATTTGTATCACCAAAACCTCTCAAAGAGATCTGACTCAGGCACTGCCATGTATGAGACATAAATTAGACATTTGGTAATCCCTCAGGGAACAGCATGGAACTGTAACTAACTCTCATTTTTCTATATGTCAAGTCTTTTCTGAGGTGAAAACTTGTCCAAAATCTCAACTGTAAATTAAATGGGGTTAGTTGCAATTAATGAAAAGGCAGAACTACAGGAACATGACCAACCTATGAAAGGACAGCTTGGTACTTCATAGTTTTACTGGAAATGTCCTTCAAATGGTCTTGAAGAAGTCTGACTACAAGCTCTGCAGCCCAGCCTGGGACAAAGTAGCTCATCCTGCCACAGATAAACAACTTTATTTAGAAATTTGAGGGCTATTAAACAAGGTGAATTTCCCTAGTGAATCAGCACAAATTTGTTAATCCAGGTGTTACTCTAATTGTGATTCATTAGGGATAGGAACTCTGTTCAATGGTCCTCAAACTTACACTTTCATTTAGAGCTGTGCTGCAAACACAAGACTTGGAGCTGCAAGCTGGCTTAAAAGCTTATTTACTTCCTTATATTTTGCCATTATTTGTACTTAGGTGTGTTAGTAATTCTGGGTTTAATTTTCCAGTTATAAAGAGGCTGTTCACAGTCAGATTTGCCCCTCTAATCTGTACCTGCAGTATTACACTTCTCGTTTTCCAATCATAAAGCAATATTTAAAAGGAGGAAAATCAACACCAGATTACAAAACAGGACTGGGACATTACTCAGTCAGTGCAGATTTTACTATCACAGATAAACATGTAACTTAAGCCTTCCATAAAGTATTCCACTCCAAGTGAAAAATACATTTTCTTCCTTTGAAGTGGAAGAATGTTTAAAAAAACCGCTGCTGCTCTAAGTCCCTTGCCTAAATTTCCTGCTACATCTTTCTTACCACACTATTCTCTTCCAGGAGAATCTGCTCCAAGATTTTGCCAGTCACAGAGGTGAGACTGACTGCTTTGTAGTTCCCTGGGTCATCCATTTTCCCCTTCTTGAAAATGGGGCTTACGTTTCCCTTTTAACATTTTAAGTCTTTTTTTCCCCTACACTTCTCTGCTACATCAGAGGACATGGACCAAGCCAAAACCTTCGTAAAATGCTCACTCTGTAACAATGCACCTTTACAAACACAGCCAACAGAAACCATACAGGGGACCAGACATCACAAAACATGGTTGCTCAGTGTGACATTGCTGTGTGTATGTGCAATGCCAAAGTGGTTCAGTGCCTTATTTTCCACATTCCTGTAATTCTGCATGTATGAGTAGCAATGACCTTCAAGGAAAAAGTGGCTGGATCTGTCCTTGCATATGTACATAGAGATTCAAACTGAATTAAAAACTGTGGAGCATGTGATGCGTGTGACAATTCTGCTCCATTGGCATCATCTGTAAAATGCTGCACATAGCCACAGTGACATGTCAAGCTATCACTCAGCATGACACAAGCATTTACCTCATGGGTTGCAGATACCTGTCTACTGAATGAACAGATACAGTCATGATAGCAGCCTTTCTGTTGCCCACCATCCATTTATTACCCAAGCACTGTGTATCCATGGATTTTATTTTGTGTGCTAAAATTGTTAAACAGGGAAACATCTGTATCTGGAATGAGTATGAGATAGATACATCTAACACCAGTGTGTCAAAGATAAGGGACCATCTCATCTTTTAATGCCACCTCTCACTCTATTCAAACCTGCTCAGCATAGCTATAACTTGCTGACGGATATTGAAACTATGCTCCCAGATGTAGAGGATTTGGTTTTCCAGTCCAATTTGCCCTGGTTCAAATGGGAAGTTTATTTCAGTATTATTTGCTCAAATGAGCTGTGTAGGAAACATATTCAGAGCAGAGACATACCTCATAGGTTTAACTATACAAACAAGACAATAAAAACTAGTCTTCTCTGGTGAAATAACCCCATGATACTACAAGGAAGAAATTCCCATGTTGATACACTGAAGTCAGTATGCAGCAAGGGACTTCCAGCTCTCTGCAGTTTCAAGTAGGTTAACACTTTAACATGTTAGTTTACTTCATGTTTGCTTTAAAGTTGCTATCCCTTGAATACATCATAAATACAATATGAATATAGTGAACTCTGTAATTTTACTCCTGGAAACTTCCCTAAAGATATCACCCCTCACTTTATGCCCTCAGTTTACTAGAAAAAAAAAATGTTTGGTATGAATTATCAGGCTGAAACTGACAGACTGTTAACATTTATTATAAACAGTACTTAATGGAATTCATTTTAGTATCACCAACAACAGTAAAAATCATGCAATTGTTTCTTTCCTTTAATAAGACCCAAGATCACAAATCATTAGCATTCTCTTGAATACAGTGGGGCTTCACGTCCTTTCAGAGGCAAAAAATTAATAATGATATTTTGCTGTGGTGACTGTAGAGTGACTGGAAGTGACCAAAGTATCCAGGCTAGGATGGGAAACACGGAACATTCATGAAAACTGTCCACAGCTTCCTACAAACAAGTGCAGAGTGGAGCCAGACACCCACTGTTAGCTCTGAACTTGTCCAGCTGTACAGTTCCTCCCATCCATACCAGCCAAGTATGTATGAAACAAGAAAAGAGAAGATAGGGGAAAAAAATGGGGAGGAAGCTACATGACGTGACAGGATACTAGTGTTTGAGCAGATGCAGGTAACCACTCACCCAAAGCACCTCTGTGGTGGTTGCTGCCCTCTCCACTCAGTTGTCCATGTCTCCCCTTTGCCAGCAGATCAGTGTGGCCTCAGGCTCCAGATGATCACCACTTCCTCTGCTTTGTCTCTCATGGTTAGCCAAAAGCCAGGACAGGTCAGATGCCCTATCTTATTTCTTGGAGGAGTTACAGTTTTTGGAAGGATTTAGTTGGTCCATATTTGCAAAACAGGAAACACTGTACAGAGGTGTTATTGCTTTTATTATTATTGTTGTTGTTGCTGTTGTTATTGTTGTTAGTATTTTATAGTAGTAGCTTGTGGTTTGAAACATGGTTCCCCACAGCCTGGAAAGAGGAATAAGTTTTCAGAGCAGCTTACAAATTCATATGTAAAATTAGAAGGCCAGAGGGCCTCAGCAGAGGAAGAGGGAAATGGGGAAATGGCTGTGACAACTGAAAGTAAAATGAGACACATAGTTTATTTATAATGTTACTTACCTTTTTAAGGAATTTGCTTTCATGCAAGTCCCTGAAACCGGTGTTGTTTTTTTTAAATGGCAATTTCTGCTGGTTTGTACCTGATAAGGAAATGAATAGGACTTTTTTTTCAGACTATTTTTTAGTTGTATCCTTTTTTATGAAGTACCAAATAAGTTTTCTGAGGCTGGAATGGCCCACAAAAAGAGTCAGTCACATGTTCATAACATTCAGCAAGTTTGTCTATAAGTGGAAGTCTAATTGATGTTTCTTTTTACAATATTAACTAGTAAAGAAACTCTCCTTCAGCCACTTCCACTTTCCATCATGAAAAAATTTCCCCAAAACTTAGAAGCAAAAAATCTTACTCACTTATGTCATTCTTTTGAAGTGTATTTGAAATGAGGGGGAAGCTCCCTGCTTTTCGTTTTCACATTCCCTGTAATCTCCTGGATTGAAGACATTCACTTTCATTTCGAATACAAGCCAGAAGTTGCAGCTGGACTCTAATCACACGTTCCTGTAAAATTTTAGAAATCATTCTCTTCTCTCAGTAACCTAATTTGTTCCTTTATACTGGAAAAGCCTATTTTCCCTTTGACTTAGAGAAAACACTGGGGAAGAAATTGGTCCTGTTCTGAACACATTTCACTCCTGGTAAGGTGAAAAGTTTGATGCCATTCTGATTGCTATATTACTGATGATTCACCATAACACACAAATTTTTTGTAATGCTACTTTAAGCCAAAAACCTTTTCATTTCCTAATCAAACTATCACTGCAGAACCTGAACATCAATAGCTCTATTCAAATCTCAACCAAATGAGGTTTAACATCCTAAAATTTGAGAGCTTCATTAAAAGTTAATTTAATATTGTGAGGGGGTTCCAGATTAATTTCAGATTAATTTGCATATGGGTATTTTTGCAGCTCAAGCGGTATCTTTCCTTTCTGTCCGTTCCATCATATGATGGACGGTGGAAAGAAGAAAATGTATAGAGAAGTTGTACAGTGATAAAGTAAGTTGAGGAAGATTTAATTACAGATTATTATTACATATTTTGCCCTGGCAAGCATGAAAAGGTAAAAGAGTAACATAAATTTGTTAATGATTAGAGTGATAGAAGATACTGGAACATCTTAGATAAATAAAGTGGACAGTTTGAAATGGCAAAGCAAGGTACATGACTATTATTAATGCTACTGCACTCACTGTCACTGCTGAAGTTTAAAAATGGTTTGACAATGTAGTATGCTTTATGCACATCAAATGAATTGAATATTTCTACTAGCACAGTTAAAAATGCATAAGAAATTTCAGAAAGTGGGTTTATGGGTGCCTGAGGGAAATCACCACAGAGGGGTATGGGAATTCTGAACTGTTGTGAAAATTGCTAACACTTGCAAAACACTACCTGAAAAAAAACAGGAAAATATTCTTGCTGCTCCCAGCATAATCATTTATTTATTAGGGATGTGCCATTTATGTTTGGAACTTCTTCATATGTTTCCAATAGAGTAGGGACAAGACAGAATGAAGCAAGTTAGGACTGAATATATAACACATTGAAGTTCAGATCCAGAATCTTACTAATTATTTGTTTAGACACCCTGTAAATATGACCTTCCATTGGCAGCAACAAAAACCTAAATTCAGTTATTGGGAGGTGATGTCTGCATCACATGCCTCCTTGCATGTTTATACAATGCAACCTCTTATATTTCCACCAGGTACTTTATAGCTGGTCTTCTAGAACTCGTTAAGCATCTCGTATCCCCGTAACAGGTAAATGCATCTGTTACTGACATACATCACAGATGATATCCTAACCAGCCAAGGACTTCAAAATTAGTTCTATACTGTGCCCATTGGAGACAGCAAGAATGGCCACCACTCTCCCCTGAGATTCCAACACAGAGTCTGCGTATGATGGAGATATTCCATGCTTGCATGTCATCACTCAGTTCTTCGCCAGCATATTCCAGACCCAAGTATGAAGGAGAGCAGCAGTGGCAGCCCAGAGAGCTATGCCACCACTTCCATATCAGGACACTTCAAGTGCACTTCCTAGGGCACAAGAAGCAGTTCTCTCAAGAGGAGAGAGACAATATGGTTTTCCTCTTAAGAAGAAGAGCCAACCACATGGGATAGAGACAATGGCTTAAAACACTGACTGCCAAAAAAACATTGTTTTGATTTGGGGCACAAGAGAGAAGCATAAAGCAAAAATCATTAAATAGCTAGAGCAGGGCAGTAGCTACTACAAAACAATCTGCTAAAATGGCTATTCACAATAAATCATTCTTATCATCGTACCCTAAGCACTATCTCATCATAGCTCACGAAATAAAACATTGTCAATCTGAGTAATAATAAAACAAACACTGAAATCATAACACAATATTGACAAAATGTAAGATAATCAACAAACTATTAGAATGGGCCTGTTGACTCAAGCAAATGGAATATAGTAGAACAGCTGTTCACTTTATCCTGCCCATAAAGGAAAACCTTGTGACTCACTGAAGGCTTTATGAATTACCGGCTTTTTTTTCCCCTCCCTGGTATGAATAGAATTCTTCAGCCTTGTCAAATGTGTTCAGCTTGCACCTATCTTGACTCTGTTTGCCACAGCAAGTACTATTAAACACTCACCACCTTCAACAAGGAAATGAGATAAGAAAATCACTAATCTATCTTCAAAATTGTTAAGAGCAAGTTAAGTGATTAAGCTTCCACCAACGGGCAGAAAAGAGCCTAAGAGCTTTTGGGAGCCTTTTCAGCTTCTGCATCAAAATGTAAAGAGGTCCAATGGGAGCAGAAATGAGATTCCATTGACTGATGCCAGAAAATATTCTTACTTGGGCTTTCAGGAAGATGGTATGGTAAGAAGCATGACTTAGGGGAAACCACAGCCCAAAGAGTCAATTCTAGATCATTGCAATGATCTCAATCATAATTTTCTCCTGTTCAGGAGCTTTTAATAAGAGATATTGTAAAGCAAAGCAGATGCTTAGATCCCTAGGGACTATAGACTTTCTAGATGTTTTTAACATTGAGTCACGGCATGGTGCAAAGATATTTATTTCCCCAACAACATGCACTTTCTAGGAAAAATAAAAAATAAAAAATCTTGGGTTTATCAGCTGTTTCACTACTAAAATGGCATTTAGTATGCTGTGTGCAAAAGCACTCAAATAACCTCTAAAACATTGCATAGCAAGATAGAATATATCTAAATTGCTCCATCATTGTGATTATAAAAAACTACTCAAGGTTGGAAAGTTAAACTAAAGGAACACATTTACATAAGCAGGACTGCATTCATTTTTGATGGCTGATACTTACTAGCACAGTGAAGATCAAGCCCAGAAAAAGGCAAGAACCTGCATAACCTGCCTTTGGACACTGCTGCTTTGAGATGTGGCCCAGCAGCTCTCATGGGGAGCTGTGAAGCTGGACTTAACTTTTTAAAAATTAAGGGCGTTGGGAGAAAATAAGAGTTAAGAAAAAAAAAAGAAAAAAATTCATAAAGCATCAATAACTGTACAGGGAGAAATTCTACCACTATAGGGGGGATCAAAACATCCTGAAAACCAAAATCAAATAACAAAGCTCAAGCAATTAAACAAAATTAAAAGCAAAGTACTTTTGTAGATATTTTCGTAACATATGTAACATTTGTAGAAGTTCTTGTTCAACATGCACAAATCATGAACTGACATGTGTTAGCCCACATATGAAGCTGCTGTAAAGCCCAAGTGAGGCTTTTCATCAGGTGGGAGCAACCAGATGGGTTATGACGTATGTCATCCAGAGTTCTACGCCTTTCCAGCCATGACTGGTGCCCCTCTGCTGCCACGATCAGCTCAGGTTCGCTAGTCTGAGCCAACAGAACCTATTTCCATGGAAAACAGAGGTTTCCCACAGGTAATTCCCAAGAGCTGGGGAGGCCAGGCAGGGCTCCGCCACCACCGAAGCCGGGTGGCCGATCCTCACGTCGCTGCTGGCCAGCCGGGAGCATCCGGCTGGCAGTTGCTAAGAGACAGCACATGCCAACATGGCTTGAACGGAAGCCAGGAGAAACGGCGCGGCTGCGGGAGCCTCACACCCGGAATACCAACTCCTGGCGGCTTTTTCTTCTGCTTCCGCTGGCTCCTTGGCGTGGTGGGAGACGGCTTTGATTGGGGAGGCCGTTGCGTGAGCAGCCGCAGCTTTGCCAGTTCTCTCTGGTCCCACTTCATAGCATTTATTGATAATAGCAATGTGTTAATTATAGGAGACTCGCTTGAGGATTGTGAATCCAGCAGGAAGGAACACATTATGGTACAAAATGTTTCCCTCATATTGATATGTGCCCACTTACCTATTTTCTTTCCGTTTGAATTACTTTTCATTTTCTCTCAATATTGCCACTTCTCCTTTGTGTTTGCTGAGGAGCTAGAGCTAGTCAGATGGCAGACTGCGTCCTCCAGGTGAAAGCATCACATTTGGCTCTCCACAAGCTCTCTGATGGGACTGTCAAGCAGCTCTGAAAATCTTCATGATAATCAAGAGCCCGTTGGATTTCAGTCTCAAAGCTGATCCCCAAAGATAAACCAGAAACATTTTATTTCAAGTTTCAGGCATGCCACTTGTCCACTCTGTTCAGCAGTCATATTCATATAAGCCATAATTAGTCATAGAATAAGCATTAATGTCATTCTCTTACACAGATCTTTCCAGCTGCTGCATAGAGATTTTTAGCCAAGAATGTTTCTGATTTCAAATACAGTGATGGCCTTCATGAACAAGGTTCATGAAAAGCAGGGTTAAAAAGTGGGATAAAACTGAATTACAAGTGTCACACAAAACTGATCTTCTTGAGCAATTGCTCTGTTTTCTGAGCACCACCTTTCTACACAGAGGTTACGAACAGCGTTGGCTCTGCAACGGGAGTCATGCAACCCCCATCATGCAGAGACCCATGTTTTAGCAGCTAGCAAACAGTGAGGAAAGAAAGGTCTCGTCCTATCTTGGATTCAACAAAGTTCCTTATTAGGAGAAGTCACCTGTGTTTGTCACTGAGAAAACTAAAGGTTTCAGTGGTTACAAGCCAAATGTGAGCTGGCCTCTGAATGCTGGCCTAAAACCACTGTCTGCAGACTGAATTTCTTGTTTTCATCTTTTTTTTTATGTCTCTTCTAAACTCTGTCAGAGTTACCCCAGAAGAACAGAGGTAAGACTCATTATAGGAGGGGCCATGTTCAATTACATCAGACTGCCTCTCAAAAACCAGCAAACAAAACCTCTAAACATTGAATTTCCTACCTAAATTTAAAAAAAAAACCAAACCAACATGCTCATAGTGCTTCCTGCAAAATATCTATTTGGAAGACAAATTATAACAGTGGAAAAGAGCTAAGTAAAGCAAAAAGTATTTTAAAGTTGCCGTCTACTATTAAGTGCATAGGTTACTGTTGATCAAAGTAACATCTCTGGGATATTTCCCCATCGTATTTAATTTTCTGCAACTACCATTTTTTTCTAAGATGTTATGTGCCCTAATGCAGCACACAAAACAACATGCAGAGTCTTAAAACAGAAATAATAAACATACCATTAACAAGCCTCTGTTAATATATCTATATAATCACACATTATTCATGAGACTCTCAAAATAAGGCTTCCTAGGAAGCTAATCTTTCACTCACATACCTAATAATTTTTTAGATTGTCTGAAAGCCTACAAGATGGATGTTGTAAGAGCTTTAATAGGCATTTTTGTCAGTTCAATAAAATATCTTTTGAGGGTTGCATACTATCTCATAAAATCAAACCTTAAAAATATAAACTAAATGTCCAGGCCTGCAGTCCTTTATCATAGCAGTCCCACTGAGATAAATAAGATGTTACAGTGGCAATGAGACGACAGAACGGACTGTTCATATCCTATGAAGCCTTGCCCTGAAAACACATTATTTTCCAACTTTATACAGACATAATCCTTAATTCACCCTTGGTTTGGCAACTTCCCCCAGTGGGGAGAGTTACAGATGCAATGACAGTGCAATAAGGACACAGTGGCAGCCTTATTTCTGAATTCACTGGGTTTTGTCAGGTTTTGTTACAATATTAAAATTGCTTAAATCTGGGGGTAGTTTTTCTGTGAAGCAGACAGGCTATTGACACTGTGTGACATGGGTGACTGGGGGAGATTGTGCATGTCACAATATATTTACACTTTGACTGATCTACCTATGGATAAATCTGTTTTTAAAAGCTTCAGTTTACATTATGTTCCTGCAGGTCATTTCTTTGAGCTGATGAAGCAAATAACGTTTGGTTTGATTTTTTTTTTTAACACAGCTTTTAAGGGGTTGTCAGAGAAGGACTGATGAGGGGTTAAGAGTTTCTTTTTGAAGTTGTACAGAATTACCAACTAATGAGTTGATTTCTTTGATGGGTCTTTTATAGTTGTCTGCAGCTGGACAAGAATCAACCACAAAGGGATCTTGATTTTGTTCATCGTTAATTCCAACTCAACAGATGAAGTCTGGCTATCATTGTCACCTTCACAGTTTGCCTTTGTATTATGTGAATCTCATGTACTCAATTAACAATCTGATTAGCAAGTTCTTGCGCTCTTCAAGTAGCTTTCTTCATTACTGCCAACTCATCAGGTCCTTCAAGCAGGATTATAAAAGTGCAATGCTTTTTTGGCAATGACATTATTTATAATGCTAGTATTTAAGATACTGCAGCACACAAGCCAGCCGGGGAACTTAACAATGAACTTCAGACAGATATGAAGAACCACAAACATATGGAGAGACTTATTTCATTAAAAGTTACCATGGAATTCTTATTTTTCCTTCCTTTGTACAGCAGCTGTGTGTAGTGAGGAGGCTTTGCCACTTTTGTTCAAATTATCAAATTCTTACAGAATTAGAAAGATATAGCTTAGGAAAAGGCCCAGGTGTTCTGGACTGTAGTGCAAGTTTAAATCCTTCTCTGGACTGGAAACTGGTGTTGAGGGCTACTTCACAGCAAATAGGTGCCACAACCTTCTTGGTCACTCCTCTCCAATTTGAAGCCTGGAACCACTCTTCAAGGAAGTGAGATCAAACAGAGATGATATAGCAGTGGCTGAACTTGACACAGTTTAGAGCTTTGCTCCAGATTTGATTTTTTTTTTTTCAATAAGAGTAAATACCAAAATATTGAATAACATTTGGTCAGTGATTAAAACATATATCAGACTTGTGCCTAAAAGAGGTACATTTGGTTTTAGTCAGACTGGATGCACATGAAGATACCGTCTCATTTTGAAACTGCATCTAGCCCCAGGCAAAAACAGAAGCAAACACAAAAAAAAAATAATTAAGACTTTTTAAACTAAGTTATCCTATTGCAAACACATGAGGAAAAAAGGAAAGACAAAAGCAGGGGGTGAAAATGATTGCATTTACAACTTTATTTACAATGATTTTTTTACAAAATCTGTATTTTTTTCCATATCGTATCATACGCAGCAGGTAAAAGTTAAGCTATTCCTTTTTTTTTTTTTCTCTGATTATCTGAAAAGGAAAGTCTCCTTTCCACCTAATTCTATAAATATTCAGAAACTCCTGTTTATAATATCACTTCTATAAAATAACACAGAAGTATGAATCTTTTCCCTATTCCCTTTGTAACATCATGTCATGTTCCCATAACACTTTATGAGACACCCCTGTTACCTTGGTTTAAATTCACAAGAGTTTAAATTCAGCACAGTGGAAGCAGTTTTTTCCTTCACACTGTCCTATGGAATGGGCCACTGAAATATGACGCTAGACTGGACCCTGAATGCTTCAGAGGATGCTGTATTCCTTTGGGACACATGAAATGGCAAGTCTTTCTAGAAATATAAAGGTGAAAAGAAATCATAGTTTTTCAGGGAAATGCTAGCACTTTTATTACTGCTTCAAAAGGTTTATATAATGCTTTGCACTTGAATAGCTCTCTCTACTCAGTGATCCCAAACTCCTTTGTAGTAGTGTATTTCACTTTGTGACAGCCCAATGAGATAGGCAAATAACATCAGCTCCTTTATATAAATTGGTCAGTGAGTCTGAGAAAGTTAAGCACCTAATTCAAAGCCCATTAAGGCAAATTAAAAGACTCCCAGCAGGCTTTTGGTCACTTGCTAATGAGACATTTCAGGTCATACTAAAAATCTGTGACAGAGAGCAGAACTCAAGTGTCCTTATTCCAATTCATGTGTCATAGGTAGACATCATCCAACTTCCACATAAAAAAGATTTTTCAAAGGGCACATTTGTGTCTGTCATCCTCATAGAGAAGTGTCAAACCTGTAAGGTGATATTACATGGATAAAAGAAATATTTACACAGCAGAAGGTCCCAGGTGGGCACAGAGAGGTCTTGCAATGAACAGCTATCTGAATCACGATTTCAGGAAATTAAGGTCATATTTCAGACCAAAGTGACCCAAGTGTGTGCTGACCATTTTTATAAGTACAGGAAATCTTCAACAACTGAAGCACAGAGAAATAAGAGGAGGAATAACAGGAGGAATAATAACCTGATGGGAGGGGGTAAAGAAGAGGTAGCCAGGCAATTCTTTTCAGTGATTTCCAGTGACAAGAGGAATGAACACAAAATGAAATTCAAAAAAGGCTGTTTAAACACAAGAAAAAAAATGTTTTGCTGTAGGGATAGTCAAACACTGTCACAAGTTTCCCAGAGAGGCTGTGTAGTCTCCATCCACAGAGATGTTCAAAACCCAAGTGGATACAGACAGGGCAACCTGCTCTGGCTGACCGTGCTTGTGCAGGGTGGTTGGACTAGATGGCCTTCAGAACTAACTTTGTGCTCAACAATTCGATGGTACCTAAGACAAAAGAACCCCTCCTGGGCTGCTCAGAATTTAAGCAAACCGTGCAATAGCGGAAAGCTTTGCAGCCAGTTTACAACCACAGGAAGTTGTTGTAAAGAAGACACTTCCTCCTCTGCTGAGCTCTGAGCTCTTCATCCACCATGTGCTGCTCCTCCAGGTCTCACACCATTACCCATGACACTGCAGTGACTGCTGGGGAGCAAGGGGTTTGTGGAGGTACTGGAGTGCTGTAGTTGAGGTAATCACCATACCCAGAGTAGTGAATGTATTAATCATATCCAGCTACAATGAAATAATTCTCTAATCAACCACTTTTTATCACATTCAAACTTATCAGCTCTTTTTCAAATAGCCATTTAAGATACTGCATCTTTTCAACTATTAGATATATTTTTAAGCTAAGGAGAAATATATTTACTAAAAATATAGCAATTAAAATTCTTACACTTATTTAAAGCTAACTAAAGCCATACTACAAAAGCCAGCTTTTTGAAAGTCATGCCCCCACCCATCATACACATTTCAGTCACCACAATCCCATACTGAGAGCAAAAGGTAGAGTTAAGCAACACATTTCCCTGAAATGGCAATGAAGTGCAGCCAAAATAGAGATAATTATTTTAATTAATGGTAATGATTTTAACGGTTGAACATTTTAACTAATTAATTATGATTGATTGCTTGTTACTAATCAGGAATGTGATTCAAAGTTCTAATTGAAAACCTGAGAGCAATGGGCACTAAAACATGATATACTTCTGCTGAGAGAACAGGCATTTATTTTTTGATATGAAACACTTCAAACTAAAATTCATTTTGACATTTAAGATAGACAGAAAATAACACACATCTCCCTCACAGGAGGCTTTTCACTCAGAGACACAGGAATTTGAAAATACCCAGATAACCAACTCGAAGAAAAACAGGGTGCTCTTTCTGGTCTTGTTTAAAATCTGCTTAACCTTCTAGCACTACGTTCCCTGTCAATGTGGCATCATGCTGTCATACTTTAGTACACAAGGGAGAAGCTAACTGCACAATATTTAGTCAGGATATGAACTCACTGAAGTAGCTTTATAGATCTGAAGCTGTTGTGAGGATGTCAATGAGCCATTTATTGATTTAAATAGCCCCACAGTTTTTTCCCATGAATACAAGCTCTTATCAACATGGTACTCCTGGCATCCACAATCCTGGGTGGAGTATCACACTGGTGCACCAGCATCTTTCCTACCAGAAAATCTCCCATTGCATGTGTACAGCTGGAGGCACACTGCAAAGGGATGCTGTTCCCCAGAGCCATAAGGATGCACCCCAAGGACCAGGGCTATGGCTCACCACCCACCAGTGGCCAGGACTCTGCCCCATGATTAACCAGAAGGCTGGGCTGCTCCTGGAGCAGCTGCAAAGGGCAGTGGGGTGTATCAAAGAAAACCAGCTGTGGTGCCAGGCTTCCCCAAGATGCCGTGAGTGGATCAGCAGCTGCAGCATGGCCAGGCCATCTGTCCCACAGGCTGGCCACCACCACGAGGACAGCTGCAGAAGGACTGAGAATCCTCCATCTAAATCCCTAAACTACAGGGAGAGGAAATCATATGCCACAGTGGGCAGTTTGGCATTGCCCTTTCACTAGGGGTAAAGGCAGGTTACCTCTGAAAAGGGCAGCCCTGCTTATATGCTTATCCTGGCCTCATTTTCTCTTCCGTTCTCTCAGCTTTGCATTAGATCTAGACATCCCATGGCAGTAGGGTAAGTTCATCCAGCAAGTTGATTGGGCAAATATCTTTTGGTGAAAAAGGGGGCAAACCCCCGTATCAGTAGCAGCCTATACTCAGTGGCTTGGGTGGACCAGCTAAACACAGTCCACAAAAGGTAACAACCTTGGGAACAAGCCACATGGGGCCACTAGCAGGAAACTTTGTAGAACAGGAAGGTCCAAAGCAGCTCTCTTTCCAGGAGAGAGACATCAAATGCCATCAAAAACCAGATCTTCTCTCTAAAATACATGGTCAGAAATCTTCCCCTGCTACTGATGCCTCCCTGTAATGCAAGTCTTGACTACAAAAAAAAAAAGAAAAAAGTAATCGGGCTGGCTTAGGAAGAAGAGAGTAAAGCAAGAGTTGTAGTGCCACCAAAATGTTTATAGAAGAACCATGAAGCTGTTTCACAGTTTTGATAGAGAATTTGCTCCCTCATTAGCTGATTTAAAAAAGGAGAATCCCCCAAGTACCATTTGGCAATTACTATAAATAAGTTTTGCAGACATAATATTGCTTTCTTCTTCCAAAAAAGTATTAATTTTCACAATAAATGTATGTGTTATAGGCATGTAGAGATGGATTAAAAGAATGTGATATTTTAAACACAGCCTTGATATTGCTGGTACCAGTGAGACCACTCAAGGTAGGCAGTGTTTGGTCTGAACTGGTGGTGGTTGTAGCAAGGTGAGATACAGCCCCACACCAAGCAAGCAGTGCCATGGGACTGTGTGGTGACTGCTTATGAGCTGAAGTAAGCACCATGCAGAGAATGTAAATGTGAGAACTCTATCCATCTCCATCATATAGCTCAGCCCCCGGACTTTGGGGCTCCAATGCCTTTTTGTGTAGCTCAGGTCTGAGGATGCCTACCTCTAAGTTCAGACAAGCCACTGCAGTGATTTACCCCGGGAACATGATCTTAAGATTGTTATGTGAACCTGAATGTTGTTTTAATCTAAACTGATATTTTCATCATAGACCTTTAGTGTATAATACGGGAATCAAGATGGAGAAATTTGCGCAGATTTCTAGATGTTTAAATTCATTAGGCAGTGCCATGCACAGCTTGAGAATCTGGGCACATAAATCTAATGCCATACACACAACCAAAAAAAACCCGTATCACCAAATGCCTCACTATGATTCAGGTTTAAGTAGTCATCCCACCTGAGCTCTCCCTAAATCTTCCCAAAACCCAAAGTAGTCAGACCTATGCTTTATTATGATAATTACCCCCGAGTTCAGCAGCACAATGTTCACACATGCAGTGGTCTCCCTGTGCCCATAATGCTATGCTGTCTGTGGGACACTACGCTCCCACCCACAAGCCTGCCAGAAGTAGCTCAGGAACTGATTCAGTGGACCAGACATTCCAGGTTTAGCCATGGCAATATCCATTGAAGGAATAGAGGCACAGATAAATTCATTCACTTTAATCTCCCATCATAGATGTATCAGAGCCCAAATTCAGCCCTTAAAGTAGAATGAGTGGATTCCATCCCTGTGCACAATGCATTTCCTTCTGTGTTTGTTAAAAAATCAAGTTAATATGAGAACAAAAGGAAAAGAAAAAAGAGGCAGACAGCTTTGCTGATCTGAAGAAGGCTAGCAGGGACTCGGTTTCAGAGCTAAAACTTCCACCTACCTCTATTCACATCACAGGCAGAGAGAATTTAGAAACTCAATCATGCAAATAGCTTTAAAGATTTTAATGCACTTCTTGCTTAATCGTTTGCACTGTGGCAAAGGTATGAATTCCCTTCCACAGAACTCCTATTGCATTAGTTCATTGGTAGAGCTGACTAGCAAACACTGATACATGAGAGAGCACTTTTAATTTTACCTTCTGGAAGACGCAACCCAGAAGAGATTCTTTCCTGGCGTTATCCCCCTCTACTTCCAAACAGCAAGCTGGGGAAACCATAGCTTCAAAGAGTATGGCTGCTAGCCTAAGTGGGACAAACTGGGAGTGCAGTGTGGAAAGGACCATACCCTTAAGTTTACTATTTGCATGTTGAGCTGTTTAGCGGGGAGGGGGGGGGGGGAAGAAATTATATTTGCTGATTGCATAAATAAGCCCCAAAGCTGCAGCCCTATGCATTCTGCTCCTTTGAAGGGCTGCCGTATCATATTAACACTCATCAGAGGAAACCATGCCTAGAAACTTCTCTGAAAAGCTGCAGCACTTCAAGAAGGATCAGAAAGAAATGTCACCAGGCAATACTCCCTCTTGTCCCTTTAGCATAATGGCTCAGGAGAGGGAGATTACAACAGGTTTTCATCATGAATATCTTGTGTTTGAGCAAGGAGCAATTTCCTGACAGCTTTGATTCCAAATTTCAACATTATGTCACTTGCTGAAGTATCAGACACATCATTAACCAGCTCTAGCAGGTTTTGTTATGATATGATGAGTCAATATCTGCCTAGAAAATTTAACCCATTTTTCTCTCTCACAAGTTATGAACAAGCTTTATCCTGGAAACGTCTGCCTTTCATCTGAATCATAAAATACCCTTTGACAGTCTTTACACAGCACTTGCACATGCTCATGCCTTATTCTCCAGCATTTCAATGAAGTAGCTCTACAAAAGATGCGAGGTAATTTCTAGATTTAGCTTTAATTGCATTCCTCTCTTAGGAAGCTAAGCATTATCCCCGACCCCCAATTTCAGAAAAAGGAAGAGAGCTGTGGTATCTCACTGACTTCTGCTGCGCAGCTGAAGGGTCAGACCCTCTAAATAGCCAGCTGCCTGGATGCGCACAGCAAGCTCAGACCACTCATGGTAAGCTTCTGCCCCTGGACTACCCTTCCTTTCTCATTGCAGTTTCTGTGCACTATCCCAAGTAGAAGGAGGCTCACAGGTTTTATGAAAAGTGCCATTCCACAACAGACTCACAAGATGATTCAGAAGATCTATCAAATTACATGTTGCTGTGAGAGACTGGGGTCTAGGAGAGGTGGGTTTTTAAACTCAGATGTTTTAAGTATGAAAAGGACTATTTGAAGTTCAAGGACTACTCATGCCAGAAAAAGATACACAAATGTAGGATTGATTCTCTCTAACCTTTGCATCCAGGGCAGGGCTGCACAGATGTCTAAAACATGGTGGAGGGAAAGGGCAAATTAGGCAGTACCCAAGTTATTCTTCCACAGAATAAAGACATTAAGTCTACTTCATTTTCCCACCATTGCAGAAGTACAAACTGGAGCATTTACTTAAATGGGAAGATGGAAGGGAAATTATTATGTGGGGTCTACTGACAGTAACTTCTTCGTGTTATAGAAAATATGTTTAAATGAGGGACTAAACAGTAAATTTACTTCCTTTAAAAAGAGAAGAGGCAGGACAGACAACACCCTCATCTCAGTTCAGCTGAGGGAAAAATGACTAAATTATAGCCATTCTTTGGAAGTTATGTTGCAATATTTGAGGAGTGCAAGCTCATTACAAAACTGCCTCTGAACTGCAGCAGCATGCCTGAAAAATGTAGAAGACTGACAAGAGAGACATTTTTTGTCTCTGTTTTTGACATTTTGTGCACATCACAAAACCAAAATAGGAGATAGTTTCCCAATCACATCTAACTCTGATCTCCAAAACAATAATGGAGCTCACAACCTCACCTAGAGAAAGGAACTTCAATTCCCTTCAGCTGACCACAGTCTTCAAAATTCACCTTCAGCCAGACTTTCTTATAAGCCTCTGCTTGATTTAGGGTCTGGGAGGCTGTCCAAAATCAGGCATGACCTGGTAGTTGCTAAAACATATTTACCACACTATATATCTGTGTTCATTCAGCCCATCTTCCTTTGTTTCTTTAAAGCTATTACATGAAATATTTTCATCAAAATATGTTTGTCTGTTTAAATGCTTTGGAATATGCTTAAAGCAATACATTTGGGTTTGTGAGGCTGCCAGCCCAAGTTTATTTTCAGCAGGTTATGACTATTTGGAGGACTGCTTCTCCTTTCAGAGAGGTTAATGGGGAAGAAGAGCCTGTTAGGATCTTCTCCTGGGAATCTTTTACACTCCATCTTCTATACCAATGTAGCAGGGTATGTGCTGAGGTAATGTCATGGGTTATGCTCTAAGAGCAGGGTCAGTTCTGGACCATTAGTCTTGAGCTTTAATGCTAAATAGTTTTGCATAAGAACATACATATTTTTAAATGAAACTGCCTGAAAGCTGAATTAGATGTGAACTCAGCTTCAGGCTCTCCCTGCCTGTGCTGTTTCTGAACAACTCAGACATAAAGTGCACCCCAAAAAAAAAAAGGATTTCTTAGCTGGTAGGCTGAAATGTCAGTGCAACAAGCCAGGACTTGGGCAAATATTTTTCAAGGTGTTCACACCTGTTTTCCTGGCTCCAAATAAAGCTGGTTTTCAGTAGCACTCTATCCTTTGTAACTATGAACTTGTTTGCCCTTTCTTCAGAAATACCAAGCAGAAAATTAGTCAGAGGTAGTAAAGACACAAAACTAGTTACAAGTTTAAACACTGGCTTTACCAATATCAGCAGCTCTCCTGAAAGCTGTTCCAACTGTCTCATCACTTACAGGAACAGTGAGTAGGAAGTTAGAGGTACGATGAAGGCTCTGGTCCAAAACTCACTCCTGCTAGGTTGCACCTACATCTGCCATGTCTGTTAATCATTAATTAGCATCTCTAGAAACAGTTACCTAAATTAAAGTTATTCACAGAAATATAATTGCATAGATTTTTTTTTTTTAAAGTTGTCACTCAATGCATCAAGATGTTACAGAAGAATAAAAAAATAGATTAAGATTAAACTTGGTGCCCATTCTCTCTTGCAAGGCTGCTTTGAAATGTGCTTGTTCAATTCAGCAGCAGCTCAGACTTCAGTTTTCTTTTGAAAACTGCCTTGGAAAGGAGGCTCAGGATGAAACCCCCTGTGAAGAAAGGTTAAATTGAGACAGAAAAGAATCTTTCTGCATTCTCTTGAGAGTCAAATAGACACAAATTCCTGAGACTGAAACAAGAAGCGCTGGTGTTTCAGCAAGTGACTATCTCCTGAAACAGAAAACAACTGCTTATTGGTAGCCTCAACAGAAACGCTGGGCATTGAGCAATACACAGCTGCCTTTCAGCCTTACTTGTAATTCGTCAGTGGGAAAACTGTGGTATAATGCAGGTTTTCCTGTCAGCACCAATGCCAGGAGGAAAAGTCTTTCCCCAGATGCTTGCCTGACTCCTTACAACACAACAGTAAATATTTCCATCCTTCTTTCAGCTCCCTGTCCCTCCAGGAGTGGAAATAGTTCCAGCTGGTACCCAAATTGTCACCAGTTAACTGAAACCAAATCCCAAAGGTGCAGTGGTACAAGTCTATAACTGTCAATAGAAAGCCATTTCCATTCTGAAAAGCTTAAACTGTGAACTTACTCCAATTGCTCATGGTTTTGTTTTGTTTTCATTGCAGAATAAAACAATACTGAGAGCCTTGTTAATTTCTGGATAATTTGGAAAATCATTTAGATCAGCCAATTCTGTGATAGCTGTATTATTAACCTGGTAGGATGCCACCAGCTTAAATCATCTCCTCTAAAATATTCTAGTCAGAAAGAGAGGAAAGTAGCGCAAAAAGGTGAAAAAAAGTTGAAAGGAGAGAGAACTTACTGTGAAGAATGCAGAAGTCTCTCTGACTGTTTAATAGATAAGAATGAATGCTGCTGTTTAACTAGATCCAGCCGCTGAAATATCTAATTAAAACTGATGTGCTTATTTAGTTTCCAATTCATCACAGGTGGGCCCACATTAATGTGAAAATGAAAGTAAATTACCAGCATTTGGCAATCTCACTGAATGTCATTCACATTATTAACTCAAATCTCAGAATGCATTTTAAAATATGGTTCATGGGTAATAATGTGCCTGAGAACAAGTCAAACCTTGAATTGCTGTCTTTTGGTATTTTACCCGCATGTGTGAATTCAAACTTTACTGGGGGAGCTGCCGATTAACGCATGTGATGCTCTGTACATAAGTGCCTTCAGGCAGAATGTTCTGGGGGAGTTTCACCCACTTTCCTATTGCTAATATAATTTGGAAATGATTGTTTGTATTGGCCCCACTCCTACCTGTCCCCCTCCAGCTAGAAGCTCATAAGAACTTCAAGCCATTTAATTGTAACCAGATTTCAGGCTCACACTCAGATCAGAGACACTGTATGCTTCAATTGCAATGTATTCAGCTTCAAAAATGCACAACAGAAAGGGAAAAATATATGTGAAATGTCTTCTAAAAGCATTTGATTTTTTTTTATTATTATTGTTAAATTTATAAATTTTATCTGTTATGCATGTCTTGGGCTGGTTGGAAAAAGAAAATTAAAATACATTTGAGTTTGACTTAGAAAATAAACACAAATCTTTACAAATATGTAAGGATTCATTTAAGCCACAGGTTTTTATAAACTGAATGTTTATCCAATGTTCAGAATGGGCCTGGGTATTATTGCCAAGAAATATACATCCCTTCAAATCCAGTTTGCAGGATTCTACTAAACTGAAACAATTTTCCATCTCAATTTTTGTTTGGGCCGATGTAGCCAACATCTCATAAAATGAAGTACTGTACTCAGGGGCTTACCCCAGGTGCTTAGTGTGGTCAGTCAACAAAACATAGTGATGCCAGGCTTTGGATCAAATTTGTCAAGTTCAGACAATTATTTTCTTTTACACTTAATCACAGCATTGTTTTGAGTTTTATTGGTAATTTAGAACTGTAACACATGGTTATTATAGTGAAAAGGGGATTTTTTTTCAGGATTTCAAAATAATTTTTCCTCTCTTGCTTTGAAAACCAATGTTTTTAATTTTAAAAAATAATTCCTAAAATATTTTTACTGGAATTCAAAAATACTTTAAAATTCTTTTTCTGTTTTAATAGTCTTTCCCACTACCACTTTGCCAGTAAAAAAGAAGAGAAAATATTGAGAAGTGAACACATTTTAAAAATCTGTTTCAACTGAAAAAAAAAAAGAAACCAAGACATGAAAAATAGCTGATTATTTTTAATCCATATTCTGTTTCACAAAACACATTTTTGTCTCAAGAAAATCTTTTTTTTTTTTTTTAAGATACTTTTTCTCGCAGAAATTACTTAGGAGAATTTATTAACATCTGGAATGGCATATATATTTTTGTGTGTATATATATATATATAAAAAAAATGTAGACAAATTTCTTCACTAATTATGAGTGAACCACCACCTTTTTTTTTTACCAGACAAAACTGGCCAAACAGCTATGTCAAGAAATTACAGTCCGATGCAAGCACCATTTTAAACACAGCCTCCCATTATCAACCACAACAAAAAATTCCCAAGAGCCATATTGAAAAGCTGAGCAGGCTACAAAATCTCATCTTTTTTAGAGACAGAAACTGAAGAAAGTGGAAGATGAGTCAGAGCACCAAAAGGAGAGAAAGGGGAGGGGAGAGAAGGAAAAGGGTTAAGGATAAAAATAGTAGGCAAAGATAAATCAAGTTAGGTAGAAATTTAGTTTAAGAAAGAAAAGAATATACAAACAAGGGTGTTAAATCACCTAAACAGTCTGGAAAACAAACAAACAAACAAACACTATGTGGCATTAAAAGAAAAGGAGGAAAGACATAAGACAACTTGGTTGCTTGTCCAGAGGATGCAGTGGACCACCCTCCCTTGTTTAGACAACCCTAAAATCCATCATGAGGTGAGAGGCTGCCAGATGAGTCTTTTGGAATGTGGGGGTAAGAGCATTCTCCAAGGAGCCACCAGACCTCCAGCAAGGCAAGGAGAGGACACCCTCAGAAACACTGACAGTATATACCATGTGGGATCACATTTTCTGCCTCCACCCCACCACAGAGTTTCCTCTTGAAGACTCATTTTTAGTACATGTAAGGAGAAGAGCTGTGAGGCTGAGAAACTGGTAGGAAATAATAGGAAAGAAGTACTGTAGTTTGATGAGGGTAATAACCTTTCTAACTGGTGTCCTATCACATTATGTTCCCCATGAAATTATTTAAAACAGCAGGGAATCAGACATCCCCACATTATTAACCTCTAGCATGTGCTTATTGAAGAAAATCACACAGATATTTTATGGGTCCTGCACAGCCGTGAATCTGGCTTCCCAGGTGATGCCACACAGCTCAGTAGGACCATGGGACCAGGGTGTCCCACTGATGAAGGACAGCCCTCCTGGTGTGCCCCAGCTTTGAAGCGCAGGGCATTGTCCCTCAGCTGCCCAGCAGCCACTGCTGCACTTCATTCCCTCTCCTTTTCTGCCCAGCTGCACAGGCTTCAAGGCTTTCCCATCCGCTCTGAGAAGGCAAATATCCAAAAGTGGGAGAGGATGCTGTGTACGCTTCAAATCACAGCACAATACCAGGCTAACACTAGAACCTGCTGTCAGTTCCTGGCACTAAGGTGACTGCTGCACTATGAACGCAGCTGTTAATAAAATACTTGAATATGGCTTTTCACATGAAAGCTAGTCTAGATTTGATAAACATTGCAGGGGAAATATTTTTAAAGGCAAATGAAGACCTTTTTATGAAAAAAAAAAAAAAAAAACAACAAAACAACAAACCCCAAAACTAAAAGCTTCAAACCAGAAATTAGCCAAGCTGGGGAATCTTTCGAGGTCCCTTCCAATCTCTAGCATACTGTGATACTGTGACATCTTTCTTACATCACTTGCACATTTTCTAATGTGTGGCAAAATACCATGCAGATGAAAATCAAGTAGCCACATTCAAAGGCAGTTATTAGATTATTAGATAAGTCTGTGAAGCTACACCATCTGAAGACAGAGCTGAATCATCTGAATGATCAGCTCTTTCTACCTATTCACAAATTATGTTGGGAAATAATTTAGCACATTTTTTTAAATTGTGATCATCCCTTGGAGTAGTATGCTGCTTGGCTGGGGATTCACTGCTGATATTTGGGTTTAAACATTCTATTTGGCTTAAATTCTTTGTGGGGAATATGTTTTTTTCTGTTACCAACAAATACCTTCTTTATTCCCAGCAAAACTCATATGCCTATTTTTCAAATGCTTATGCTTGCTGGGTAAACCTGTACTTCTATAAAATACTAAGGAATTTAGGACAACAGAAAGTCATTTAAATGCTATTTTGAAATATTTAAACCTTTGGAGGACAGGTTCTGATTTTTAAGGTTTTATTTTTGACATTTTTGAAGATATACATACATAAATTATTGGTAACACTGAATTTCAGAGCTAGAAATGCAGAGAAGGACCTTGGCGGCACCACAATGAACAGCTGCTTGTGAAAAGCCTGCCTTCCCAAACACCCAGAGGAAGGCAGGGAGCTCTGAAGTCTTGGCTGAATATTCAAAAACATTGCAAAGAATAAACCTCACGAAAGAAAAACAAAATGTGAGGAACACACTTCTGTCTCCAGCGCTCCGTGGGCAACACCGCAGGAAGGACCTGGCTTCACATTTTATACCTCTGCCACGTTTTTAAGAAACAAACAAAAAAGGCCATATTACTATTTCAGTGTCTCTGAATAACCTTGGTGTTCCATAGAAAAGAAGTATCTCCCATGTATAGCACCACATTATCATCTAGCTGTACAGTGGGAGGTATTTGCCACCTTCTGAAGTATCAGTTATTAGCCCTGGCAGGACTGCACTGGCAGAAGATGATCTAGTTCAATCAACAAGAGGGTTCGAAGGAGCTGGGGAGAGATGAGCAAGGATCTTCCAATAGCAAATGCAGTTCAGCATTTGCATGAGAAGGGCAGGAGAGGAGTTTTGCAGTGTCATAGGGTCATTTCTGAGATGCATTATTGATAGCCTACATCACCTCTGTGCAAAGACATGCCTGTCAAGAATGAGAACCACTGTGGCTGTGCACACACAATGTAATAATGACAGATGCCTCCACCAAGAGTTTACAAGCCAGGTTTATGACCAGACAACAAACAGATGTAATACGCAAACAGAGAGGAAGAGAGGAAAGGAGATAACAGTAAAATAAGCATGCATTTTTCATAACAGGCAGTAATTTCATGGTTTAATTTAATCAATGGTTTAACTAAGTGCAGTACCTTGCTTTTCTTCTGTACTCGTAAGTTTTAAGGGCTCATTAACATAGGATGTGTGTGGAATATTTTATGGGGACTTATTCCATTTTGAGTAGTGGTCTGAGTGATAAGTAAATATTTACCAACCATCATTACAAAGGGTAAGTGAGGTGTTCTGCAATAATTTACATTTCCTTGTATTGAATGACTGCTGAATTTTCGAGTCTGCTGTGTTGGAAGTGCAAGCCAAGGCTTTTAAGGGTTCACAGCATTGAGTTGTCTGACTCTCACTTAATACTCTGTTAGATTTCGAAAGGACTCTGGGATCTGCTGACAAAAGAAGTGGCTTCAGGACCATAAGTTATTAGGTATTGCTGTAATAAAACCATTTCCATGGAGAAGAGGAAAGTGCTATACCAGTTTAGATGGTGAAGGTAATCTCTGGTCCTGAGGACTGAGTTTGAGCTGGTGGAAAGGTGAAGATGGCTCAGAATGTTTCACTGGTTTCCCTAGAAAAACAGGTTGTGTGTGACCTGGCTATAAAGTATTAGCCTGTATATATGTACAAGGTGAGAGGTAACAGCCTTTTACCTTTGCTGTCACTACTCCTATTTTTACCTTCCGCATAAAGATGACATCCCATACAATGTAACCTCAAGAATACCTGCACAGGTTTGGCCAAGAAACTGACTGTTGAGGTATATATATAACTAAATACCTTTAACTTCAGAAGATCACCTAATGCAAGAGGGAATTTTTAGTAGCTATCCTGATAGGCCCACAAGGCCCTTAAATATCAGGGAGGAACAATCATTCTCCTACCTGTATTGAGACTGAAAAACACATTGGTGCTGCCAGCTTGCAGGTTCAAGTTCTAAAGCAACTGAAGCAAACTCAAATCTGGTGTCAGCTGAACAAGGCAGCAGAGTTAAAGGAGAAACTAACTTGGCCCAATAATTTTAATGTGAATTTACTGGTCTTGAAAGACACTGCATTAATGAATGCCCTTTATCCAGAGGGGTACAGCATGAGTGACAGTAGTGCTCCTCACCAACACAATTTAGTCTGTTTCTGGGGAGAGGCTCTAGCAACGTTGGCATCCCATTTCTCAGATCCACTGGCATCTCTGGACTTGCCAGCATAGCTATCATCAATTGTATCAGCATTTCACACACAGTGGGGAGGGCTCACAGAAATGAAATGAGACTGAGTGTTTCACAAGGGCTGCTGAAACAAGACTAGATGATAAAGACTTTAACTTGTAAGAGATCACAAAATCTAAGAGCTGAACTAAATCATGAGTACACTGGAGGCACATTTCTCCATAGGCTTACAACTTCAGCGGCATGCATGACTCTACCCGTGACTCTACTTCATCTTGCCATTGGATCTTAAGTGTACTAACAAGTTTCTGAAGAATATCCTAAACTTCTAGAAACTGTTTGAACCAGGTCTCCATTTCAATGAGACTGTACTGGCTAGTCCTTTAACAACACAAACAAGTTTTAATAGGTATCACTTTGTGGCAGAAATTTCACTTCTGATTACTTTCCATCAGTCCTCAGCACAACTTTTGGTAGAAACCCATTGATCTCATTAAATGTAATTTTTCAGGGGATATCTCTCTAAGGGAATATGCAAGAGCAATTACCACATACTTTATCACAGACAAGTCTATATAGTTGACACTGCATGTGCTTGATGTTTACACCCATGATATAGTGCAACAGGAAAATGTACATGTGTTTTGCTTAGTGCTAATGCAACCAAGGTCAGGCAGACACATCAAACCATTTTTTCTTTGTATTTTATGTTTTCAAATTCTCACAAATAGTAAGAAGACTAAAGAAACCCAGAAGTGTTAGTCTTTCTTACACTAACTTTTATGTTGCTTAGTCATACCTATCCAGAGGTTAAAGTCTATTATGTAAATTTTAAACTTCCCTACAAATTGAAAACATGAGGTAGGCTATAATCCTTCATGCTCATTATGAAAATAAAGTACCCAATCTGAGATTATTACGATTTTGGCAGAGAGTTGCAGACCCTAGATTTTCTAGAGAATCCTATATATCCCCAGTCTGTTGCACTACACTGCATTCATTCAAAGAACATGTCTTCCACAAGTATCTAAATGGGTATTTTGACCTTATGCAGCATCCATTACCACCCTTGACTACTGAGCTGTAATTATTATTACACAGCTGGAATAGGACTCACTGACTGGTACAATAAGCTTTTAAGAGCACACCATTTAGCTGTAGGAATTTAACTAATATTCGATCAAACAGAAGGGTGTTACATATTTTGATTATGTACTGGGTGGGATAGACGTAGCAGAATGACACACACAAAATGTTTGGCTTTCTTACTACAGCCACACATTTCATCCTCCTTTTAGCATTAAACATTCACCATCATAGAGTTAAGACCAGCGCAATGTATTTTCAATTAACACAAACAAAAATGCATCATCAATAGCATCATCATTAACAATCTGCAATTACCACATAGTTACAGCGCTTGTTCTAGCTTTGGGGTGGTGTGCATCCCACACTGATGATGGTGATGATTACAATAGCAAAGGTTAGACTTGCAGTCTCTCTGAAGCCAGTCATCCAGATGATTACCATCATTGACAGTTTTTGCCAGAAGCATGCTTATTGAAAGCAATGTGAATGCCACAAGGACTGTGTATAAAAATAGAGGAAAATTGTCTGCAGTCTTCCCTCATCTCCTGGTTGCCAATTGTAATTAGATCTTCAGGCTGCTTTGTAATCAGACGTCAATTCCACAGTATAAAGACCTCTGCAGCACTCTGTGTCTTTATCATCAGTGTCCTCCAGTCATTCAGATGGCTTACATTATAAATATCTTTTCCATATAACTCAGGACATCCAGAAAAAAAAAAAGACAATTCATATACTAGAGCTTCTAGTAGAAACTGGAAAAGAATCTCAGTTGAAATTACTGTGCAGCATTTCTTGATGCAGCCCTATACTAGCAGAGGTACTGAAATAGTGTCAAAAAGGATCTTCATTTATTCATATGAAGCCCCACCTCCTTTTATGTTTTTCAGTACATAGGATTCTCTCCCCTCATACAATGTACTTAATCTTCTGAATATCACTAATTTAATATTCTGAATATCTGTGCTTTGAGGGGTCCAGGCTCAAGTTGGACCCGCTGATATAAGCACAAAAATATACAAATTGCCTCTAAGAATGTATGTACCTACATGTTACATGATGCTTCTGCATCCTTGCTCTCAGACAATAAAGGTTTTTCATATCTGTTTGGCTGTTGTTTAAATAATTTGCATAACAGTTGTATTGATTTATAAATAGAGATGCTCAGAATCCATTTTCACTTTGTTTAGTGTCAGATGCACACATAGAAGAGTGTTCACCTTATTGAGCTAAAATCTATCCTCTTTGAATCATTACCCTTAAAAGAATCTATATGGACAAAGACTCTCATTTGCATCAGTTTCTTGGCTTTCATCATAAAGAATATTGAAAAAAAAGTGCTTTTTTAAAAAGTATTAAACATTTGCTCAGGTAAAATCCTCAGTCAATTGCCTCTTAAAATGTATTTAACATGGCAGAAATCTCTCTTAGCTGTACAGCTTTTACTAAACAATGAAAGAAATTACAGTAAGCCATTATTTTTCTGTCTTTGAAAATGCTGTTCCATACTTCTCTTTGGAGAAACTTCATGTGAGTCATGCAAGAATAAGCACCATTGCAACTCATAAAGCCACAGACTAGAAGCCTAGCCTTCCAATGCGAGTTTCGACCACTCTATAACTTAAGAGGATTTTCATCAGCAAAAGGGCTGCAGAGGAAAATTGCATGTGTCAGCTGGACCTGGTTGTCGAAGCTGGCAAGTCTCATCTCTGTCTTTTTCAATACCCATCCACATGAGTAAAATCAGAGGGTCTCCATAGTAAGGACAGTGATGGTCAATCTAAACATAGGAGCTGACTACAATTTTGAAAACTGTTTCTTCCTTAAGTAGGAATAATAATGACTCCAAGGAATTATTTCTGGGATGGAAGCTCCTAAGTTCCTACAACCCCCATCTTTACTTTAAAAAGCATTGTCAAGAAAGAACCAGTACTATATTCCCCTGATTTCACCCTTTCTCTCTAGATGAAGAAGATCTCTCAAGTGAAGAAATGGGGGCAAAAGTTAAAAATAATGCATTTAAATAATGTTTCATGAACCTTGGAAAATGTCATGCTGAGCTCCTCAGGTGGAAATTCAGTTTCTGTGCATTCCAATCTCCTTTCAATATCCCCATCTGATTCTCCAGATTCATTAACTGAGCAGCCACATTTTCCAGCAGGTTTCCTACAGTGAGTGAAGTTTGCAACACGTCTATTTCTGCATATAGCAATTCCAACACTTTTCAAAATGATCCCTCAAAGTCCAGACTTGTGGCAGATTGTCTTTCCAGCAGGGCAGCACAAGATGGGCTCTGGTATGCATCTTGGGATATAGTGGTAATGCACATTGAAATAAATTAACTATTTATACAGAGCATTTCATCTCAGAATGGTATAAGCTATCTACCTCACAAACCATGCATAAAAATATCAGCATCCAGAATCAGCCAAGGGAGTTTATGCTGGTCAGTACTGACAACATACCATGCTCAGGAAATCTGATGAATTTGAGTGGTTCTGCTTATAACAGTGATGTTATTCAGGTGACTAAATGTTGTGTAAACAAGTTTCCAGGACCAGGGATTAATGATTCAGTTTAGGCAAAGAAATGTAATTTTATACATCAGTGCAAAATGACCTTTAGGCAAGACTGGGATGCTCCACTTTTGTTTGTCAAGAACCAGCAGTTTTAAGCAACATGTATTTCAACAGGCAGAGAATTAACTGGAAAAAGAAAAGTTCTCAAAGTTCTCCTAACTCATTTTATTCCCTCTATCATTCTTACTGTCTGCTATGACACAGTTATGGCAAACAGCTAGTAGCTACTATATAGAATCACATCAAGTGAAAATATTTAAATAGCTTTTTCATATTGTGACATCTGCAGGCCTCAGAGGCTAATGGACATGATTTTGTTTTGATTTTCAACCTACCTTCTCTCATACTTACCAGCTGCGATCAGACTTGTTTCTTTTGTGACTGCATGTGCTGAGTCTGGCTGGGATGGAGTCAATTTTCCCCATAGCAGCCCGCATAATGCTGTGCTTTGTATCGGTGGCTAGCAGTGCTCCCACATCATCAAGGTTGCCTTTCCAATTATACCCTTCACTGGTAGGCTGGGGAGGGACAAGATCTTTGGAAATGACAAAGCCAGGACAGCTGACCCAAACTGACCAAAGGGATATTCCATACCATATAATGACAGCTCAGCAAGAAAATTTGAGGGAAAGGATGGGGAGAGGTGAGGGGAAGAGGGAGAGAGTGCATTAGTTATTTATATTTGTCTTCAATAACAGCTGCTATGCATACTGAAGCCCTACTTCCTGGGAAGTGGCTGGACATTGCCTGCTGATGGGTAGTAGAGAATAAAATCTTTTGTTTTCCTTTGCTTCCACACATTGCCTTAGCTTTTGATTTATTAAATTGTCCTTAATTTAATAAAAAACCTCACAATTTTTTTTCCATATCATTTTCTCCCCTCTGTTCTGCTCATAAGGGCAGTGATAGAGTGGTTTGGTGGGCACCTGATGTCCAACCTAGCACTCCATCCAGCTGAACCCAAGTGGCCTTGGACAAGTGAAAATCAGGACAATAACTTGTGCAATTTCTTTTAACTTCTTGTGTTTCTGATACAAGGAAACAAAGCTAAACAGGCTCCGATACAGACTTAGTGCTAAGCAGCACAGAAGTGATGCCAGAATTTGTGCTTTCAGAGAACTTCCTGTAAAGTGAACATGCAGTTCCACTTCTTCCTTGTCTTTTTTTGTTGTGATTAATCATAGAATCAGAATTGTTTACATTAGAAAAGACCCTTAAGGTCATTGAGTGCAACAGTTAACCTAACGCTGCCAAGAGTCCACCATTATACCATGCCCCTAAGCGCCACATCTACCACGTCTTTTACCTTTTACGTACCTCCAGGGATGGGGATTCAACCACTTCCCTGGGCAGCCTGTTCCAATGCTTGAAAATGCTTTCAGTAATTTTTCCTATCTCTCCAGGGACTCCTTCAGGCCATTTCTTATCTTATCTCTTGTTACTTGGGAAGAGAGACCAACACCCATCTTGCTGCAACCTCCTTTCAGATAGTTGAGGAGAGCAAAAAAGTCTCCCTCAGCCAACTTTTCAACTAAACAACCCCAGCTCCCTCAGCTGCTCCTCATAAAATGTGTTCTAGACTCTTCACCAGCTTCATTGCTCTTCTCTGTAAGTGCTCTTCTCTGTAAGTGCTCTCACTACAAGAGAGCACCTCAGTGTCTTCTGACACAGAAGGCTGCCATCAACACTGTAGTCCATAGAGTAAGGTGCCAACTTTACCAACTCTTTTTATGGGAAATGACATTATAGCAGCAGCCTCTATATCTCTGGTAAGCTCCACATATTGTACAGACAGCTCCAAAGTTGCCTTTAGATCTGTCATATGGTGCAAACAGCTGCTGATGAGCCATGTGAACTGCTTTGACCTCCTGTATGCCATTTTTCTCTGGCTTCCCTTTGGCTTTGAGCATCCAGCCTCTTTTACACAGCTCACAGTGTTGAAACACAGAGGTTCTTTTCCCATTTGAAGGGATCAGTGATTTTTCTTGGAGAATACAAATACAAATCAATAGTTTCACATCTTGACATAAGGGACATGCTTTTTTTTAAATGAAACCTCTTTTCACCCCTGAGACTAGCACAAAGCAACCAGAAAAGGCTCCATTAGAGCTGCACAAGGGATTTTAAGAGTCACAATGTCAAAACACATAAAAACAAAGGATTTTATTTCACTTACAAAAGATGTTTCGGTAAGTGTACAACTTCAGAAGGAGTTTAATTACATGGTGCATTCACAGGTGACAAGGTGCTAGCATTTGAACATAGAAAAACTACCTTCAGAAGGATTTTTCCTCCAACTCAGGGAAATGAGGACTACTATTTCTCACAATTATTTAAGGTCAAGAACACCACTCAGATGAGCATGCAGGACTATGTACTGAGAGAACTGGCAGCACATTCCCTTTCTCCTCCTGGACAGCATGGAGTTGTTTTTTCAATGTATATATTTTTTAGATTCATGTTTTCTGCTTGATATTTGACTTCTTTAGCTAGGGACTAATGTCATCTTTATGTAATGTGCCTCAGAACCAAGCGGTCTGCTAGGCAGAAATTTCACCAGATGCCTCTGCCCTTTAAAATCCTCTTGCAGAGAAAAAGGCAGCATGTAACCATGGGAATACAGCAGAGAGCTGCTCTTGGGAGAGTTACCAAGCCGTGGCCCTGGGTACCGTCAGAATCGGGAGCAATAGATCTCCCTGTGGGCACTTGGCATCAGCACAGGGCAAAAGCCACATGCCCCAGCTCTGACCCACTCTCTGCTGTGGAGGAAGATGCTCGAAGAGATTTCACTGCTGGAGTGCTGGAGTGACGTATCCTAAGATCAGGACATTATTCAGCAGGATATCGTAGCAGATGCAGCTCTGGAGCCTGAATTTTGCTCCAGTAACCTGCATGGCTTGGTGAAATCCTGCAAGTCTTACACAGGGCTGAGTTGTGTAAGACCAAAGGCAAAATTTGTTTTCTTGTGTTTAGACTTAACAAAGTTACATTTCATTTCATGTTCCATATTTGTACAACAAAGAAGCAGATTGATATTTCAAAACCTTTTCCAAATGTTTATTTTAAGCATGGATACAGGAACTCTGTATTTTTACATATGGCTAGGGATGCTGTTTGCAAGTTACCAGTCATCAGCTCAACTTTTAATCAAGGATTTTAAAACATTTATGTATCTTTGAAAGTTTCACACATATTTAACTGATGCTTGATAAGCAGCAAAGTTTTAATTGAATATTTTATTGTCCAGGGTTGGAGGCACATTTCTATGAGATACCTCAGGGCTACCCCTGGGTAAAAAAACATTGATCGAGAAGTCCACATAGTTGAGAGTAGGTGTGCTGACAATGCACTTTCTTTAGTGTAAAAAATGCAAAGAAAAAAACCCAAGAAGCAATGACTGGTTTTCCTGATTATAAAGGTTGCAAAGATAATTCTACAGTTACACATTATGTAAATTTTATAAAGACTGTATCTCTAGTATTGCATAATTCTTTTGCATTCTATTATAGAAATATTTATACATACAAGTTCCCTGATCCTTTGTTTTGCTATGCTAACTTCTGATGATTGGTTTTGATTACATTACTTCATTTGAGATGACCATTTATTCCTCTGATGCTGGAAACAAGAGGAGGCAAAAAATGCAAGGAAATAATCTAAGCATGGGTGTCTAAAAACCAGCGTTCTTATTGTTAATTGTCTCCATTTTATGGTACATATACAATGTACATGTAGCACATAGTCTTAGATACTTTATTCTTATTAATTAAAATGTCATAGATTTACATGCATAGACATTACACAGGTACAGAAACAGGAACAGGTATTAAATATTCACAGATAGATATGAAGATTAAATTATGTAAGAAGCTTTGAAGACTTGGAATCAATGTATACATATATGCACACACCCCCATTTATACACACTCTTAAGTGCAAAGTTGTATTAATACTGTATATCATACAACCCCAAGTGG